>NC_086447.1:510789305-511389305 GCF_028390025.1 Pseudophryne corroboree
TGCCTTATGGATAACCTGGCCCTGCCTCAGTGCTGCTATGGTGAGAAATGTTTGTTGTTGTTTTTTAGCAGAGATTAATCGATTGATTTATTATTTTGTATATTAGCTTTATGCACTATTTCAACTGTTTATTTATTGGGACCAGGCTTAAAATATTGATGTTTCATATCTCTTTTTCTCTAACGTCCTAAGTGGATGCTGGGGACTCCGTCAGGACCATGGGGGTTTAGCGGCTCCGCAGGAGACAGGGCACAATAATAAAAGCTTTAGGATCAGGTGGTGTGCACTGGCTCCTCCCCCTATGCCCCTCCTCCAAGCCTCAGTTAGATTTTTGTGCCCGGCCGAGAAGGGTGCAATCTAGGTGGCTCTCCTGAGCTGCTTAGAATAAAAGTTTAAGTTAGGTTTTTTATTTTCAGTGAGTCCTGCTGCCAACAGGCTCACTGCTACGAGGGACTTAGGGGAGAGAAGTAAACTCACCTGCGTGCAGGATGGATTTGCTTCTTAGGCTACTGGACACCATTAGCTCCAGAGGGAGTCGGAACACAGGTCTCACCCTGGGGTTCGTCCCGGAGCCGTGCCGCCGACCCCCCTTGCAGATGCCGAAGTTGAAGAGGTCCAGAGGTCCAGAAACAGGCGGCAGAAGACTTTCAGTCTTCATAAGGTAGCGCACAGCACTGCAGCTGTGCGCCATTGTTGTCAGCACACTTCATACCAGCGGTCACTGAGGGTGCAGGGCGCTGGGGGGGGCGCCCTGGGCAGCAATGTATTATACCTTTTTTATGGCTAAAATACATCACATATAGCCCTTGAGGCTATATGGATGTATTTAACCCCTGCCAGATCTCACAAATTCCGGGAGAAGAGCCCGCCGTTTTAGGGGGCGGGGCCTATTCTCCTCAGCACACGGCGCCATTTTCCTGCTCAGCTCTGCTGTGAGGAAGGCTCCCAGGCTCTCCCCTGCACTGCACTACAGAAACAGGGTTAAAACAGAGAGGGGGGGCACTTATTTGGCGATATGATTACATATGTGAAAATGCTATAAGGGAAAACACTTGTATAAGGGGTTGTCCCTGTATAATTATAGCGTTTTTGGTGTGTGCTGGCAAACTCTCCCTCTGTCTCCCCAAAGGGCTAGTGGGGTCCTGTCCTCTATCAGAGCATTCCCTGTGTGTGTGCTGTGTGTCGGTACGTGTGTGTCGACATGTAGGAGGACGATGTTGGTGAGGAGGCGGAGCAAATTGCCTGTATTGGTGATGTCACTCTCTAGGGAGTCGACACCGGAATGGATGGCTTATTTAGGAATTACGTGATAATGTCAACACGATGCAAGGTCGGTTGACGACATGAGACGGCCGGCAAACAAATTAGTACCTGTCCAGGCGTCTCAGACACCGTCAGGGGCTTGTAAAAACGCCCATTTACCTCAGTTGGTCGACACAGACACGGACACTGACTTCAGTGTCGACGGTGAAGAAACAAACGTATTTTCCTTTAGGGCCACACGTTACATGTTAAGGGCAATGAAGGAGGTGTTACATATTTCTGATACTACAAGTACCACAAATAAGGGTATTATGTAGGGTGGGAATAATCTACTTGTAGTTTTTCCTGAATCAGATAAATTAAAGTGTGTGATGATACGTGGGTTTCCTCCGATAGAAAATTATTGGAGGGATACCCTTTCCCGCCAGAAGTGAGGGCGAGTTGGGAAACACACCTTAGGGTGGATAAGGCGCTCACACGCTTATAAAAACAAGTGGCGTTACCGTCTCCAGATACGGCCGCCCTCAAAGAGCCAGCTGATAGGAAGCTGAAAAATATCCTAAAAAGTATATACACACATACTGGTGTTATACTACGACCAGCAATCGCCTCAGCCTGGATGTGCAGCGCTGGGGGGGCTTGGTCGGATTTCCTGACTGAAAATATTGATACCCTTGACAGGAACAATATTTTATTGACTATAGAGCATTTTAAGGATGCATTTCTATATATGCGAGATGCGCAGAGGGATATTTGCATTCTGGCATCAAGAGTAGATGTGATGTCCATATCTGCCAGACGATGTTTATAGACATGACAGTGGTCAGGTGATGCAGATTCCAGACGGCACATGGAAGTATTGCCGTATAAAGGGGCGGTCCATCGGACCTGGTGGCCATGGCAACAGCTGGAAAATCCACTTTTGTTACCCCAAGTCACATCTCAGCAGAAAAGGACACAGTCTTTTCAGTCTCAGTCCTTTCGTACCCATAAAGGCAGGCGGGCAAAAGGCCAGTCATATCTGCCCAGGGTTAGAGGAAAGGGAAGAAGACTGCAGCAGGCAGCCCATTCCCAGGAACAGAAGTCCTCCACAGCTTCTGCCAAGTCCGCAGCATGACGCTGGGGCCATACAAGCGGACTCAGGTGCGGTGGGGGGTCATCTCAAGAGTTTCAGCACGCAGTGGGCTCACTCGCAAGTGGACTCCTGGATCCTACACGTAGTATCCCAGGTGTACATTGGAAATTCGAGACGTCTTCCCCTCACAAGTTCCTGAAGTCTGCTTTACCAACGTCTCCCTCCGACAGGGAGGCAGTATTGGGAAAAAATTCACAGGCTGTATTCCCAGCAGGTGATAATCAAAGTACCCCTCCTACAACAAGGGAAGGGGTATTATTCCACACTATATTGTGGTACTGAAGCCAAACGGCTCGGTGAGATCTAAAAGATTTGAACAATTACATACAAGGGTTCAAATCAAGATGGAGTCACTCAGAGCAGTGATAGCGAACCAGGACGATATGGTGTCACTGGATATCAGGGACGCTTACCTACATGTCCAAATTTTGCCCTTCTCACCAAGGGTATCTCAGGTTCGTGGTACAGAACTGTCACTATCAGTTCAGACGCTGCCGTTTGGATTGTCCACGGCACCCCGGGTCTTTACCATGGTAATGGCCGAAATGATGATTCTTCCTAAAAGAAATATGGACGCTTTCCTGATAAGGGCAAGGTCCAGAGAACAGTTGGCGGTCGGAGTAGCACTATCTCAAGTAGTTCTACGACAGCACGAGTGGATTCTAAATATTCCAAAATCGCAGCTTTTTCCGACGACACGTCTAATGTTCCTAGGAATGATTCTGGACACAGTCCAGAAAAGGATGTTTTCTCCCGGAGAAGAAGGCCAGGGAGTTATCCGAGCTAGTCAGGAACCTCCTAAAACCAGGAAAAGTATCAGTGCATCATTGCACAAGGGTCCTGTGAAAAATGGTGGTTTCTTACAAAGCGATCCCATTCGGTAGATTTCACGCAAGAACCTTTCAGTGGAATCTGCTGGGAAAATGGTCCGGATCGCATCTTCAGATGCATCAGCGGATAACCCTGTCTCCAAGGACAAGGGTGTTTTCTTCTGCGGTGGCTGCAGAGTGCTCATCTATGAAAGGGCCGCAGATTCGACATTCAGGACTGGGTCCTGGTGACCACGGAAGCCAGCCTGAGTGGCTGGGGAGCAGTCACACAAGGAAAAAATTTCCAGGGAGTGTGATCAAGTCTGGAGACTTCTCTCCACATAAATATACTGGAGCTAAGGGCAATTTACAAGGCTCTAAGCTTAGCAAGACCTCTGCTTCAAGGTCAGCCGGTATTGATCCAGTGGGACAACATCACGGCAGTCGCCCACGTAAACAGACAGGGCGGCACATGAAGCAGGAGGGAAATGGCAGAAACTGCAAGGATTCTTCGCTGGGCGAAAAATCATGTGATAACACTCTCAGCAGTGTTAATTCCGGGAGTGGAAAACTGGGAAGCAGACTTCCTCAGCAGGCATAACCTCCACCCGGGAGAGTGGGGACTTCAGCGGGAAGTCTTCCACATGATTGTAAACCGTTGGGAAAAACCAAAGGTGGACATGATGGCGTCCCGCCTGAACAAAAAACTAGACAAATATTGCGCCAGGTCAAGGGACCCTCAGGCAATAGCGGTGGACGCTCTGGTAACACTGTGGGTGTACCAGTCAGGGTATGTGTTCCCTCCTATGCATCTCATACCAAAAGTACTGAGAATCATAAGAAGGAGATGAGTAAGAACGATACTCGTGGTTCCGGATGGGTCAAGAAGGACTTGGTACCCGGAACTTCAAGAGATGCTCACGGAAGAACCGTGGCCTCTACCTTTAAGAAAGGACCTGCTCCAGCAGGGGCCTTGTCTGTTCCAAGACTTACCGCGGCTGCGATTGACGGCATGGCAGTTGAACGCCGGATCCTGAAAGGGCATTCCAGATGAAGTCATCCCTACCCTGGTCGAAGCCAGGAAGGATGTAACCGCAAAACATGTTCACCGCATTTGGCGAAAATATGTTGCGTGGTGTGAGGCCAAGAAGGTCCCTACAGAGGAATTCCATCTGGGTCGTTCCTACATTTCCTGAAAACAGGACTGTCTATGGGCCTAAAATTAGGGTCCATTAAGGTTCAAATTTCGACCCTGTCGAATTTCTTCCAGAAAGAACTGGCTTCAGTGCCTGAAGTTCAGACGTTTGTAAAAGGGGTACTGCATATACAGCCTCCTTTTGTGCCCCCAGTGGCACCTTGGGATCTCAATGTTGTTTTGAGTTTCCTAAAGTCACATTGGTTTGATCCACTCACCACTGTGGAATTAAAATATTTCACATGGAAGGTGAAGATTCTATTAGCCCTGGCTTCAGCCAGGCGTGTGTCAGAATGGGCGGCTTTATCATATAAAAGCCCTTACTTAATTTTTCATTCTGACAGGGCAGAATTGAGGACTCGTCCTCAATTTCTCCTTAAGGTGTTTTCTGTTTTTCACATGAACCAACCTATTGTGGTACCTGCGGCTACTAGGGACTTGGAGGACTCCAAGTTACTTGACGTTGTCAGGGCCCTGAAAATATATGTTTCCAGGACGACTGGAGTCAGAAAATCTGACTCGCTGTTTAGCCTGTATGCACCCAACAAGATGGGTGTTCCTGCTTCTAAGCAGACGATTGCTCGCTGGATTTGTAGTACAATTCAGCTTGCACATTCTGTGGCAGGCTTGCCACAGCCAAAATCAGTAAAAGCCCATTCCACAAGGAAGTGGGCTCATCTTGGGCGGCTGCCCGAGGGGTCTCGGCTTTACAACTTTGCCGAGCTGCTACTTGGTCAGGGGCACACCCTGACTGAGGAGGACCTGGAGTTCTCTCATTCGGTGCTGCAGAGTCATCCGCACTCTCCCGCCCGTTTGGGAGCTTTGGTATAATCCCCATGGTCCTGACGGAGTCCCCAGCATCCACTTAGGACGTTAGAGAAAATAAGAATTTACTTACCGATAATTCTATTTCTCGTAGTCCGTAGTGGATGCTGGGCGCCCATCCCAAGTGCGGATTGTCTGCAATACTTGTACATAGTTATTGTTACAAAAATCGGGTTATTCTTGTTGTGAGCCATCTTTTCAGAGGCTCCTTCGTTGTTATCATACTGTTAACTGGGTTCAGATCACAGGTTGTACGGTGTGATTGGTGTGGCTGGTATGAGTCTTACCCGGGATTCAATATCCTTCCTTATTATGCACGCTCGTCCGGGCACAGTATCCTAACTGAGGCTTGGAGGAGGGTCATAGGGGGAGGAGCCAGTGCACACCACCTGATCCTAAAGCTTTTATTATTGTGCCCTGTCTCCTGCGGAGCCGCTAAACCCCCATGGTCCTGACGGAGTCCCCAGCATCCACTACGGACTACGAGAAATAGAATTATCGGTAAGTAAATTCTTATTTTAACTGATACCATGTTATATACTAGTTACATTTATTATTGTAACAACATTACAACTAAGGGCGGTATTCAATTAGTGCCGTTTTTTACTTTGGCGAAAAAACAACTTTTCTCTATTTTTTAGGGAGAATGAGGATTCGCCCTATGCAAAACATTCGGCAGGAGCAAAAACGTGGATCGTCAAATCCACATGTTTTCGCACCTGTGCCGGCGAAAATGTGGACATTTTTTCCAAATGCCGTATCACAAAAAAAAAAGTGAAAAGGCATTGGAGAAAATGCCTTAAAAATGAACGAAAACAGCCCACAATTGAATACTCAGCGGGGTAAATTCAATAGCTCCAAAATTGCAGGATCTAATTGAATACCCCCTAAGGCTGACAATAATTGTCGGAAGCCGCCATCTTGTCGGAAAGTACAAAATTTCAGTATGAACCAGCTGAATATTTAAATTTACTCATGGGAAATCTTTTAAATATTAATATTTATTGTCTGTATTCATTTTTGTCATTGTTTACTGCTTACTGTTACTTTTTACTCCTGGGAGTTTATAGGACTTTTTATAGATAAATGTTTTTCTCATACGTCCTAGAGGATGCTGGGGACCCTGTAAGGACCATGGGGTATAGTCGGGATCCGCAGGAGACATGGGCACACTATAAGACTTTGAATGAGTGTGAACTGGCTCCTCCCTCTATGCCCCTCCTCCAGACTCCAGTTATATTCTGTGCCCAGGAGAGACTGGACACACACTAGGGGAGCTCTACTGAGTTTCTCCGAAAGACTTTGTTAGGTTTTTTATTTTCAGAAAGACCTGCTGGCTACAGGCTCCCTGCATCGTGGGACTGAGGGGAGAGAAGTCAGACCTACTTCTTCTGAGTTAAGGGCTCTGCTTCTTAGGCTACTGGACACCATTAGCTCCAGAGGGTTCGATCACTTGGTGCGCCTAGCTGCTTGTTCCCGGAGCCGCGCCGTCACCCCCCCTCACAGAAGCCAGAAGAAAGAAGCCAGGTGAGTATTAGAAGAACAGAAGACTTCAGTGACGGCAGAAGACTTCAGAGTCTCAGAGGTACCGCGCAGCGCGCCATTGCTCCCACACACCAACGGCTCTACAAGGGTGCAGGGCGCAGGGGGGGCGCCCTGGGCAGCAATATACCTCTCCATTGAGCCTGGCTAAACATGTATACAGTGCATAGGCACTGTATACGGACCCCTGCCAGCATAAAACGCTAAAATAATAGCGGGGCTGAAGCGCGCCGAGAAGGGGTGTGGCTTAGCCCTCACAACATGATACAGCGCCATTTTCTCCACAGTCCCCGCCAAAGCAATGTGTACAGTGTAAACGAAGGGGGGCACAGTGATTTAGTGCAATATAGAATGAAATATAGCACTATCTTAGATAATGGGCATGTAATCATTGAGTTGTGCATTTATGTCTGTGTTTTCCCTGTCAGATATACCCACTATAGCTTTTTAGTGCACATGTGTCGACATGTGTGAGTGCTCTGTCACAAACAGCTATGGGAATCTCTCTGTCGGCATCGCCGACTCCTGTTGAGACTTGATTCAGTAGATGCAGTGTCAGCAGGTCGGTAGTTGTATGCTTTTCAAAAGCAAACACTGTATGGCAGACACAGTAGTATGTGGGTGACCCTATCGGCACCAACTGTTATTACTGGGTGTAAATTAACATGCTGTGACTAGCTTATACCTGTATATATATTTATATGTATATGTATGGTACGGTTCCATGGACCTGTAGCTCGAGCACAGACATGGTAGTATTTGTGTGGAAGTGATATTAAAATTATATATGTATACTTCCCTCGGGGTCGCAAGAATGTTATTTTGCCTGGTTACTACTCCCTGCTGTCGACGAATACTAGGTTTTCTGTCGACCATAAGGTTTCCTGGTTAGATCCACAACTTGGGCATTCATTACATGGTCATACACATTCAGAACACATTAATGTCACTAGGGACCCGGTGGTTCCAGACAGTCTGCTTATATGTGTGAGATATATATATATATATATATATATATATATATATATCTCTATAACCCCTGAGGAAGTCCCATTTAAGCTGATACAAGGGACGAAACGCGTTGGGATAGCTTCCACTACCTCTCCTACGGCATGTACAACAGATAAGCTTGTTATAACTTTCTAAATTGTACGATTCCACCTGTATGTTTTTTTTTTTTTGTGTGATTAAAATTGTGAAAAACTATATCACACTATTAGCTCCCTTTTCTTTCTGTTTTTTTCCTTGACGGAAAAAAACTTTTTTAAAGGTACTATATATTGCTAAGGAGTACCCTAAGGGAGAAGCATTCTTAAAAGGAGTGAGTTATTTACCTTCCTATTTTTAAAATTCATCACATGGGTGTGATTCTGATTATTATATTAGAAATCACAATTTCAATATAGTGTTTTTTTGAGACACTATAGGCACAAAGCACTTTATATAAAAATTATTTTTGCAACATATGCACGAATAAGTCACTAGTCACTTTAGAACATTAAGAGCATTTTTGCTGACACTTATCTTCCCCCTCTGCCTACGTGACTATACCTAAACCCCTCGCTGAGGGTGTCTGTACAAGAAGTAAAAGGACAAGGGAAGACGACCATTTAAAGATACCACTACGGGCTTATTTTGAACATATTTCTGGTACGCATATATAATATTAGCTGCACATTTAAGGAATATTCCACACCAGAGCACTGAAGGCGCAGAGACTTTATCCCTATTGAACATTTCTACCCATGACTCATTGAAATATGAGTCAATAAGAAAGTCTATGCTGCAGCCCCTACACTTGGGAGTGCTCATGGGAGTCGACATGAATGTTTATTCACAAATTATGTAATATTAATTCACTTATTGTAAACGTATAAGGTGTTAAGCGCTTGTTTTACATCCCTATTGCACATATATATATATATATATATATATATATATATACATATATATATATATATATATATATATATATATACATATATAAATATGATATGTGTGTATATGTGTATTACAATATGTATATTCATATTACGATTTTGTAATGAATGCTGAAGTAAAAGTATTCCTACTCATGTGCTGGTCACTCTGTTGATAAAGCTCTAGGTCGGCCGTGACGAGTTGGTTCTCACGAGGAGTCCGAGTGTTTATTCTTTTCCCGCCGCGGATAGAATACTGTGAAAGTCAACTCCTGGTCGGCACGGGGCCCTGTCACAAAGGATCGTATACAGAAAGCTAAGTGATATTTTATTTCTATGCTTTGAAGTTATTTGCATTACATGCGCATGGGGGAGTACTTGTATTCGGATAGGCATCTGATAGAATTACCCTAGAGAGAGGGGGGATGTTTCTTATGTTGGTTCTTCTCTATAACATTGCGGCAGGCTGCCGTGCGTCTACAGGAGGTGTGGCCGGGGGAATGCTGAGGCTGACTCCAAGAGATACTGGAGTTTTTTCCCTGTGACGGTGTACCGCTGTTTGGGGATGCCTCAGTTAAGTCACTTTCGGTGGATACCACTGGTAAGTCTACCTTCGTGAGTTAGATTCCCTCACAACGGTTGGTGACGCATTTTTTTGTGGGATGCAGTCATTTTAACCGGTTCGATACCGTTCTTTTTTCCCTTTCTGTGCAGATAGTGGAAGGTGAAAAGGTAAGAGTTCTGCAGCCTTGTTAGGTTCGCAGAAGCGGATATTGTCTTCTGTTTCTACCACATCCACCGCATGTCACTGGGTCTATCTGGCTGGAGCCCACACTGGTCGGAACTCGTCTAATACTCTTCCGTCAGTCCGGGAATGGACTTGGACCTGGGAGTTAATAATAGAATCCAAAGGGGGACATACTGGAGTTTAGAGATGATTCCCCTCACTGATTTTTCAAAAAGATCTTACCGATTCCCCTCTGGAGGGGGAGGTAGTACGCGACGCCATACCAGAGTTGCGTCAGGTTCAGGACTTTGTCCTGCTGTCCCTGTAAAAAAAAAAAAAAAAAAGAAACAAAGATTTCTACTTACGAAGTTGAACTACAGGATGGAATCTCTCAGGCCAGGGAGCTCCAGCACGTAAAGGTAGAAATAGGGTTTAAATGCGTTTTTCTCAGCATTCAGCCTACCTGGGTTGATATCCAGGATTGTCTTTGCCATTTCACCGGTGTGTTGACAGTATGATGGTTTTCTTTCAATAGTAAGAGCCATTGTTATTCTGTACTGAGACGCTCTCCTGATTATGGCGAGGTCAAGAAACAAGTGGTCCAAATCGTTGTTTCTCTCTGACTGTTCTTCAACACAGGGAATGGCTGTTGTTCCCAACGACGCGGATGTCGGAGGTGGGTATCAGAGTAGATACTGAACGGTTGAGGTTCTGTGTTTTCCTGTGGAAAGAGGTCTCAGGATCCAGAGTCGGATCAGATTTGCAGTGACAATCCATCAATATGTTCCGTTGATGAAGAAGATGGGTGCGGCCTAAGAGGCCTTTTCGGTGAGCAGGTCAAATGCCAGAGTGGTTTTCACGGGACCAGTTGGAAATGTGGTCCGGGTCTCACCTGCACATGCACCGGAATATAATCCTAATGGCCAGGATATCGCTCCTGTGGTGTCTACACAGTTCTCACCTCCTAGAGGGACGAAGGTTCTGGATCCAGGATTAGATCCTGGTGTCCATGCATGCAGATCTCCGAGGCTGGGGAGCAGTCTTTTTAAGGGAAGTATTTCCAGAGGAAAAGGTCAAGCTGGGAAGCTTGTCTGCAATAAGCTTTCTTGAATTAAGAGCTATCTTCAACGAACATATTCTTCGTGATCTGCCCGTGTTAATTCTGTCGGACTTGATAGCAGTGGCGTAAGTAAGCCGCTAGGGCGGAACAAGGAGCAAAGCGGCAATGGCAGAAGCCGCAAAAGTTTTCCGCTGGGCGGAAAAGAAAGGTAAACGCTATATTAGCAGTCTTCGTTCCGGATGTAGACGACGGAGAAATAGATTTCCTCTGCAGACGCGTTCTCCATCTGGGAGAAATACAGTCGTCATCGAGAAGTTTTCACAGAAGTGACAAGTCTTTGAGGAGTGCCTCATTTGGACATGTTGGAGTCTCGCCTCAACGAGAGACCTCAGGGATATTGTTCCAGGTCAAGGGACACTCAAGCTATAGCAGTGGACGCCCTCGTGACACCTTGGGTGTTTTCAGTCGGTCTATGTGTCCCCTCCGCTTTCACTCTTTCTGAAGGTGATAGACGTAAGAAGAACAAAGGTTCAGGCGATCCTCATTGTTCCGGGCTAGCCAAGGAGGGCTTGGTATCCAGTTCTTCAAGATTTACTCATAGAAGATCCCTGGCCTCTTCCTCTACGTGAGGAACTGTTACAGCAAGATCTGGGCGTGTATCAAGACTTACCGCGGCTGCGTTTGACGGCGTGGCGGTTGAACGCCATATCCTAGCCCGAAAGGGTATTCCCAGTGAAGTCATTTCCACACTTCTTCAGGCTAGAAAAGGAGTAACGGCAAAGCCTTACCACCGTATTTGGCATAAATATGTGTCTTGGTGTGAATCCAAGAAGGCTGCTACGGAAGACTTTCAGCTGGGTCGTTCTTCTCCATTCTTGCAAGCAGGCGTGGATGCAGGCCTAAAGTTAGGCTCCATTTCAGTGCAGTTTTAGCCTTCTAAATTTTCTTAAAAAAATAAAATAAAATTGGCCACCTTTCCGGAAGTTCAGACTTTTGTGAAAGGAGTACTGCACATCCAACCTCCATTTGTGCCCCATTGGCACTGTGGGACCTTGACGTGGTGTTGAGGTTTCTTGTGTCACACTGATTGGAACCTTTATGAAAGGTTGTGTTAAAATTTCTCTCTTGGAAAGTGGTCATGCTATTGGCCTTGGCGTCTGCAAGGCGGGTGTCAGAAGTAGCGGCTTTGTCTCACAAGAGCCCCTGTTTGATCTTCCATGTGGATAGAGCGGAATTGAGAACTCGGATAATAGTTCTGCCAAAAGTGGTTTCTGTGTTTCGCAGAAACCAGCCTATTTTGATGCCTGTGGTTACTTGAGCATTGGCTGACTCAAAGTCTCTCTATGTAGTCAGGGCTTTGAATATTTAGGTCGCCAATTTGGCTCAGATTGGGGAAACAGAGGCTCTGTTTGTCCGGTATGCTCCCAGCATGTTTGGGGCACCTGCATCTATGCAGTCTGGATCTGTGATACGATTCGGCGTGCTCGTTCTACGGCTGGATTGCCGTTACTGAAGTCGGTGGAGACCCATTCTACTAGGAAGGTGGGCTCTTCTTGGGCGGATGCCCGAGGAGTCTCGGCGGTTCAACTTTGCCGAGCGGCTACTTGGTCGGGTTCAAACACTTTTGCTAAGCTCTACAAGTTTGATACCCTGGCTGATGGGGACCTCATGTTTGCTCAGTCGGTGCTGCAGAGTCGTCCGTACTCTCCCGCCCCGTCTGGAGCATGGTCCTTACGGAGTCCCCAGCATCCTCTATGACGTATGAGAAAATAGGATTTTAATACCTACCGGTAAATCCTTTTCTCTTAGTCCATAGAGGATGCTGGGCGCCCGTCCCAGTGCGTACTGTGTCTGCAGTTATTGGTTATGGTTACACTCTTGTGGTGTTTTCTTTTCTGTCAGGCTGTTGCTGACGTTCATGCCATGGCATGCGGTATCCTATTATTGGTTGGGTTGACACACAGGTTGTGTTACATATTCTCTCAGCATGTGGCTGCGTATTTTTCATGCCGTTGGCTGGTGTTCTCTTGAATGCCACGCTCTGCGGTATGTTCGAGGTGTGAGCTGGTATGACACTCACCGTGTTTAAACAATAAATTCTTTACTCGAAATGCCCGTCTCCCTGGGCACAGTTCTCTAACTGGAGTCTGGAGGAGGGACATAGAGGGAGGAGCCAGTTCACACCCATTCAAAGTCTTATAGTGTGCCCATGTCTCCTGCGGATCCCGTCTATACCCCATGGTCCTTATGGAGTCCCCAGCATCCTCTACGGACTAAGAGAAAAGGATTTACCGGTAGGTATTAAAATCCTATTATATATTTTGAATTTATCTCTTTTTGTATAAAGTGTGTAGCGCTGTAACATTTTTTCTGGATTATGTTTGTGGAACTGTATCAATAGGAGTGGGGACCAAATTCATTATAATTTGAACAAATGTTACTTATCTACTTTGCACTGTTCAAGATGGACTCCCACTTGTGACACATAGCACTGATGCTTTTAGAACCTGAAACTATTTTTTTTTTTTTAGTCCATCTGAAGATGCGTGGTCTAAAGAATAAACTGTTGCTTAAAAAAAGTCCCGTAAACTACCACTTTAGAATCCCCTCTTGATTATTTAAAATGCTATTATTTTATCCCAAAATATTGCTCTGTTTAATTATTATGTTCAATTAAGCAGAGAAGATACATCAATATTGTCTTTTTAAATATTGCCGTGGTACCTGTTCTGTACTGCCATGGTATCTCTTGTTTTATCACTATTATAGACAACAGCAGAAAAAAAGCAGATTATTGTTTTAAAATGTTTTTTTTTTTTAATTTTTAAAATAGATAAAATATATTTCATAAGTTTATACTTTGTATTTTGTTAGTTTTTTTTTTTTAATGGGTGCTGCTGTACGGTTGGATTTAACATGTTCTGGAATGCAAAGATGGCAGATGGAATTAGCCTATAATATGGCTAATATGTTGCAAATTTTAACGGAGGGGGATCCTGTTTATGTTCATGATGCAAACTTACATGAAACATATTTATCACATTGGGCCAGATGCATCATCGCTTGGAAAGTGATAAAATGGAGAGTAAAAAAGTACCAGCCAATCAGCTCCTGACATTTTTCAAACACAGTCTGTGATATGGCAGGTGGGACCTGATTGGCTCGTACTTTTTCACTCTCCATTTTATCACTTTCCAAGCGATGGTGCATCTAGCCCATAGTGATAAATATGCCTATACTGTATATGTAGAATTCTGATAAATACTGTACCAACTCCTTACTCATTGGCCATGATTTAAGAAAGAGAGATTGCGGCACTCTGTAGTTCGTGCCCATTTATGAAGTGAATGTGGCTGGGATTCTTCCACTGCAGTATGCCATTTACTACTATGGGGGATATTCAATGCTTGTCAGAAACTGCCGTTTTGTCGGAAAGACGGCAGTTTCCGACTTTTTTAGGTCGGAAGGTGTTCCGACCTATTCAAACCTCCCTCCGTTTTTCCGACAAGTTGGGAATTCCGACTTGTAGGAAAACACGTGGATAGGCAGATTAGCAGCGGCTCCATGTGTTTTGTGGGATTCGCATCTTAAATCTGACAGGTTTTAGCCCCGTTTCCGACAATGTCAATCCAACGTTTAAAAATGTCGGATTGGCATTGTCGGGAATGGCCAAATCCGACTTGTCGGATCCTTTTCCGTCGGAAAGGATCCGACAAGCATTGAATACACCCCTATAAGTCATTACAGTTCTTATTTTCATCTGGGAATTCCCTACATTGAGATCATATTATTGATAAAGGGCTATTCTAAGTTCTTTATATTAATAGTGACATACATAAATATCTTCTCAGTGTTTTGGTTATTATTATTATTATCCTTTATATGGCGCCACAAGGGTTCCGTAACGCCCAGTTACAGAGTACATAAACAAATAATCAAAACAGGAAACCAGCAACTTACAGTTGAAGACAATAAAGGACAAGTAGAGGGTAAATGTACGTAGCTACATCAGCAGATGACACTGACATAAGTACCAGGTGACAGAAGACCGCAGAGTTTGGTGCAGTTGAAAGATTATTAAAGTAAGAAAAGGATAAGCACATGAGGGCAGAGGGTCCTACTCGTGAGAGCTTACATTCTAAAGGGGAGGGGTAGACAGACAGGGGTGACACAGACTGGGTACATAGAGAGCGTGGAACAGAGGGTTAGGATGAGATTTGTCTGGGTTTGGTGAAGAACTGGATCTTGGGAGCCCGTTTGAAGTTTTGTCGAGAGATGGAGAGTCTGAGGGGGAGAGGTAGAGAATTCCAGAGAAAGGGAGCAGCACGTAAAAAATCTTGGAGGTAGAAGTGGAATGAAGTAATCAGTAAGAAAGAGAGTCGGCGTGCATTAGCAGAGCGAAGAGGACAAGTGGGAGTGTAAAGGGAGATAAGGTCAGAGATGTAACTGGGAGAGGAGCCGGTGAGGGCTTTGTAAGTGAGTGTGAGAAGCTTGAATTGGATTCTAAAAGGGAAGGGGAGCCAGCGAAGGTTTTGTAAGAAAGGAGAGATGGACGTAGTGCGTCTGGTGAGGAAGATGAGCCGGGCAGCAGCATTGAGGATAGATTGGAGTGGAGAGAGGTATTTGTCAGGGATGCCAGTCAGGAGGAGATTACAGTAGTCCAGTCTGGAGATGACCAGTGAGAGGTTAATGTGTGCACACATAGAAACATATAAAACCAAATACCACCCACTTACTCATTGGACGTGATTTGCCCTATGTGTGAGACAGAAGTTGTTGCGCTGTACGCCTGTTTGTTTATGAGGTGCATGTGGCTGAGACTGTGTGCACACATTTAGCTGCTTTACATTTTTATATATTGATTCGTCAATAGTAAACTGTAATTTATGTATTTATATCAATCAGTCTTTTATTTATTGGTGCCTGCTGTTTATGTAAAATGCAATTATATACAGTATATGTAGCACTTTTATTCTCTTTGTTTCTTATCCAAAAGGACAACTGACTATAATAGCTGATAAGTGTGGTGTATACAGATATTCACCAATGGGTGTGAATTCCATTACGATATTTCAGTTTTTATATTTGTATTACTTTTTTATTTACCATTAATGTAAGTACATTTAATATATGCCTTATAATCGATAGTTATTGTTAACCATCATTGTATTATGTTATTTCACAGGGAAATGCTGGTGTCTATAGCCCTGGGTCAGGTGTTATCTCTGCTTCTATGTGGAATAAGACTCACCAGTAAATATCTATCAGAGGATTTTCACGCCAACACACCGCTCTTTCAGAGTTTTCTTAACTACATCCTTCTGTTCTTGGTTTACACTACCACTCTGGCTGTAAGACAAGGTAAGCTTCATTAACTATAAGGGCATAATGTTTCACATGCGATTACTGTTCTTATGACTGTTTGTGCAAAATGTAATTGTAGAGCCTTAACCTGGCCTAAAAATACAGGGGTATATGCAATTGCGGTCGAATTCCCGAAATTGTCGAATTTCGGGTCATTTTCGACCAAAAAAAAAAATCGCCTATGCAATTCAGTGCTTTCCGACCAAAAAACGGACTTTCAAAATTCGACTTTTTGAAATTCGAATTTTTGCAAATTCGACTTTTCTGCAATGATACAAGTGCTGCAATTCGACCAAAGCATATTCAATTCAAGTTTGGAAATTCGACAGCAGTGCTTTTAGACAGCAAATTCGTCATTTTCAATCCGCCACACTTTGGAGGGTGAAAACAAATAAAAAAATTTTAAACATGTTTTTTTTTGTGTTTTTTTTTTTGGGGAATAGCAGATCTATTTATATTAGAAGGGATTAGGTACTTTTTTTTTTTTTTTTGGAGGCACAAATATTATTTATATATTTTTTAAAATATTATTTTTTTATTTTTTATTTTTTTATGCTGGAACGGTGAAATCATAAAAAAAAATGGCGTGGGGTCCCCCCTCCAAAGCATAACCAGCCTCGGGCTCTTCGAGCTGGTCCTGGTTCTAAAAATGCGGGGAAAAAATTGACAGGGGATCCCCCGTATTTTTAAAACCAGCACCGGGCTCTGCGCCTGGTGCTGGTGCCAAAAATACGGGGGACAAAAAGAGTAGGGGTCCCCCGTATTTTTAACACCAGCATCGGGCTCCACTAGCTGGACAGATAATGCCACAGCCGGGGGTCACTTTTATGCCGTGCCCTGCGGCCGTGGCATTAAATATCCAACTAGTCACCCCTGGCCGGGGTACCCTGGGGGAGTGGGGACCCCTTCAATCAAGGGGTCTCCCCCCCCAGCCACCCAAGGGCCAGGGGTGAAGCCCGAGGCTGTCCCCCCCCCATCCAATGGGCTGCGGATGGGGGGGCTGATAGCCTTTTGTGATAATAAAAAGATATTGTTTTTTCCAGTAGTACTACAAGTCCCAGCAAGCCTCCCCCGCAAGCTGGTACTTGGAGAACCACAAGTACCAGCATGCGGGAGAAAAACGGGCCCGCTGGTACCTGTAGTACTACTGGGGAAAAAATACCCAAATAAAAACAGGACACACACACCGTCGACAGTAAAACTTTATTTCATACGTCGACACACACATACTTACCTATGTTCACACGCCGACATCGGTCCTCTTCTCCATGTAGAATCCACGGATACCTGAAAAGAAAAGATCAATATACTCACCTCAGCCATGGTCCAGAGATAAATCCACGTACTTGGCAAAAAAACAAACCGAACACCCGCTCCATGCCGGACTGAAAGGGGTCCCATGCTGACACATGGGACACCTTTCCACGAATGAGACCTGTCAGTGACAGCTGTCACAGAAAGGTCTCTAAGCCAATCAGGAAGCGCAACTTCGTTGCGCTCACCTGATTGGCTGTGCGCTGTCTGTACTGTGACAGCACATCGCAAAGCCGCTCCATTACTTTCAATGGTGGGAACTTAGCGGCTAGCGGTAAGGTCACCCGCCGGTCAGCGGCTGACCGGCGGGTGACCCCACCGCTACCCGCAAAGTTCCCACCATTGAAAGTAATGGAGCGGCTTTGCGATGTGCTGTCACAGTACAGACAGCGCACAGCCAATCAGGTGAGCGCCACGGAAGTAGCGCTTCCTGATTGGCTGAAGGGACTTCAGTGACAGGAGTCACGTGATGTCCCGGCATTCGGGAGAAAGGGGTCTGATGTGAAAGCATTGGACCCCTTTCTAGTCCGGTACGGAGCGGGTATTTGCGTTTTCTTTTTTTTTTACAAGTACGTGGATTTATCTCTCTGGACGTGGATTTATCTCTGGACGCTGGAAGGTGAGTATCATTTTTTCACAGGTACCCTCGGATCGTCGGAGACCGTGGCAGTCGGCGTGTCAACATAGGTAAGTATGTGTGTGTCGGTAGTGTGTAATAAAGTTTTACTGTCACGGTGTGTGTGTCCTGTTTATTTTGGGGTATTTTTTTCCCAGTAGTACTACAGGTACCAGCGGGCCCGTTTTTCTCCCGCATGCTGGTACTTGTGGTTCTCCAAGTACCAGCTTGCGGGGGAGGCTTGCTGGGACTTGTAGTACTACTGGAAAAAACAATATCTTTTTATTATCACAAAAGGCTATCAGCCCCCCCATCCGCAGCCCATTGGATGGGGGGGGACAGCCTCGGGCTTCACCCCTGGCCCTTGGGTGGCTGGGGGGGGGGACCCCTTGATTGAAGGGGTCCCCATTCCCCCAGGGTACCCCGGCCAGGGGTGACTAGTTGGATATTTAATGCCACGGCCGCAGGGCACGGCATAAAAGTGACCCCCGGCTGTGGCATTATCTGTCCAGCTAGTGGAGCCCGATGCTGGTGTTAAAAATACGGGGGACCCCTACTCTTTTTGTCCCCCGTATTTTTGGCACCAGCACCAGGCGCAGAGCCCGGTGCTGGTTTTAAAAATACGGGTGATCCCTGGCCAATTTTTCCCCGGATTTTTAGAACCAGGACCAGCTCGATGAGCCCGAGGCTGGTTATGCTTTGGAGGGGGGACCCCACGCCATTTTTTTTTCCGGGTTTTTCCCGTTTTTTACCGTTTTTTAAAATCGCGGCAAAATCCGCCAAATCGGCCGATTTTCGCCCGCGACTCTGGCGAATCCGTTTTTCATTGAATATGGTGAATTCCGGAAGCCACCTTCCGGAATTCACCTGGCGAATTTAGTCGAATTAAAAAACGGCGAAAAATTGCCGCGATTCGCCGTGAATTGCATATACCCCACAGTCTTTAAAAGGACAACATAGTGACAGTCTTCTATGGAGAAAAGTTCTGCCAGGTGTTGTTTTTATTGATCATAATTAATCATAATTATAATGATTCAACTCCAGTATGCTGGAAGGCTATCTCAAGAGATCTTCCTTGAGGAAAGAATATTCTACACAATAGAAGTGAAGGTAGCTTTATATATTTATTTAAACTTATTAGGCCGGTCATGTGACATGACATCCGCTCACCTGACATCCAAATGGTGTATTCATATGCTTATCTATTTAGAAGACAAGTATATTACATTGATAGTTCGCTGTACCTCTCCAAATACAGCCTTGCAAAATTGTCTGTACACGGGACCCAGATCCATCAAATTGGGTCCCAATCTACTCATCAAGGCCCTTAATATTGGACACCATTCATCAGGGTCATACTAAGAAACAGGACACTCTCAGTATATCACAAATGTGGATGTGGAATCCTAAATAAGGGTTGACTATAACTTTATTGCCACTTTTTTATTCTCTATTTTTATAATTTTGAAAAACATTTTTGCCATATATGTGCAACTAATTTACGATACACCATCTTATTCATGTCTCTATGTATCTATTGTGTGGTTTTTTCATTCAAAATAGTTTAAATAAATATATAAAGCTATCTTCACTTCTGTTGTGTAGAATATTCTTTCCTCAAGGAAGCGCTGTGTCTCTCTTATAATTTGTATTTATGTATTTGTGGGACTGACTATCCCCAATATTTACACAGCTGCTTGGAGAATTGAGCCCTATATATCGCCCGCCTCCAGAAATACTTGTTTATTTCCTCTCTTTTGCTATCTCAAGAGAACTTCTTATAAATCCCAAAAGAATACATACAGCAGGATGACAGGGCATTCTAGAAGCTGTCATTTGCTGATGAAGGAAATGTGACATACTTTACTAAAGCCACGCTGCACTGAGATACACTCATTGAGTGTAACATCTTCAGTAAGTGAGTGGGAAATACTGTTCTGTTATCACAGTATGGGAAAATGCACTGTGAGAGTCCCGCACCAGGACCATCTTAACGTATGAGCACACTGGGCAGCTGCCCAGGGCCCCACAATTCTAGGCTGGGCGGCTAGGCTGAGGGATCTGCTCAGATCTTTCTACGCAACCCTGGACATCCTTCCCATAGAGGCTCTGGGAACTAGTTCAGTTTTTGGAAATTTGCTGAATATTGGACAGCCCTATCGGGCCCTTACAAAAAATATACGGAATCTAACATTTCCGCATGTATAACAGGCCCATTAGTGATGATGAATAGGCCCCTATTACTCATACATAACACATTAACGTCACCGATATTAAATACATCTGGGATATCATATGTACTAAAGGAGTAGGATCAGGTAGAAAGGTATTTCTTTTATTCACATCAGTAAGTGATGCTCACTGGCGTATTTCTAATGGGTTCACTATGTGCGTGTACACACTGGCCTCCAGGATTACAGGGGGGCCCTCACTGCACACCAGTCACCCATTTTTTTTTCAATACTTACCCTCCAGAGTCCTGCGTCGGCATCAACAGCGCTGCAGAAATCATCAGGAAATAGACCAGGCGCCATTTTCCTGGTGATTTGCGCATGCACAGTAAGAAAATCACTGGGAAAATGGCCACCATGCCATTTTCCCAGAGACTTGCGCATGCGCACTAGACTTTTGGACGACCCTATTGCCCAGAGCTACGATGCTGGATGGGACCCTGTCAGAACCTGCACACGGGCCGCCTCCTTTCTAGATGCTTCCCTGGTGACGATACTTTGAATGGTAAACACAGTAATTCTAAACTCTGTAACCTTTACTAGTTTCTGGTTATTTGAAATACCAGAGCTTTGGAAAATGTAATTGCCTAAGCAGATTACTGTAATTATGGTATTAATGATTTATGTAACAGTAATTGTGTTTTATTCTTTTATGCACAGTGGAGAAAAACAAGTCTTTAGTACAGCAAAAATGTCCAAGGTGAATCTACATGCTTTGACATTGTGCACTACGCACTTTATCCCTGTGAACTAAAATCCATATCCATATAGCTGAGAGCATAGCATTGTGTATACAAAACAGTAGTATATAGCTGTCAAGCACAAAAATAAGTGTATTTTTATCTGAAGAGATTTCTACAGAGGGGCAGATTCAATGAATACAACTATTTAACAACCGGGTGATAACTATGCAAAAGTCCTTATTTTATACACTGCTCAAAAAAATAAAGGGAACACTTAAACAACACAATGTAACTCCAAGTCAATCTGTGAAATCAAACTGTTCACTTAGGAAGCAACACTGATTGACAATCAATTTCACATGCTGTTGTGCAAATGGAATAGACAACACGTGGAAATTATAGGCAATTAGCAAGACACCCCCAATAAAGGAGTTGTTCCGCAGGTGGTGACCACAGACCACTTCTCAGCTCCTATGCTTTCTGGCTAATGTTTTGGTCACTTTTGAAAGCTGGCGGTGCTTTCACTCTAGTGGTAGCATGAGACGGAGTCTACAACCCACACAAGTGGCTCAGGTAGTGCAGCTCATCCAGGATGGCACATCAATGCGAGCTGTGGCAAGAAGGTTTGCTGTGTCTGTCAGCGTAGTGTCCAGAGCATGGAGGCGCTACCAGGAGACAGGCCAGTACATCAGGAGACGTGGAGGAGGCCGTAGGAGGGCAACAACCCAGCAGCAGGACCGCTACCTCCGCCTTTGTGCAAGGAGGAACACTGCCAGAGCCCTGCAAAATGACCTCCAGCAAGCCACAAATGTGCATGTGTCTACTCAAACGATCAGAAACAGACTCCATGAGGGTGGTATGAGGGCCCAACATCCACAGGTGGGGGTTGTGCTTACAGCCCAACACCATGCAGGACGTTTGGCATTTGCCAGAGAACACCAAGATTGGCAAATTCGCCACTGGCGCCCTGTGCTCTTCACAGATGAAAGCAGGTTCTCACTGAGCACATATGACAGACGTGACAGAGTCTGGAGACGCCAAGGAGAACGTTCTGCTGCCTGCAACATCCTCCAGCATGACCGGTTTGTCAGTGGGTCAGTAATGGTGTGGGGTGGCATTTCTTTGGGGGGCCGCACAGCCCTCCATGTGCTCGCCAGAGGTAGCCTGACTACCATTATGTACCGAGATGAGATCCTCAGATCCCTTGTGAGACCATATGCTGGTGTGGTTGGCCCTGGGTTCCTATTAATGCAAGACAATGCTAGACCTCATGTGGCTGGAGTGTGTCAGCAGTTCCTGCAAGACGAAGGCATTGATGCTATGGACTGGCCCGCCCGTTCTCCAGACCTGAATCCAATTGAGCACATCTGGGACATCATATCTCGCTCCATCCACCAACGCCACGTTGCACCACAGACTGTCCAGGAGTTGGCGGATGCTTTAGTCCAGGTCTGGGAGGAGACCATCCGCCACCTCATCAGGAGCATGCCCAGGCGTTGTAGGGAGGTCATACAGGCACGTGGAGGCCACACACACTACTGAGCCTCATTTTGACTTGTTTTAAGGACATTACATCAAAGTTGGATCAGCCTGTAGTGTGTTTTTCCACTTTAATTTTGAGTGTGACTCCAAATCCAGACCTCCATGGGTTAATAAATTTGATTTCCATTGATCATTTTTGTGTGATTTTGTTGTCAGCACATTCAACTATGTAAAGAACAAAGTATTTAATAAGAATATTTCATTCATTCAGATCTAGGATGTGTTATTTTAGTGTTCCCTTTATTTTTTTGAGCAGTGTATAACAAGTCAGGATATAGTTACAGAACCTCTGCAACACCCCTTCTGGTGAATAATAATGTATTTAGAGGCCTTTAAAGAGAAAAATATGAAAAAATAAAGACCCTTTATATCTTATGTCATTTTCCCTAAAATGCAGAGAAATGGGTTTAATGATGTGAATATGTATACTGATGTGTTGATTGGACAGGGTTTGTAGAACTTTTCTCCAGTGTTTCACTACTTGTATATACGGATGTGCTCAGAATCCCAGTAGTTGAAATCCCGATGGTCAGAATGCTGACAGCTGCATCCCGATGGTCAGAATCTTAATGGTATGTACTGGGACATACTTGCCTACCCTCCCAGAATGGCAAAAAGTCTCCTACAGCACCGCAGCTCCCCCGCACCACCCCCCACCCCCTCCCTCGACCACCCACTTAGAGAACAAGTGGGCGGTCCCAGGAGACGCGAGGATGCAATTTGTGGCGAATCGCGTCATCGTAGCCTCGCACCCGCTGTACAGTGCCTGTAATACCGGCACTGTATAGCGGAGGCATGGCCACGCTGATGTGACCGCCCCCTGTGCTGCCTCGACTACACAGCAGCGCCCCTGCCACACCCCCTATGTCATGTCACGCCTGCTGCGCTAAGCTGGCTGTCCTCTTTGGGGCAGAAAGTCGGCAACCCTGTACTGAGGTGTTAGGGTTAAGCACTTGGGGGAGGGTTTGGGTTAGGCTGCATGGGGGCGGTTAGGGTTAAAGTACTGACATCAGGATTTCAACCACCTGGATATCGGTACCATTTCATATATAGACATTTATAAATCACAACATGGACATGTAAAAGTACTCCAAAATACAGTAACACTTCCATTTGCTGAAATCCACGTTGGCCACCTGCTATCTAAGTTGCCACTTCCCAAACTTTGATTTACTTCTCGTCATTCACACACTACAGAATTAACGTGTGACATTGCCATGATGCCCGCAGCTTGATATTTCTAATTGAAATGCTCAAGCTAATGAATTTTTGTTGCAAAAATATCTCACAATACGTGTAGAAAATTGACAAGGGACATCACAGTATGAAACTTGCAGCTAATTGAGTCTGCTCCATAATAGTCTAGAACACAGTAATAAAATAAAAAAATATATAAAAAATATATTTACAAACCTTTAAATATAAAACAAATGCTTTATTTTAAATAATAATTTTTGAATGATTCTATTTCTGTTTCTGGCATCATATAATGGTGACAGCTGCTAGCATGACATATATTGCAGTTGTACTCTTAAATAGACTTCACAGCCATGGAGGAGTACTGATGGCGATAACAGTGTTATTATTGGGCAAAGAAAAAAAAGGCTGATTGTATGTCGCTGGCAAGAGGACTGGTCGTCCTTTGATAAATATATCCTTATGTATTTTATGTAGGTAGATGTGGAAAATTGTATTCCACATTCTAGTTAGTGATTTACACAATGGTAAAATGTTGCCTCCATCACTTGTGATCAATCACTCCCCCTGCTGAAAAACTGATAACAATGACACCTAACCCCTTACTTGTTCTATCTAACTCTATATGCCAATACACTTCACTATTTGAACAAGACCATTGGAGTGCCGCTGCTATCTTCCTACTGTACGTACTACTTACAGAAGGCACCCGTGGCATCTGCTCTTCTATTGGAGTGCCGGGCCAACCATTCCTAGATATATATATATATATATATATATATCAATGTGACCGGCACTCCACATGGATATTGTAATACCTGGGAGCCCTCCCACGGACCCGCAAGGAACCATGTAGAAAGAAGAGAGAGAACGGGCAGCACTCCACGACTTTATAAATGATGCAAGCCGCTACGCAAGCTTTACTATCAACGTTTCAGGTGCCCTTTTATTGGCACCTTTCATCCTGATGTCAACTGAAATGTTGATAGTAAAGCTTGTGTAGCTGCTTGCATTATTTGCAAAGCCGTGGAGTGCCGCCCATTCTCTATTCTATATATATATTTCCAATGTCCATTGTAGGGGGGTTTTTCCCCATGGGGGTTGGTTGGATGGGATAGCTATTTGAGCTCAATGGGTGGTGGTGGTGGGTGGGGGGAATGTATTAAAGCTTGCAGAGAGGTAAAGTACTAACTAATCAGCTTCTGTCATGTTACAGGCTGTGTTTGAAAAATATCAGGAGCTGATTAGCTGGTAATTTCCACTTTATCTCTCTCCAAGCTTTGAGGAATCTACCCCTGAGGCCAGCCCCAGCCTGAAGGTGGCATCCCGAAAGTGAGCGATGCATGACAGGCAGCTTGTTGTCTGTCATTACAGAGTGGGCACTCGATGCCTGTGCAGAAGTGTATAGCCCCAACGGACATCTGCCCCAGTGCAGTGCTCAGGTAATCCCAGGGAATGTAAATTTACAGTCAGGTATGGCTTTGGCTATCAAAGCCATCGGTATATTTAGCTATTATATATTACCATGAAACATAATGTGAAAACTTAAGAATCTGAAACAGGATCCCCATCAGGTCTTTCAGTTCAAGTATTTTTTAGTTACTAACTCAGTACTTTTATATTTAAATATGGAATATTTTAAACAGATGAAATCTATACTGTAAATAACACACATATTAATATACTTAAATTAATGTACTAATCTAATAATTTAGAATTTAGGTTTCAAGAAAAATGTATTTTTGTCGAAGAGATAAAGCAGCATGAGAGCAAACATAGAATTTGGAATTCACTTTTTTCATTAAGTATTTTACTGTTTATGTGAAAATTAGGGATGCGGTCAAGATGCCGGCTGCTGAGATCCCGGCAGTCTAAATACTGTACCGGTGCCGGGATCCCAGCATCCATCAGAATCCCGTCATCTGAACTCCAAATGGGTCAGGATCCCAGCGCCGAAATCCCGACAGTCACCATCCCACCTCGAACTCAGGTTTAGGGCTGGTGGGGGTGGAGGGGTGGGGGTAGATTTAGGTATCAGGTGGGGGGGTTAGGGTTAGGCTGCAGGGAGGGCGGGTTAAGGTTAGGAACCCCTGGGGGAGGTTAGGGTTAGGTTTAGACAGCAGAGACAGGGGTTAGGATTAGGCACCTCAGAGAGGGGGACAGGGTTAGACACTAAGGTTAGGGTTAGGCTTATGGGAAGGGTGGGTTAGGGTTAGGGGGTGGAGAGAAGGGAGAACACCTCTTACTCACCACTTCTCATAGGTGGGATCCCAGCATTGGTATTATGACCGCTGAGATTTCCTGCGCCGGCATATCACACTGATTCCGAAAATTATATGGTTTGATATTAGTTGATATTATATGCTAGCCAATTAAATTTGTTTTGATTTACCTCCAAACAGCTTTAATATAGTGACTTGTGCATATTCTTCTGCAACTTTTGCATCTTCTATCTGCATTACTTTTGTACCTTTCACCACAGCCTATGTATCTGTTAGGCAGAGGACCTCATTTCATAATGAGAAAAATATGTGCCCCTGCAATACACTTTATCAGGTATATATTTTGCAATGGAAATTTAAATAGTGGAAAGAGTAAACATTTTTTACACATGGTTAATCATTTAGAAGCTCGAAGTAAAAAAATTCTTTGTGACCTTGCACGGAGAATAAATACCCCATAAAATGGCCTCTCTAACTTTCATCCCTTTGAATTTAATTTTAAATATTTTGTCCTGCAAAGTTAAATCTTGTTTTTGTGTGTGAATCACCCACTAAGGTACAAAACTCTGTCTATTCATGTTTGTTCCAATGGGCATGGCAATACATTATCTAATTGTGTGTTACTTTACCTAATATCGCTGTGACTCAGTTTAAGTTTGCAAATTGCAATGAGCTTGTCCACCACCAATGGGGTTACCGCTAAGGGTGTACTAATCCTGCCTACTTTTGTGCTGGCCCCGCCCAGTTGTTTTGGGCCACTTTCAGATTTTTTTCCGGTGTCTTTTAAGTTCCTAAAATTAAAAATAAAACAGCAAATTATGTAACTATTTATTTATTACCAGTTATTTATATAGTGCACACATATTCCGCAGCGCTTTACAGAGAATTGCCCATTCACATCAGTCCCTGCCCCAGTGGGGCTTACAATCTATATTCCTGACCACATGTACACGCACACACATTCACTCTAGGGTTAATTTTGCTGGGAGCCAATTAACCTATCAATATACTGTATTTTTGGATTGTTGGAGGGAACCGGAGTACCCGGAGGAAACCCACGCAAGTACGGGGAGAATATACAAACTCCACACTCTTAGGGCCATGGTGGGAATTGAACCCATGACCTCAGTGCTGTGAGGCATAATGCTAACCATTACACCATCCATACTGCCCGATAATTGTAGCTACAATTGTTTTTTTGTACATGTATTGAACTTTGGACTGCCTAAGCCTGGGATGTCTATTTTTCAATCTTCACCCCCAAGTCATGTCAAAAGCTACTGCTGTTAGGTCCTAGACTTTCATTCCATTTAATTAGTGAAATCATTGAAATACATGTTTTATTTATTTTAAAGTCAATTATACACAAACACTTAATGCAGCATATATATTTTTTTAATGCCATTTGATTACATGAAGCATACCGTTGCTTGTTGTGTAATTAATTTATGAAGTTTCCTGATTCTAGTAGGTTTTGGACAGTAAAGCGCACTACTTGCACAGTGGAATCTGTAACTAGGGTTACCATCTGTCCGGAATTGCTCCTACCAGTCCAGAAATTTAGGACAGCTGCCCAGAGTGCAGACTGCTAGCAATCTCAGTGTCTGATCAATCGGCCCATCCTACCTCCTCTGTTCTGTCGTGCCCCACTTCTGGCTGCGGCCTGTGTATGAAGCAGTTGTAACCATACTGCAGTCTTGGCAATGCCCATTGTCATGCATTCCTGTTAAAATCTGAAAAAATGGTAAACCTATATGGAGCTGGGGGATCTGAAAATGAAATTATTATAAATAGATTTATTATTAACACTTTCATTTCATAATGGAATTCCTAAGATATTATACATGTCATGCCCAACTTCTTTTGGCCTAAGGGCTGGAAAGTGGAATGTTTGGTTATTGAGGGGCAGATGTATTAACCTGGAGAAGGCATAAGGAAGTGATAAACCAGTGATCTGTGCAAGGTGATAAAGGCACCAGCCAATGAGATCCTAACTGTTCATTTACATATTGGAGCTGATTGGCTGGTGCCTTTATCACCTTCGACATATCACTGGTTTATCACTTCCTTATGCCTTCTCCAGGTTAATACATCTGCCCCTGAGTTCTTCATGAACAAGCAAAATTTAACCAAAGCTTGTATGAACTATTTTTCTTTGTCTTAATAATTATGTGGGTACACCAGTAATTATGTAAAACAATTATTAATTCTAATTTCTCTATCGTCCTAGTGGATGCTGGGGTTCCTGAAAGGACCATGGGGAATAGCGGCTCCGCAGGAGACAGGGCACAAAAAGTAAAGCTTTACGATCAGGTGGTGTGTACTGGCTCCTCCCCCCATGACCCTCCTCCAAGCCTCAGTTAGATTTTTGTGCCCGGCCGAGAAGGGTGCAATCTAGGTGGCTCTCCTAAAGAGCTGCTTAGAAAAGTTTAGCTTAGGTTTTTTATTTTACAGTGAGTCCTGCTGGCAACAGGATCACTGCAACGAGGGACTTAGGGGAGAAGAAGTGAACTCACCTGCGTGCAGGATGGATTGGCTTCTTGGCTACTGGACATTAGCTCCAGAGGGACGATCACAGGTACAGCCTGGATGGTCACCGGAGCCTCGCCGCCGGCCCCCTTGCAGATGCTGAAACGAGAAGAGGTCCAGAATCGGCGGCAGAAGACTCCTCAGTCTTCTTAAGGTAGCGCACAGCACTGCAGCTGTGCGCCATTTTCCTCTCAGCACACTTCACACGGCAGTCACTGAGGGTGCAGGGCGCTGGGAGGGGGGCGCCCTGGGAGGCAAATGAAAACCTTTTTTGGCTAAAAATACCTCACATATAGCCTCCGGGGGCTATATGGAGATATTTAACCCCTGCCAGAATCCACTAAAGAGCGGGAGACGAGCCCGCCGAAAAAGGGGCGGGGCCTATCTCCTCAGCACACAGCGCCATTTTCCTCACACAGCTCCGCTGGTCAGGAAGGCTCCCAGGCTCTCCCCTGCACTGCACTACAGAAACAGGGTAAAACAAGAGAGGGGGGGCAAAATTGTGGCAAAACTATATTATTAAAGCAGCTATACAGGGAGCACTTATTATAAGGCTATCCCTGTCATATATAGCGCTTTTGGTGTGTGCTGGCAAACTCTCCCTCTGTCTCCCCAAAGGGCTAGTGGGGTCCTGTCTTCGTTAAGAGCATTCCCTGTGTGTCTGCTGTGTGTCGGTACGTGTGTGTCGACATGTATGAGGACGATATTGGTGTGGAGGCGGAGCAATTGCCAAATATGGGGATGTCACCTCCTAGGGGGTCGACACCAGAATGGATGCCTTTATTTATGGAATTACGGGATAGTGTCAACACGCTAAAGCAGTCGTTTGACGACATGAGACGGCCGGACAATCAATTAGTGCCTGTCCAGGCGCCTCAAACACCGTCAGGGGCTGTAAAACGCCCTTTGCCTCAGTCGGTCGACACAGACCCAGACACAGGCACTGATTCCAGTGGCGACGGTGACGAATCAACCGTATTTTCCAGTAGGGCCACACGTTATATGATTTTGGCAATGAAGGAGGCGTTACATATTGCTGATACTACAGGTACCACAAAACAGGGTATCATGTGGGGTGTGAAAAAACTACCTATAGTTTTTCCTGAATCAGATGAATTAAATGAGGTGTGTGATGAAGCGTGGGTTGCCCCCGATAAAAAAATGCTAATTTCAAAGAAGTTATTGGCTTTATACCCTTTCCCGCCAGAGGTTAGGGCGCGCTGGGAAACACCTCCTAGGGTGGACAAGGCGCTCACACGCTTATCAAAACAAGTGGCGTTACCCTCTCCTGAGACGGCCGCACTTAAAGATCCAGCAGATAGGAGGATGGAAAATATCCAAAAAAGTATATACACACATACAGGTGTTATACTACGACCAGCTATAGCGACAGCCTGGATGTGCAGTGCTGGGGTAGCTTGGTCAGAGTCCCTGATTGAAAATATTGATACCCTGGATAGGGACAATGTTTTACTGTCTTTAGAGCAAATAAAGGATGCATTTCTTTATATGCGTGATGCACAGAGGGATATCTGCACACTGGCATCACGGGTAAGTGCTATGTCCATTTCGGCCAGAAGAAGTTTATGGACGCGACAGTGGTCAGGCGATGCGGACTCAAAACGGCATATGGAAGTTTTGCCGTATAAAGGGGAGGAGTTATTTGGAGTCGGTCTATCGGATTTGGTGGCCACGGCTACAGCCGGGAAATCCACCTTTTTACCTCAAGTCACTCCCCAACAGAAAAAGACACCGACTTTTCAACCGCAGCCCTTTCGTTCCTTTAAAAGCAAGAGAGCAAAGGGATATTCATATCTGCCACGAGGCAGAGGAAGGGGGAAGAGACAGCAACAGGCAGCTCCTTCCCAGGAACAGAAGCCCTCCCCCGCTTCTACAAAAGCCTCAGCATGACGCTGGGGCTTCTCAAGCGGACTCGGGGGCGGTGGGGGGTCGTCTCAAGAATTTCAGCGCGCAGTGGGCTCACTCGCAGGTAGATCCCTGGATCCTGCAGATAATATCTCAGGGGTACAGGTTGGAACTAGAGACGGATCCACCTCGCCGTTTCCTGAAGTCTGCTTTACCAACGTCCCCCTCCTACAGGGTGACGGTCTTGGAAGCCATTCACAAGCTGTACTCTCAGCAGGTGATAGTCAAGGTACCCCTTTTACAACAAGGAAAGGGGTATTATTCCACTCTATTTGTGGTACCGAAGCCGGATGGCTCGGTAAGACCTATTCTAAATCTGAAATCCTTGAACCTGTACATAAAGAAGTTCAAGTTCAAGATGGAGTCACTCAGAGCAGTGATAGCGAACCTGGAAGAAGGGGACTTTATGGTATCCTTGGACATCAAGGATGCGTATCTCCACGTTCCAATTTACCCCTCACACCAGGGGTACCTCAGGTTCGTCGTACAGAACTGTCACTATCAGTTTCAGACGCTGCCGTTCGGATTGTCCACGGCACCTCGGGTCTTTACCAAGGTAATGGCCGAGATGATGATTCTTCTTCGAAGAAAAGGCGTATTAATTATCCCATACTTGGACGATCTCCTAATAAGGGCAAGGTCCAGAGAACAGCTAGAGATGGGATTAGCACTGTCTCAAGAAGTGCTAAAACAGCACGGGTGGATTCTGAATATTCCAAAATCCCAGTTAATTCCGACAACACGTCTGCTGTTCCTAGGGATTATTCTGGACACGGTTCAGAAAAAGGTTTTTCTCCCGGAGGAAAAAGCCAAGGAGTTATCAGAGCTTGTCAGGAACCTCCTAAAACCAGGAAAGGTGTCTGTACATCAATGCACAAGAGTCCTGGGAAAAATGGTGGCTTCTTACGAAGCAATTCCATTCGGCAGATTCCACGCAAGAATTTTCCAGAGGGATCTGTTGGACAAATGGTCAGGGTCGCATCTTCAGATGCACCAGCGGATAACCCTGTCTCCAAGGACAAGGGTATCTCTTCTGTGGTGGTTGCAGAGTGCTCATCTATTGGAGGGCCGCAGATTCGGCATACAGGATTGGATCCTGGTGACCACGGACGCCAGCCTGAGAGGCTGGGGAGCAGTCACACAAGGAAGAAACTTCCAGGGCGTGTGGTCGAGCCTGGAAACGTCTCTTCACATAAACATTCTGGAACTAAGAGCAATCTACAATGCTCTAAGCCAGGCAGAACCTCTGCTTCAAGGAAAACCGGTGTTGATCCAGTCGGACAACATCACGGCAGTCGCCCATGTGAACAGACAGGGCGGCACAAGAAGCAGGAGTGCAATGGCAGAAGCTGCAAGGATTCTTCGCTGGGCAGAGAATCATGTGATAGCACTGTCAGCAGTGTTCATCCCGGGAGTGGACAACTGGGAAGCAGACTTCCTCAGCAGACACGACCTTCACCCGGGTGAGTGGGGACTTCATCCAGAAGTTTTCCACATGCTGGTAACCCGTTGGGAAAGACCAATGGTGGACATGATGGCGTCTCGCCTCAACAAAAAACTGGACAGGTATTGCGCCAGGTCAAGAGATCCGCAGGCAATAGCTGTGGACGCGCTGGTAACGCCTTGGGTGTACCAGTCGGTGTATGTGTTTCCTCCTCTGCCTCTCATACCAAAAGTATTGAGAATTATACGGCAAAGAGGCGTAAGAACGATACTAGTGGTTCCGGATTGGCCAAGAAGGACTTGGTACCCGGAACTTCAAGAGATGATCACGGAAGATCCGTGGCCTCTACCTCTGAGAAGGGACTTGCTTCAGCAGGGTCCCTGTCTGTTTCAAGACTTACCGCGGCTGCGTTTGACGGCATGGCGGTTGAACGCCGGATCCTAAAGGAAAAAGGCATGCCGGAAGAAGTCATTCCTACTTTGATTAAAGCAAGGAAGGAAGTAACCGCGCAACATTATCACCGCATTTGGCGAAAATATGTTGCGTGGTGCGAGGATCGGAGTGCTCCGACGGAGGAATTTCAACTGGGTCGATTCCTACATTTCCTGCAATCAGGATTGTCTATGGGTCTCAAATTGGGATCTATTAAGGTTCAAATTTCGGCCCTGTCGATTTTCTTCCAAAAAAGAATTGGCTTCAGTTCCTGAAGTCCAGACTTTTGTTAAGGGAGTGCTGCATATACAGCCCCCTGTGGTGCCTCCAGTGGCACCGTGGGATCTCAATGTTGTTTTGGACTTTCTCAAATCTCATTGGTTTGAACCACTAAAAACTGTGGATTTGAAATATCTCACATGGAAAGTGACCATGCTACTAGCCCTGGCTTCGGCCAGGAGAGTGTCAGAACTGGCAGCTTTATCTTACAAAAGCCCATATCTGATTTTCCATTCGGACAGGGCAGAACTGCGGACTCGTCCGCATTTTCTCCCTAAGGTGGTGTCAGCATTTCATCTGAACCAACCTATTGTAGTGCCTGCGGCTACAAGCGACTTGGAGGACTCCAAGTTGTTGGACGTTGTCAGAGCTTTAAAAATATACATTTCAAGGACAGCTGGAGTCAGGAAATCTGACTCGCTGTTTATACTATATGCTCCCAACAAGTTGGGCGCTCCTGCGTCTAAGCAGACTATTGCTCGCTGGATTTGTAGTACGATTCAGCTTGCACATTCTGTGGCAGGCCTGCCACAGCCAAAATCGGTAAAAGCCCACTCCACAAGGAAGGTGGGTTCTTCTTGGGCGGCTGCCTGAGGGGTCTCGGCATTACAACTCTGCCGAGCGGCTACGTGGTCGGGGGAGAACACGTTTGTAAAATTCTACAAATTTGATACCCTGGCTAAGGAGGACCTGGAGTTCTCTCATTCGGTGCTACAGAGTCATCCGCACTCTCCCGCCCGTTTGGGAGCTTTGGTATAATCCCCATGGTCCTTTCAGGAACCCCAGCATCCACTAGGACGATAGAGAAAATAAGAATTTACTTACCGATAATTCTATTTCTCGGAGTCCGTAGTGGATGCTGGGCGCCCATCCCAAGTGCGGATTATCTGCATTACTTGTACATAGTTACAAAAATCGGGTTATTATTGTTGTGAGCCATCTTTTCAGAGGCTCCGCTGTTATCATACTGTTAACTGGGTTTAGATCACAGGTTGTACGGTGTGATTGGTGTGGCTGGTATGAGTCTTACCCGGGATTCATAAATCCTTCCTTATTGTGTACGCTCGTCCGGGCACAGTACCTAACTGAGGCTTGGAGGAGGGTCGTGGGGGGAGGAGCCAGTACACACCACCTGATCGTAAAGCTTTACTTTTTGTGCCCTGTCTCCTGCGGAGCCGCTATTCCCCATGGTCCTTTCAGGAACCCCAGCATCCACTACGGACTCCGAGAAATAGAATTATCGGTAAGTAAATTCTTATTATTTATTATTTAATTTATTATAAAGATGTGAAATGTATTTATTCATTTCTGAGCTCTGTGAGTCAGCTTACTGGGTTGTGATTTAGCCATTTTATGAGTAAACAGTCACCCGCAGCATTATTTCAGATCTGCGGTCTCTATTGTTGGCTAGGTGTTTTTATGACATTAAAGACCTTAGCACTATTTGTTCTTCTGGGCAATTTCATTAGTAAATAATGTGATGTGCTTTCATGATCCTATGCATCTCACTTGTATAGTTGCCGTTCCAATGACCAATCATGCAGTTCCACATTATGTTCAGCACATTGAAGATTAAGCTGGGATAATGTGATGCAGCAATTGAGAATTTTACTAATCAAACCTCATAAAATGCTAGAATGAAATGCCAGCACCATGGTAATGTGAGGCCAGGCATCTGTTCTAAGCAATACCCGTTGATAGAACACTGTTCCTCAATTAACTCAGTGTGAGGTTTTCACAGCCAGGAAATGTGCCCCTGTTTGATGCAGGCAGATAGGCTTCACTTCCACTCCAGAACACAAAAGCAAAATGAATTGTATAATAATGTGCTCTCAATTTCTTCCTGGCCTGCTTGAAATAAACTTTATTTATTTAGTTCCTTTGTATTTTTTATGTATTGGTTCCTTTGTATTTTTTATGTATTGGAAACTACTCTCAAAACAGTACTCTAAAAATCCAGCTATTTTAGGAGTTTAAAGTGGAACTATTGTCTGTACCTAGCTAGAATGTAACAGAACATAATTAAATCATATATGAAATAATGACATGCCTACTTGACTGTTAGCAAAGAAAGGAAAATTTATATAATTACCACTTTATCCCTCTCTTCAAAGCTACACTGACATTTCTGTTTACTTTCCTTGCTAAGTCTGTGTCATGTAGGCTGTGCTGCTCTTCAGGGCCGTAACTAGGTGTGTGCAATTCTCTCTCTGGCACAGGGCACCAATAAGTCTAGTTACGGCTCTGCTGCTCTTCATTAATAAGTTAATAGCATGCAGTAAATGTAACAGCATCCATTGAGAAGTCATTTTGTTGGAGACTGCGCAGTATCGCACTCCGCTACTAACAAACCAGGAGCGTTATTACAGTGTTTTTTTTACAGTGATTTTGTACGTATTTGTGGTGCTGGGAGTATTTACACATCATGCTTTTGAATAACATCGTCAGCATACCATAATGACAATTTTATTGGTGGTTGATCCCCCTAGTTAGTTGCCCTGGGCCCCCCATACCTTAATCTGGTCCCTGTTCCCCAGCAATAAATAAAAACAAAATATATTTACCCGAGTAGTAATTGAATAATAATGCCCCATGTGAAAATTCATGAAATTATTATTGTCACCATACTGTAAAAATATTATGGCCCACATAAGTTTGTTATTACTGAATACTGTTCTGATATCTTTTTCTTCAGTGTAATCCATAAGGGATGTTATCTGTGATTGGCTGAGCAATATAAGAGAATGTTCCTGATTAACTGCCTGTTATTAAGTGTTTGATCTCTCTGGAAATGAACTCATTTCACAAGGGTGCTCCTCGGAAGCAGCCCGTTCTATCCATTTTCTTTTTTTCATACTCTCAAAAAAAGCTTGATGATGTGACTTACTGCAAATGTACACTCTTGACTATTCATAAACTTCAACAGCATCATACGAGCCAATCCAGTGACATCTAGTGCGCAGCATTCTCATTTTAATCACTATTTCTTTCTCATATACACTGTTCTATCTTCCTTTTAATATTCGCTGGTTTTACTATATACTGTAATAAAAGTTATATTTTAATATAGGATTGTGTGCACCACCATAGGGCATTCCGAACCTCTTTCTCCTTTTCTCTTGCAAATGTACATAGTGATGGCCCCGGCCCCACTGCACGATACTACATGTCACAGAATTACATCACTGGGGAGGGCAGGCTTGCCATAACACCAGGTGCATCACACTTGCACTTACCACTTGGAATTCCAGGAGTGGGGTTCCCAAATGTTTATTTATTTATTTATTTATTTATTTATTAGCAGTTTCTTATATAGCGCAGCATATTCCGTTGCGCTTTACAATTAGAACAACAGTTATAGAACAAAACAGGGCAAAGACAGACATAGCGGTAGGAAGGCCCTGCTCGCAAGCTTACAATCTATAGGGAAATAGGTATTGATACACAAGGATAGATGCAACCTGTTACATAATGGGTCCCCAGATTGCTAGGTTCTTAATGGGTTGTATGATATGATCACCCAGCAATGTTGGAAGACAAAATGTGAGGTTATGGGGACTGTGCAGAGAGAATGTAACTGGATAGGGAAGCATTGAAGGTTATGTGTGTGGGTCAGGAATTTGGTAGGCTTGTCTGAAGAGATGAGTTTTCAGGGAATGTTTAAAGGTTTGGAGACTAGTGGAGAGTCTTATTGTGCGTGGGAGGGCATTCCACAGAGTGGGTGAAGCCCGGGTAAAGTCCTGTAATTTTGAGTGGGAACAGGTAATACATCTGGATGAGAGACGCAGAGCGGAGGGGTCTGGTAGGGAGATATTTTGAGATGAGTGAGGAGATGTATGATGGTGCAGTTTGGGTAATAGCCTTGTATGTAAGTAAAAGTATTTTATATTTGACACGGTAGAATACCGGTAACCAATGGAGGGACTGACAGAGCGGATCAGCAGACGAAGAACGTCTGGCGAGGAAGATTAGCCTCGTAGCTGCATTTAAAATGGATTGAAGTGGTGAGAGCCTATGTTTGGGAAGACCAGTAAGGAGACTATTACAATAATCAATGCGGGAGATGAGTGCATGGATCAGAGTTTTTGCAGTGTCTTGTGTAAGATAAGGGCGTATTTTAAATATGTTTTCTCTGACGTCCTAGTGGATGCTGGGAACTCCGTAAGGACCATGGGGAATAGCGGCTCCGCAGGAGACTGGGCACAAAAGTAAAGCTTTAGGACTACCTGGTGTGCACTGGCTCCTCCCCCTATGACCCTCCTCCAAGCCTCAGTTAGATTTTTGTGCCCGGCCGAGAAGGGTGCACACTAGGGGCTCTCCTGAGCTTCTTAGTGAAAGTTTAGTTTTAGTTTTTTTATTTTCAGTGAGACCTGCTGGCAACAGGCTCACTGCATCGAGGGACTAAGGGGAGAAGAAGCGAACTCACCTGCGTGCAGAGTGGATTGGGCTTCTTAGGCTACTGGACACCATTAGCTCCAGAGGGACCGAACACAGGCCCAGCCTCGGAGCTCGGTCCCAGAGCCGCGCCGCCGGCCCCCTTACAGAGCCAGAAGCAAGAAGAGGTCCGGAAAATCGGCGGCAGAAGACATCCTGTCTTCACCAAGGTAGCGCACAGCACTGCAGCTGTGCGCCATTGCTCCTCAGCACACTTCACACTTCGGTCACTGAGGGTGCAGGGCGCTAGGGGGGGGCGCCCTGAGCAGCAATAAAAACACCTTGGCTGGCGAAAATACATCACATATAGCCCCCAGGGCTATATGGATGAATTTTAACCCCTGCCAGATTCCACAGAAAAACGGGAGAAAAGGCCGCCGAGAAGGGGGCGGAGCCTATCTCCTCAGCACACTGGCGCCATTTTCTCTCACAGCTCCGTTGGAGGGACGTCTCCCTGGCTCTCCCCTGCAGTTACTACACTACAGAAAGGGGTTAAAAAAGAGAGGGGGGCACTAATTAGGCGCAGTATAACAATATAGCAGCTATAAGGGGAAAAACACTTATATAAGGTTATCCCTGTATATATATATATAGCGCTCTGGTGTGTGCTGGCATACTCTCCCTCTGTCTCCCCAAAGGGCTAGTGGGGTCCTGTCCTCTATCAGAGCATTCCCTGTGTGTGTGCTGTGTGTCGGTACGTTGTGTCGACATGTATGAGGAGGAAAATGAGGTGGAGGCGGAGCAATTGCCTCTAACAGAGATGTCACCCCCTAGGGAGTCGACATCTGAGTGGATGAGCTTATGGAAGGAATTATGTGAGTCAGATTGATGACATGAGACAGCCGGCGACGCAGCCTGTGCCTGTCCAGGTGTCTCAAAAGCCATCAGGGGCTCTAAAACGCCCGTTACCGCAGATGGCAGATACAGACGCCGACACGGATACTGACTCCAGTGTCGACGATTAAGAGACGAATGTGACTTCCAGTAGGGCCACACGTTACATGATTGAGGCTATGGAAAATGTTTTTACACATTTCTGATAATACCAGTACCACTAAAAAGGGTATTATGTTGGGTGAGAAAAAACTGCCTGTAGTTTTTCCTGCATCTGAGGAATTAAATGAAGTGTGTGATGATGCGTGGGTTTCCCCCGATAAAAACTGTTAATTCCTAAAAAGTTATTAGCATCATACCCCTTCCCGCCAGAGGATAGGGCACGTTGGGAAACACCCCCTAGGGTGAATAAAGCGCTCACACGCTTGTCTAAACAGGTGGCACTACCGTCCCCGGATACGGCCGCCCTTAAGGAACCTGCTGACAGAAAGCAGTAAAATATCCTAAAATGTATATACACTCACACGGGTGTGATACTGCGACCAGCAATCGCCTCAGCCTGGATGTGCAGTGCTGGGTGGCTTGGTCGGATTCCCTGACTGACGATATTGATACCCTAGATAGGGACAGTATATTACTGACTATAGAGCATTTAAAAGATGCATTTCTATATATGCGTGATGCACAGAGAGATATTTGCCGACTGGCATCAAGAGTAAGTGTGCTGTCCATTTCTTCCAGAAGAGGGTTATGGACAAGACAGTGGTCAGGTGATGCTGATTCCAAAAGGCATATGGAAGTATCGCCTTATAAAAGGGAGGAGTTATTTGGGATAGGTCTAACAGACCTGGTGGCCACGGCAACGGCTGGAAAATCCACATTTTTACCCCAGGTAGCCTCTCAACATAAGAAGACGCCGTATTATCAGGCGCAGTCCTTTGGGCCCCATAAGGGCAAGCGGGCAAAAGGCTCCTCATTTCTGCCCCGTGGCAGAGGGAGAGGAAAAAGGCTGCAGCAAACAGCCAGTTCCCAGGAACAGAAGCCCTCTCCCGTTTTCTGCCAAGTCCTCAGCATGACGCTGGGGCTTTACAAGCGGACTCGCGGTGGGGGCCCGTCTCAAAAATTTCAGCGTGCAGTGGGCTCACTCACAGGGGACCCCTGGATCCTTCAGGTGGTATCTCAGGGGTACAAATTGGAATTCGAGACGTCTCCCCTTCGCCGTTTTCCTGAAGTCTGCTTTACCGACATCTCCCTCCGACAGGGAGGCGGTAGGGGAAGCCATTCACAAGCTGTATTCCCAGCAGGTGATAATCAAGGTACCCCTCCTACAACAGGGAAAGGGGTATTATTCCACGCTGTTTGTGGTACCGAAGCCGGACGGCTCGGTGGGACCTAATGTAAATCTGAAATCCTTGAACACTTACATACAAAGGTTCAAATTCAAGATGGAGTCACTCAGAGCGGTGATGGCAAACCTGGAAGAAGGGGATTATATGGTGTCTCTGGACATCAAGGATGCTTATCTCCATGTCCCAAATTACCCTTCTCACCAAGGGTACCTCAGGTTTGTGGTACAGAACTGTCACTATCAGTTTCAGACGCTGCCGTTTGGTTTGTCCACGGTACCCCGGGTCTTCACCAAAGTAATGGCCGAAATGATGATACTCCTTCGAAGGAAGGGAGTTTTAATTATCCCTTACTTGGACGATCTCCGGATAAGGGCAAGATCCAGGGAACGGTTGGTAGTCGGGGGTAGCACTATCTCAAGTAGTGTTGCGGCAGCACGGTTGGATTCTTAATATTCCAAAATCGCAGCTGATCCCGACGACACGTCTTCTATTCCTAAGGATGATCCTGGACACAGTCCAGAAAAAGGTGTTTCTCCAGGAGGAGAAAGCCAGGGAGTTATCCGAACTAGTCAGAAACCTCCTAAAACCAGGCCAAGTGTCAGTGCAGCAGTGCACAAGGGTCCTGGGAAAAATGGTGGCTTCCTACGAAGCAATTCCATTCGGCAGATTCCACGCAAGAACTTTCCAGTGGGACCTGCTGGAAAAGTGGTCCGGATCGCATCTTCAGATGCATCAGCGGATAACCCTGTCACCAAAGACAAGGGTGTCTCTCCTGTGGTGGTTGCAGAGTGCTCATCTTCTAGAGGGCGCAGATTCGGCATTCAGGACTGGGTCCTGGTGACCACGGATGCCAGCCTGCGAGGCTGGGGAGCAGTCACACAGGGAAGAAATTTCCAGGGCTTGTGGTCAAGCCTGGAGACATCACTTCACATAAATATCTTGGAGCTAAGGGCCATTTACAATGCCCTAAGCCAAGCAAGACCTCTGCTTCAAGGTCAGCCGGTGCTGATCCAGTCGGACAACATCACGGCAGTCGCCCACGTAGAGAAGCTGCAAGGATTTTTCGCTGGTCGGAAAATCATGTGATAGCATTGTCAGCAGTGTTCATTCCGGTAGTGGACAACTGGGAAACAGACTTCCTCAGCAGAAGTCTTCCACATGATTGTAAACCGTTGGGAAAAACCAAAGGTGGACATGATGGCGTCCCGCCTAAACAAAAAATTGGACCGGTATTACGCCAGGTCAAGGGACCCTCAGGCAATAGCTGTGGACGCTCTGGTAACACCGTGGGTGTACCAGTCAGTGTATGGGCTCCCTCCTCTTCCTCTCTTACCAAAAGTATTGAGAATTATAAGACGGAGGGGAGTAAGAACTATACTCGTGGCTCCGGATTGGCCAAGAAGGACTTGGTACCCGGAACTTCAAGAGATGCTCACGGAGGACCCGTGGCCTCTACCTCTAAGAAGGGACCTGCTCCATCAAGGACCCTATCTATTCCAAGACTTACCGCGGCTGCGTTTGACGGCAGGGCGGTTGAACGCCGGATCCTGAAGGAAAAAGGCATTCCGGATGAAGTCATCCCTACCCTGATCAAAGCCAGGAAGGATGTAACCGCAAAGCATTATCACCGCATTAGGCGAAAATATGTTGCGTGGTGCGAGGCCAGTAAGGCCCCGATGGAGGAATTTCAACTAGGTCGATTCCTGCATTTCCTGCAAACAGGAGTGTCTATGGGCCTAAAATTGGGGTCCATTAAGGTTCAAATTTCGGCCCTGTCAATTTTCTTCCAGAAAGAACTAGCTTCAGTTCCTGAAGTTCAGACGTTTGTAAAAGGGGTACTGCATATACAGTCTCCTTTTGTGCCTCCAGTGGCACCTTGGGATCTCAATGTAGTTTTGGGGTTCCTAAAGTCACAATGGTTTGAACCACTTGAATCTGTGGAGTTAAAATATCTCACATGGAAAGTGGTCATGCTGTTGGCCCTGGCCTAGGCCAGGCGCGTGTCAGAATTGGCGGCTTTATCCTGTAAAAGCCCTTATCTGATCTTCCATTCAGACAGGACGGAATTGAGGACTCGTCCTCATTTTCTCCCTAAGGTGGTTTCAGCGTTTCATCTGGACCAACCTATTGTGGTACCTGCGGCTACTAGTGACTTGGAGGACTCCAAGTTGTTGGACATAGTCAGGGCCCTGAAAATAAATGTTTCCAGGACGGCTGGAGTCAGAAAATCTGACTCGCTGTTTATCCTGTATGCACCCAACAAGCTGGGTGCTCCTGCTTCTAAGCAGACTATTGCTCGTTGGATTTGTAGTACAATTCAGCTTGCACATTCTGTGGCAGGCCTGCCACAGCCAAAATCTGTAAAAGCCCTTTCCACAAGGAAGGTGGGCTCATCTTGGGCGGCTGCCCGAGGGGTCTCGGCTTTACAACTTTGCCGAGCAGCTACTTGGTCAGGGGCAAACACGTTTGCTAAATTCTATAAATTTGATACCCTGGCTGAGGAGGACCTGGAGTTCTCTCATTCGGTGCTGCAGAGTCATCCGCACTCTCCCGCCCGTTTGGGAGCTTTGGTATAATCCCCATGGTCCTTACAGAGTTCCCAGCATCCACTAGGACGTCAGAGAAAATAAGAATTTACTTACCTATAATTCTATTTCTCGTAGTCCGTAGTGGATGCTGGGCGCCCATCCCAAGTGCGGATTGTCTGCAATACTTGTACATAGTTATTGTTACAAAAATCGGGTTATTATTGTTGTGAGCCATCTTTTCAGAGGCTCCTCTGTTATCATGCTGTTAACTGGGTTCAGATCACAGGTTGTACGGTGTGATTGGTGTGGCTGGTATGAGTCTTACCCGGGATTCAAAATCCTTCCTTATTGTGTACGCTCGTCCGGGCACAGTATCCTAACTGAGGCTTGGAGGAGGGTCATAGGGGGAGGAGCCAGTGCACACCAGGTAGTCCTAAAGCTTTACTTTTGTGCCCAGTCTCCTGCGGAGCCGCTATTCCCCATGGTCCTTACGGAGTTCCCAGCATCCACTACGGACTACGAGAAATAGAATTATCGGTAAGTAAATTCTTATTTTTGAGGTGCATGTAACATGATTTAGAGACAGATTGAATGTGTGGAACAAACGACAGTTCAGAGTCAAGGATGACACCTAGGCAGCGAGCTTGTGGGGTAGGGTGGATAGTTGCATTGTCAACAGTTATGGCAATATCAGGTTGGTAACTACCCTTAGCTGGTGGGAAAATAATTAATTCTGTTTTGGAAATGTTGAGTTTGAGATGGCGAGATGACATCCAAGATGAAATGGCAGACAGGCATCCAGTGACACGAGCCAATACAGATGGTGATAAATCTGTATTGGCTCGTGTCAAGTATGACATAAATGAACAAAGAATGCAGTATACAGCAAAAACATTAATTTGCTTTCAGATATATGTAAGTGCTATTATATGGCTTTTTGCAGCCAGAATATGCTTAGGAGCCAGTAGAGGAATTCATCCATATACTGTAGATCTTATATTAGATGGAAATGAGGGACAATTTGTAAAAAAAAAAAAAAAATGGGGATGCAAAAGAGGATTTTGTCCCCCACTAAAGAGGTACTTGAGATATATATTTTATGTTATATATTACAATTGAACAAAAAGTTTCTCCCAGTAGCAATGATACATCTTTATTATATTATACACCAATCCTTATATAGTTACAAGGGGCGTCTTATACAGGATTTATAAGATGATCAAATAGATACAATGTTGCATTTAAATCATGAAATGAACTAAAGTATATTGTGTATTTGAATGTAATCCATGTGTGATAGTGAACTGAAACCACAATACTTTTTACAGCATTAGAGAATACTACCACTTAACTGGCATGGTCAGATCTCATGCGACTGCGCCGTCCCACCCTGTCCCCCCGTTTTTGACGAGGAGATCCATTCTGCAGATGTGCATAATATAATGTTTAAATATTTTTAAAAATACTTTTGAAACTTTATTAAATAAAATAAATTTTAAAAAACAATGTTATAAACAGTTTTGAAGGGAAAAATCGTCAGTTAAGTGGTTTTAAAGGTGGAGATTATGTGGATGTACAGTTTACCTAAAACTTTGTAACATTAACAACACTTGTCAACATTGTATCATCTTCAGTTCAAAAGCCATAAATTACCAGAAATTGGGGATATGTAAGTGGAATTTAAATATTGTCTGACTTAATTTTTGGCGCAGCAGAGATATAATTCATACTATCATATGTTGTTATCCTAAGAGAAATATAGTGTTAACATCTCATTCTGCAAAATATTAGACACTTATATAGTGTTCTGTTTAAAGTATACATTTTTATATATTCAAAGCATAGTAAGAGAAACATCACAAGCTGCAGGCTATTGAATAAGACTCAATGAATTTAGGTAGTGCAATTATGCATTGCATATATAGTTTAACTATAACTGTAATAATGAAGATTTAATTTTTAGTTTTCTTTTTAAATACATGAAACTTCTAGCTCTTATAAAGACAATTATCCTGTCATACAGTGATCTCAATCTATTACTGTATTGGCAAAAGGATGTTATTTAACGTAAAATGACAAAAAGAGTTCTTGCACTTCTGCAGTCACAGGATAGAACAGCAATGCAGCTTAGCACAAAGCATGTCACACTGTGGACACCTTTAGCTATAGCGTATAGAGACATTTGTAGGGCATGCCCATTTATGTGAACACCTATTTATACATTTACCTAAAGCTTACCACTGTCTCCAGAGCTACTAGTTGGACAGGAGATGTATTTTTAGTTACAAATTAGCCAGCAATATTATAGTTGTCTTATAATAATTTTATTGCTTGTTTTGTCACTTCCCATAATTCACAGCTGGTATTTCCCAGGTGATTTTAGAGAAGCATGTGACCTGAGGTTACTGTAGAGATGACCTGCTGAATCACGGGGATCTGGTCCCTGGTTTCTTGCTTACTTACCACTTTCTGGGTAGAGTCAAATTTGGCGTATTTTATTTGAGTTCTACTTTATTTTAATTTTTTTATATAATTTATTACCAAACCAACACATATCACATACAGTATGTAAGCAGTAAATAAGGTTATTACTGTTAAGTGAAACTAAGGTCAACAAAGACAACTTAACGAAAAATTAAATATACATTTTTATCTGTTCATAATTGTCTGACTCACACATAAAGGGGGGTACTCACGGAGCGATATTCTAAGCAATCTGACTAGATTGCTTAGAATTTAAGCATTATCGCTCCGTGTGTACCCTCTACAGCGATAGTGATGCACAGCCCCGCGCATCGCTATCGCTGGTGCTAGATTGGCCTGCCATGCAGGCCAATCTAGCGAGTCGCTCATTTCACCCGTTGGGTGAAATGAGCGGCTCCCCCGTCTCCCCCCGCACGCTCAGCACACATCGCGCTGTGCTGAGCGGCGGGAGAGATGTGTGCTGAGCGGTTCGCTCAGCACACATCTCTCCCACATCAGCCTGTCTATATGGGCCTTAACAAAGAGCATGATCTAACGACAAAGAGCATGATCTAACGGGGTACATTTACCAAAGATCAATTTTGGCCGATTTCAGATCGATCTTAATCGATGTTGGGCTTCGAGGGTTAGAACGCACATTTAATAGCAGATTTTTTTTTATATTCATTTTTAAATGTTAGTAATTGTGTGTTTTAATCCTGGAAACCCAAGATCGATTAACATTGTTCTGAAATCAACTAAATTCAACCAATATCGAATAAAACGACCTATATTAAATACTGTATAACCCAAGGTCTCCTTTTATTTCTGCATTTCAAACTCTCTCTCTGTATAAACACCGTCCCAACCTTACCAAAAATATCACTTCTCGGATCAGTTCTTTATTTTATCCAATCCAGTCTTTTTTATTTCCTAAATGCATCACGAATAGGAGGATATCTCCCGGGACTGTACTTATTAGTTGTGGTACAATGGTCAGCAATTACAACTATGCATGCAACAGTAGTCACACTACTGTATAATAAGCTCTTGCCTATATACAATTCATCAGTCATTCATTGGTACATTTTGTTTCAAGTATAATCAATAAACAGCACTAGGGGTGTTTCGGATAGAAATAATTAACATCCTCGCCACCTCTAGCACTCTGCACCCTATGTTTTTGGTGCTAGGGGTTTATCTTTATACTTTTATTATTTTGTTACTTTTGTAATGTTTTGACTTTAAATCTATGTGGTGGACCGAGCGCTATGGTTAATGTAGGTTAGTGTACCTTTAAAAGGGAAAAAAATGTTGCAGAATCAGTTCTAAATAAAATAAAATGAAATAAAATAACGAGTTACCAATGTTTACAGCTCTTTTCAGAGTATTTGTGTTTGGCAGCACTGAATTGGTCCTTATATAAGTTGCATTTTCTTTCCCTGTCTTACCCTACTCGTTGCTGGTGTCCTCCTCCGTCCTGTTTTTATCGTAACCCGTCCTGCAGCAGTGTGCTGCGTGAGCTGGTGGCACAAGTTCAAAGGTGCGCTCCGTGCTCTTGTTAGCGGCGGTGGGCGGAATGACGATCAGCGGCGGGGAGCGGGGTATCAGCTAGCGGGAATTGGCAACAGGACCAGCGGCTGTGTTTATCCTCAACGCGTTTCACACGTGACAGTGCTTCCTCAAGTGTACTGTACAGAGTACAGAACATGTGGCTAGGGAAAATCACGTGATTAGGAACATGGAATGGAATAGAATGTTATCAATATTACAAAATCCAATTAAGGGATACATTGCGAATAACTAACTGCATCAGAATGCGCAGTACAAATTCAAAGCCTTAAGATCTGAAGTCATAAGAGTAAATATAAATCATCCCTCTGGCGATGTGCAAATATCAATGACAGTTTGAGAACTAGAAGCAACAGGATTATGTTACAGAAACACTATATATCCATCTAGTTAAAATTATTTATATTCTATATTTTTTAAAGGGATGTGGGTATATTACTTAGACAGTCAAAATTTAGACATTAAAAACATACACACCATAATGTCGAACAGGTACAATATTTATACAACCAAAATGTTGACATGGACTATATGTCGACAGTAAATATGTAGACAGTCAAAATGTCGACAGGTACATAGTTTAGAAATGGACATAATTTAAATATTCAATATATAGATAGCTTGTACTGTTTACAGTGTCAAAAATGTTGACAGTCAAAATGTAGACACAGTCGGAATGGCGCCCTTTAAATATAGACAAATTATAAGGTCCACATGGAAATATTGACATGTTCAAAATGTCGACAATCATAAAAATGTCAGCAGTAAAATGTTGACAGTCATGATGAAATAACACAGCCAATCCTAAAAGCTGGCAGCTGATAAAAGCCAGCCTGCGGCTCATACGCTGCTGAAAGCCAGCGGCTCAGTCACCTGGGAGAGTCTCCAGACTAGGAGCAATTAAATAATAAATTTTTTTATAATAGAGTCACAATGTATAATTTGAGTGCACTGCCTGGAACCTGACATTAGAGAAAGAGGTGGGGCCCGCCGGGGATTTCTTTCTATCCCTCCCATGTACCCCTGTGGGTCAGTCCAACCCTGATGTCAGTACTTACCTTGCATGCAGAAAAAAATGTGTTGTACCTCTTGCATTGCAACATGTTTTGCTCTTTGTTTGCAACTTTTTTTGATTTGCTCCTAGCTCTGTATCAGGCTCTTTATGAACATTGCACTCAACCTAAACATATACCAAGATTCTCTATAAGCCAGTAAATTACTACACCTTCTGAGGTGTTGTCACATCATTCATTTTAAATAGGAACACAGTGCTGGAGTAAACCTTTCATTGTGTAGACTGCTTCTCTGCAGGCTAATGCAACCAAAGACATTCAGCGTTTCTTCACATGCAGATCCAAAAGCACCAAACACATTTAAGGGTGGTCATTCCGAGTTGTTCGCTCGTTATTTTTTTTTCGCAATGGAGCGATTAGTCGCTAATGCGCATGCGCAATGTCCGCAGTGCGACTGCGCCAAGTAAATTTGCTATTAAGTTAGGTATTTTACTCACGGCATTACAAGGTTTTTTTCTTCGTTCTGGTGATCGTAATGTGATTGACAGGAAGTGGGTGTTTCTGGGCGGAAACTGGCCGTTTTATGGGTGTGTGCGAAAAAACGCTGCAGTTTCTGGGAAAAACGCGGGAGTCGCTGGAGAAACGGAGGAGTGTCTGGGCGAACGCTGGGTGTGTTTGTGACGTCAAACCAGGAACGAAACTGACTGAACTGATCGCAGTGGCAGAGTAAGTCTCGAGCTACTCAGAAACTGCTAAGAACTGTCTATTCGCAAATCTGCTAATCTTTCGTTCGCAAATCTACTATGCGAAGATTCACTCCCAGAGGGCGGCGGCTTAGCGTGTGCAAAGCTGCTAAAAGCAGCTTGCGAGCGAACAACTCGGAATGAGGGCCAAGGTGACTAATCAAAACAAGAACTACGACTGATGTGTTGCATTTCTTTGAAATGTCCTCAGGTGCCATATGACTTAAAAGTATTATTAGGAAGTGTGCTGCAAAATACCCATTTGAAAGTCCTTTTACAAAATGAGTTTGTGTTGTTAGAAATTGTTTCTTCAATATAAACCTAACGTTTGTACACTAGCTTTAATACACATGACCTCCTAAAGCAAGTAGATTTTTTGGAGGAATTATGTTGCTTTCAGTAAAAACCTCAAATACCTTGGTCTTAGTTCCGCTTCAAAACCCCACCCTTGATCATACTTCTGTCACATCATCTTTATTCTATAGCTAAGACAATTTAAAGGATAATTCCGCTCAAAACTAAGGATGTTCTTTTGGTTGAAATAAGTGGCGGCTTCTTACCTGCCTAGCTGGGGGGTTGGGGAGTTGGCTGATCTATTCCGGCTCCTGCCCTCCAGGTGATTGATGGTTGACATCACTGGTTGGTAGGACTTAGGGCTAGATCCATCATCGCTTGGAAAGTGATAAAATGGAGAGTGAAAAAGTGTTGGCCAATCAATTCATTACTGCCATTTTTCAAACATAGCTTGTGACATGGCAGTAAGGATCTGATTGGCTGGCTCTTTTCCTTTCTCCATTTTATCACTCTCCAAGTGATGATGCATCTAGCCCTTAAAGTCTGGTAGCAGCTGGAGGTGGGGTTTAAGCATGGGGGTGGGGTTTAAATCCAGCGATAGTAGAGAACAGGCTGGTTTCTAGGGACTGCATTGGCTGCAGCCTCTCGAAGTCAGATTGGGCTGCCATCATAGCAGGGAGTGGCTTCCCATGGCAAGTGTTGTTTCTGCTATGACAGTCCCAATCAGAGAAAACACCTCCTCCTGAGACTGCCTGCCTGGCAGTGATTAGCATGGGAAGTCATTGCCATTCCTCGGCAGTCTCTGCAAGTGGTAGATTTTACTGGGGGTTGTCTGCAGTCCTGCAGCACATACATGCACGCAAAAAGGGGGGGGGGGGGGGGGGGGTTCTGAGTAGCTGGAAACCCAGCTGATCTGTCACGCAGCTATATTTATTTTGTATGTGTGTGTTATGTGTTTGCAATGTGTATGTGGTGTACTATGTGTGTGTGTGTGTGTGTGTGTGTGTGTGCAGTGCACATGGTGAACATATATGTGTATGCTGTGCTATGTATATGTGTGTGCATTGTATATGAGTGTGTGGTGTGCAATGTATGTGGGATGTGCTGTGTGTGCAATATACATGTGTGGTTTACTATATATGGGTGTGTGCTATGTATATGAGTGTGTGCAATGTGTATGGTGTGTTATGTATGTGAGTGTGTGGTATGCTGTGTCTGCATTAGGTATGTGTGTGTGGTGTACTGTACTATGCACTTTGTATAGTGTGATCTGTGTATATGTATGTGTGCAATGTGTATGTGTGAGGATGCTGACAGCGGCATCCCGACACCTAATTGGCAAGTATAGTACCCATAATCACCAAGCCCTAACCCACCTTACCGTCAGCCTGACCCTAACCCCCCCCCCCCCTCCCCCCTCCTGCAGCCTAACTTTCCCCAGTGGTGTCTAACCTTATCTCCCCCCTTCCCGCAACCAAAACCTAATTCTCCCTCCCCTGCAGCCTAACCCTCCCCTGGGGTGCCTAACCCTAACCCTTCCTCCCCGCAGCCTAACCCTAACCCCCCAGCAGCCTAACCTTAACTCTTCCCCTGCAGCCTAAGCCTAACCTCCCCTAACCTAAACGCATCTTCATTCAGGATTCTATGCTATGTATGTGTGTGTTGTGCTGTATATGCAATATTTATGTGTGTGGTGTGATATGTGTGTATGGTGCGTTATATATGTGTGTGCAATGTGTGTGTGGTGTGCTGTGTGTGCAATGTGTAAGTGTGTGTGGTATACTGTGGGCGGTGGGGCAGCCAGAAAGTTGGTAGTTGTGGTTACAGCCGAAACTGGGGGAGGGTGGAGTAGGAGGGCACGCAGCCTGGGCGCGGAATGAGAGAGGGTGCCGTCGCGAGGCGGTAAGCGGGAATATACAGGATGGCGCAGGGTTGAAGAGGCGCCGTCCCGCTCTGCTGCACCAGGACACTCCGGAGACCTGCTTCCCGTAGACACAGAGGCACCACTTCACACACATGTAATCCTCTGCCAGCGCTGTGTGCGTGTGACGGAGCGCTTCAGAAACTGAGAGGATGGGGCCCTGACTGATACAGCAGATCAGCACTAGAAGTGTGTAAAGGTAGGGACAGGCGGACAGCTATATATGTACAATATGTGTGTGTGCAGTATACTTTAACCTAGTGTGTGTGTGGGAGCAGTGTGTGTGTGTGTGTGTGTGTGTGTGTGTGTGTGTGTGTGTGTGTGTGTGTGTGTGTGAGCAATGCAGTGTGGAAAGGTAGGGACAGGCGGACAGCTATATATGTACAATATGTGTGTGTGCAGTATACTTTAACCTAGTGTGTGTGTGGGAGCAGTGCAGTGTGTGTGTGTGTGTGTGTGTGTGTGTGTGTGTGTGTGTGTGTGTGTGTGTGTGTGTGAGCAATGCAGTGTGGAAAGGTAATGACAGGTGGACAGCTATATATGTACAATATGTGTGTGTGCGGTGTACTTTAACCCAGTGTGTGTGAGCAGTGCAGTATAACCCTGTGTGTATGTGTGCTGGGGCAGTGCAGTGTAACTGGCATGCTCAGTACATCATTAGTGAGGCCCAAATATATGCATACAACAATTATTAAATGCAGGCAGTAGCATAATTATCATAGTCAAGGATCAGGGCATGAAAAGTGTGTTTTTCGCATCCTCAGGGTCATCAAAAAAGAGTAGTTTGCCATCCTCGAAAACCCTAAGATGATCTGGGTATAACAAAGAAAATTTTACTTTAGTATCATATAATTGCTTGCAAATTGGTGCAAACTCTCTGTGTTTGTTGGCAACTAGGTTAGAGAAGTCTTGAAATATGAAAATACATTCTCCCTTGTAGGTTAGACTAACCATCTTGCAATAATGATCCAGGAGTTTCATCTTGTCCGCATAGTTCAAGATTCTCATGATGACAGGGTGTGAGCATCCAGAGGGGCCTTGCGATCCGGGCCAACCCTATGCACCCTTTCAATTTGCCAAAGGAACTCCCTTTAAGTCAATGGTTAGCTGTCCTGGAGTCCATGTGGACAAAAGATCTAAATGTTCGTAACTCTTTATTAACTCTGGAATGCCTACCACACGTAAATTTTCCTGCCTACTGCGATTTTCTAAGTTATCAAGTTTGTTGGTGAAATTGTCAATTTCTTTTTGTTGAGCTTCAATAGTTTGTTGAGCTGTTTGTAAATTAACTTCCAGAGTGGCGGTTCTCTGCTCCGCTTATCTAGACATCTGGAGTGTTGTTTCAACTGAATGAGAGTGGATTCAATATTTTCTTTGATGCTCTCTAATTTTTTATCTAGTAAAGGGACTAAAACAGCAACTATATCAGTAGGTTTCATTTGTGATAATAGAAGATTAGCTTTAGATTTGCGCCTGTGCTGAGAGGTGGAACGGAAAGTTGAATATTTGGAACCAGAGGCGTTCCGCAAGGTGTATCCTCCTGGGATGCTAAGGCTGAGCTAGCTGAAGTCATTGATATAGGCACCAGAAATTATTTCATTTAAAGCTGCTAAAATAAGGGTAAGGCAAAGGGCTTTAATACACAGAGAGTAAGAAAAAAAAAAGGTGGTACAGTGTTTGGGCCTTACATGTGAGTAAGAAAGTCCTTATGTAATCACATCTTGAGAATTAAGTTGAAGAGTATGGTGATGCGTACAGCCATCCGGTCCACAGCTGACGAGTCCCTAGAAATGTCACATAACAAGGGTGGCTGGTATGTAGTAGTATAAGGAATATGGCAAGCAAACAAGGGAGAACTGAGTTAAATAGCAGTCTGCACAGTTTCTCTCCTTTAAGTTAATATATGGCTAGTTTTGAAGGGATAGCAAAATCCCACATTATTAATCTGAAGAATGGAAAAAGAAGGTGATCTCTCAGGAGAGCTGTCTTGAGGGGGAGCAGTGGGAGATTAAAATACAGAATGTAGTGCATGAACAGGAGCAAGTGGGGCAAGTCATATACTGTATGTAGAGAAAGCAATGAAAAAGTGACCCAAAACAGATTTACTGCATCAGCAGATAACCAGGAGCTCCAGGTCTGCAATGGGCAGCCTGCTGTGGCTTGATATGGATATTACAGGCAGTACAGAGCCGCCAGTGAGGTCCAGGATGTTGGAGTTCCGTACCCCCCAACTCCCCGCACCTGCTGCAAGCAGGAGCTGTCTGAGCCTCAGTGGCGGTGATAGGAGTCCAGGTTAGTGCTGGGGGGGCTTGATGGCTATGCCTCCATAGCAGCGGTGGTCTCGGCCCCCAATGGTGTGTAACTCGCACACCTCCGCGCTGCCATGATCAGATGTCGCAGCCACGGCTGGAAATTGAGCAGGCAGCTTCAATGCGGTCACTAGACCTTGGCTCCGGATGAATAGAAGGCACTCCCACAGTGTTTCTGACCTACGCACGGGGACAGGAGTGTGAGCCTGAGGTATCTAAGCCCAGCAAAGGCAGCAATGACATAGGAAATGCCTTAAATATAGCAATGTGCTATACCATATATGTTCATGTAATCTTTATGTTTTAAAAACATATAGATATATTTCCTGTACTGTGCAGAATCACCCTTCTGGGTTTGGAATATATTAACTGACCAGATGGTTATTAAATATTAACTGATCAGAGGGTTATAATATGACATAGTCTAATAAAATTAAACATTTCAGTTTTCTGTAATGTATTTTGTAATCAAACATGTTTGTTGTAATGCATTTTGGTTAAAACAATGGGCCTAATTCAGAGTTGGTTGCAGCAGCAAATTTGTTAGCAGTTGGGCAAAACCATGTGCAATGCAGGGGGGGGGGGATATAACATGTGCAGAGAGGGTTAGATTTGGGTGGGGTGTGTTCAAACTGAAATCTAAATTGCAGTGTAAAAATAAAGCAGGCAGTATTTACCCTGCACAGAAACAAAATAACCCACCCAAATCTAACTCTTTCTGCAAATGTTATATCTGCCCCCCCCCTCCCCCCCCCGCAGTGCACATGGTTTTGCCCAACTGCTAACAAATTTGCTGCTGCGATCAACTCTGAATTATCCCCAATATTCCAAAGTCTCTTTAATTATGTCACTGGCTCCCTCTGCACTATTGTATTTAGCCTACAAGACCCCCATGGTCTTCACTGTGTTTAACCCATGAATAGAATATAAATCCTTATTACAACTGTCAACCATTGTTTTCGCTATTGTAGTTTTTATGTCTGCTTTGAACAACAGTTTTGACTAATTTAGCTAACATATTCTGGTGCACACTGTATTTGACAGGCAACAGAAACAGAATTAATTATCGCTTGGTCTCCAGACGATTCACATATTCTTCAGTTTTCTGTTTTGAAACATAACCACTTTTCATTTCTATTTCTTTACTGACCGTCACCAGCAGAAATTGTCACAACAAATATCAGCACCAGATTACTGTGTAGCATTATTGACATTTTTTCCCTCTCTGGAAGAAAATTCCATAGGAAATGTACTGTTTGCTTACCAGAATTAAATTATTTTAATATATATTTATATGTACATCCATCCCTGTATCAATTTGTTTTGTATGCACTAGAAAGACCGTAACAGTATCCATTTTGTTTTCATTAAAAGTTTTTTATTGGCCACTAAAATGGACATAACATGGTGTTCAGCTCCTGGAGCAGCAGGCAAAAAAGTACGGATGCAGAAATTACTGGGGCCCAAATATAATAGCCTGCAAGTTACGTGCATAGGGGGTAATTCCAAGTTGATCGCAGCAGGATTTTTGTTAGCAATTGGGCAAAACCATGTGCACTGCAGGGGAGGCAGATACAGGTTGAGTATCCCATATTCAAATATTCCGAAATACGGAATATTCCGAAATACGGAATTTTCTGAGTGAGACTGAGGATAGTGAAACCTTTGTTTTGTGATGGCTCAATGTACACAAACTTTGTTTAATACACAAAGTTATTAAAAATATTGTATTAAATGACCTTCAGGCTGTGTGTATAAGAAGTATATGAAACATAAATGCATTCTGTGCTTAGACTTGGGTCCTATCGCCATGATATCTCATTATGGTATGCAATTATTCCAAAATACGGAAAAATCCCATATCCAAAATACTTCTGGTCCCAAGCATTTGGATAATGGATACTCAACCTGTATAACATATGCAGATAGATTTGGGTGTGATGAGTTCAATCTGCAATCTAAATTGCAGTGTAAACATAAAGCAGCCAGTATTTACCCTGCACAGAAACAAAATAACCCACCCAAATCTAACTCTCTCTGCACATGTTATATCTGCCTCCCCTGCAGTGCACATGGTTTTGCCAAACTGCTAAAAAATTGCCTGCTGCGATCAACTTGGAATTACCCCCATGGTGCAAATCTGTGGAGATAAACACTAGATTTAATCCAGAAACTAGTTTTAAGGCAAAACAAACATGTTTTACCTTAAAACTAATTACTGCTCTACATATCACCGGAATTGTGCTTGTGCCTACAAATTGCAGGCTATTACATTTTGCCTTTTATCTCCTTCTGCACGTAGATGTATATAGATGAGTACATAGCACAGGTCAGATTGAAGTATAGATCTTCTGTACATCTTGCTACAGATGTAGCCATGCTCATCTATCCTCTGTGTGGTGGAAAAATTAGTTGCATTACGTTTGCCAGTGACTTGTCACAGTGTGGAGTATTCAGTTACAATGTAATGAATGAAGGTGGTCATTCCGAGTTGATCGCAGCCAGCAGCTTTTTGCTCCTGCTGCGATCAACTAGTCCACGCCTATGGGGGGGTGTATTTTAGCTTAGCAGGGCTGCGATCGCTTGTGCAGCCCTTCTAAGCTTAAAAAATTCATGTAAAACAAGACTAGACTTACCCTGTGCGACGATCTCAGCGATGCTGGGGCCGGCTTTGTCGTCAGACATCCGCCCTCCGTTCTCCTGGACACACCTGCGTTTTCTTCTCCACTCCCCGAAAACGTCTGGCAACGGTCTGGTGACGCCCAGGTACGCCTTCTTTCTGTCAATCTTCTTGCAGTCGGCTCTGCGACCGCTTTCTTTGTTGTCCTGGATGTAGCGCAGCGACCCCTGTCGCGGGGCAACATCGCGCATGTGCAGTGCGGCCGCCGCACATGCATATTCCGGACCCGTTTGCACCGCAGCGACAAACCACTGCGTGCGAACGGGTCGGAATGACCCCCTGAGTCTCTGTTGGGTGCAATACCGGTGTTCGTCCACTAGGTGTCGCTTTTGAAAACTACTATTGCGCATGTGTGAAGTCTCCATTGTAAAGTCAAACAATGCTTGTAGTTTAAATGTGAACACAGAAAAGGATTGTGGTATCATTGATGGTTTCCATGCCCGTGAGCTAGGGTTTGATTCCCATAAAGGACACACTTGTATTGTATATCTGTGTAAAAGTAGCATTCACAGGTTTTTTTTAATTTTCCCAAAACAAGCTCTATTGTGCTTCATATACAGACTCAGACATGCACACAGATATACATTCAAAATTAGCAAAAAGTTGTAGATACTACTTTTTACACAGATATACTGTACAATACAGTTGTAGCTTGTCAAATGACGTAAGACATATCTTTATGAGACTGAGTTTACTGTACTTCTTCCCGTGCCTCCCTATTGCTTTAATAGGCAGCCTCCCTCAGCTCTAATCCCACCACTGTGTGACTTGTGATTTCACGGACTGGGTGTACTGCTTAGTAAATGACAACATGAGCAATTCATTTACATACAGTAGTGTACAGGCCATGTTGTGTTTTACTAAGCAGTACACCCAGTCCATAAAATCACAAGGGGTGGGATTGGGGGTGGGAGAGGCTGTCTATTAAAGTAATGGGAAGGCCCAGGAAGAAGTACAGTAAATTCCGTCTCATAGAGATAAGAATCTCGTAATTTGAAAAGTCACATTTGCATTGTATATCTGTGTAAAAAGTAGCATGTACTGTTTTTTTCTTCTAATTATGACTGTATATCTGTGTGCATGTCTGAGTCTGTATACAAAGTATGACAGAACTTGTTTTGGGAAAATTAGAAAAAAAAGGTGAATGCTACTTTTTACACAGATATACAATACAAGTGTGTCCTTTGCGGGAATCAAACCCTAGCTCACTGGCATGGAAACCATCAATGATACCAGAATGCCAAGAGAGTCATGGAGACAGGTGATTGACACCTGCACTGATATAGTGGTGTCGCTCATTATCATTTTTTTTATAGTGCCGTGTGTCCCAACTCTATCACTGATAGTAATGCTTTTTTCTTTTAGAGAGCTGTGAAGAACTCTGAACTGTCCTTTTCTGTGTATGCATTGCAGATGCTCAGCAAATCTTTTTCTGTGTTCAAATTTCTACTTAACCACTGAACTGACGATTTTTTTCCAAAAAAAACGCTCCGAAATTGCTGGGGGGGTTTTATGAGTGAATTAGGTGAAGAACATTAATTTAACCATTTCCAAAATGATTTTAGTAAAAAAAAAATGTTTAAAAATTTGTTTAAAAAAAAAAAAAATTTTTGTTTTCAAACATAGAAACTTTGAAAAAACACCACGACCATCGGAAACATCGCGATCATCGCGGCTTTCATTTTGAAAGCCAGGATAGCCTCCAGGTATACAGGGGGGGTCTGGGGGTGGCTTGGGGGGAGGGGGTTAATTTACACTCCCCAGCGGCTGCTATTGTCTGCAGCCGCTGGAGGGGGGATCCTGCCGTGCTGACCGATCGGCAGCACGGCAATCAGTAGGGGTGAGTGTGGGGAGGCAGAGAGACCTTCCGGTCCCTCTGACAGCAGTAGCGGAGGGAAGTTTCCCTTCCCTGCCGCTGTTAACACCTTGTATCTGACTGGTCGCATCCTGTGCGACCAGGTCAGATAAAGCACTTGCAGGCATGGTCACATATGATGCGACCATGCCAGGCAAGTGGTTAATGTAGGGATCATTTTATACAGCACACCAGGGGAACTTTCAGTTGTAAGACCCGTTGTCACTGGGTGCCTGCCATTCTGGCGATTTTGTACTCCGTCCTGCTGCATTAATGTATTAAAACAGAACTACTATATTTACTATGCACTGGCTCGCTTGTCAGGGCTTGCTACATTGTTCAGTATTCTGTAGTGCCATATCCATCTGCTGCTATTAAGCACTGTACTGTAGCTCTCATTAGGGGAACAATCACCACCCAGTACTGAAGCTTTGTATTGCATGCTGTGGATTCTCTTATGCCTTATCACGCCTTTCTTCGCCTACCTGCGCTATTTGTATGGAACGACTAGGACGCCTGTATGGTGCAGCAGCAACAAGGAGTGTGGCTACATCTGTATGTGCTGGGTAGGACCATGAAGTTAGTAGAGGAAAGGTTACTATATCTGGGGAGAAGTAAGGCACTCCATGACAAGCCCAGCTCCCAAGGTGACCTAGCAGATTCTTGGAACAGTTGTGTATTCTCAATGGTCCTAATGTCATTGCAGCCTACTCACAGTTTTGCCTGCATTGTTGGTATTTCACAACAAAAGCTTTTTGTCCCATACCAAAAGAGGAATGAGATAATATTGTACCTTCCGTAAAAGCAATACTAGCTAGTTAGTACTATAAATCTTTTAGTTATCTGTGACAACTCTTTGACACATTTTACAATATCAGTTTAGCAAACGTATGGGGTGATCTGTGCACAGGTATAGCCAAAAAAAAGCAGATGTGGTTGTAATCTAGCCAGTAATAATCTTTAACAATTCTGTCGTCTTGTAATGAGACACCTCTAAGACAAGGGCAAGGTACTTATGAATCCGGTGGTGCTCCCCAAGAGTCAAAACTATAACTATACAGTGAGAAAGAAAAAATTAGACTCCTATTTGGGGGCACTCTCATCAACATATATACGTTAAAACTTACAGTAGCTTTAATTATTTGTATCACGAAATAAACACAAAATAAGCTCTCTCATTAAGAGAGCCATATTCAATAAGAGCGTATTAAATCAGTGAGCATAAATATCCCATTGACACACAAGTCTATAGATGCTGCAGTAGCAATATCACATGACAACCAGTATAGCATAACTTATAGGCCCTACACACTGGTCGATCTGACTGAAAGATATGAACAATCTCGTTCATTAATGAACAAGATACCGTTCATATCTTTCAGTGTGGAGGCACAAGCGATGAACGATGTGCGGCCCCGCGCTCATTCATCGCTGGTGGCCCGTCGCCTGTGCATGCAGGCCAATATGGATGATCTCGTGCACTTCTATGGAGCCGGGAGACGGGGGGAGTGAAGGAACTTCACTCCCCCATCACTGATCCCCCCCGCCGCTGTATCCGCCATCGGGCAGCTCGGCGGCGGATCGCTCAATGTGTAGGGCCCATATGATAGCCTCTGTTAGATTCCTACTCTTAAGTCATCATTTCAGTGTTAGCAAGATTTGGAAATATCATAAGTTATATACCATTGACTTCACACATACCATGTATTTAACAGTATATAGCACCTGTTTCACTCTATCTCCAATGATATATTGAGGAGTGTCAAATGGAGCATAACAGATTTCCCTCTAATAAACTGGCTCATAAAAAATATCTAGATAAACAGCATTATGATCATATAACAATGCATTATGAACATATTTGTTGGTATAACTGTGAGAAGCATGGCATTTGGTTATTGTTGTGTAAGGATCAGTTGCAAAAGCACATACATGTAATAAGGGGTAGATATTGGCTTTTAACCATCTGTCATCTGCATTGAATGGAGTGATAAGAGTCTCTAGATCCAATGTATATGTTTAAAAGATTGTTCTGCATCTGCTGTCAGCCCTAATAATTTGGGTTGATGAGAGTACAAACAGTGAGGCTCAAGTAAAAAGGTTGAGTGTGATAAACAGCTAAATACAAGAAGGCGCAACGGCGGTTGTTCTTTCTGAGTCAACTCAGGAAATTCAATATTTCACAGAAACTGCTGATTATCTTCTATACAGCCACTGCGGAGTCTGTTCAATGCTCTTCAATCACAGTTTGGTATGGAGCGGCCAAGGAGTGCGACAGACAGAGTCTACAGAGGGTTGTGAGGACCGCAGAAAAGATCGTTGATGCCGCTCTCCCCTCTGTTCAGGACCTCTATCGGTCTAGAGTCAAGAAGCGAGCAGGGAAAATTGTGGCAGACAAGCTGCACCCTGGCCATGTTCTGTTTGAATCACTTCCATCAGGCAGGCATTATAGGTTCATTCTTTCATTCTTGCCAGGTTGACCAGAACCAAAAAAAGCTCCTTTTTCCACTAGCTGTCCACTTCATTAAATTGTGATTACCAAGCCTGGCACAATGAACTGCTATGTAATTGTGAACAGTGTATTTATCTTATATGTGTATGTTTTTTATGCTATGTATATTATGTTGTTTTTTCTTTTTATGTTGTTATTTGGCGAAGCATTGTAAACCACAAACAATTCTTAGTATACGCGATTCTGATTCTGATACAGTATTTGTGTGTTGTATTCAATATAAGTAAAATAGGAAAAATAAACTATTTGTTGTGACTCATTAATATTGATTAATATGTTTTTTTACATCTGACGACTGTGTGGCAAATGTCTCACACAGTATAGACAGCAAATCAAAACAAATCAAATAAAAAAGTCTCCCATTATGGCACTGACAGCTCCATATGTATTTGTGAGCATAATAAGAGTTGCCAAACTAGAATAGCTTATTATAGAGAGAAACTGGAAAAGGTCTCACTTCCTGTCAGACACACCACACAAAAAGGATCTGACAGGCTCTGGGATCGCCATATACTCTCAAACAGCATCCACAGTCCCAGCACCTATACAATGGATCTGGCAGACTTTGGGACAGAAATATGCATACAAACAGCGGCTTCTAGGAAAAAAGTTGAGAGGCTGGCCGGGAGAACCTCTTCGCTGCCCCGGGTCGCAGTGGCTGCGTGTGACGTCAACGGTCCAGCCATGCCTGTGTTGGCCGTACTGCGCCCCCTAAACAGCGGCTTAACGCCACCGTCCATCCCCCTCCCGCCCAGCGACCGCCTCTGCCTCAGAGGCGCTCGCTAGGCAACGACGGCTGGCATGCGCCGGTGCACTGCGGCGCCGGCGCATGCACAGTTCCGACCTGATCACTGCGCTGCGATAAACTGCAGTGAGCGATTGGGTCGGAATGACTCCCATTGTCTGGCCTCAGTACGACTATAACCATGTATTACTAAGACGATCTTCCTCTTTGCTTTGCTGCGGAAGTGAAATTATACTAACACTAGCTGATTTAAGGAATACAATACAGCACTAATTTGGGCTGTTTATGCAGTACATTATCAGGGAGTATCCAATGGCAGATTGTAAAGGAAGGGCAACAGATTGCATCCCTGTATAGTACCTAGCAACATAGTTATGGGGGACTTACAGCATAATGTAATTTATTATCAAGGAGGTTGTTGGGTCTGCGTAGATAAATTCAATGAACCGGGACAAAATATGACATAGGTTCTAAGCTTGAAGACTCTCTGCAAATGCATCCTGGACACTTTTGAAAGCCATCTCTACATCTAAATTTAAGAAAATATCAGGCCTTGATTTGGGAGTCTGAGAAGATGCTGTAATTGTGTCCAGAGTCATTGACACTTCACAGACAGTGAATCTACCATGTATAAAGCCCAATTAATGTGGGGTAAGAAGGTGTAGTAGGTACATGCGGTGAAGCAAATAGCTGAGGAGGCACTGGCTAGTACCAGAGCCAGATATACACACAATATATGAGCCAAAGGGTTCATGTGGCCATTATACAAAGATTCAGCAGAATATACTGCTAGAAATTTGGTGAGTTTTGATCAGAGAAATGCAGAAAAGGTCGGCAGGTGAGACACTGTCTCACTTGTCATAGACTTTTTACTCCAGAGTTTTGACTATAAAAATGATTAGTATAATACAAAGAAGATATTTCTATTATATTCTTTGTATGTTTAATATTTTTTATATTGTCAGAACTCTGGCATATACCTTAGTATGACAGGAAAGGCTCTGCCTCACCTCTCCGCATGCCACTGGTGTATAGATTGAAGACAATTGGCAAGTACTTTATCCAAGATTTTAATGTTCTAGTTCAAAAGTGCTATAGGCCAGTCTGAAGAAAGAAGCTCTGGATCTTTACCTGGTTTGAGGATAAAAAATTGTATACAAGTAATTAACTCTTGCAAACGAGATTATATCTTTGAGTAGGGATGAAAAAATTGAGGTGAGGAATGGCATTACATTAGGACTCAAAATCCTGAGGCTATTAGGACCAGAAGATTTTTTATTGGGCACAAAAGAAATAGCCCTTGAGACCATATTCTCAGAGATATCCTCATTGAGGAATTCCCACTGTGATGAAGACAGTTGGCAATTTAGCATCAGCCAAGAGTCGATGGTGTAAAGAGGAATGATCTCGGGTTGCTGTATGTAGATATTTGTAATTCAAAAGGCTCAAAACTTGGCGAAAATGCTAGGAGTCAAGGTCACTCTGGTGCTTCCTCTCTTACTCGTTATTCATGCTCCAGTTGAAGTGGAGATAATAGGGGCATATTGAAAAAAAATCTGTGTAACTATTAGAATAAAATGTTACAGTTCACCTCTTAATAAAGCAGTCTGAGTAAATGCTGGGTCGCACCCATTTTTTGGGCATATTTAATTTCTTACTACATTATGGCATTGCCTTGTTATTTATTTTGTTTTAAATGTAATTTTGTATTTGTTCAAATGGCGGGTATAGTAATAATCCAACAGAATAGTTAGCAAACAATGATTTATATCCGGATTGCACTATAGGAAATGTTTTATTTTGATTTCATATTCCAGGATTTAATTTTATTTCATTATACTTTGATGAACAATTCATAAATTAGTGCTGGTTAATAGCCATTTTGATGTAGAATCCAGAATGTTCTAGGGACTTCACATTAAGTTTTATGTCTTCGCACCAAAGAGCTCACAGTCTGTTTTTGAATATTGTTTTCAAGATTTTCTTCTAAATGTTAAATTTACTACTAGTAAACGAAGATCTAAAAAGCCTAGAGTTTTTATTTTACTGTGTTTCTTTCCAGAAAAGAACAAATCTTGCATATGATATAAGAATTCTTAACCTAGCGTATTTTGAGGCTGCCTTTGAAATACACATCTAAACTCTTGACACCCACGGGTATCTATGCATTCCTCACACGTATTGTCTGAGCTTATGATGGTGATTTCAAAGGTTCTTGCAAGATGATAACTGTGTTGCCTGAGGATGATAATTCCCATTTCAGAAATAATTGTGTTTAAGATATAATTAGTGTTCAATTCTGAAGTGTACAGTTTACTTTGTCTGCTATGTCACGCATTAAAAGTGAACTATAGTGAATTAATTAATCATATTGACTGATGAAAATAACTTGACTGTTTTACTTCAAACAGCAGTAGCAAAACGTGCACATTTTAGAATGTTACAGACCTGTAGGAAGAAGTAGTTCTTATTGCAGATTAACCCTCAATTTGGAAGTGAAAATTAAATAGACAAGCTTGTATTTCCATTTCGCCATATTGTTTTTCATTGTATATCCTACTGCGATACAGGGGATTACACTGTACACCGATCTGCCATATTAAAACCACCTGCATAATATTGTATAGATCCCCCTTGTGCTGCCAAAAACAGCTCTTTCCCATCAAGGCTTGGACTCTACAACAAGACCTCTGAAGGTGTCCTGTAGTATCTGGCACCAAGATGTTAGTAGCAGATCCTTTAAATCCTGTACGAGGGAGTATCATAAAGTTTTATTTATCAACATGAAGTTACTGAGATATCCAGATGTAATTTGATTAAGATGATAATTGATCCTTATGTGCATGATGTTGTAAATTACATCTACTACTTATGTCAACTTGTTATGTGGGATACATACGATATCCCAGGAGACGGGATGCCGGCTGTCACTATACCAACAGAGGCAACCCATCTGGCGGAATCCCGGCAGCGAGACTGGAAGTCCTCTCTTGGGCTCGTTGCACTCACCACACTTCGGACTCGGTGGTGAGCTTCACTCTCCACAGGTTCTATTTCCACTCGGGTGATGGCTTGGACCCACCAACTGAGTGGGAATACCGAGCGGGTGTCAGGATTCCAGCTGTAGGTATAGTAACGGGTGTCTCCTGAACGCTGAGATCCTGACAGACGGTAAAGTGACTGCATCCCAGTTATGTTTCACGAACTGGTAGATGTCAGTAACCTGCTTGTTGGACAGAATTGAAGCCCGTAATGTACCTTCATTTGAAGGGTAACAGCAACTGCCATATCCATGATGAAATGGTGGCTGTTTATGGAGATGAAAGTCCATCACATGACACTGTTGTGAGGTGAAAAAGGAACTTTGAAACTGGACACATAACCCTCTCAGGTAAGCTTCGGTCTGGTAGACCCTCAATCACGTATGAACTTGACCTTGTGAAGAAAGTGAAGGCTCTTGTCCTCGAAGACAGACGACTAACCATTGAATTGATCAGGAAAGAAGTTGGTCTCCGTTATGGAAGTGTGTGGAAGATTATGCATGAGCAACGCAATAGTTTTTGACCTTTAAAAAGTTATCAGAGACAATTTGTGATTCTAAGCATGCCATGTGTGATGCTGTATTCAAAGGCTAACTTAGATATCTTGACCCCAAGCAAGTTACTGCTCTAACATAGTATTTGAGGTTGAATAGAGGCAAATTGCCCATCGTGTTCAACCTGTTTTAAGTTGTGATGATTCTACATACTTGCTAAATAATGTTTTATGACTAGTTAGCTACTATAACTCATGTTACCCCCGGATTTACCACGTTGATATTTTAAGTATTATAACCTTGGATAGCTTTTTCATTCAGAAATGTATCCATTCCTTTTTTAAATCCAATTACAGAGTCCGCCATTACCACCTTCCCTGGCAGGGAATTCCACATCCTGATTGCCCTAACAGTGAAGAACCCTTTCCTCCGTTACGTTTGGAACTTTCTCTCCTCCAGTCGCCGCGAGTGCCCACGTGTCCTAAACTGTGTTCTTTTAATAAATAATTCCTCTGATAACTCTTTGTGATGTCCCTTTACATATTTGAAGATATTAATAATATCTCCTCTTAGGCGCCTCTTTTCTAGTGTATACATATTTAGCTTAGTAAGTCTTTCCTTATAGTCCAGTCCTTCTAGGCCTTTAATCAATTTAGTAGCTCGCCTTTGAACACTTTCGAGTTCACTGATGTCTTTTTTATACAATGGTGCCCAAAACTGAACACAATATTCCAGGTGCGGACGTACCAATGCCTTATACAGCGGCATGATTACATCCGAGTCCCTTGTCTCAGTTGCCCTTTTTATGCACGCTAGCACCTTACTTGCCTTCTTTACTGCGTTTTGACATTATGTACGGTTATTAAGCCTATTATCAATGAATACCCCCAAATCTTTTTCCAACTCTGTTTCCCCTAGGCGTTCCCCATTTAATATGTAGGATACAAGTTTGTTTAGTCCCAAATTGCATAACCCTTCATTTGTCTGTATTGAACCTCATTTTCCATTTAGACGCCCAGAGTTCAAGTTTAGATAGATCATTCTGCAAGGTCTCCACATCCAATTCTGAATTAATTACCTTACACAGTTTAGTATCATCTGCAAAGATTGACACTGTGCTTTCCAGGCCTATTTCTAGGTCATTGATAAATATGTTGAACAGTAGTGGTCCGAGTACGGACCCTTGTGCTATTCCGCTGACTACTGGGGACCAGGTTGAGGACTTCCCGTTGACCACTACTCGCTGTACCCTGCTATCCAACCAGCTGCTTATCCATGTGCAAATAGTTTTTCCTAGGCCAATCTCCTTTAATTTGATCATCAGTCTCCTGTAAGGAACTGTATCGAAGGCTTTTGCAAAATCTAGGAAGACCACATCCACTGCTTTTCCTTGATTAAGATTACTGTTCACTTCCTCGTAGAAGCTAATTAAGTTAGTCTGACATGACCTGTCCCTCACAAACCCATGCTGGTTCTTGCTAATAATCCTAGCGGACTTTAGATACTCCTGTATGACGTCCCTTAGAATTCCTTCCAATATTTTCCCCACTGTAGATGTTAAATTAACTGGTCTGTAGTTTCCCAGAAGATTTTTGGATCCCTTTTTAAATAATGGCACTACCTCAGCTATATGCCAATCCTTCGGTACCATGCCTGATCTAATTGAACCATTGAAAATCAAGTATAGGGGTGGTGTTAGTTGTGAACTAAGCTCCATAAGAACCCTCGGGTGAAGTCCATCAGGACCAGGTGATTTATTAATCTTAATTTTGCTTAGTCTCTCCCGGACTACTTCTTCGCTTAAACAAGTATCTAACCATGAATCATTACTGTCACAATTGTTATGCTCTACTCCCACCATCAGTTCTTCCCTGGTGAATACTGATGAAAAGAATTTGTTCAGTATTTCCGCTTTTATTTCGTCATCATTTATCAATTCTCCTAATTCATCTTTTAATTGACCTACATTCTCCTTTTTTAACCTTTTACCGTTTATGTATTTAAAAAAACTTTTTAGGATTGGTTTTACTCCCTATAGCGATTTGCTTTTCATTTTCCATTTTAGCTGCTCTTATTGGGTTTTTTGCCATTTTCTTATTACACTCCTTGTAATACTTGAAAGACTCCTCCTTTCCATTAGATTTAAATGCTTTGAAAGCATGATTTTTTTTATCCATTTCTGCCTTAACCTTCTTGTTAAGCCACATCGGTTTGAGTTTAATACTCCTGCGTTTACTGCCCATGGGGATAAAGTTATGATTATTGCTATCCAGCAACCCTTTTAAAACATCCCACATTTCCGACGTGTTCTTGTTATTAAACAGAACCTCCCACTCTATGTCGTTAAGTGCACATCTAAGCATACTGAAATTAGCCTTCCTAAAGTTAAAAGTTTTGGTGGAACCCTTGTAGCTATGTTTCCTGAAACTGATGTCGAATGTGATCATATAGTGATCACTGTTACCAAAAGTCTTCCCAACTTTAGTGTTTGATATAATGTCCACATTATTAGTAATTACTAGATCCAGGGTAGTTTTACCCCTAGTTGGGTCCTTGACTAATTGAGACAAGTAGTGATCCCTAAACATATTTAAGAACCTGCTGTCCCTCGCTTTAACACATGAATCGTTACTCCAGTTTATATCCGGGTAAAAAAAATCCCCAATCACAAGGATGTCCCTCAATCCCACAGCCTTTTTGATTTGCTGCAATAGTTGTTCTTCCTCATCTATGCTAATATTCGGCTGTTTGTAGCATGTGCCTATGACTAGTTTTTTTGCATCAATTCCCCCATTTGAGATTTCTACCCATAGTGACTCCACATTATCGCCAGTCTCCTCATAGATAACCTCCTTCAGGTATGGTTTAAGTGATGGTTTAACATAAAGACATACACCTCCTCCTCTTTTGTTAGCCCTGTCCCTCCTAAAAAGACAATACCTCTCCAAGTTATCAGCCCAGTCGTGAGAGTCGTCCCACCATGTTTCCATAATACCTATAAAGTCATACTCAGCCTTTGATGCTAACAATTCCAATTCCCCCATTTTACCTGCTAGACTTCTTGCGTTTGCAAGCATACATTTTAGTTTATTGGTTCCTTTATTTGTTTGTTTTCCTAAAGATTTCCCATCCTGGTTAACTAGTTCATCCGTAGAGTTACTGATACATACTGTCTTTTTCGCTCCCTCTCCAACCCCACCGTACTTAGTATTGCCCACCTTACTTTTCTCTTTGGTCAACCCAATGTTCCCATCTAAAATCACCGCCCTGACATAAGTATTTTCCCTCAAGTCCCGTACAACATTTTCTATAGTCTGTAATGATGACACATAATTGTTATTATTGAATGCTTTAGCAATACCTTTCTTAACACCCTTAATAGAACCCATGTAAATACCCTTACCGGCTGCACTTACCCTCCCCCCTTCTCCACCCCCATTTATCTCACTACCACCATCCCTACTATACTCGCTGCATGACCCATAGTTTCTAGCTAAACCTTCCCCCCAGGCTCCTAGTTTAAAAGTTCCTCCAACCTACTAACCATCCTACCCCCAGCACCGCAGCCCCTTCCTCATTCAGGTGCAATCACACAGTGCTGCTTATACACATTGCTCCAGGTAGAGCCACTTAGACTTTTTGTACCAGGTAGAGCCCCTTAAATACATTGGGCCATGTAGAGCCCTTTAGAAAAATTTCACAAAGTAGAGCCCTTAGACACATTACATCAGGCAGAGCCCATTAAACACATTGCGCCTGGTAGAGCTCCCCCAGACACATTGCGCCAGGTAGAGCCCCTTAAACACACATTGCCCCAGGTAGAGCCCTTAAACAATTGCACCAGGTATAGCCCCTGAAACACATAGGGCCAAGTAATGTCCCGTAGACACTTTACGCCAGGTAGAGCCCCTTAGACACTTTCCGCGTGGTAGAACTCCTTAGACACTTTGCACAAGGTAGAGCCCTTAGACATATTGCACCAGGTAGAGCCCTTAGACACAGAGTCTGTGTGTGTGTGTGTGTGTGTGTGTTGTGCTAGTTAGAGCCCTTGTGTGTGTGTGTAATGGGCCCTACACACTGGGCGAGAATACTGAAAGATTTGAATGATCTCATACCATTCATATCTTTCATTGTGGAGGCACCAGCGATGAACGATGCACGGCCCCGCGCTCATTCATCGCTTATGCATGCAGGCCAATATGGACGACCTCGTCCATATTTGTCTGCACTGCTATGGAGCCGGGTGGAGTGAAGAAACTTCACTCCACGTGTCACTGCCCCCCCCCGCCGCATCAGCCGGCGGCCGTATCCGCCGTCGGGCAGCTCGGTGGCGGATCGCAAAGTGTGTAGGGCCCATTACTCACAGACAGTGCTCCCTGTCACTCAGCTCAGCTGCCTGATCCTGTTGCTCCACAGTCTCCCCAGAAGCAGTCCCCCTTCTCCCTCCCGCTATGGGTGGGCTGAGGGTAGACTGGATCATCATCTGCTGATTAGTGCTGCCTTACAGGGGGAAGGTGGGAGGGTCGGAGCTGGAGCATCACTGACAGGAGGTTGCAACTGCCGGCTACCTATGTAAGAAGTAGCCAGGCACTGCAGCTATCAATCGGCGGTGGCGAGTAATGACAGCCAAGATTGTGTTGCCTGTGGTGTGCACCCACAGTGCATCAGTGACGTGCGGTGGGGTGAGGCAGAGCCTTTCCTGTCATACTAGCGTTTATCTCAGATCAAGACTCACCAAATTTCCAGGAGTTTATACTGTCACATCTGTGTATAATGCCCAGATGCACCCTTTGGCTTATACTGTATATTGTGTGTAACTCTGGCTCCTGTGCTAGCCATGGCCTCCTGAGCCATTTAGCTCACTGCACGTCCCTGCAGTGCATATGCACTGTGTGCCAGGCACCAGTGGCATACCTCTAGTTACGGCCCTGGGTGGCTCTTCCACAAGGCTGCGGCATTAACCTTTTCACAAGCAAAGCCAAACTTTAGTCTTTGCTGGATAGATCATACAGATTGTCACACGATCTTGATGCATTCAGTGCCATTTAGTACTATTTATAGGCATCGGGGGGGAGGGGAGATGGAATAAGATAATGGTACAGAAGGCTGATCCCTTTGTGTGAGAGAGATCAAAGTAATGCAACGCCGGGCACAACAGTTGCAGTTAGCTCGTTGGCAGTTCCTGTTGCTTTGCATTATGGGCAAGATGTATAAAATATTGGAAAGAGATAAGTGTAGCGAGATAAAGTCATCAACTTTGCATGCTAACTTGGGCAATGTGTGAATGAGCACATTTCCTGTTGTACACATATATGTACAGGAATACGTACCATATGAGCATGCACTTTCACTCACAGATGTTCATGCGCTGATCTCATGCAACACATTGGTCACATTGCTACGTTAGAAGGTGGCACAGTGCATGATCTTGCTTACTGAGATAGGCAGCTCCCTACTGGCTTCTGTGAATTCATTTATTCAACAGGGAGGCAAAGGAATATTCACCTACTCATATGCAGAGTTGTTCACTTCCCTATGACTTAATATGCCATGGGGGTGATTTAATTTCTAGTGATTTGGTGCTGAATTTTGCAGCAGTGTTCATCTGTGCACATATCAGCCAATAATGGTACCACCGGCATTGGAAGTTTTCCTGTGCACCTCTATGGGGTGCGAGAACTCTTATTTCATTCAATCGCTCCCCTATGATTCTTCTAACCAACATAGAAGAAAATTAACATAACAATCAACAATACTACCTAGATGCCATAATGAAATCATTTTTTTAGAGATCACACAGATAGATAGATAGATAGATAGATAGATAGATAGATAGATAGAACACTATATATTAACACTATTTTAATCCAATAAAATCTTCCCCCTGACTAGTAGAATTGCGACAGTCCAGTGCATACAGAACACAGTTTGGGAATATTAGCATCCCTAGCTGATGTTGTAAATGACAATTCTCCCAGGCTACCAGCTGGAGAAGTTTGAAATAAACTACAGGCTTTACTGGAAATCTGCCACAACTTGCTCAATCAGCTCTATCGACCACCTTTCAATGTCACCACTTTACTGTCAAACTTCTCCCAGATATTAGCCTGGGAGATGTCAGTTGCAGAGCCAGCATGATCAGTATGTCCTCAGCAGCAGGTTTGCCTGCATAGCATCCTCATGGCTCTACTAGTTGGGGGGAGGAAACAGTAATTCGTTAGCATAAATATGTTTCCATATTGCTGCTAAGTCATTCAGAAGGTGTTTCTGTCAGTCCCGGCTTAATGCAAATATGCATCACAAAATTATTGTAAACTATAAAAAAATGTTTAAAGGAAAGATTTAAATAGCCACAGGGTAACTTTACTTTAATCTTATGGGATATAAACAAAGGGTTGGAAGCAGTTAAATAGTGTCAAACTTTACAGTGAGTAAGTGTGTATAGATATATAAATTACTGTGCAAAAGTTTTAGGCAGGTGTGGAAAAAATGCTGCAAAGTAAGAATGCTTTCAAAAATAGAAGTGTTAATAGTTTATTTTTATCAGTTAACAAAACGCAAAGTGAAACGATCGAAGAAAAATCTAAATCAAATCAATATTTGGTGTGACCACTTTTTGCCTTCAAAACAGCATCAATTCTTGAGTTTTTTAAGAAACTCAGCAGGGAGGTTGTTCCAAACATCTTGGAAAACCACAGATCTTCTGGGGCTTGCTCAAATCCTTCTGTCTCTTCATGTAATCCCAGACAGACTCAAGGATGCTGAGATCAGGGCTCTGTGAGGGCCATATCATCACTTATGTTCTTCTTTATGCTGCAGATAGTTCTGAATGACATTGGCTCTATGTTTGGGGTCGTTGTCCTGCTGCAGAATAAATTTATAGCCAGTCAGATGCCTCCCTGATGGTACTGCACGATGGATAAGTACCTGCCTGTATTTCTCAGCATTGAAGCACAAAGAAACGGATAAAGTTGAGGACTGTAGACGTAGTGGTCGGACAAGGAAACTTAGTGCATCAGTTGAAAGACAAATCATACTTACTTTCCTTCGAAATTGGAAGATGTCCAGCAGTGCCATCAGCTCAGAACTGGAACAAACCAGTGGGACCCAGGTACACCCATCTACTGTTTGGAGCAGTCTGGCTAAAAGTGATCTTCATGGAAGAATTACGGCCAAAGAGTCATGCCTTTGACTTGGAAACAAATCAAAGTGATTCAACTATGCACAAAAAAACAGAGGATCTGGGGTGCAGAAAAATCGAAACAGGTGATCTGGACTGCAGAGTCAAAATGTGAAATATTTGGCTGTAACAGAAGGCAGTTTGTTTGTCGAAGGCTCGAGAGCAGTACAATAATGAGTGTCTGCAGGCAACAATGAAGTATGGTGGAGGTTCCTTGCAAATTTGGAGCAGCATTTCAGCAAATTAAGTTGGGGACTTGGTCTGGATTAATGGTTTCCTCAATGCTTCGAAATACAGGCAGGTACTTATCCATCATGCAGTACCATCAGTGAGGCATCTGTTTGGCTACAAATGTATTCTGCAGAAGGGCAACGATCTCAAACATACAGCCAATGTCATTAAGAACTATCTTCAGTGTAAAGAAGAAAAAGGAGTCCTGGAAGTGATGATATGCATCCCTTAGATCTCTGCTAAACCTGGGATATCTGGACATTCCACATTAACTTCATGTTGAACTATGCTGTCACTGCCACACTCCTCCTCACTTAGCTTCAACCACCCTGGTGAAGCTAAGAAATTTTCAAGCAAGTTACCTGCCTCACCCACATCTATTTGTGCCATCCATCAGAGTACACAACTCTCTACCCTTTTCCAGAGTTTGCCTTCTTCCTCCTCCTCCCGTAGCTTCACCATAGGGTTGCTTGGAGGACCGGGACCTACAAAACTTCTAGAAAAGGCATCAGAGTTGAGGTGCTGTTTCCCTGGACTATGTTGCACCTCAAATTTAAATGGCTGCAAAGTAAAAAACCAGCAGGTCAAACAAGCATTCACTTCTTTGTTTGTGTGCATCCAGTGTAAAGGGGCATGATCTGTAACCAATAAGAAATCCCGCACCAGCAAATAAAATATTAACGATTTTACTGCCCACTTGATTGCCAAGCAATCTTGCTCTACAGTTGAGTACTTATGCTCCCTAGACAGCAAGTTCTGGCTAAGGTAGAGAATGGGTTTCCCTACCCCTTCTACCACTTAATAAAGGACTGCCCCCAAACCTGTACCTGAGGCATCTGTTTGCCATATAAATTGCTTCTCGAAATCAGGAGCCTGCAAAACAGGCTCTACACACAAGGCAAGCCTTAAATCCTGCCATGGGGCCTCTGCTTGTCTAGACCATTTTATTTTGTCTGGGGAATGTTTTTTTTTTTTTTTTTTTGGTGCTTCCCTAGTGGCAAAATCACGAATGAATCTACAGTAGTAACCACTAGACCTAGGAATGTTCTGAGCTGGGATTTACATTTGGGTTTAGGCCATGTGAGGACCGCCTCCACTTTATTGGGCAGAGGTTTTACCTGCCCTCTGCCTACAATATATCCCAAATATTTTGCCTCCACCATTTTAATGGCACACTTCCCAGGATTAGCAGTACATCCGTGTGCCCGTAAAGACTGTAACACTGCCTCTACTCTTGGTGTGACTCCCAGTCAGAACTAAAGATGACTATGTCGTCTAGATATGCAGCTGCATATTCTCTGTGAGGTCGCAGTAACTTGTTCATAGCTCTCTGGAAATTTGCCGGAGCTCCATGCAAACCAAATGGCAGTACTTTATAGTGAAACAAGCCCTCTGGAGTAGAAAAGGCTGTTTTAGCCTTAGCAGCCTCAGTTACAGGAATCTGCCAATACCCTTTTGTCAGACACCACAATCTGACAGTTATGTCAACATTGTTGATATCTGCAGAATGTTGAGATGTTCACAATATTGACATGTGTAACAAAATCAGTTGAATATTTACTTTTTATCCTCATGTCCCCCATAGCGTGTCCCAGCTTACCCCCATTCTGTGTTTGAACCAGCCTTAAGGCCAGTACTCACGGTCCGATGCGGGAGAGATGTGTGGTGAGCGAACCGCTCAGCACACATCTCTCCCGGCGCTCAGCACACCTTAGATTATCGCTCCGTGTGTACCCCCCTTTAGTATCGGTTATATATACTGTACACTTGTGTTATATTATCTGCTACACTGTATGTGGGTTATTCCTGATAGCATTAGAGCTTCCTTTTGTTTACTTAAACCACAGGGGACACTCAAAGGTTAGCCGTTTAAGGTACCATTGTTCCTTCTGTTTACTTCCTATTGTCCAACAGTGCCAGACAGCCAGGAGTTTGTCCCAGCAGGGTGTCTCCTGAGAAATTATGTTTGAGGGAGGTTAGTGGGAGCTGGATATTGCAAAGACCCCACCAATCTGAACTTTCTGGAACTCCCCTGGGCAAGGCGTTCCCATGAGGGGATGAGGAATATTATAAAGGTGGATTATTGTAAAGGCTGGGGAGCTGAGTCACTGACTCTAGGCTAAGAGGTAAAATTCTGCCAGGGATCTGCTGTGGAAACCATTATTTTGGAGTACTTGGGACACTCTGCCAGGATATTTATCTGGTACCTGGTATTGCTGGAGGACCTTAACATCAATCTGTGGACATTTTGGTGATGTACTGTATTGGCAGTCTGCTCCTAGGCCTGCAGTATTGTTGACCTTCTTTATTCATGCATTGGATGTTCCAGTAAGTCATGTGCAGTATAATATAACATATGTAATAATTAGGCCTACCATACTATCTCTTTAAACTGGGACACTCATGAATTACAGGAGGTGGTTGTTAGTTACAAGGTCAACAGTCAATAGGTCATCACCATAGAGTCGACAGGGTCAAAAAAGGTCAACAGTCAAAAGGTCAACAGGGTCAAAATGTCAACATGAAAAGGGTCGACACACATACAATCAACACATGTTTTTTTCAGGTTTTTCCTGTTTTTATAACTTTTGCTGCATTTACTATCCATGTTACAAACTATACCGTGCCCAAAGCGCGTCGAGCGAAACGAGCCCACGAGGGGACACGTTTCAACAAATTTGGGTAAAATATGTTTAAAAACACAAAATAATACCCCAAAAAACACACTTTTATGTCAACCTTTTTCATAATGACCTTTTGACCCTGTGGACCTTTGAGTGTTTACCCTATGGTGTCTACCTATTGAATGTCGACCTTTTAACTGTCTAACATACCGCACCCAACAAAACCAACCCGTTTTATTAGACACTAGACATTTGTGAATTTCTGCCTGAGTCATAACATATCTAAACTATAGCTTTAGACATCTGTAAGTCATGCATTATATAACATGTAACCTACTGGATAGAGCATTACACCAGATCAAATTTGCAGATCTGTCCACATGACTCTTTCCATATTATTACAAAATGCCTGACTCATAATCTCCCAGTTTAGTTTACAACTGCAAACACATCTGCTGAAGTAATTAATATATAAGAAAGGTCCTTTTGAACATGAATTAATTAATTCAGTTGAGGCTAATCCAATTAGAAAATAAGTGGAAAGTATCTTTCACGTTTGTTTTAGTGTTTTAACTTTTACTGTTACATCTATTAAAAAAGAATGCTGCTAAATTTAATTTGGTCAAGGGATTTTAAAGTGTAATTACCAATCTATTACTTTCACTGCATAGGGAATTGGGGCATTACAAGCCTAGTCAATACATACACTTGGTTGGCTGAAAGTTGCCTGTTCTTTATAAACTTCTTTAAAATAAAGAAATCTCAGCACTTTGACTTCAGCCCTGTAATTCCTGTTTGCAACATTACCTCTATAGTATCATCCAAGCACAGGCCGGTTTAGGGAATATCAAGCAACATAGTAACATAGTTTCTGAGGTTGAAAAAAGACAATTTGTCCATCGAGTTCAACCTGTTAGTGATCTCCTACACTGTAATATTTTTAAGACTAGGGGTAATTCAGACCTGATCGTAGCAGCAAATTTGTTAGCAGTTGGGCAAAACCATGTGCACTGCAGGGGGAGGGGGGGGGGGGGGGGGGGGGCAGATATAACATGTGCAGAGAGAGTTAGATTTGGGTGGGGTGTGTTCATACTGAAATCTAAATTGCAGTGTAAAAATAAAGCAGACAGTATTTACTCTGCACAGAAACAAAATAACCCACCCAAATCTAACTCTCTCTGCAAATGTTATATCTGCCACACCTGCAGTCAGGGCCGTCTTAACAGCAGTGTGGGTCCCTGGACACAACAATGCACTGGGGCCCTTACCCATCCTCCAGTGGTAGGGTGGGGGGTGCTATCAGTGGCAGCTTTGATGTCCCGCGGGCGGTAGGGGGTGTTCTATCTTACGCTCAGCATGTAGGACCTGGAGCAGTCATTTCTGCTAATTACTCCTTTACTGCACAGATAGTGAAGGATGGGGTGGGAAGGAGAACACTAAACTGTAGAAGGGGGCATTGGGCTGAATAAAGGGGCCCCGGTACATGACTTCCAGGGTGGTAGGGGGTGTTTAATACATAGGGGAGGGGTCGATAGTGGAGTGGGCTTAATATTCTTCACTTTCTGGTGAGAGGGCAGCTTGCTTGACTGCAGATATCTCAAGTTCCTGGAAAAGGATTTCTTAGCTTTGAATGGGATAAAAAAATTAGAGCATCTCACCTTTCGGGAGGTACTGGGGTCTTGGGGATCAGAGTTCAGGAGCCAGAGCAATCCACTAATGGAAATATAATACTGCATACCAGGCGTGTGGAGCTGGAGCAGGGACCAGCTGCTGGAAGGCTGATATCTCTGGTTCTGGGCATAGTAGAGACAAGCTGCCAATGTTCGCCAAAAGTTGAGAGTCCCAGCTTTTGGAGTATACCCTCAGAAAAACTGTAAGTCAGACAGAGCCCGAGAGATCTGGCTTGGAAGAGCAATTAACAGACTCGGATGGGGACCACTGCTTTGAAGTCTGATACCTCCGGTTCCCTAGGGCCGATTTTCAAAAATCTGGTACCCCTGGAAAGAGGGGACCCTCAGCTATCTGCCTAGGGCCCTTATACTCCTGCCTGCAGTGCACATGGTTTTGCTCAACTGCTAACAAGTTTGCTGCTACGATCAGGTCTGAATTACCCCCTAAATTTTAACTGAGCTGTATGTTTAGCTGTTATATCTATTCCTTTTTTTTTTTTTTGCTATATTATTGTGCATGATTTAGCCAGCATGACCCTGTATATCCTTATCCGAAAAGCAATGACCGAGTCCACCAATACTACTCTCCAGGCAGTGAATTCCAAATACGTATTGTCCTTACTGTGAAGAAACCTTTCCGTCTTTGTGTGCGAAATCTCCTCTCCGCTAACCTTAGCGGGTGTCCACGTGTCCTTTGTGATGATTATACCAAAAACAAATCCCCCGCTAGCTCTGTGTATTGTCCTCTTATATATTTATAAATGTTAATCATGTCCCCTCTTAATCTCCTTTTTTCAAGTGTAAACTGTCACGATCCGGGTATCTGGACGCCATTTCTTACCCATCAGATGCCTCCTAAGGCTGGCTCAGCGCTCCAGGACCGGATCCCATCTGTTATCCTGATGTGTACATTCCTGTATCCTCTCCTGTCACTCTGGGACGCTGTCACAGTAAACGCCATATTACACCTGGCATGGCGTCTCCCGCGGCCTCCGCCGCCGTCCCTGAACTTCTGCATGCAGAGTGTCTGAGTGGCGATTACGTCAGCCGCGGCCTCCGCTGTGTCCGCGTGGTTGGATGTGCATCTGTCAGCCTGGCGCCTCCTGTCTCCGGTGGCCGGCGCCGCCATTACTGTTTTCATTACCACATGGATTACAAACCAAACTTCCCTCCAAGTGTCTGCATGGGCGCAGCCATCTTGGATTCTGTCAGCTGATCATTTCCACCAATCTGTTCTCAGTATTGATAATCTGCATAATTGCCTAGCCAATCCCTTCCTTGCTGCAGGTATAAATACACTGTGCCTGAGCAAGGAAGGCGTCAGTGCTTTGGTTGTCAAACCTAGTTCCTGTTTGTCTCTCTCCTGTGATTGTCTTCCAGGTTCCAGCTCCTGTCTCAAGACTTCCACCATAGAGACCCGCACCAGCATTCCACCTGCGGTGTAGCCTGACTCTCTCCAATCCATTGTGGATTCATCTGTTTCCAGCTACAACATTACCTGCTTCCAGCTCAGCTTCCAGCAGAGTACAGCTTCCCTTAAAGGGCCGGTGTCCTTTCTACACTTTACCACTCTCCACCGGTATTATTATTTCTCCGCTCTCAAGTTCTACATTTCAGTTCATATTTCATCGCTCCCAAGTTCATTTATTATTTAACTGGTTCCAGCCAGTATCCACTCCGTGCTAACAACAGTCTGGTTCCAGACAGTATCCACAGCAGCTGTTTTATCTTCAGCAACCCAGCTTTTCCTGGAACACCAGCTGGCACAATCCTGGGTTATCTCCATTGCTACAGTCGGGCCTGGTAAGGACTTTCCATCTAGAAGATCATAAGAACTATCTCACACTACCAGTGCCCTGTGGCTCCTGCCATCCTGTAGTACCCAGGAACTGTATTTATTCTTTGCTGACTTTTACGTTTTCTTTTACTGCTGCTGTGTTGCGGAGTTGTCATAATAAACATCATTGACTTTTATCCAAGTTGTCGTGGTCACGCCTTCGGGCAGTTATTATTTATGTTACTTACATGTCCAGGGGTCTGATACAACCTCCCAGGTTCCGGTACATCTCAGCCCCTACAACTGAGGCTGCCTCCCGTCAGCTCAGGCCCTCAGTTGTGACAGTAAGCACTGACCTAATGAATCCAGCCGGAGACCAGGATCAAGCGGCCAGGCCGATGCAAGAACTGGCAGCCCGACTAGAACATCAGGAGGCTGCACAGGGCCACATCATCCGCTGTCTCCAGGATCTCTCTACTCGGCTGGATGGGATTCAGACAACTCTCCGTGGATCAGGCGCGTCTGGTGCGTCAACCACAGTGACTCCAGCTATAACCCCACCCACCTTACCCATTTCTGCTCCACGTCTTCATCTTCCAACGCCAGCAAAATTTGACGGATCTCCAAGATTCTGCAGGGGATTTCTCAACCAGTGTGAGATTCAGTTTGAGCTACAACCTGGCAATTTTCCCAGTGACCGTACAAAAATTGCCTACATTATTTCTCTTCTCAGTGGCTCAGCCCTTGATTGGGCATCACCGTTATGGGAGAGGTCCGACACCCTGCTATCTTCCTACACTGCCTTCGTGTCAACATTCAGGCGCATCTTCGACGAGCCAGGCCGGGTAACCTCGGCTTCATCCGAGATTCTCCGTTTATGCCAGGGGTCACGTACTGTAGGACAATATCTGATACAGTTCCAGATCCTGGCGTCCGAACTGGCATGGAATGACGAGGCCCTGTATGCTGCATTCTGGCATGGCTTATCTGAGCGTATTAAAGATGAGTTAGCTACCAGAGACTTACCTTCTAAGTTAGATGAGCTAATCTCACTCTGCACGAAAGTTGATTTACGTTTCAGAGAGAGAGCAACTGAGCGTGGAAGATCATCTGCTCCAAAATCTTGTGCTCCTCCTCCTCGTCAACTGTCACCATCTAAAGATGAGCCAATGCAACTTGGCCGTTCCCGTTTAACTCCTGCTGAGCGCCGAAGACGTCTCTCCGAGTTTCTCTATCTCTATTGTGCAGCTCCGTCTCACACCATTAATGCCTGTCCCAAACGTCCGGGAAACTCCAAATCCTAGCTCGCCAAGGAGAGGGCCGGCTAGGAGTAATGATCTCCTCTCCATCTTCTCAAGATTGTAATCTCCCAGTCTCGCTTCAAGTTGCTCAACGTTATCGGAACGTCATTGCCCTCCTTGATTCCGGAGCAGCTGGGAACTTTATTACCGAAGCCTATGTTAAACGTTGGTCCCTACCCACCGAGAGACTTCCTTCGTCCATTTCTTTAACTGCCGTGGATGGCAGCAAAATTTTTGATGCAGTTATTTCTTTAAGGACTCTACCAGTTCGTCTGAGAGTGGGAGTTCTTCATTCCGAACTTATTTCTTTTTTAGTGATTCCAAGAGCCACACATCCTGTGGTCCTGGGCCTTCCATGGCTCCGTCTTCACAATCCTACAATTGATTGGACGACTACGCAAATCCTGGCATGGGGTTCCTCCTGTGCTGAGACATGTTTGTTTAAAGTATTGCCTGTCTGTTCTTCCTCCCCCAGGTCGTCTGATGTTCCACCTCCTCCATATCAAGATTTCACGGATGTGTTCAGTAAAGCTTCTGCTGATATCCTTCCTCCTCATAGAGAATGGGACTGTCCGATTGATCTCGTTCCAGGGAAGGTTCCACCTCGAGGCCGAACTTATCCGTTGTCTCTGCCTGAGACGCATTCTATGGAGGAATATATTAAAGAGAACCTAGCAAAGGGGTTCATTCGACCTTCTTCTTCTCCAGCCGGCGCAGGCTTCTTTTTTGTAAAAAAGAAAGATGGTGGTCTGCGGCCGTGCATCGACTACAGAGGTTTGAACGACATTACCATCAAGAACCGTTATCCTTTACCCCTGATTACTGAGCTCTTTGACAGAGTTAGCGGAGCTACCATCTTTACAAAGCTGGACTTGCGAGGTGCATACAATCTCATCCGGATCCATGAGGGTGACGAGTGGAAGACCGCATTTAACACCCGTGACGGACATTATGAGTACCTCGTCATGCCCTTCGGATTGAGCAATGCTCCAGCTGTCTTCCAGCATTTCGTCAATGAGATCTTCAGAGACATTCTATACCGTCATGTCGTGGTCTATCTAGATGATATCCTCATTTTTGCCAACAATTTAGAGGAACATCGTTTTTGGGTAAAGGAGGTTCTGTCCCGTCTCCGTGTCAATCATCTCTATTGCAAATTAGAGAAATGCGTCTTTGAAGTCAAGTCCATTCCGTTTCTAGGGTACATTGTGTCCGGTTCCGGACTAGAGATGGATCCTGAGAAACTACAAGCAATTCAGAATTGGCCGGTACCCTTAACCCTCAAAGGGGTCCAGAGGTTCTTAGGGTTCGCCAATTATTACCGAAAGTTTATACGAGACTTTTCCACCATTGTGGCGCCTATTACTGCTTTCACCAAGAAGGGTGCTAACCCGTCCAAGTGGTCTGAAGAAGCCATGCAAGCTTTTCATCTTTTAAAACAGAGGTTCATCTCTGCGCCTGTCCTGAAACAGCCTGACATCGACTCTCCTTTCATGCTAGAGGTGGATGCCTCCTCCGTTGGAGTAGGAGCGGTGTTATCTCAGAGGGCTAAAGATGGCCATTTACATCCTTGCAGTTTCTTCTCACGGAAGTTCTCCCCAGCGGAGCGCAACTATGCCATTGGCGACCAGGAGTTGCTAGCCATCAAGCTCGCTCTAGAGGAGTGGAGATATCTGTTGGAGGGAGCTTCTCATTCAATCACCATCCTTACAGACCACAAGAACCTTCTATATTTGAAAGGTGCACAATGTCTCAACCCTCGTCAGGCCAGATGGGCACTTTTCTTTTCCAGGTTCGACTTTAAACTCCAGTTCTGTCCGGGCTCTCAGAATCGCAAGGCCGATGCCCTTTCCCGCTCATGGGAGCAAGAAAATGAGTCAGAGTCTTCAGACAAGCATCCTATTATAAGTCCGTTGGCATTCTCCACGGTAGGGATGGACTCTACGCCCCCATCAGGGAAAAGTTTTGTGAAACCGATGCTAAGGAAGAAGCTCATGCATTGGGCCCATGCTTCCCGTTTTGCCGGACATACAGGTATCCAAAAAACCCTGGAGTTTATCTCTAGGTCCTATTGGTGGCCAACTCTGAAAAAGGACGTCTTGGAGTTTATTGCATCTTGCCCAAAGTGTGCCCAACATAAAGTATCCCGCCAGTCGCCTGCGGGGCAACTGGTTCCACTATCCGTTCCCCGTCGACCATGGACCCACTTGTCGATGGATTTCATTACAGACTTACCCATGTGCAACAAGTTCAATACCATCTGGGTGGTAGTTGACCGGTTCACCAAGATGGTACACTTCATTCCTCTCACCGGTCTTCCGTCAGCTTCCAAGTTGGCTCAAGTATTCATACAAGAGATCTTCCGACTCCACGGTCTTCCTGAAGAAATTATCTCTGATCGAGGAGTTCAATTCACAGCCAAATTCTGGCGAAGTTTATGTCAAGTCCTCCAAGTCAAGCTAAAGTTTTCCACGGCTTACCATCCTCAGACCAATGGTCAAACCGAGAGGGTGAATCAGGACTTGGAGGCCTTCCTCCGCATCTATGTGTCCTCCTCTCAAGATGACTGGGTTCAATTACTTCCCTGGGCCGAGTTCTGTCATAACAACCAGTATCATTCTTCATCTGCTTCAACACCATTCTTCACTAACTTTGGATTCCACCCTAAAGTCCCTGAGTTCCAACCGCTTCCAGCAACTTCTGTTCCCGCAGTGGATATCACCTTGCATCAGTTTGCCAATATCTGGAAGAGCGTACGATCAGCTCTGCTCAAGGCACCGTTCAGGTACAAGAAGTTTGCGGATAAGAAGCGTCGACCAGTTCCTGCTCTCAAGGTGGGTGATCGGGTATGGTTATCCACGAAGAATTTGAGGTTAAGAGTTCCCAGTATGAAGTTTGCACCTCGCTATATCGGTCCTTTCAAGATTGAACAAGTCATCAATCCTGTTGCTTACAGACTCCAGTTGCCTCCCTTCTTAAAAATACCCAGGACATTCCATGTTTCCCTGTTGAAACCGCTGATCTTGAATCGGTTTCATTCCTCACTTCCTCCAACTCCGAAAGTCCAAACTCAACGAGGCGTTGAGTATGAAGTGGCCAAGATCCTGGACTCACGTCACCGTTACGGTCAACTACAATATCTTATTGACTGGAAGGGTTATGGTCCTGAGGAACGTTCATGGACCAATGCTTCTGATGTCCATGCTCCTGCCTTGGTCCGGAGATTCCATTCCAAGTTTCCTCAAAAGCCAAAGAAGTGTCCTGGGGCCACTCCTAAAGGGGGGGGTGCTGTCACGATCCGGGTATCTGGACGCCATTTCTTACCCATCAGATGCCTCCTAAGGCTGGCTCAGCGCTCCAGGACCGGATCCCATCTGTTATCCTGATGTGTACATTCCTGTATCCTCTCCTGTCACTCTGGGACGCTGTCACAGTAAACGCCATATTACACCTGGCATGGCGTCTCCCGCGGCCTCCGCCGCCGTCCCTGAACTTCTGCATGCAGAGTGTCTGAGTGGCGATTACGTCAGCCGCGGCCTCCGCTGTGTCCGCGTGGTTGGATGTGCATCTGTCAGCCTGGCGCCTCCTGTCTCCGGTGGCCGGCGCCGCCATTACTGTTTTCATTACCACATGGATTACAAACCAAACTTCCCTCCAAGTGTCTGCATGGGCGCAGCCATCTTGGATTCTGTCAGCTGATCATTTCCACCAATCTGTTCTCAGTATTGATAATCTGCATAATTGCCTAGCCAATCCCTTCCTTGCTGCAGGTATAAATACACTGTGCCTGAGCAAGGAAGGCGTCAGTGCTTTGGTTGTCAAACCTAGTTCCTGTTTGTCTCTCTCCTGTGATTGTCTTCCAGGTTCCAGCTCCTGTCTCAAGACTTCCACCATAGAGACCCGCACCAGCATTCCACCTGCGGTGTAGCCTGACTCTCTCCAATCCATTGTGGATTCATCTGTTTCCAGCTACAACATTACCTGCTTCCAGCTCAGCTTCCAGCAGAGTACAGCTTCCCTTAAAGGGCCGGTGTCCTTTCTACACTTTACCACTCTCCACCGGTATTATTATTTCTCCGCTCTCAAGTTCTACATTTCAGTTCATATTTCATCGCTCCCAAGTTCATTTATTATTTAACTGGTTCCAGCCAGTATCCACTCCGTGCTAACAACAGTCTGGTTCCAGCCAGTATCCACAGCAGCTGTTTTATCTTCAGCAACCCAGCTTTTCCTGGAACACCAGCTGGCACAATCCTGGGTTATCTCCATTGCTACAGTCGGGCCTGGTAAGGACTTTCCATCTAGAAGATCATAAGAACTATCTCACACTACCAGTGCCCTGTGGCTCCTGCCATCCTGTAGTACCCAGGAACTGTATTTATTCTTTGCTGACTTTTACGTTTTCTTTTACTGCTGCTGTGTTGCGGAGTTGTCATAATAAACATCATTGACTTTTATCCAAGTTGTCGTGGTCACGCCTTCGGGCAGTTATTATTTATGTTACTTACATGTCCAGGGGTCTGATACAACCTCCCAGGTTCCGGTACATCTCAGCCCCTACAACTGAGGCTGCCTCCCGTCAGCTCAGGCCCTCAGTTGTGACATAAACATCCCTAGCCTAGCAAGCCTATCCTTGTATTCGAGCGTCTCCATCCCGTTAATCAATTTGGTCACCCGTCTCTAAACCCTTTCAAGTTCCAGGATATCCTTTTTGTAGTATGGTGCCCATAATTGTGCACAGTATTCAAGATGTGGCCTCACTAGTGATTTATACTGTATAATGGGAGTATAACATTCTCATCCCTTGCATCAATTCCCCACTTTATGCATGCTAATACCTTGTTTGCTTTGTTTGCTGCATTCCTAGTTTGGATACTGCGGCTAAATTTGTTATCTATGTGAACACCTACATTTTTTCCCAGTACAGAATCCCCTAGTTTTTCCACATTTAGTATGAAGGTAGTATTTTTGTTCTTGCTACCAAAGTGCATTATCTTACATTTGTCTATGTTGAACCGCATTCTCTATATTGCTGCCCATGCTTCCAGTTTAAATAAGTCATCCTGAAGAGACTCAGTATCCCCCTCCGAGTTTAAAACCTTGCACAATTTGGTATCATCTGCAAAAATAGACACCATGCTCTCTAAACATACTTAAAGGTCATTTATGAAAATGTTGAACAAAAGTGGTCCAAGTATTGACCCTTGTGGCACACCACTTAGTACTTCAGTCCATTTAGAAAAAGTTCCATTTACCACCACTCGCTGCTCCCTATAATCCAACAAATTTCTAACCCAAGTGCATATTGTGTTTCCTAGCCCCAGTTCTTGTAATGTATAGATAAGTCCCATGTGGGGTATCGTATCGAATGCTTTAGCAGAGTCTAAAAAGATTACATCCACTTCTTTTTCCTGATATAGGTTTGCATTAACTGTTTCATAAAAGCCTATTAAGTTAGATTGACATGATCTATGCTTCACAAATCCATGTTGATTCCTATTAATAACCTTATTGGCTTCAAGGTAATCCTGTATTCTCTCCCTTAAAATACCTTCCAGTACTTTCCCCACTATAGATGTAAGACTTACTCATCTGTAATTACCTGTTTCAGATTTACTTCCCTTTTTGAATAACGGCACTACTTCCGCTATACGCCAGTCTTTGGGAGCCATGCCTAATGTAAGTGAGTCATTGAAAATAAAATACAGGATTCTTGCTAGTTGGTGTAGCTCCATGAGAACCCTTGGGTGAATTCTGTCGGGACCAGGTGACTTATTAATCTTATTTTTTTTTTAAATCGGTCACAGACTACTTCCTCACTTAAATAAGCATTTAGTACTGGGACATTACCATTTCTGAGGTTATGCGTTAACCCTCCATCTTGTCCTCTCTAGTGAATACAGATGAGAAAAACTTGTTTAATTTTTCCGCTATGTCATTATTGTTTTTGATTAGGGCGCCCAGCTTGCCTTTTAAAGGCCTATACTCTCCTTCTGTAATCTTTTGCTGTTGATGTATTCAAAAAACTTTTTGGGGATTTACTTTCTTTTGCTATTAGCTATTCCGTGGTGCTTTTGTGGTCTACAGTATAAAGGGATATGTGCACATTCAAGTCAACATATGGAGGGGATTTGTAAATGTAGCGTTAAACCTTCTATGCGTAGGTGATATTTATTAAAGCTTTTGATGCCTTTTTATTTATTTATTAATTAACAGTTTCTTATATAGCGCATCAAATTATGTAGCGCTTTACAATTGCTGTCATCAGTGATAAAACAAAAGTGGGTAATAACAGATAGTCATAGAGGTAGGAAGGCCCTCTTCACAAGCTTATGATCTTGGTCCGTTACAGATGCGCCAATAGTAGACCCACTCAGCATTGTTGCCACTCAGGAGATTTTACGGATCTCTTCAGCATACAGCACAGTTGCGATGTTACATGCTGTCCTTATACACTGGAAATTCATGAAGCTTGACTGCAGACACCAATGTCATCTGAGCTCTGCTCATTCCTATAGGAAAGAGATCCGATTTGCATAGATGGCTCCCTCTGCATCCTTTGGCCCTTGTTGTCTATGCCAGTCAGTGTAAACTTCATCTGCTAGTATTTTTTGTCGCTTGCAGTGTTCAGAAGCATAACAATCCGTAAAATATCATGGTGCTCTGTGTAATTAAAGTACATGCACTATGCTGAAGGGAAACTTTGAGACATCTTAATGAGTGTGTTAATGAGTGTGTTTCTAAGGTTGTGATAAACAATGACAAAGGGGTTGGGTACGAAATTCTAGTATTCAGTATCCTGATGATCAGGATGCTGACAGCGGCATACCTACAGTCAAAATCAGCATGGGTACCCCTAACCCACCCCTCCCTATGCCTAACCCTAACCGCCCCCTCCTGCAGCCTAACCCTAACCTCCCCCATCCCTGCAGCATAACCCTCCCCCTAATGCCTAACCTTAATAGCCCATACTTACTGTCGGTATCCAGCGGTATTTGGACCGTCGGCAACCCATTGTCAGTATTCTGACCCGACTGTTGTCAGTATTGTGACCCGACTGTTGTCAGTATTCTGACCCGACTCACCGTATCCCGGACAAAGTACAGGGTTTCATCTGCATTTTAACTAGCATCATTTCTCTATCATTCATTATTGCACATGTAGGGCCAGATATACTACTTTCCATATACTATCCTTTAGCATTTAACTGTGCTTGAAGTAGAATACTGAAACATTGCTCTTTGTGAAATCATTTTTAAAGACCATTGTTCAGTTCTATTAGTGAAAAGTGTTCCTTTAGATCCTGATGGAAGGAGAAGGCTGAGGATGATGCCTAATACTGAACAGTAACAGTCTGCTTTTCTTTTAACATGCACCACGTTCTTCAGTAAACACTGTCTTGGACAGCATCCATTATGTCAAACTCCGAGCAGGTGCTTGTTATTTCTACAGCCGAATCTCATTAGAATTAACTCTGCACCACTAAGCTACACAGCTCTCAATCCTGCCAGAATAAGAAGATAGCCATCTGCAGCCTAACACATTACATGCATATAGTGTGGTCATTTTGTTGGAACAAATGAGCAGGTTGTGTATACAGTCACAGGAGAGAGGTGGCTGATTGAATGTTTGGAACCTGTATCATTCTTCATGAGTGACTGTAAAGTCAATACTGTTGAAACATTTATGCTGTAATTCCCATAGATCAGGACACTGCCTACAGAGTGTACAATGAAGTAAAGACTTTGGTTCTAATTGCCAACAAAAGCTTTGTCATGGGGCAATTACTTTTCTAATAAGCTATATCTGTTTTCATAGCCTTGAATTTTAATGACTATTACCTGTGCTACATTAATGTATTAAAGTGGACACATTTAGAAGCAACTAGCATCCTATTGGAGAAAGAATGCTATTAATCAAATTATTATTATTGATTATTATGTCAATGTCAGTAGGATTTTACCAAAGCAAAGCAAGTATTCACTAATAAAATGTTGCCAAAGTGAAAGGGGTCAATTAACTTAGGAGCAAGAGGGGAAAGTTGCCAGTGAAACATTGCCAAAGAGATAGCTCTCTATTAGCAGTACCAGATTACCAAATAGGCAGAGTAGGCTTCGGCCTATGGGACCCGTGCCTTTTAGGGGACCCGCAACAACGGATCAAAATAATATTGTTTTGATATTGAAAGAAAATTACAATCAAGCTTTGTTAAATCTTAAATTGTTTCCAAAGATAGAAACAGTGAATCAACTCTAGGAAACAAAAACTTTACATTAAAGACTCTTTAGAGAAAATACTGTGTTAATGTGATGTACCCATTAACATCTTAAAGTACATAAACCATAGACATCAGATTCATATGACAGTTTCAAGATTGTAGACTGTAAATAAAATTAAAAAACATATTAATAGATAATCTGTGAGGGGGGCCCAGAGATATTGCCTGCCTAGGGGCCTGCACAGGGTTTAATCCGGCACTGTCTATGAGCCTGGGGATACCTGTGGTAGTAACAGTCCTGTGATCGGTTGCATGTACCCTCTGCTTGCAGGGTATGCATGATCCCAATAACTCTTGCAACTGCACTGCTGGATCCTCAAGTCTCGCGGCACTGGTGCCTGTTAGTATAGAAGAGTAACAGTGTCGGCACAGCAATATCAGTAAAAAACAATATTAAAGTCCTGTCAATCCTTAAAACCTGGTTATCAATGATCATAAAGTATTGAATAAATAACTTAAAAGTGTTGCACCTATTAATATAGATTTCTTGAGAACTAGATAAAAATGTCTATTTTGCTTTTACATAAGTAACAGTAACTGTGGTTATTGATTCAAGTGTTAGTGATCTGAGCGCTGCCTCCTTAGCTTTCTTCTATTGTACAGTGTGGAGGACACAGCCTCCTAGCAGCAGCGTACATTATCAACACTAGATTTTATTTAATTAATTATTTTTATTTAGTTACCGTTTCACCTATTTTTTATACAACTCTAGAACACCACAGTTTTGGATTGTTTATTCCCAGATGTCTGTGAGTAACCAATTTTGAATTGAGTGGAACCAGAACCAACCTTCATCTAATTAACTTCAGTACATTTGCAGCATAACTATGGCAGAGACTCCTGTGCATCACTTGTCTCCCAACACATTTCTTTCTTTATCACTCAGAAGATCTATCCAGTCATCCATTCATTTGTATCACTACTGCAGTGCCCGCTACCTGGGTCTCCTGCAAAACATGTGCGCCACTTACAGCTGGTACGAAACTCAGCCGCCAGGCTATTAACCACCCAACCCTATTCCAGCCACACAACACCCATTCTCTACTCCCTCCACTGGCTGCCAGTAAAGGGGGGTACTCAAGTTGCGATGTGTGCTTAAATTCTAAGCAATCTGACCAGATTGCTTAGAAATGAAGCACACATCTCTGTGTGTATGCCCCATAGCGATAACGATGCACGGCTCCGCGCGTTGCTATCACCGGTTCTAGATTGGCCTGCATGCAGCATAATCTAGCACATCACTCATTTCACCGTTGGGTGAAGTGAGCTCCCCCCCTCGCTCAGCACACATCGCGCTGATTGCTGAGCGGGGGAGAGATATGAGCCGAGCGGTCTGTGCTAGATCGCTCAGCACACATTGGTGTACCCCCCTTTTAATGGGAAATCTATTTCAAAGCAGTATCTGACTTTCAAAGCCATATACTGTATAACCAGGGAACAAGGTGCATGAAGCAGCTTCTGAGGCCTACAACCCCACTGCCACCTGCAGATGAAGGACTATTAACAGTACCTAGAATTTCCCTTACTACATTTGGGGGTAGAGCTTGTGCTTTGCAGCCCTAACTATATGGAATTCACATAATTCAAGAGGCCTCCACTGTAGAATCTTTCTATATTAAAAAAAAATAGATTACTTTGGAAAATACTGTATATGAGAAGCCTAACCAGGGCTGCAACTAGGGAGTGGGGCTACGGGAGCAGGATTTGAGGGGGCGCCGAGGAGTTACAGAGGAGCACACTTTTTTCATTTTTTTTACCGGCAGTGCTGTGCTGCTCCAGTGAGACAGCAGACGGCTCCCGGGGCAGTGTCTCTGACTCACCTGACTGCTTGCAGCTGGCTCCGACACTGTGTGAGGGAGCTCCAGTACCTGGGATCTATCCTATGCCGGATACTGTCTTAAACTCTCTTCTTTGCCATGCAGTGCAGCAACTAGTGTGCGGTGCACCGTGCAAGCTATAGAAGCGAGCTGTTGGTGCTGTGTTTTTCAGCAGGCTATGATCCCGGCTGCCTGCCCAGCACCAACCGATAACAAGCTGCAGGCTACACCACATTGAGATGACATGCAGCCCCAGGCTTTTGTTTGTTAACAGATGCAGTAACCGATGTTACGAAAATAACCTCCAACTCTCACCGAGTAACACTACAGCAGCTTTGTGGTGAGTTTAAAGACAGACTTTATTATCGGCACTGTGCTCCCAGTTAGCAGTATCAACCTCCGCTTTGCCTACCAGATGGGGGGATTTGGTGTAGTTTATAGGGTATGTAGTGTAGTAATGTATTGCAGTATATAGGGGCATGTAGTTTATAGGGTATGTAGTGCAGTGTATAGGAGCATGAAGTGTAGTGATTTAGTTCAGCATGTAGAGGATGTAGTATAGTGATGTAGTGCAGTGGATAGGGGAATGTAGTGCAGTGATGAAGTGTTATGATATAGTGCAATGGGGACATAAAGGGGGGGCATGTAGTGGAACATGCTGAGGGAGAGGCATGTGACACTTAGGGCATTTGGGGCACATAGGGGAATATTGTCCAATAGTTCCCCTTTTTTACTACATTTTTCATAATCTGATTATGTTAGTCTGACAGGGTTTGTTTGTATTTTTTTTCTTGTTTTCGAGGGGGCGCCAAATAACTTCCTTGCCCCGGGTGACGAAAATACTAGTCTCGTCCCTCGGCCCTAACCCTGGTTATCTTGCCTCTGTGTAACAATTATATGCTTCTTATATCATTAGTAGGCAGTGATTCTAGTGAATACACTCTGCGTGGTTACATTACTGTCCTCCTGCATATATTCAGACAGATTGTTGCTGAATTATATTTGAAAACAACATACTGACATATGCTGTGGCTTCTTAATTGGGTCTGAAGTGTGTTGTGCCATATTTTCTAGTTATGTCTGAAGTAGAGAGCACTTATATTATTATAAGCAGCCTGTTTCAATTGGGAAAGTTACTTTTTCATGCCATACATACAGTGTGACTGCAGAAGGTGATCCTGTCAACCTAGTGAAGTTCTAAACAGAGAGCTGTGCAATGGTCAGTGACATGGAAGAAAAGCTTGTGCAGATTGGGTGTGCCCAAGGGCTTGTGGCATGACGACTACATGACTGCAGTATTAAGGCACAGCAGAAGGCACCTGCCTGCGTTGCCTCAGGGTGAGTTTGGCATCTGACAATGGATTAAATACCCAGCAACACAAACATGGAATATTCTGAAAAATGCAGTAAAGGAACTGTCCCATAATTTGTCAGTGTGCCACATAACAAGAACCCTGAGAATTGTAGACCGCAGTATTTATCCACAGAACTTTCCTCTGATTGCACTTTGCAGCTCTTGGCTACATTATGTCATTTTAACAATTCCCAGTTTTGTGAAATACACAGTATGTGTCTTTTGTGAGTAGTGAAGCTGGAGTTGCATGGTGTTTCAGACCAGACAGAATGTATCTGATAAATAATACGCCTAGACACATCAAGGTCAGCATGTTATTGCCTGTACTGGTATTTAAGTTTAACATATATATAAATAAACACACAGCAACCAATATGGAGGACACCAGCTGTTGTCAAAATTCAAAGCAATATCTGACTTATTTTTACTGTTAGTACAAACTAACATAAAAAGTAGCAAAATCACAAATCGGGCGATTATTGACAGACTGTGTATGTGCTGCAAATGCATTGTGTGTGCGCAAAGGCTAAATTGCGATCACAATTTAGTGAAATGCGATTGCAATGTAATTGATAGGAATTGACCATTCATGGGTGTAAACATGGTGTTTGTGGGGAGTGGTTGGAAAAACGCAGGCATGTACCTGACGTCAGTTGCAATGGATTGTGACTAAAAACATGGCGCTGATGCGACTGCATTCTCATTATTCTGAGTAGTCCTGGGTCAACCACATTTGTCGATGGTACGCGATTTCCGCATATGCATCGCAATTCTGCAATTGCATTGGTAGGCATCTTTTACTTTTCTGTGCGGCTCTTCACATGCAATTTTTAGCAGAAGCAGGATTGAGAAAAGTGCAATTTATGTCTCAATAATGATCCAAGCTGAATTAGGCCCCTAATCAGCAAAGTCTTACCTAGCACTAGGGGGTATATTTACTAAAGTGTGGGTTTATAGAAGTGGAGATATTGGGGGTAATTCCAAGTTGATCGCAGCAGGAAATTTTTTAGCAATTGGGCAAAACCATGTGCACTGCAGGGGGGGCAGATATAACATTTGCAGAGAGAGTTAGATTTGGGTGTGGTGTGTTCAAACTGCAATCTAATTTGCAGTGTAAAAATAAAGCAGCCAGTATTGACCCTGCACAGAAACAAAATAACCCACCCAAATCTAACTCTCTCTGCAAATGTTATATCTGCCACACCTGCAGTGCACATGGTTTTGCCCAATTGCTAACTTTCTTGCTGCTGCGATCAACTCAGAATTACCTCCATTATCCATAACAACTAATCAGATTCTTCTTGTAATTTTCTAATACCTTCTAGAAGATAATAGCTAGAAACTGATTGGTTGCTATAGGCAGCATCTCCACTGCTATAAACCCATACTTTGGTAAATATACCCCTAGATGTGTTATCTTCTAATGTAGGCAGTGACATCATTAATAAGAAAACTATATTTTCACAGTGTAGCCAGAAATGTATAATAATAATAATATTAATAGTGCCAGCAAATGGTACGGAGGTAAGGCAAACAATTAATGAACAGGCCTCATTGTGTTGGATGAATGCACAGAGAGAACAGAACTTAGTTTGCTTGTTGAACAAGAACATTATAAAATCACATTGAATGCCTTTTGAAATACCTTTTTTTTGTGAGTGATGGTTGGAATCAGTGGTGAAAGGAAGGGCTGTGAACCATGGGAATAGGAGAGTGTGTATCTGAGTAGTGGAGAAAGACTATTACTCTGTTGTATCCTGTGGTGCCAAGTTTGAGGGATGTTTATTATCAGTTCCGTCTCTCAGTCATGGTGGTAGGGGTGGAGTTTTCTCGCAAGTAGCATCATACATTTATGGGCCTGATTCTGGGCCGCAGGCATAGTTGATGTTCATGTACATTAATCGAGCAAATTTTGGCTATTTCATGTGTGAAAATCGCTAAAAGCTCGTACAGCACTTGCCTCACACAGAGCGTACGCACAAAGGCGATGTTGCGATCGAGATGCACAGTATTGGAAATGTCTTGGAAGCATGATGGGCACTGCTGGGTGGTAATGGAGGTGGCAATCTCTTTTACCCCTAGCGACATATCCGCCCAGTCCTCTGCATCCACAACTCCGCTCTTGAGAACGGTTTATAGAGACCGTTTTGGTAAAAGCAGACTAAATACAGGGACCTGTAATGAATAGAGGTACAGTAATCCTGGTTTATCATTGAGCCACTTGACTAATATAATACCTACATGACTCAATCTAAGGCCATTACTAATAGAAATAAAAAGCTGCTGGATCAGAATATGTGTCTGCTCTGTATTTTGTTAAGATCACCTTCCCTTTACCCAAATCCTGCAGGTGCTTGTGCGAAGTTCAGCCTCTCTGCAAAGGTACTGTATGCATTTTTCTTTGGAAATCTACACACAAATTTACACTGCAGTAGTGCTTAAATGCTATTGCCATTCATTCTCTCCTGCTGGACTTCAATGGACACTCAACTATGTATATAGCATACATAGGGGGAGATGTATCAAACCTTTGAGAGAGATAAAGTGCCATTCAATCAGCTCCTGTAACATGACAGAAGCTGAATGGTTGATACTTTATCTCTCTCCAATGTTTGATACATCTCTCCCTTAGTACCCACAGTCTATGTGCACTATACACATTCAGTCTACTAGAAATGAATGATATCACTGAGTCATGGACTGACTGTCAGTATGTATTTCTGTTGGTTCAGTCTGTAAAATACTGTAACTGGTTTTACAATTGTGTAGATAACAAATGCACCCTTTTGATTTTAGGAAGCTATTACAATTCCAATTTATGTTTATGTATGTTGTTGTTTTTTTCAATTTCAGGGGAGGAAAACTTATTGGCAATTTTGAAAAGAAGATGGTGGAAGTATATGTTCCTAGGCATTATAGACATTGAAGCAACATATTTAGTTGTCAAAGCACATCAATATACCACTTTCATTAGTATACAGGTAAGTCATTTGTCATTTCTTGCACTTGTTAAACGCAGGATGTATTGAGTTTTTCTGCATCAGGAATAGCCATCGCTGATCACTGTGGAGGACACAAGAATTGATAACAGTAGTAGAACCTTAAAGCAATGATTATCATGCACTGTAACATTTTTTTAGTGCATGTATATGCAAGATAGGGGAGTGAGATTTTACTGCAGGGTCATCTCTGTAATTGGTAACACATACATTTCAGAGGATGCAATTGTGCTAAGCTAAAAGGAGCCAGGGTGCTATGGCAACAGGGAAAAAAGAATGGATGCAGTATTAGGATACGGTGAAGCATGTGGGGAAATACTCAGGGGCCTTTGTGTTATTATCGAGAGAAAATCCTTTTCAAATGGGCTTTTTTGCAGCAGATACAGTACACTGCTGTCTATCTGTAAAAGCTGGTGATAGCTATTGCTGGCAATAACTTTTTGCCAGGTCTCTTTAATACAACCTTCTCCATGCTAAGTACGGGGAACCCTATTTATCACGTACTCATCTCCAGGATTTCACTCCAAAATGCATGCATGAACTGGCAAAACTAAACTTCCCATGTCAATAACTATGGTCACAGGACCTTATTCAGGTTTATTAGTATAAACAAAAATACACTAATGGGCGAAACCATGTTGCACTGCAGGTGAGAGAGATGTAACATGTGCAGAGAGAATTAGATTTGGGCCCATAATAGCTGCACCTCCTGCGGTGGTCGTAGTTTTGCCATGTCTCTCACAACAGCAGCTACCTATATCTCCATGTCTCTACATATAGGCAGGGTGTAATTCTGTCACTAAAGGAAGAAAAAAAAGGATAAAAAAAGACGGTACAAAATGTATGTCCATGAATTTCCCAAGAACACCTGTGTGTATTCATGGAAGGCAGAAATCACTGCGTACAAATGTATTTTTAATTCTGTATGTCAAGGTTAAATAAACTTAGTGGTCACACTGAGCCAGTTACCTCATTTTAATAAGGAAAATATTTTTGCTACAGAGGATAAGGGTCGAGAATCATTATTTCATTGATTCTTTAGTCCTGCTTGTATTATTCTGTCTGTCATGCCGTTGACTCTGAAATTCAAATTGTAAAGTGTGTTTAGCGACAAGGTATAAATTGCAAACGTGCTGTGCCTAACAACCATTAGTCTGACATCTGATGTTCTGCCTATTGTGAGGTTCATAACCTTTGTGCCATTTATAGCATGTTATTAAATAAGCTTTTTTGTATTCTTTGGTATTACCTGTATCAAGTCCCTTTCACAGGCATGCTATGGACTTAGGTATGGTATTTTTAGTGTAGTCACACAAGACAGATTACACATTAAGAGAGAATTCAGTTAGCAGCAGTGTGAAATTACTGCAGCTAATTGATCTTTCGGGGACTGGGGCTATCCAAGTATCCCCGAAAGCTGGCAGTATCAGGGGTTTGTTTTTTTTCACCTGCCCGTTTTTAGGGTAGCAGCCACGAAAATACATGGATCCGAGAACTTTTTCCTTGATCCGTGGGTTTTCACATGAAAACTGGTAATTTTTCACAAACACACACACAAAAAAGGTCTGGAATTGACTTGCGCAAAAATTGTGAAAACAGTCTGGGGTTTATTTGCGCAAATATCGTGGACAGTTGAATTCCCCCCAAAGCCTATATTTAACAATTGGTTTTATACAATGATTAATGAAAAGTCATAAAAATAAAAGACAATCCATCATGAAATATGTGAGCCTCTATCTCCAAGCTTTGAATAAGAATAGAATAGTAAATCAAAGGTCATAATGTCTACATCGGCCATGTTGGCATTCATCATGTAGACACATTAAATGTCGACATAATAGATTCTCGACATATCATCTCTGGTAACCCAGTGGTGACTTAGCTGCTTTCAACCGCTGCAGTGGCTTCAACGGTGTCTTCCGAGTCCCAGTGGTCATGTGACTGTCGCTTCTGGCAGAGTCATGTGACGGAGAGTGATCGTGCACTTGACTTGTACTTTGTTACTCTATTAGTGGGCCAGTTATCTAAAGCATGGATGAATATGGGTTCTTGGTTGCTTCTAAAGAAACTACATGAAGCTGTGCCATCCTGCCAATCAAAATTAGTAGTTGAATTAACATGTCTAATGTTTTCTTGTGGGAAAATAACATAAAAAATATAGAATATTGTTAACGAAGGCCGACACTGTTCAAATCCACATATCCAATCTTTCAGAAAATAGAAATTATATTGCACATAATGAGTATATAGCTAAATATTAATATGTAAACAATATGTAAATAAAAAGTTCTTAATATTATTATTATAAAAATAAAGAAAGGTGCAAAGACAAAAGTGCACCATTCTAGTTGTCCCGAGTCCTTGATCCTCCCTATTTTTATATTTCTAAGACAATGACAACACAGGACAGACAGCTCTATAACTGTCCAAAGGAAAAATAATGTTTCTGTTTCTCTGTAAAAATCATTTTGTTATCTGTTCTACTGATATCAAACTATGCTTTGCATTGATTACATAAATTCTGATATCTACTAATATTTTACCCATGATGTTATACATGAAACATTATTTTGATGTAATAAAATATGTTTATTAAGGAACTTATTATAATTAAGATGTATAAATCTATACATTGATTTATGTAATTTCGGTTAGATAATTTACTTTAAATTGTCCATTGTGACTACTATTCTTTTGCTTAATGTATTGTGTATTGTACATTATCAACTGTATGGATTAACAGTATGATTTAATGATCACATAGCACAAAAAAATTGAATGAAGGAGGAACAGACTATGATTTACGATCAAATATACTGCTCTGCTTTATAGAGAAATATATTTTCAATGGGTGGCATTCAGCATGGCACCTGTTGGGATCCCGGCGCTCAGTATACCGGCGCCGGAATCCCGGCACCCGGCATACCGACAACTATTCTCCCTCTTGGGGATCCACGAACCCCCTGGAGGGAGAATAAATAGTGTGGCACGCATACGGCGCCACCGTACCCGCAAGGGGCTCATTTGCGCTCGCCCTGCTGCCGGCATGCCGGCAATCAAGATCCCGACGCCGGTATACCGGCCGCCAGGATCCCGCTCGCCAGCCACTCATACTACACCCATTTTCAACATTTACTTAATCAGGTAATAAAATAATGAAACATAATCTATTATTATGTGTGCCAGTGTTTGAGGAGCACTACATTATTATAATAATACCACAATGACACACATCTAATTTGTAGCAGGTTAACAAACAAAGTTATTTTAAGATGTTGTTTGACAAACAAGACACAAATTTTTTAACTAGTGTTGGACTTAAACACCATGTGCCCACAACTGATAATCATGTTAAGATATGTCAAAGTCGAAAAATATTGTAATGCATACACCATGTACTAACCCCATACACATGCCCGCTGCACGTGCACTTATTCCGCCGTGCGTGCACATATCCGCAATTTGCGTAGGATCGCTCCTGTGATCATGCGCGTGGTATGGGTATTTACGGCAGAGTTTGTGAGCGCATAGAGGGTTATCAGAACATTACATATTTAACCCAAATAGTGCATTTTGTACACATAGCTCCCCTACACCACATTAGCAAGTATCAACAGTTTAAATGATTCCAGGACTAAGGGATTCACCTTTGCATGATAGGAAGGGACAGACAAAGGTTATAAGGTGATGTCTAGTATCCAGCTGTAGCGTATTTTAAGGGTAACATTCCGGTGTTGGTTAGAGAAAGATTGCATGTTCCTGCGGATAGTTATGTGCAGAATATAGATATAAACTGTATTTACTATATATTATGTATGCGGCGGGAATCCAGAGGATACCACCCACAAGAGCAGTTGAGAAAGACATCACCCACCTTTTCAAATCAACCTATGACCTCTCCTGTAATGTAAAGATGGATCTCAGTGTCCAATAGACAAAGGGATTACAGTGACCATTGTATTGTATATGGAAGTTGTGTATAAAAAGCCTGTTGTTGCCTGGCCGGTCAGAAGACTCTATACGCTTTCTACCTGACAAGCAGAGGAACGGCCGGGTTGCGCAAGCGAACATTCTCACGTATGTACATTGACTGTAGCCATTATTCTGTTGTAGATTTATCTTGTTAGCTCTGTAGTGTATAACTTGTACTGTTATCCCCTTTCAAATAATCCACTGTGGCCTTAGAACCCAGCGGTTAACTACAAACGGTGTTGTGTCCTCATTTCCCTGCTAGGGTTTAAAGCGAATTTAACTGTATAAGGTTTTAAAGTGTATTGATAAGGTGTGTGCGCATAGCGGGTACTTTATACCTTCAGCGCTGCGTAAAGGTTTAGGGTGTATCATCATTACAGTGCTTTTCGGCACAAGGTTTAGAGTGTAAGAATAACATTGCATTGCATCACGAATAAGGTTTAAAGTTTATCAAGAGTGTGCGCGCGCTGTGCGTACTCTGTACACCCAGCGCGGCGTGTGTACGCTAAGTATGTACGTCGTACGGGACTCTGTACGCAAATAGCGTACAAAGTGCGTAGCGGGTATATTAAGTCTAGCGGTCGCAGCGGCTCCATGGTAAAAGTGTGTTTAAAGGTATAGCTTTATGGTTTAAGATAATATCGGCATTATCAGATATCACTACCAAATTGAAGTTGGACCTTATAATATAAAAGTTTCAGCATTCACAGACAATCTATTATTGTATTTCAGTGACCCTATAGTGGCATTTCCTTCATTGCTAATCGCGCTAAGGGATTTCAACTTGATGTCTGGATTTTTTAATGAATTTTGATAAGACAGAGGCATTGGCCTTGGGTGCGGCGGCGAAGCTGGGATGGGATAATTAATTTCCATTTAAATGGGCACGTGACTATATAATTTATTTAGGTCTGCGCATTTCCTTTAATATATCTGAATTATATACTTTGAATTTTTCTTACTACATCAATCAGATGTTGGTAGATTGTGCGAGGTGGCAACATCTTCCAATCTCCTATTTGGGTAGATGCGACTTATACAAGATGGTTTCCTTCCCTAGTTTGCTTTACCCAGGCAGATGCTTCTGTTTTTGTTGTCAAAAAATGATATACACACAATAAATAAAGCCCTTACCAAATTTATCTGGGCAAATAAACGCCCTCATATTGGGCTATTTAAATTGAAAAAACCACCTTCACTTGGAGGAGTTAATCTCCCTTGCCTGGAAGATTACACTCTGGCAGCTAATTGTAGATACGCCTTAGATTGAATAGGAGATGGGGATAACTTTGTTAATCGGGAGTTAGAACAGGCTTTACTACCGCATTGTGATTTGTTAATGGTCCTACATTTTCCGGATTGCTCCATACTACGGGAAATACGATTAAATCCACTACTGTATGCCCCTTACAAGGCCTGGACTCACCTCAGGAAATGTTTAGGCCTCACTCTGGCAAATCATTATTTCAGCCTTTGTTGACGGATCCGGCTTTCCAAAATGGGGAAATGGGCCTTCCAAAATGGGGATGCAAATGTAATAGTTCATGGTTGGCACCTTCAGAGACTCCGAATTCTATTTCAGTTCTTAAATGATAACTGTTCTGAGGTACTTACTCTATCTCAAACAAAAGAAAGACATACAACTATTAATTTTCCTCTTTTTGCATATTTTCAAGTACGCAGTTTTGCTATGCATATGCATATACTGACACGTCTACAGTCTATAGAACTCACTTTCCCCTTAGATGGCTTAGTGCGGCAACATCTAGATTCCCTCCATTCCACATCCGTAATTTACTCTCATACTAGACGGAGGCTAGGTCTGTACTGGTCTAGCCAAAAGGAGAGACACTTTTGTCAAAATTAATCTCAAGACTGTGATCTGGTGGTGTACTCTGCTTAATAAACAGTTGGTCTTTTCATCTTATGCAGAGATGTATTTAAAAATTTTACACAGAGCTTATTACACCCCCCGACTATAGTTTCTTACGGGGGTATCTGGCAACTCTCTCTGTTTTAAATGTAGTTCCCCTGATGCAGATATTATACACTGTCTTTGGTCTTGCTCTGTGGTGCATTCGTTTTGGAAAGCTATACAAGTCTATATTAATATTAACTTGGGTATTTCCTTTACAATAACAATGGCCTTGGCTTTCTGGAATTATATTGACCCCCAGACTCCTTTGATAGCCAAAGGAACAAGGTTATTATGGGCTCGTATTGCGGCCGCTGCAAAATAAAACTATTTTGTCACAATGGATACAAAAGGAACCCATACCCCTATCTCTCATGTTACCTCGCCTATCTTATCTTTATCAAATGGATTGGATAGAATGTTCTTTAGATGCAGAGTCTTGTTCCTCCAAGTTCTTTACTATTTGGCTACCCTATCTAATTACGTTACCAACTTCCACCAAAGAATATGTCCACAAAGTGTTAAGACTAACTACATGGCACAACATGGAAACTCTTGCCAATGGGCCTCCACCTTTCTAAGTAAATCTATCATGAGTTTCAATGTACTCTACTGTTGCGTTATACTGACAACTGTTGTCCACTCCCAAATGGACATTTTTCAGGTATTGTTATGTATTTTACTGCTACTTTTTCTTCTGTAACTGCAGTGGACTTTGTTGATACGTATGTTATGTATACTATTCATACTATGTGTGTTATTTTTTAATAAATACATTTGAAAAAAAAGATATCACTACCAAGAATTATTAATACTAAACCTAACATTAAGGGGGGTATTTATCATAGCTTGGGAAGAGATAAAGTACCAACCAATCATCTCCCGTCATTTTTCAAACACAGTCTGTAACATGTAAGGCAGAAGCTCATTGGCTGGTACTTTATCTCTCACGATTGTAACTCTCTCCAAGCTTTGATAAATAACTCCCTAACTCACAGTATTCAGCATCACCATAACATACAACAAATTAATACCTATTTTGTTCTTGATTAGTGTCAAGCCTTTAATGAGGTAGTAGGTATAGATGTTATATCCACTGCCCATCCTTGCTAGCTGGGCATATAGACCAAAATCTGAAATAAATTGATTTTCTTTAGTTTTTTTTTACATCTTTGGACCAGAAAAAGGCATTTCAGAAACCTTACTCTAGGTCATTAGATTCATATGAATGACACCAATTGGAGTGTCTTACCCAAGTTCGCAGAGCACCAGTTGGGGATCCTTACTCTAGATCCTTGCGCAAATTAGAGACCCATTTTATTATAAGGTCAGTTCCGCAAATAAGCTAGATAGCATTATGATGCTCATTATTTACCTCAAAAGTCACCCATTGGAGATACATGTCAAGAACTACAGTTGAAGAGCTCCACCTAAGTTAATTAAATCTGTCATAAGGGACATTACTGGAACAATCCTTCATTAGATCTGTCAAATAGAACACCTGCCAAACTATTTTACCCTACAGTATTATAGCTGCAACACTGGACACTGTACTACCCTTGATGATTATCTATTTTACAGAGCACCTGTTTGATTGTTATACCCTAGATCCTGTTTTGTGGCTACATACAGTATCATCTCTACCAACTATGGAGAAAACATGTTTACTAAGTACCATACATAACTAGTTCAGTGTTATGACCAAATAAGAAGTATGCAAAGTACAGAATATTATATATATATATATATATATATATATATATTTATTAGTAATATCATTAATATGGGTTTAAAGTGCAGAATATCATCTTTAATTTGAAGGTATTCACTTAATAATTGGAGGAAGGTTTAGGAATTACAGCTTTTTAATATGTAGCCCCCTCTTTTTAAAGGGACCAAAGGTAATTGGACAGTTGACTCAAAAGCTGTATTATGAACAGATGTGGGCTGTTACTTTGTTATTTTATCAATTATGCAGGCAAAAGGTCTGGAGTTTATTCAAAGTGTGGCATTTGCATTTGGGAGCTGTTGTTGTGAACCCACAACATACATTGAAAGGAGCTCTCAATGCAAGTGAATGGCTGCAAAGACAAAAGCAATCCATCAGAGAGATACTGTAGCAGGAACCTTAGAAGTGGCCATATCAATAGTTTGGTACATTTTGAGAAAAAAAGAATGCTTTGGTGAGCTCAGCAATACAAAAAGGCCTAGATGTCCATGGAAGACAACAGTGGTGTATGATCGCAGGATCCTTTCCATGGTAAAGAAAATGCCTTCACAATATCCAGCCAACTGGGGGGAAAAAACTCTGCAGGGGGTAGGCATATCACTATCCAAGTCTACCATAGAGAAAAGAGCAAACACAGGGTACAAATCATTCATAAGCTTCAAGAATAGAAAGGCCAGAATAGACTTTGCCAAAAAAAGAAATATTTTTTTAACAAAGCCAGCCAAGTTCTGGAACAGCATTCTTTGGACAAAAGAAACTAAGATCAATTTGTACCAGAAAGATGGGAAGAAAAAAAGTATGGAGAAGGTTTGGGATGGTTTATACTCCGGAGCATGTCTCATCATCTGTAAAACACTGTGGAGGCAGTGTGATGACATGGGCATACATGGCTTCCAGTGGCACGGGGTCACTAGTGTTTATTGATTTTGTGACAGAAGCAGTCGGATGAATTCTGAAGAGTATAGGGATATACTTTCTGCTCAGATTCAGCATCATTCAGCAAAGCTGATTGGACAGAGCTTCAAAATACAGATGGACAGTGACCTAAAACATACTACAGAAGCAACCCAGGAGTTTTTTTTAAGGCAAAGTAATGGAATATTCATCAATGGCTTAGTCAATCTCATCCCAATCGAGCATGCTTTGCACTTGTTAAAGACAAAACTAAAGACAGAAAGACCCACAAACAATGACTGAAGACATCTGCAGTTTAGGCCTTGCAAAGTGTAACAAAGGAGGAAACTCGGCATTAGGTGATGTCCATGGGTGCCAGGCTTAAAGCAGCCATTGCCCGCAATGGACTCCTGAAAAAGTATTTAAAAATAAATATTTTATTCATGATCATTTTAATTTGTCTAATTACATTTGAGCCCCTGAAAATAATGGACTGTGTATAAAAATGGTTGCAATTCTAAACATTTCATACAATATTTTTGTTCAACTCCTTGAATTAAAGCTGAAATTATGTACTTCAGTTGCATCTCTGCTGTTGGAAATACATTGTGATGACCAGTGGCAGTTTCCAAATATATATGTACCTAACTGTAGTTCTAAGCAAATTACTTTCAATATGCAAAGCAAAACTTATTCTGGTCGCATTAGTGGACCTGGTGCAGTCTTGCATTTTTTTGGTGCAGTTACATACTCCCACCATAGGTGCTGCTGTGAGTTTGACATTTGCTATTCCAACATAGTATAGTTAACTTCATTCTCCAGCCAGAAACATGTTGACCATGTGCTTGGCTTTAATATCCCTTCCTCTCCCAGATATCAGTGCTACTGTAGGTCATTTAATGAGCGAATGTTGATACACAACTGACCCTACTGAATAACTTTCCAACTGTTATCCTGGGATCCTGTAAACATCACAAAGGTACTGTGCACCACACTCACTTATTCTTCATGCAGTACAAACATAACATTTTCCAGTTTTTCTTCGTTAATGGACATGATCTCATAAGAAGTAAGCTACAGTACTGCTGTTCTCAAGACTTGTTAATTTAGGATAAAGGGCTCTTCTCCCTTTTGTAAACAGGCCAGTTAGAGTCTTCTCTACAAAGGTTCACACACACAAAAAATTTTTTGAAAAATGCCATGTTTTGCATTTTTTTACAGACTACACATGATAACCTTTTGTTGTCTTTCAGATATGATAAATTAAGTGGGTAATTTTTCAATAGTTACATTTTAGCATGAAACAATATTTTTAAAGTTTTACATATTATATACTCAAGTGTGACATTAAATAGTATTAGTGAGAAGTGTTGAAGAGGTGAGGCAGTTGGCTTGAGTGGACTATTGGGCCACACTAAGGGAAGTAGCCATGTATGCTAATCATGTATGCTAATTAGAGTGGTGCTCAAAACATTAGTTCAGGCGTTGGCAAGCTTTTGTATGTGTGTGCTGGCTAAAATGTAGTTACGTTTTATAGTGAGACATTTTGGAAGAGTAGTAGTGACAGCGTTAGCATCAAAGAGTCGGTGGTGGCCGACAAGACCAATACACCTACAGTACTTATAGGTAATTGTTTGGTTTAGGCTTATTGGTATGTTTAGCTATCTGTAAGTGAATAAATACATTTCACATTTAATTGTAAAATATTAAGGCCTAAATTTAAGTCTGGAACTTATACACTGTATTGGTCCTAAGCTGATAATGGTTCCAAACCTTTAGGATGTCACATAAAACTGTTCCATGTGCAGCATCTGGTACACGTGTTGGGTAGTTGACGACTCCTGCACTAGTTTTTGAATACAGGCCAAGATTTTAAATGTCCATACAGTACGGATAGTGTAATGGTTAGCATTACTGCCTCACAACACTGAGGTCATGGGTTTGATCCCCAGCATGGCCCTAATTGTGCAGAGTTTGTATATTATCCCCATGCTTGCATGGGTTTCCTCCCACACTCCAAAAATATACATTAGGTTAATTGGCTCCCAACAAAAAAAAAACTAATTGGACCCTAAATGTTAGTGTGTGCATCTACATGGGCAGACTAGTGTTTTTTATTTGCCTTCAAACTTTGTTATTTCTGTTTCTATCTCTATGTGTCCAAAGACACATGCAATAACCATGACATTGATTCAGATACATATTATTATAACACACAGTTACGCTATACACGTATACAAATGCAATAAAAGAGAGCAAGGATGCTATTTATTTTAATTTAGCATCCAAGTACACTGTTTTGGAATGAAAAACTGAACACTGTATGCCTACCAATCAGTAATCTGTATATAAATGTGAAAGCCCTCACTCACTCACTGACTGACTCATCACTAATTCTCTTACTTCCCAACACGATAGGAAGCTGAAATGGGAAGCAGGTGGGAAATAGGAAAACTACCTAATTAGAATGTTAATAAACCTCCCTTAAGGGGACGAATAGGGGGTTGACATAATTACCTCATTACCGATGCGTGGCTTGCGTTGCGTGAACAATAACACCCAAACGGACAGTCGGATCAAAATTTGGATTGCACCTCCAGTGTGTAGAATTTCATTAACTACAAAAATGGTCCTGTCACTTTTTACCGTGTCTCTCACTCACTCACTCACTCACTCACTGAGTCATCACTAATTCTCTTACTTCTGATATATTAGGAAGCTGAAATTTAACATAGGTATTCTGCAGGTGGGAAATAGGAAAACTAAGTAATTAGAATTGCAATAAACCTTACCTAAGGGGATGAAAAGGGAATTGACATAATAACATCATTACCGATGCGTGGCTTGCGTTGCGTGCACAGTAACGCCCAAACGGACAATCAGATCAAAAATTGGATTGCACCTCCAGTGGGTAGAATTGAATAAACTACAAAATTGGTCCTGTCACTTTTTGCGTATCTGCTACGGGTGCTCCTAAGGTAACACCAAGAACCTTGGATTAATATTAACTTACATTAAGATGTCTCAAATTTACAGCTCAGTAGATTTACCAAATGTTTAACACTCATTTATATTTACAACCGTGAAAATCAGAAACTCCCATGCGATCAACGGGTAAAACAGCTTGTTCAACATAAAGCAGGGACAATAATTGGATTCAAAAAGATAAGAGAACAGTAAAAAGCACTGTATGGTATGGAGAATCCTGAAAATATGACTGCTCTAGTGTGATAGTTCTTCTCTAGCTGTTCATATTTGTAGTCCTACCCAACAGTACAACTCTGGTTTCACTCTGATCTAGCTACCTGAAGCTGTCATTCGGGTGCAATGATACACTGTATCAGAAAATAAAACCCCAGCGGCAGAGACACGTAATACAGGTAGCAGCAAACAGTGAGCAAGTACATAATGGATGATATGCCCACCTGTTAGAAGGCTCTGAAGCAGATCTCAAAGGTGGGTAGTCTAGGTCTGGGGCACAATAGATCAGGTGGGAACCAAAAGGGAATGGCTAAAGGCAAAGTTCTATAAACAATCCAAACTTCAGTATGATCCAGATCAGAATAAGCTAGGAGAATGCTGAAAAGCCAAAGTCCAGATAGACGAAGCCAAATCAGTACATATCCAAATCCAAACAGAGGTCAGAAGAACAAGCTGGGATGATACACATGTAATTCAAATGTGAATAGGTAGCTGCAACTTCATATAATATAGCCATGATACTAACGATTTAAGTGCTGTCAGCCGGGGTAGATGCAAAATGTATTATCTACAGATCAATAAAAATGTTAGTAAGTGCAGCAGTGTCCACCTCACACTCCCTATGGTTCTGGTCAATATGCAGTAAGCCAAATAGAAGTCAGTGTTAGTGCTGGTTATCATTGTACCTGTCCTCCAGCACCTACAACGTACGCTACCTAAAAGGTTATCTGCAGATGTGTCCATGACTAATTTTGTTGCAATTGTTATAACACCATTATTGTACACAACTTACACCTGCCGTCCACTACTCAACTATTCCCCCTCTTAGGTATTGGGACACACAACGCAAAAATTCGTAAGATGCATATACAGATTTATGCAACATGTAGTGCATATGCACAGCGTGGTAATATGGATCGTACACCAAGAGAACAGATGTACATTCCATGATATTCCTAAGGATATATTGTACCTCAGTCGCACTTACCATGATTTAATGATCCTAAGCTACTACTCTTTTGGTAGATTGTTATAAACGAGATAACTTTGGTATACAGTTCATGCAGGGATGTGCGGTGAGGTAAATTTCTCAGGAGGCACTGGTTAGTACCAGAGCCAGATTTACACACAATATATGAGCCAAATGGTGCATGTGGGCATTATACACAGGTGCAGAGATATAAACTCCTGGAAATTTGGTGGGTTTTGATCAGAGATGGGCTGTAAAGATAAGCACCTGTCATAGACTTTTTACGCCAGAGATTTGACTATAAAAATTATTATAATAATACAAAGAAGATATTTTTAACATATTCTCTGTATTTTTCATACACTGTATACAGTAAAAACTCTAGCACAGGCGTTAGTACGACAGGAAAGGCTCTGCCTCACCTCACGTCACTGATTTCATGTGTCTTTTTTAAAGCAATATAGCTATAAATTTATACACTGAACTGTAACAGTATATGAGAGTAATTGTTAGGCGCGGCAGCTGGGCGGCGCCCCGACCGTTGCCGGGCGACGGTCACGGCCGCCGCGGCTCCCTGTCCCCCCGCACGGCGCCTAGCAACGCTGGTACGCCGTGTGTGCTGAGCCGCCGGGTCCCTGGCGACGCTGGGACGCCGTTCACTCGGAGCCCCCGGATCCATGGCAACGGGGACGCCACAGGCAAACCGCGTTCCCCGTTGCCATGTTAGGATTACCTTTCCCTGCCTTACCCTGGTCGTGCAGCAGGGCAGCTGCACGACATCACTAATTAGATTCTCCACAACCATTGGAGGGCTCCCTTTTATATGCTGTCTCAGTGCATTACACAGATGCCGGTGATAGCTTCCTGTTTGCTGTTCCTGCTCTGGAGAATATTCCCTGTCCGGTGTTTTGTACGCCAGTCATCTTGCTCCGGTGGTTCTGACTCCTGGTATCGGAAGCCAATCCTTGTACTTCTCCCTACCTTCCTGTCTGTGGTCACCTGCGTTTGAGATCTGAAGACTCCGGTTTGCTTTCGGGTATTCCTGGTGTTGTGAGTAGCGGCCTTCTGCCGCGCCTTGCGGCCTTGGCAGCGGAATTCCTTTTATTTCTGGTTTCTTTGTATTTTCGCGGAGGTGTTCCGTTTTAGCTATCCTTCCTGGAATACGGCGGTGCCGTGTAGAGTTTGGATGGTGTACTTTGGTTTCCTTCTCCTTTGTAGTTCAGTAGTAGCCCCTAGCTCTGTCTTGTGTTTAGTTAGAGGTCCCATTGTTATCATCCGGCCTCCGTTTATGCCTTGTCTCATACTAAGACCGGGGGGCATCGGAGTTGGGCAGACCTAATCCGCCCTTCAAACGCGGCTGCCGTGGGCCCAAGAACACATAGTCTCGCAGGCATAGACGGACCACGCGGGTGAAACAACGGAGTTAGGTTGCTAGGGGTTATTATTACACCTTGCCATTATTTCAGCGTCACGTTCTTGTGCTCTGGACTGCCACTCAATACCCTTTTTTATTCTGAGCACTAAGAACGTAACATTATCACCGGCCCAAAGCAAAAAAAAAAAAAAATATATATATATATTTCTCTATCGTCCTAGTGGATGCTGGGGTTCCTGAAAGGACCATGGGGAATAGCGGCTCCGCAGGAGACAGGGCACAAAAAGTAAAGCTTTACGATCAGGTGGTGTGTACTGGCTCCTCCCCCTATGACCCTCCTCCAAGCCTCAGTTAGATTTTTGTGCCCGGCCGAGAAGGGTGCAATCTAGGTGGCTCTCCTAAAGAGCTGCTTAGAAAAGTTTAGCTTAGGTTTTTTATTTTACAGTGAGTCCTGCTGGCAACAGGATCACTGCAACGAGGGACTTAGGGGAGAAGAAGTGAACTCACCTGCGTGCAGGATGGATTGGCTTCTTGGCTACTGGACATTAGCTCCAGAGGGACGATCACAGGTACAGCCTGGATGGTCACCGGAGCCTCGCCGCCGGCCCCCTTGCAGATGCTGAAACGAGAAGAGGTCCAGAATCGGCGGCAGAAGACTCCTCAGTCTTCTTAAGGTAGCGCACAGCACTGCAGCTGTGCGCCATTTTCTTCTCAGCACACTTCACACGGCAGTCACTGAGGGTGCAGGGCGCTGGGAGGGGGGCGCCCTGGGAGGCAAATGAAAACCTTTTTTTGGCTAAAAATACCTCACATATAGCCTCCGGGGGCTATATGGAGATATTTAACCCCTGCCAGAATCCACTAAAGAGCGGGAGACGAGCCCGCCGAAAAAGGGGCGGGGCCTATCTCCTCAGCACACAGCGCCATTTTCCTCACACAGCTCCGCTGGTCAGGAAGGCTCCCAGGCTCTCCCCTGCACTGCACTACAGAAACAGGGTAAAACAAGAGAGGGGGGCAAAATTGTGGCAAAACTATATTATTAAAGCAGCTATACAGGGAGCACTTATTATAAGGCTATCCCTGTCATATATAGCGCTTTTGGTGTGTGCTGGCAAACTCTCCCTCTGTCTCCCCAAAGGGCTAGTGGGGTCCTGTCTTCGTTAAGAGCATTCCCTGTGTGTCTGCTGTGTGTCGGTACGTGTGTGTCGACATGTATGAGGACGATATTGGTGTGGAGGCGGAGCAATTGCCAAATATGGGGATGTCACCTCCTAGGGGGTCGACACCAGAATGGATGCCTTTATTTATGGAATTACGGGATAGTGTCAACACGCTAAAGCAGTCGTTTGACGACATGAGACGGCCGGACAATCAATTAGTGCCTGTCCAGGCGCCTCAAACACCGTCAGGGGCTGTAAAACGCCCTTTGCCTCAGTCGGTCGACACAGACCCAGACACAGGCACTGATTCCAGTGGCGACGGTGACGAATCAACCGTATTTTCCAGTAGGGCCACACGTTATATGATTTTGGCAATGAAGGAGGCGTTACATATTGCTGATACTACAGGTACCACAAAACAGGGTATCATGTGGGGTGTGAAAAAAACTACCTATAGTTTTTCCTGAATCAGATGAATTAAATGAGGTGTGTGATGAAGCGTGGGTTGCCCCCGATAAAAAAATGCTAATTTCAAAGAAGTTATTGGCTTTATACCCTTTCCCGCCAGAGGTTAGGGCGCGCTGGGAAACACCTCCTAGGGTGGACAAGGCGCTCACACGCTTATCAAAACAAGTGGCGTTACCCTCTCCTGAGACGGCCGCACTTAAAGATCCAGCAGATAGGAGGATGGAAAATATCCAAAAAAGTATATACACACATACAGGTGTTATACTACGACCAGCTATAGCGACAGCCTGGATGTGCAGTGCTGGGGTAGCTTGGTCAGAGTCCCTGATTGAAAATATTGATACCCTGGATAGGGACAATGTTTTACTGTCTTTAGAGCAAATAAAGGATGCATTTCTTTATATGCGTGATGCACAGAGGGATATCTGCACACTGGCATCACGGGTAAGTGCTATGTCCATTTCGGCCAGAAGAAGTTTATGGACGCGACAGTGGTCAGGCGATGCGGACTCAAAACGGCATATGGAAGTTTTGCCGTATAAAGGGGAGGAGTTATTTGGTGTCGGTCTATCGGATTTGGTGGCCACGGCTACAGCCGGGAAATCCACCTTTTTACCTCAAGTCACTCCCCAACAGAAAAAGACACCGACTTTTCAACCGCAGCCCTTTCGTTCCTTTAAAAACAAGAGAGCAAAGGGATATTCATATCTGCCACGAGGCAGAGGAAGGGGGAAGAGACAGCAACAGGCAGCTCCTTCCCAGGAACAAAAGCCCTCCCCCGCTTCTACAAAAGCCTCAGCATGACGCTGGGGCTTCTCAAGCGGACTCGGGGGCGGTGGGGGGTCGTCTCAAGAATTTCAGCGCGCAGTGGGCTCACTCGCAGGTAGATCCCTGGATCCTGCAGATAATATCTCAGGGGTACAGGTTGGAACTAGAGACGGATCCACCTCGCCGTTTCCTGAAGTCTGCTTTACCAACGTCCCCCTCCGACAGGGTGACGGTCTTGGAAGCCATTCACAAGCTGTACTCTCAGCAGGTGATAGTCAAGGTACCCCTTTTACAACAAGGAAAGGGGTATTATTCCACTCTATTTGTGGTACCGAAGCCGGATGGCTCGGTAAGACCTATTCTAAATCTGAAATCCTTGAACCTGTACATAAAGAAGTTCAAGTTCAAGATGGAGTCACTCAGAGCAGTGATAGCGAACCTGGAAGAAGGGGACTTTATGGTATCCTTGGACATCAAGGATGCGTATCTCCACGTTCCAATTTACCCCTCACACCAGGGGTACCTCAGGTTCGTCGTACAGAACTGTCACTATCAGTTTCAGACGCTGCCGTTCGGATTGTCCACGGCACCTCGGGTCTTTACCAAGGTAATGGCCGAGATGATGATTCTTCTTCGAAGAAAAGGCGTATTAATTATCCCATACTTGGACGATCTCCTAATAAGGGCAAGGTCCAGAGAACAGCTAGAGATGGGATTAGCACTGTCTCAAGAAGTGCTAAAACAGCACGGGTGGATTCTGAATATTCCAAAATCCCAGTTAATTCCGACAACACGTCTGCTGTTCCTAGGGATGATTCTGGACACGGTTCAGAAAAAGGTTTTTCTCCCGGAGGAAAAAGCCAAGGAGTTATCCGAGCTTGTCAGGAACCTCCTAAAACCAGGAAAGGTGTCTGTACATCAATGCACAAGAGTCCTGGGAAAAATGGTGGCTTCTTACGAAGCAATTCCATTCGGCAGATTCCACGCAAGAATTTTCCAGAGGGATCTGTTGGACAAATGGTCAGGGTCGCATCTTCAGATGCACCAGCGGATAACCCTGTCTCCAAGGACAAGGGTATCTCTTCTGTGGTGGTTGCAGAGTGCTCATCTATTGGAGGGCCGCAGATTCGGCATACAGGATTGGATCCTGGTGACCACGGACGCCAGCCTGAGAGGCTGGGGAGCAGTCACACAAGGAAGAAACTTCCAGGGCGTGTGGTCGAGCCTGGAAACGTCTCTTCACATAAACATTCTGGAACTAAGAGCAATCTACAATGCTCTAAGCCAGGCAGAACCTCTGCTTCAAGGAAAACCGGTGTTGATCCAGTCGGACAACATCACGGCAGTCGCCCATGTGAACAGACAGGGCGGCACAAGAAGCAGGAGTGCAATGGCAGAAGCTGCAAGGATTCTTCGCTGGGCAGAGAATCATGTGATAGCACTGTCAGCAGTGTTCATCCCGGGAGTGGACAACTGGGAAGCAGACTTCCTCAGCAGACACGACCTTCACCCGGGAGAGTGGGGACTTCATCCAGAAGTTTTCCACATGCTGGTAACCCGTTGGGAAAGACCAATGGTGGACATGATGGCGTCTCGCCTCAACAAAAAACTGGACAGGTATTGCGCCAGGTCAAGAGATCCGCAGGCAATAGCTGTGGACGCGCTGGTAACGCCTTGGGTGTACCAGTCGGTGTATGTGTTTCCTCCTCTGCCTCTCATACCAAAAGTATTGAGAATTATACGGCAAAGAGGCGTAAGAACGATACTAGTGGTTCCGGATTGGCCAAGAAGGACTTGGTACCCGGAACTTCAAGAGATGATCACGGAAGATCCGTGGCCTCTACCTCTGAGAAGGGACTTGCTTCAGCAGGGTCCCTGTCTGTTTCAAGACTTACCGCGGCTGCGTTTGACGGCATGGCGGTTGAACGCCGGATCCTAAAGGAAAAAGGCATGCCGGAAGAAGTCATTCCTACTTTGATTAAAGCAAGGAAGGAAGTAACCGCGCAACATTATCACCGCATTTGGCGAAAATATGTTGCGTGGTGCGAGGATCGGAGTGCTCCGACGGAGGAATTTCAACTGGGTCGATTCCTACATTTCCTGCAATCAGGATTGTCTATGGGTCTCAAATTGGTATCTATTAAGGTTCAAATTTCGGCCCTGTCGATTTTCTTCCAAAAAGAATTGGCTTCAGTTCCTGAAGTCCAGACTTTTGTTAAGGGAGTGCTGCATATACAGCCCCCTGTGGTGCCTCCAGTGGCACCGTGGGATCTCAATGTTGTTTTGGACTTTCTCAAATCTCATTGGTTTGAACCACTAAAAACTGTGGATTTGAAATATCTCACATGGAAAGTGACCATGCTACTAGCCCTGGCTTCGGCCAGGAGAGTGTCAGAACTGGCAGCTTTATCTTACAAAAACCCATATCTGATTTTCCATTCGGACAGGGCAGAACTGCGGACTCGTCCGCATTTTCTCCCTAAGGTGGTGTCAGCATTTCATCTGAACCAACCTATTGTAGTGCCTGCGGCTACAAGCGACTTGGAGGACTCCAAGTTGTTGGACGTTGTCAGAGCTTTAAAAATATACATTTCAAGGACAGCTGGAGTCAGGAAATCTGACTCGCTGTTTATACTATATGCTCCCAACAAGTTGGGCGCTCCTGCGTCTAAGCAGACTATTGCTCGCTGGATTTGTAGTACGATTCAGCTTGCACATTCTGTGGCAGTCCTGCCACAGCCAAAATCGGTAAAAGCCCACTCCACAAGGAAGGTGGGTTCTTCTTGGGCGGCTGCCCGAGGGGTCTCGGCATTACAACTCTGCCGAGCGGCTACGTGGTCGGGGGAGAACACGTTTGTAAAATTCTACAAATTTGATACCCTGGCTAAGGAGGACCTGGAGTTCTCTCATTCGGTGCTGCAGAGTCATCCGCACTCTCCCGCCCGTTTGGGAGCTTTGGTATAATCCCCATGGTCCTTTCAGGAACCCCAGCATCCACTAGGACGATAGAGAAAATAAGAATTTACTTACCGATAATTCTATTTCTCGGAGTCCGTAGTGGATGCTGGGCGCCCATCCCAAGTGCGGATTATCTGCATTACTTGTACATAGTTACAAAAATCGGGTTATTATTGTTGTGAGCCATCTTTTCAGAGGCTCCGCTGTTATCATACTGTTAACTGGGTTTAGATCACAGGTTGTACGGTGTGATTGGTGTGGCTGGTATGAGTCTTACCCGGGATTCATAAATCCTTCCTTATTGTGTACGCTCGTCCGGGCACAGTACCTAACTGAGGCTTGGAGGAGGGTCATAGGGGGAGGAGCCAGTACACACCACCTGATCGTAAAGCTTTACTTTTTGTGCCCTGTCTCCTGCGGAGCCGCTATTCCCCATGGTCCTTTCAGGAACCCCAGCATCCACTACGGTCTCCGAGAAATAGAATTATCGGTAAGTAAATTCTTATTATTTGGTTTTTTTTTTGAGTGGCCTTGAAATTCGGTCCTCATGAATCCAGCAGTGTTAGGACAGAATCCCAGCCAGCTTTTGGCCAATCAGATTCAGGAACTCACTCAGATGGTTCATGATCTTACCCTTCGGGTGAGATCGCAGGAAGATCTTTTACGAGCCTCCCCGGGTATGATTCCTGAACCAAAGATGCACCTTCCTGACCGCTTTTCGGGTAACAGAAAAGATTTCTTTAATTTTAAGGAAGACTGTAAACTTTTTTTTCTGTTAAGGCCCCGGTCTTCAGGTACAGAGTCTCAGCGGGTAGGCATTGTTATGTCTTTGCTTCAAGGCGACCCACAAACCTGGGCTTTTGGGTTAAAATCTGATGATGCAGCCTTGCAAACTGTAGATGCCTTCTTTAAATCATTAGGCTTGTTGTATGATGATCCAGATAGGGAAGCATCGGCCGAAAGCCACTTACGTGCACTTAAACAGGGTAAAAATCCCGCCGAGGCATATTGGCCCTCATTCCGAGTTGTTCGCTCGCAAGCTACTTTTAGCAGCATTGCACGCGCTAAGCCGCCGCCTACTGGGAGTGAATCTTAGCTTAGCAAAATTGCGAACGAAAGATACGCAATATTGCGAAAAGATTTATCTGTGCAGCTTCTGAGTAGCTCGAGACTTACTCTTCCAGTGCGATCAGTTTAGTGCTTGTCGTTCCTGGTTTGACGTCACAAACACACCCAGCGTTCGCCCAGACACTCCTCCGTTTCTCCAGCCACTCCCGCGTTTTTCCCAGAAACGGTAGCGTTTTTTCACACGCTCCCATAAAACGGCCAGTTTCCGCCCAGAAACACCCACTTCCTGTCAATCACACTCCGATCACCAGAACGAAGAAAAAACCTCATAATGCCGTGAGTAAAATACCAAACTTCTTAGCAAATTTACTTGGCGCAGTCGCAGTGCGAACATTGCGCATGCGCAATTAGCGGAAAATCGCTGCGATGCGAAGAAAATTACCGAGCGAACAACTCGGAATGAGGGCCATTGTACGGAGTTTCGCCGTTGGTCGAACGACTGTTGCTGGAATGATCCTGCCCTGCGCAGTCAGTTTCGCCTCGGTTTGTCTGAAATAATTAAGGATAGTCTTCTTCAGTATCCAGCTCCGGAGACTTTAGATAAGCTCATAGAGCTTGCTATTAAGATTGATCGTCGTCTCCGAGAACGGAGGGCTGAAAGAGGGGCTAATTTCAGGTCTAGTCCATGTGTATACGCTTTCCCTGAGGACGTCGAGGAGCCTATGCAAGTGGGTCTCTCCCGGCTGTCTCCAGAGGAAAGAGCCAGAAGGCTAAATTCGGGGCTCTGCTTATATTGTGGTGGTAAGGGACACGTGGCTCGTAGCTGCCCAAATAAGCAGGGAAACGCTCTGACCAAGTGAATTGTGAGGGGGCTCACTTGGGTCTGCAATTAATCTCCTCAAATGCTTCCTTGTTAATTCCTATAAAAATTTCCTCTGGGAGTGTCAGTTCATTTGTGTCAGCTTTCATTGATAGCAGAGCTGCTGGAAATTTTATGGATCTGGCCTGGGCTCAGGCTTTAGGTATTCCGCAGTTACCTTTGGATAGACTTATCACCATGCACGGGTTGGACGGTGGTCCACTCTCTAATGGGGTAATTACTCATCGCACCCCTCCAGTACAACTGACAGTGGGGGCCCTACTTTCCGAGAAAATTGAGTTTTATCTTTCCCATTGTCCGGCTGTGCCTGTTGTTTTAGGTCACCCCTGGCTCGCCTTTCATAATCCCACCATAGATTGGCGGTCTGGGGAAATTTCCCGGTGGGGTTCCTTTTGTGTCAAAGAATGTATTTCCCATCCAGTCCAGGTCGCGGCTGTCACTCCAGAACTTATACCTTCGGAATATCAGGATTTTGCTGACTTTTTTCCAAAGGTAATGCGGATATTCTGCCTCCCCATCGGTCATATGATTGCGCCATTGACTTAGTCCCTGGTGCCACTCTGCCTAAAGGGAGACTATATGCATTATCTGGCCCAGAGACTAAGGCTATGAATGATTATGTACAGTAGAGCCAGAAGAAGGGGTTTATTAGGCCCTCGAAATCTCCATTAAGTGCGGGGTTCTTTTTTGTTGAGAAAAAAGACGGATCGCTTAGACCGTGTATTGATTATCGGGCTTTGAATAAGATATCTGTTAAAAACACCTACCCCTTGCCACTGATTTCGGTACTCTTTGATCAGCTCCGTACTGCCGTTATTTTCTCCAAAATCGATCTCAGAGGGGCTTACAACCTCATCCGAATAAGATCTGGGGATGAGTGGAAGACGGCTTTCAGTACACAGTCAGGACATTACGAATATCTTGTAATGCCATTTGGTTTGTCTAATGCTCCTGCTTTTTTTCAGGATCTTATTAACGATGTCCGCCGTGACTTTCTAGGAAAGTTCGTGGTCGTTTATTTAGACGACATTTTGATTTATTTTGAATCTTCCGAACAACATGTGGTCCATGTGCGACTAGTACTTCAGAAATTACGGGAGAATAATTTGTACGCCAAATTGGAGAAATGTAATTTCCATATCACGGAGGTGTCCTTTTTGGGGTATATCATTTCTCCTAAGGGGTTTTACATGGAACCAAAGAAACTCCAGGCAATCCTAAATTGGACACAACCCACTAACTTAAAGGCAATTCAGCGATTCTTAGGTTTTGCGAATTATTATAGGCGTTTCATTCATGCCTTTTCAGATTTAGTTGCTCCTATTGTGGCGTTGACTAAGAAAGGAGCGGATCCTACCAATTGGTCGCCTCAAGCTAAGTCTGCCTTTCTGGCCCTAGAACAGGCCTTTGTCTCAGCCCCAGTACTCAGACACCCTGACCCAGATCTTCCCTTTGTTGTTGAGGTGGATGCCTCAGAGGTTGGAGTGGGAGCCATCCTTTCTCAGGAAGTCTCTGGAATTACACCCGTGTGCTTTCATGTCCAGGAAATTCTCCTCCGCAGAATCCAACATCAAGCTCCGACAACCCTCGGCTAGATTGGGACCCAGATTTATTGGACCATTTCTTATTGTCAAGAAAGTTAATCCAGTGGCTTTTCGGCTACGGTTGCCTAAATCACTTAAGATTGGCAACACTTTCTACTGTTCTCTTTTGAAGCAATATATTTTTCCCAGGAGATTCCCTCGGAAGACTTCCCAGGGTAGACCTCCGGTGGATGTTCAGGGTCAACAAGAGTTCCATGTGGAGAAGGTCTTAGATTCTAAGTTTTCTCGTGGTCGGCTCTATTTTTTGGTTCATTGGAAAGGGTATGGCCCGGAGGAAAGGTCTTGGGTCCTGGACAAGGATTTACATGCCCCTAAATTTAAGAGATTATATTTTCAGTAATTTCCTTAGAAACCCGGATCTAGGGGTTCTTTAACCCCTCCTCAAGGGGGAGGTACTGTTAGGCGCGGCGGCTGGCCGGCGCCCGACCGTTGCCGGGCGACGGTCACGGCCGCCCTGTCTCCCTGTCCCCCCGCACGGCGCCTAGCAACGCTGGGACGCTGTGCTCGCTGAGCCGCCGGGTCCCTGGCGACGCTGGGACGCAGTGCGCTCAGAGCCCCCAGGTCCATGGCAACGGGGACGCCACAGGCAGACCGCGTTCCCCGTTGCCATGTTAGGATTACCTTCACCTGCCTTATCCTGGTTGTGCAGCAGGGCAGCTGCACGACATCACTAATTAGATTCTCCACAACCATTGGAGGGCTCCCTTTTATATGCTGTCTCAGTGCATTACACAGACGCCGGTGATAGCTTCCTGTTTGCTGTTCCTGCTCTGGAGAATATTCCCTGTCCGGTGTTTTGTACTCCAGTCATCTTGCTCCGGTGGTCCTGACTCCTGGTATCGGAAGCCAATCCTTGTACTTCTCCCTACCTTCCTGTCGGTGGTCACCTGCGTTTGAGATCTGAACACTCCGGTTCACTTTCGGGTATTCCCGGTGTTGTGAGTAGCGGCCTTCTGCTGCGCCTTGCGGCCTTGGCCGTGGAATTCCTTTTATTTCTGGTTTCTCTGTATTTTTGCGGAGGTGTTCCGTTTTAGCTATCCTTCCTGGAATACGGCGGTGCCGTGTAGGGTTTGGATGGTGTACTTTTGTTTCCTTTTCCTTTGGCGGCCGTGCCGCACATACTTTTATTTTGTAGTTCAGTAGTAGCCCCTACCTCTGTCTTGTGTTTTAGTTAGAGGTCCCCTTGTTATCATCCCGTTTCCGTTTATGCCTTCTCTCATACTAAGACCGGGGGGCATCGGAGTTGGGCAGACCTAATCCGCCCTTCAAACGCGGCTGCCTTGGGCCCAAGAACACATAGTCTCGCAGGCATAGACGGACCACGCGGGTGAAACAACGGAGTTAGGTTGCCAGGGGTTATTATTACACCTTGCCATTATTTCAGCGTCACGTTCTTGTGCTCTGGACTGCCACTCAATACCCTTTTTTATTCTGAGCACTAAGAACGTAACAGTAATAGCCTGGGAAATTCAGGAACCAATACTAACTAATATCTACCATATATTCATTAAATGTGGATCTAAAAGGGAAACTTTCACCTATGCATTACGTCTACATAGAATTGAAGTTTGTAAAATTTTAATATTCTGGGTAAGCGACTATTAAAATATTCAGGACAGTAACAAGAGGTGGACATTGCTTTCTCTTTTTTATTCTTTATTACACTTTTTTTCATTAGCACATATATGTTTGTCCTCGTTTGTATCATTTTAACCTCTATTTTTCACTGTTACAACAAACCCATTTGTGAGTAAATAACACAGGATTTTACCATATTAAGGATATTAAAAGTTATGTTTTATATAAATGTATCTACTCTTTTTGTGCGCCCACTATACAGTACTTTATCTCCTTTGCATGTATAATATTTGTACCCTACTGTAGTTGCTGGCACCCCTTATTGGAAAAAGTCAGTAATTAATTAGATTATAGAGGGAACATCCTTTGCTATAAACTGACACAAGTGTACAGATACACAACTATTTATCTAGACAGATGTACATCTATTTTTTTATGAACCAAACTAAGCTACTGATATGCACATAAATGACATGCATATAAAGGTGTAGTAATAAAAATACACTTTAGCAACCAAACCACCAAACAGAAAATTCTCAGGAGTTAAGGTCAACAGAGGAGATCTATGAGCTATTCCCCTGAAACTTTCTACAACCAGGGTAACAAAATGTGTTGATTCTGTGTTAATGGTAGATGAGGTACAGGGATTGTGCTGGGTGTATTCTTATAATTGCAATGCCTGACGAAGGTATATTTGATACTGAAAGAGTGGAATAAAACAAAGAAGACGTAGACATTGTTCAAACACATCATATCAATTAATGTGTAATATACTGTCTACAGTATGTCAGCTATTGACATGGATGAGGTATGTCTTAAATTCAACCCTATAGAGAAAGCTATTCATGCATGACTAGGGAAGTCAGTGACAGCTGTTTATAGAAGTAGTTACTATAATTAACTGATTTAACAAAGTGTAAAATTATTTTTTTTGCCTTTTGTCATCTTGATAAAAAGATGACTGCCTGGAATATTCGCCTGTCACAAGCAGATAGTGACACATCATTCAGCCCTTTAACAGCAGCAAGATATAGAATAAAAAGCACAAATAATACAGTATTTTACTTAGCTTGTTATAATATCACTGCCTGTGACTATGTGTATGAATCCACCAATCTATGATAAGTCCTGTTAAATTGGATATTACAAGCCAATGACTAAGAATGTGCTGACCCTATACTTATATAAACTGACCTCAAGATAAAGAAATCACACTATCCTTAGATGACAGTATAGATAATATCTTTTATTTTAAATCTATTTCTGACTAGCTATTGTTCCATCTATGTTTGTGCTCATGCACCTCCAGCAATTTCCATTGTATAAAGTACTGTATTACATAACCATAACTTGCGTTAGGTCATTTTTAAAAGAGTTCACTTAAGCTGAATGGTTGGTACATGCTTAAATAAAGTTGAATCGATTCATTTAAACAAGGCAGAAATATTTGAATGCCAATTTAAGTCAAGCATTCATGGGTCAAACCTTTAATCGTGCATCCTCCAAGATATAAATCATAGATTCCCAAATACATGGAAGAATGGATACACTTAGATAGTAAGCTCCAATAAGCAGATGTCTCTGTAAATTCACTCTCTTCCATGTGCTGTTCCACTTATAAGAGCTGATCACTCAAAATGTTTCTTCCTTACAAATGTATGTATATAATAAAAGGATTAAATAAAAATAGAAAGTGTAAACTTGTTACTTCAATCCGCTTCATGAGTAGAAATTCATTGTATGTACTGCGCTTGTGATATAGGGAATAACTTTTTTGTTTTTTAGTCCACACAAGATTATTTTATACTAATTTTTTTTTTTCGGGACATTTAGAGTTTATTTTTGTTTTCAAAGTAAGATTTTTTTATTACTGTACATTACAAAAAAGTAGTGAAAAATAAATATTTTATGCAAGATACTGTTACACAAATAATGGTCCCCCATATGGGATGCATACATTATGTCCCTGTGTTGATAATGATTATGTACTGTATCCTGACATGTTTTTAATGCTACTTAAAGTATTATAACTGTGTGGGCATTATAACTTTAAACATACCATTTTACAAGTATGTTGTTATACTAGTTCCAGCATTCTGGTGTCGATATAGTTACTGCTGACATAGGGGGGAATTCAATAAGGGGGCTATCCAATTAACCCTAATGCCGGCACTTATCGACCAACTGAGGTCACAAAAATCCCTGAGTACTACGCTTGTGGTTGTCTTGCCACAAACATTCATGGGATGCCAATCATCGTAATGTTTTCCTCATTACCCAGAGCTCCATATTAGTTGAATTGTTGAATTATGATTTATGCTTCATAAAATACACTACACAAATACTTTAGAAGGATCACACAATACATTATATAGCAATAGCTGACATCATGAAATGCAGAAAATACAATATAGTCCTTTATCCACCAATGAATTACACTGTAAACTGTGTGTTATTTCCCCCCCCACATACAGTATGTCAGGGATGCAGTCTTTTAGGTTTTTTTTTATCATTTTTCTGGATACCATAATTCCCAGGGGCGCTTTAAGAGAGGAGGAGACCCGTGTGCTGCTCCTCCATTTGGGCCCCCTCCTCTTTGCCGGCAGCACTGAAGAGTGTGAGCACTAGAGGGCTCAGACTCTACTGCGCATGTACAGTGGGGCAAAAAAGTATTTGGACAGCCACCGATTGTGCAAGTTGACCCACTTAAAAAGATGAGAGAGGTCTGTAATTTCCATCATAGGTACACTTCAACTGTGAGAGACAGAATCTGAAAAAATAAACCAGGAAATCACATTGTATGATTTTTATACAATTTACTTGTATATTCTTGTGGAAAATAACTATTTGGACACCTACCAAGCAGCAAGATTTCTGGCTCTCACAGACCTGTTACTTCTTCTTTAAGAAACTATTCTATCCTCCACTTGTTACCTGTATTAATGGCACCTGTTTGAACTGGTTATCTGTATAAAAGACACCTGTCCACACCCTCAAACAGTCAGACTGCTACCTCTCCACCATGGCCAAGACCAGAGAGCTGTCTAAGGACACTAGGGGCAAAATTGTAGAGCTACACAAGGCTGGGATGAGCTACTCGACAATAGGCAAGCAGCTTGGTGAGAAGAGATCAACTGTTGGCGCAGTTATTAAAAAATGGAAGAAATACAAGATCACTGACAATCTCCCTCGACCTGGGGCTCCATGCAAGATCTTACCTCGTGGGGTATCAATGATCTTGAGAATGGTGAGAAATCAGCCCAGAACTACACGGGGAGACCTGGTCAATGACCTCAAGAGAGCTGGGACCACAGTCACAAAGGTTACCATTAGTAACACACTACATCATGGATTGAAATCCTGCAGTGCCCCGAAAGGCCCCCCTGCTTAAGCCAGCACATGTCCAGGCCCATCTAAAGTTTGCCAGTGACCATCTGGATGATCCAGAGGAGGATTGGGAGAATGTAATGTGGTCACATGAGAGCAAAATCGAACTTTTTGGTATAAACTCCACTCGCCATGTTTGGAGGGAGAAGAATGATGAATGGCATCCCAAGAACACCATACCCACTGTGAAGTATGGGGGTGGAAACATCAGGCTTTGGGGCTGCTTTTCTGCAAAGGGGACAGGACGACTGAGCCGTATTAAGGAGAGGATGAATGGGGCCATGTATCGTGAGATTTTGGGGAAAAACCTCCTACCCTCAGTAAGAGCATTGAAGATGGAACGTGGCTGGGTCTTCCAGCATGACAATGACCCCAAACACACCGCCCGGGCAACTAAGGAGTGGCTCCGTAAGAAGCATTTCAAGGTCCTGGAGTGGCCTAGCCAGTATCCAGACCTCAACCCAATAGAAAATCTGTGGAGGGAGTTGAAAGTCTGTGTTTCCCGGCGACAGCCCTAAAACATGACAGATCTAGAGAAGATTTGCATGGAAGAGTGGGCCAAAATACCTGCTACAGTGTGTACAACCCTGGTCAAGAACTACAGGAAACGTTTGACCTCTGTAATTGCCAACCAAGGTTATATTACAAAGTATTGAGTTAAAAAAAAATTTTTTCCAAATAGTTATTTTCCACAAGAATATACAAATAAATTGTTTAAAAATCATACACTGTGATTTCTTAGGTGCTTTTTTTTTTTTTCAGATTCTGTCTCTCACAGGTGAAGTGTACCTATGATGGAAATTACAGACCTCTCTCATCTTTTTAAGTGGATCAACTTGCATAATCGGTGGCTGTCCAAATACTTTTTTTGCCCCACTGTCCATATCAGAGAATATGGTACTGTGGCCATTTTCCCAGTGATTTCTCTACTGCGCATGTGCAGAACACTGTGAAAATGGCCTCTGCGCCAATTTCATGGTGATTCCGCAGTGCTGCTGAAGTCGGCACAGCGCTCCGGAGGGTTAAGTATTAAAAATATTGGTGCAGCGTGTGGACTTAGGGGCCCGTGTGCTAATAATTCCTATTAATAACTTTCCTAATATTCATTGAACAGCTATTGCATTTCTTTGTTTTAGGTTCCCATTTTTGTGTTTTTTCCATCTGTATTAAAGAATCATGGTATAATGAGGGGACTTCCGCGTATGCTGTTTGTAGGATAGTGTAATGGCGTATCCTCTCTCTCTAAAATAATCTAATACTGAGTCTAAACTGTTGTTAATTCTGAACAATTCCTGTGTCAGTATACAGTATGTGGATGTTGATTTTCCCAGGGAGATTTGTGTGCACTTTTTTATGTAGATATAGAAATGAGTTAGTGGTAAAATTTTTGCAAAAATTAGACACACACACACGCGCGCACACACACACACACACAAAGATGCAGTGGCACGGGGAAGGGGGGTGGTGAGGACAAATTACCCGTGCCCGGGCTGCTGGAGGGGTTCAGCGGGGAGACTAAGGTGCACTGACCCCTAGTATACCTGTGCTGTGGTGGGAGGCAGCGACGACATCTTCCTGGTGATCCCTTTGGGAAGATGGCGCTACACATAGAAAGCAAAGACTCTGGCCCTGTGCCAGAGTCTTTGCTCTGTAGTGGCCAGTGTCATTTTCCCAAATATCACTGGGAAGATGATGCTGTCCAGGGAGGAGGGATCTGCTTCCTATTCAGGTAAGGTAAGAAGCTGGTGTCCTTTACCTTTACTATCTTTATTGATTTGAACATTTGTATCCATGGCCAGTATTCAGTTCTTTTCATCCCCTTTCACACCCGTCCTGTTTCTGCTGTTGGGGGTAGTGAGGCGCCCGACCCTTTATGCAGCTAAACCTGATTACTATGGGGGTCATTCCGAGTTGTTCGCTCGTTGCCGATTTTCGCTATGTTGAGATTTGTTGCTATATGCGCATGGTACGCAGCGCGCATGCGCTTAGTTATTTAACTAAAAACGTTGCAGTTTTGCTGTTGTTCGTGCGGCGCTTTTCGGTCGCACTGTTGATCGGTAAGTGATTGACAGGAAAGGGGCGTTTCTGGGTGGCAACTGAGCGTTTTCCGAGAGTGTGCTAAAAAACGCAGGCGTGTCAGGAAAAAACGCGGGTGTGTCTGGAGAAACGGGGGGGGGGGGTGGCTGGCCGAACGCAGGGTGTGTTTGTGACGTCAAACCAGGAACTAAACGGACCGAGCTGATCGCAATCTAGGAGTAGGTCTGGAGCTACTCAGAAACTGCTTGAAAATATTTAGTAGCAGTTCTGCTAATCTTTCGTTCACAATTCTGCTAAGCTACGATACACTCCCAGAGGGCGGCGGCCTAGCGTGTGCAATGCTGCTAAAAGCAGCTAGCGAGCGAACAACTCGGAATGAGGGCCTATGTGCACAATATGCGTGATAACGGGGATCACTTTAGAAAGGAGATTGGGTGAGATATATCATTTGAATACCGCCCTATGTGTAAAAAGAAACAAGTCTCTCCTTAAGTTCACAGACCAGTTGAGATATGTAATAGGAATATGTATCCACTTTTTGGGCAGGACTTACGCTGGGATCAGTATGAAAATCCGGTGGCCGGGATACCGTCAGTATACCGACAGCGGGATCCCAGCCATCGGTATGCCGGCAGAGGGGCGAGCGCTAGAAAGCCCCTTGGGTGTTGTGGATAGTGGGAGAAAAGTCTGTGGCACCGGGATTCTGGCGGCTGTATTTCACCGCTAGTCAGGATTCCGGCGTCGGGATTGTGACGTACCGAAACCCGACTAGGGTTATTGTAACCGCATCCCCTTACACTACATACTGTATGTTTCTAATTAACATTTTTAATATTGTTATTTTGTGTCATATTCATACTGTATTTGTGTACTTTATTAGTAAGATTTATGTCAACACTACATGAGCCTCAGTGTCTGTCTGCATGTCAGCAGCAGCAGGAAGTGCCGGACTGTGCATGTACTGAACTGGCAATCTCAAACACTCTGCAGGACATGTGCCAGTGACTGCATGTAACGGCCTGTACCAGCTTGGGGTGGGGGGAGATGGTGTTGGCGAGTGATAACAGAGAAATAAAAGCCAGGCAATGACCAGTGTTACATTGTATCTGTTTATTCTGTAGCTAAATGGGAATAACTAATGTGGATGGACGGTTTCAAATTCAAACCAGAGTAATCAGCATAATTCCAAGTGAAGCACTATGGCAAGTAGGGCAGTGATGCAGGATTGATTCATTTTCACCTCAGTTACTTATACTAGAATGAGGGTGTGTAGGGTGAGGGTAGTGAGACGTGATAGGTGGATGGCATTTGGGGTAACACATCATAGTAGTGTATGAGAGCAGTACGGCAGTACGGATGGTGTAATGGTTAGCATTACTGCCTCACAGCACTGAGGTCATGGGTTCAATTCCCACCATGGCCCTAACTGTGGGGAGTTTGTATATTCTCCCCGTACTTGCGTGGGTTTCCTCTGGGTACTCCGGTTTCCTCCCACAATCCAAAAATATACTGGTAGGTTAATTGGCTCCCAACAAAATTAACCCTAGCATGAATGTGTGTGAGTGTACATGTGATAGGGAATCTAGATTGTAAGCTCCACTGGGGCAGGGACTGATGTGAATGGCCAAATATTCTCTGTAAAGCGCTGCGGAATATGTGTGCACTATATAAATAACTGGTAATAAATAAATAAATAAATGAGAGTGAGAGGAAACATTGCTTCCTATGACTGTGGTGCAGCATAGCTCTCTCACATTACTACTTGGCATTCTGATAGATTTACCTAGAATATCCAAATTGTCCAGTATGAAGCAGGGTAGTCCTTTTCGTAGGAGACGTGACCATGTTTTGATCCTGAACACTGTTGGGAGGTATGAACTTGTATGTTACAAGTTAGGGGCAGAAGTTTAGGCAATAAAACAAACATTTTTAGCATAAGTAAATAGCACAACGATTTAATTGATATGTTTATTTTACATGTCATTTGATGGCAATACCTGCAATTGATTAGTTGCCAATATATTCTCTGTCAATTTCTTTCATTAGCAGCTCTAAAGAGGGAATAGTTATATATATATATATATATATTTTTTTTTCTATTTTTTTTTTTCACGAACTGCACACATCACTTATATATATGCATAGGGTGCTTGATCCAATAGTATTGCACAGTAAATCTTCATCTTCAATCGTTGTAGTGTGTTTTCCTGAAGACGGGGGCTTGACCCCCGAAACGTTGAAATAAAGCACTGGACGTTTTCACCATTTATCCAGTCTGAGTGCCGCCTAATTGTAGAGGATATATATATATATATATATATATATATATATATATATATATATATAAATAACTGATAAAGCTGGTTCTCTATGATGATATTGCTCCAGCCCTCAGTGCAGCAGGAGCTCTTATTGTACAGCGTATCGTTGCTCCAATTACCTGTGGCATGTTCTCTACTTTTAGCACCTGTCACTAGAGAACAGCTCTGGACTTATTAAAAAGCGTTTGATGTCAGAGCTGCAGGTTTGGAATTTTATTTGATGCTTCCTGACAATAGATCTACTTTGTTACATCTATTAACCAGACTCAGAAGTTTCACACAAAACAGGTAGAAATTATGCCTTTTCCCCCTCATTAAATCGGCTTGTTGCTATAGAAACAGTGTCATGATGAATTAATTATACAGTCAAACTTCAGAACGTTGCATGAAAAAACCTGCTTCCAACAGTTAGTATTATGTAACTTTTCACCAATTAAATAGTTGCAAAATCAGCCCATACAAAAATACCATAGTGTTAATGTTTTATGTACTTTTTAGCTGTCTTTTTATTAAGAGGCGAGAGATTGATGCAGCAACATATATTGCAACTCTTACATGTTTGTTACATTGGAAGATTCCAATACAAGATGATTTTTTTATCTCCTACTAGATTTTCGGGAAAATATGTATTAAAATGTTATACCTCATTTTTAATAATTACAATTATAGACAATTTTTTTTTACACGTGAAGATTCAGAATGATTACTAGATCAATTGTTTCAGCGTATCTACAGTGGATGCACACGTGCTCATGCTGGATGGGTGAGGCAGATGTCTGACACAAGGCAACAAGAGAAACTTTGTTTATTGTCCATGATTTTTTATACAGGTTGAGTATCCCATATCCAAATATTCCGAAATACGGACTTTTTTGAGTGAGAGTGAGATAGTGAAACCTTTGTTTTTTGATAGCTCAATGTACACAAACTTTGTTTAATACACAAAGTTATTAAAAATATTGTATTAAATGACCTTCAGGCTGTATGTATAAGGTGTATATGAAACATAAATGAATTGTGTGAATGTAGACACACTTTGTTTAATGCACAAAGTTATTAAAAACAGAGCCGGCCCTAGCCAAATTGATGCCCTAGGCAAAATTTTGTCTGGTGCCCCCTAGCTCCGCCGCTAGTTCTGCATCTGTACCTGCACCGCTCAGGTAGTGGGGCCCACCGGGGGGTTACCCTGTGGGCCAGTTCAACTCTGCACAATGCCACACAGTAATGCCCATAATACATATAATTCCACACAGTAAAGGAACCTTACACATATGCCCCACATTAGTAATGCCCATAATACACATAATGCCACACAGTAATGCACCTTACACATATGCCCCACATTAGTAATGCCCATAATACACATATACTGCCACAGATACTGCCACACTTGCTGGTTATACAAAAAGATCAGTATCAAACATGTAGAAACTGTCCATTCTCTTCACTATTCAGTGTGTTTGCTGGTGTCTGTTACTCCCGTTAACTGCATGCACTTTACTTTATACTGTGGGAGCTAAATGCTCTGCCCTCCAGTCTGATGTGTCCGAAAGTCACGCTGCACTGATGTTTAGAAATAGCACAACGCAACTTACTGACCACGTTACAGTGCTAGATGGCAGGGGAATTTTACGGTATGGACTGACTAGGAAATAAAGTGTGGGGAGAACACTGCCCATGTTATGTCCCTGCAGACACCTAGGAATTGCACAGGGATAAGGGACACACACAGGATGGCAGGGTCCCCCTCCCCCATGTGCACAAGCAGTATAGGTGATGTCAGGTTTCTGTGAAGCAGTCTTCCAAAATACACATGTGTTATCATAAGAAGCCATCCAGTAATATAACCTTATATAGTCAGTAAAAATGTCACAGGTCCAGGAATTGCATTTACTGGGCTTCTGCTGTCTGTCTGAGGTCTCACAAGTCAGGGGCATTCAAGCATGTCAGATGAAGTTTAAGGCACAGTGTGCATTTTTTTTGACAAATGTAAACAGCAGTGTATACAAGTACTGATTGAATACATTTGGAAAGTAACAGTTAGTTTGTGGACTGTCCCTCTCAGCACGAGATACTGCAGGGACATGCTTGGATGCCCCTAGACATGCTTGAATGCCCTAGGCAAATGCCTAGTCTGCCTATAGCTAAGGCCGGCTCTGATTAAAAATATTGTCTAAAATTACTTTCAGGCTGTGTGTATATGGTGTATATGTAACATAAATGCATTCTGTGCTTATATTTAGGTCCCATCACCATGATATCTCATTATGGTATGCAATTATTTCAAAATACGGAAAAATCCGATATCCAAAATACCTCTAGTCCCAAGCATTTTGGATAAGGGATACTCAACCTGTAGTACATTTTGTGCTAAATTCCTCTATCAGGCAATGTTATTGAGTGACGCATACTTCATTTTTCCAAAGTACATATAGTATATATACATACTTGTATGTTTGATTTTCTGTCATACTTTGAGAGCCAAGAATGTCTGTCTTGAGAGTCCAGCAATATTCAGACAGCAAATTGGGGCTCTGCTTGCCTTGGTAATGCTTTTCCATGTTAGAAATGTCCTGATGAAGAGCTCACCATGTTTGTCACTCACCACACCTGGTTTCCACACAAAAAAAAAAAACCTTGTTAGAGTCCAAGAAATGAACCTTTAATGACGCTGGGCCTGGAACAGGTTTTAATTCAGGTTATGTACAAATCTGATTGTTGTGGGTTCTGCGATATCACTTGCAGTCCCCACATACACGTAGCATAATTGAAATGCTACGGTATTTGGGGGTCTGCTATCAGGTCCATTTTATATAACTCAGGTGTGTCACCTATATTATATTTATTTTTCTCTGACGTCCTAAGTGGATGCTGGGGACTCCGTAAGGACCATGGGGAATAGCGGCTCCGCAGGAGACAGGGCACAAAAGTAAAAGCTTTAGGATCAGGTGGTGTGCACTGGCTCCTCCCCCTATGACCCTCCTCCAAGCCTCAGTTAGGTTTTTGTGCCCGGCCGAGAAGGGTGCAATCTAGGTGGCTCTCCTAAAGAGCTGCTTAGAGTAAAAGTTTTGTTAGGTTTTTTATTTTCAGTGAGTCCTGCTGGCAACAGGCTCACTGCAACGAGGGACTTAGGGGAGAAGAAGTGAACTCACCTGCGTGCAGGATGGATTGGCTTCTTAGGCTACTGGACACTAGCTCCAGAGGGACGATCACAGGTACAGCCTGGATGGGTCACCGGAGCCGCGCCGCCGACCCCCTTGCAGATGCTGAAGAGAGAAGAGGTCCAGAAATCGGCGGCTGAAGACTTCCCAGTCTTCTTAAGGTAGCGCACAGCACGGCAGCTGTGCGCCATTGCTCTCAGCACACTTCACACCAACGGTCACTGAGGGTGCAGGGCGCTGGGGGGGGCGCCCTGGGCAGCAATGAAAGTACCTATGCTGGCTAAAAATACATCACATATAGCCTCTGGGGCTATATGGATGTATTTAACCCCTGCCAGGTTGTCAGAAAAACGGGAGAAGAAGCCCGCCGAAAAGGGGGCGGGGCCTATTCTCCTCAGCACACAGCGCCATTTTCCTACACAGCTCCGCTGCTAGAAAGGCTCCCAGGCTCTCCCCTGCACTGCACTACAGAAACAGGGTTAAAACAGAGAGGGGGGGCATTTTGGTGGCGATATTATAATATATTAAGATGCTATAAGGGAAAACACTTATATAAGGTTGTCCCTGTATAATTATAGCGTTTTGGCAAACTCTCCCTCTGTCTCCCCAAAGGGCTAGTGGGGTCCTGTCCTCTATCAGAGCATTCCCTGTGTGTGTGCTGTGTGTCGGTACGTGTGTGTCGACATGTATGAGGACGAGGTTGGTGAGGAGGCGGAGCAATTGCCTGTAATGGTGATGTCACTCTCTAGGGAGTCGACACCGGAATGGATGGCTTATTTAGGGAATTACGTGATAATGTCAACACGCTGCAAGGTCGGTTGACGTCATGAGACGGCCGGCAAACCAATTAGTACCTGTCTAGGCGTCTCAAACACCGTCAGGGGCTTTAAAACGCCCATTACCTCAGTCGGTCGACACAGACACGGACACTGACTCCAGTGTCGACGGTGAAGAAACAAACGTATTTTCCATTAGGGCCACACGTTACATGTTAAGGGCAATGAAGGAGGTGTTACATATTTCTGATACTACAAGTACCACAAAAAAGGGTATTATGTGGGGTGTGAAAAAACTACCTGTAGTTTTTCCTGAATCAGATAAATTAAATGAAGTGTGTGATGATGCGTGGGTTTTCCCCGATAGAAAATTATTGGCGTTATACCCTTTCCCGCCAGAAGTTAGGGCGCGTTGGGAAACACCCCCTAGGGTGGATAAGGCGCTCACACGCTTATCAAAACAAGTGGCGTTACCGTCTCCAGATACGGCCGCCCTCAAGGAGCCAGCTGATAGGAGGCTGGAAAATATCCTAAAAAGTATATACACACATACTGGTTTTATACTGCGACCAGCGATCGCCTCAGCCTGGATGTGCAGCGCTGGGGTGGCTTGGTCGGATTCCCTGACTGAAAATATTGATACCCTTGACAGGGACAGTATTTTATTGACTATAGAGCATTTAAAGGATGCATTTCTATATATGCGAGATGCACAGAGGGATATTTGCACTCTGGCATCAAGAGTAAGTGCGATGTCCATGTCTGCCAGAAGATGTTTATGGACACGACAGTGGTCAGGTGATGCGGATTCCAAACGGCACATGGAAGTATTGCCGTATAAAGGGGAGGAGTTATTTGGGGTTGGTCCATCGGACCTGGTGGCCACGGCAACAGCTGAAAAATCCACCTTTTTTACCCCAAGTCACATCTCAGCAGAAAAAGACACCGTCTTTTCAGCCTCAGTCCTTTCGTCCCCATAAGGGCAAGCGGGCAAAAGGCCAGTCATATCTGCCCAGGGGTAGAGGAAAGGGAAGAAGACTGCAGCAGGCAGCCCCTTCCCAGGAACAGAAGCCCTCCACCGCTTCTGCCAAGTCCTCAGCATGACGCTGGGGCCGTACAAGCGGACTCAGGTGCAGTGGGGGGTCGTCTCAAGAGTTTCAGCGCGCAGTGGGCTCACTCGCAAGTGGACCCCTGGATCCTACAAGTAGTATCTCAGGGGTACAGATTGGAAATTCGAGACGTCTCCCCCTCGCAGGTTCCTGAAATCTGCTTTACCAACGTCTCCCTCCGACAGGGAGGCAGTATTGGAAACAATTCACAAGCTGTATTCCCAGCAGGTGATAATCAAAGTACCCCTCCTACAACAAGGAAAGGGGTATTATTCCACACTATTTGTGGTACTGAAGCCAGACGGCTCGGTGAGACCTATTCTAAATCTGAAATCTTTGAACACTTACATACAAAGGTTCAAATCAAGATGGAGTCACTCAGAGCAGTGATAGCGAACCAGGAAGAAGGGGACTATATGGTGTCCCTGGACATCAAGGATGCTTACCTCCATGTCCCAATTTGCCCTTCTCACCAAGGGTACCTCAGGTTCGTGGTACAGAACTGTCACTATCAGTTTCAGACGCTGCCGTTTGGATTGTCCACGGCACCCCGGGTCTTTACCAAGGTAATGGCCGAAATGATGATTCTTCTTCAAAGAAAAGGCGTCTTAATTATCCCTTACTTGGACGATCTCCTGATAAGGGCAAGGTCCAGAGAACAGTTGGAGGTCGGAGTAGCACTATCTCAAGTAGTTCTACGACAGCACGGGTGGATTCTAAATATTCCAAAATCGCAGCTGATTCCGACGACACGTCTGCTGTTCCTAGGGATGATTCTGGACACAGTCCAGAAAAAGGTGTTTCTCCCGGAGGAGAAAGCCAGGGAGTTATCCGAGCTAGTTAGGAACCTCCTAGAACCAGGCCAAGTGTCAGTGCATCAATGCACAAGAGTCCTGGGAAAAATGGTGGCTTCTTACGAAGCGATTCCATTCGGCAGATTTCACGCAAGAATTTTTCAGTGGGATCTGCTGGACGAATGGTCCGGATCGCATCTTCAGATGCATCAGCGGATAATCCTGTCTCCAAGGACAAGGGTGTCTCTTCTGTGGTGGCTGCAGAGTGCTCATCTACTAGAGGGCAGCAGATTCGGCATTCAGGACTGGGTCCTGGTGACCACGGATGCCAGCCTGAGAGGCTGGGGAGCAGTCACACAGGGAAGAAATTTCAAAGGAGTGTGGTCAAGTCTGGAGACTTCTCTCCACATAAATATACTGGAGCTAAGGGCAATTTACAATGCTCTGAGCCTAGGAAGACCTCTGCTTCAAAGTCAACCGGTGCTGATCCAGTCGGACAACATCACGGCAGTCGCCCATGTAAACAGACAGGGCGGCACAAGAAGCAGGAGGGCAATGGCAGCAAGGATTCTTCGCTGGGCGAAAAATCATGTGATAACACTGTCAGCGGTGTTCATTCCGGGAGTGGACAACTGGGAAGCAGACTTCCTCAGCAGGCACGACCTCCACCCGGGAGAGTGGGGACTTCATCTGGAAGTCTTCCACATGATTGTGAACCGTTGGGAAAGACCAAAGGTGGACATGATGGCGTCCCGTCTGAACAAAAAAAACTGGACAGGTATTGCGCCAGGTCAAGAGACCCTCAGGCAATAGCTGGGACGCTCTGGTAACACCGTGGGTGTACCAGTCGGTGTATGTGTTCCCTCCTCTGCCTCTCATACCCAAGGTACTGAGAATTATAAGACGGAGAGGAGTAAGAACTATACTCGTGGCTCCGGATTGGCCAAGAAGGACTTGGTACCCGGAACTTCAAGAGATACTAAGAAGGGACTTGCTTCAGCAAGGATCATGTCTGTTCCAAGACTTACCGCGGCTGCGTTTGACGGCATGGCGGTTGAACGCCGGATCCTAAGGGAAAAAGGCATTCCGGAAGAGGTCATCCCTACCCTGGTCAGAGCCAGGAAGGAGGTGACCGCACAACATTATCACCGCATTTGGCGAAAATATGTTACATGGTGTGAGGCCAGGAAGGCCCCCACGGAGGAATTTCAACTCGGTCGATTCCTGCATTTCCTGCAAACAGGAGTGTCTATGGGCCTCAAATTTGGGTCCATTAAGGTTCAAATTTCGGCCCTGTCGATTTTTTTCCAGAAAGAATTGGCTTCAGTTCCTGAAGTCCAGAAGTTTGTCAAGGGAGTACTGCATATACAACCCCTTTTGTGCCTCCAGTGGCACTGTGGGATCTCAACGTAGTTCTGGGATTCCTCAAATCACATTGGTTTAAACCGCTCAAATCTGTGGATTTGAAATATCTCACATGGAAAGTGACCATGCTGTTGGCCCTGGCCTCGGCCAGGCGAGTGTCAGAATTGGCGGCTTTGTCTCACAAAAGCCCATATCCGATTGTCCATTCGGACAGGGCAGAGCTGCGGACTCGTCCCCAGTTTCTCCCTAAGGTGGTGTCAGCGTTTCACCTGAACCAGCTTATTGTGGTACCTGCGGCTACTAGGGACTTGGAGGACTCCAAGTTGCTAGATGTTGTCAGGGCCCTGAAAATATATATTTCCAGGACGGCTGGAGTCAGGAAAACTGACTTGCTGTTATCCTGTATGCACTCAACAAACTGGGTGCTCTTGCTTCTAAGCAGACGATTGCTAGTTGGATGTGTAGTACAATTCAGCTTGCACATTCTGTGGCAGGCCTGCCACAGCCAAAATATGTAAATGCCCATTCCACAAGGAAGGTGGGCTCATCTTGGGCGGCTGCCCAAGGGGTCTCGGCTTTACAACTTTGCCGAGCTGCTACTTGGTCAGGGGCAAACACGTTTGAAAAATTTTACAAATTTGATACCCTGGCTGAGGAGGACCTGGAGTTCTCTCATTCGGTGCTGCAGAGTCATCCGCACTCTCCCGCCCGTTTGGGAGCTTTGGTATAATCCCCATGGTCCTTACGGAGTCCCCAGCATCCACTTAGGACGTCAGAGAAAATAAGAATTTACTTACCGATAATTCTATTTCTCGTAGTCCGTAGTGGATGCTGGGCGCCCATCCCAAGTGCGGATTGTCTGCAATACTTGTACATAGTTATTGTTACAAAAATCGGGTTATTATTGTTGTGAGCCATCTTTTCAGAGGCTCCGCTGTTATCATGCTGTTAACTGGGTTCAGATCACAGGTTGTACAGTGTGATTGGTGTGGCTGGTATGAGTCTTACCCGGGATTCAAAATCCTTCCTTATTGTGTACGCTCGTCCGGGCACAGTATCCTAACTGAGGCTTGGAGGAGGGTCATAGGGGGAGGAGCCAGTGCACACCACCTGATCCTAAAGCTTTTACTTTTGTGCCCTGTCTCCTGCGGAGCCGCTATTCCCCATGGTCCTTACGGAGTCCCCAGCATCCACTACGGACTACGAGAAATAGAATTATCGGTAAGTAAATTCTTATTATTTATTACCAGATATTTATATAGCGCACACATATTCCGCAGCGCTTTACGGAGAATATTTGGCCATTCACAACAGTCCCTGCCCCAGTGGAGCTTACAGTCTATATTCCCTAGCACATTTATACGCACACACAGTCATACTAGGGTTAATTTTGTCAGAAGCCAATTAACTTACCGGTATATTTTTTGCTTGTGGGAGGAAACCGGAGTACCCGGAGGAAACCCATGCAAGTACGGGGAGAATATACAAACTCCACACAGTTAGGACCATGGTGGGAATTTAACCCATGACCTTAGTGCTGTGAGGCAGTAATGCTAACCATTACACCATCCGTAATGCCGGGCCTAGGGTCTATGTCTTCTGATGCAGACTTAATGGACCTGGCTGACTGGTTCCTATTGCCAACATGAGTATGCTTCGGTTTTAACAGAATGGTTGAGGCTGCTATCATCGCAAGTCATGACCGATAGTCATAATGACTGCGATAGGGATATGAAACTGCATCCTTGGACATGGCACTCAGATCTCACAGATGCATGCAGGAGAATTTTTTCATTTGTATACACCCTATCAAATCTATATCTAACTGCACATTGGTATTATTTAGCTGCAAAGTTACTTGCTCTTTTTTGCTTGGCTCCCAACTCAGAATCAGTCATGTGATACGCAGTGGAGAAGGTACATTTTATCAGGGTCAATAAGTGAGCTGCTCACAGCATTTTTCACGCGTGGAACAAGTTAGGACTCTGATCTATCACAGCACAGGGATATCTTGTGGACTTGTGCCTATCCTTACTGTGTTTGGTATGGCTAACCTAGGGGCCAGAGTCTAACAAGAGCTTTGATGTTCATCAAGAACTGCCGCAAGGCAGGGTGATCTATGCTACAGAGAACTTGCAGGTCACAGCCCTCTAGGGTAGCACAGAGTGAAGCAGGTGAGGGAAATGAAAGATGGAAGAACAGCGTATACTGCATGAAAAGGGGCACTACAGGACAGGAGTATGCAGGAACTGAAGTAGTACTGTGGTCTGAGTTCATAGCAGTTGGAAATGTGCATGTAGAAGAAGTAGAAGCCGGAATAGATGGGATACTGCAGTGTGATTAAGCTGCAACTTGAGATGAACTTGCAGGAGCAGGTGGAATGTTGCACTGTTCTGCAGCAGCAGGAGATTCACTAAAGGAGGAATGCTGCAGTCCAAGTGAGCAGGTACAAGAGATTCACTGCAGGAGAATAAATACAGAAACTTGAAGAGCAGCAGAATCACCAGTAGCCCTTACCAGCAATATGCAGAAGGAGAGAAGACAATCAGGCAATGCTGCAGAGACCAGGAAGGGTTTAAATATGTCGCCCAATCATTGCTTTAGCCTGGCTGATCAGTAACACTCGTGACGAGGAATACAGACAAAACTGCAGTCCAGTGAACTCTGCAGGACAGGATCGGGGAAACGAACACCTTCCTGACCTGGTAAGTGAGAACCGCAGTCTGGAGGATCACGGCATGAACATAGTTGTTTTGCGTGTCACTACTGTCCCACTCACTTAAAAACACAACAGTACTTGGTGTAGACTAGCTGCAAACCTTGAAAAGGTGCAATGATTTTAGATTCATAGATATTCCACTTATATTTGTGATACTGAACTTCAGATTTTTGTACAACGCTCTCATGTTTGCAGCATGGCAGTAGGTGCAGAAGGAAATGTAGTTCAGTACTGAAGAAGCATCGCTTTGAATATCACTTTTGAAGAGTAAATGAACAGGTGTGTGGTATAGAAGATCTACAATGTCTAGGCCAGCAGTCATTAGGTCGACCCCATATGGTCGACATGCATTAGGTCGACATTGACAAAAGGTTGATATGGACAAAAGGTCGACCGATGAAAGTTCGACACTGGAAAAGGTCGTTATCGACAAAAGTTCAACAGGGTCAAAAGGTTGACGCACTTTTTTTGGGGTTATTGTGGATAGTTTTTCCATCTGGGACCACCATTTGTAGAAACGCATCCCCCCGCGGGCTTGTTTCGCAAACCACGCTTCAGGCACGGTGTCTTGCTCTGCTTCGTTCAACACAAGGTTACCAAAGTTTATGATTTGTGACATGGATAGTCAAGGATGGAAAAAGTCCAAAAACATGTGTCGACCATATGTGTTTCGACCACTGCCATGTCAACAATTTAAACCTGTCGACCTTTTGTACATGTTGACCTTTTCCCGGCAAACCTTTGGTCCATGTTGAGCTTTTGTCAGTGTCAACCTAATGCATGTCAACCTATTGACTGTTGTCCCAGGCATTGTAGATCTATAGTCAGGATCCCAATGAACAGATGCCATTTAACCAAGTTGTGGTCACTATGAGCCCCCATGACTGAATAAACATCTGACTGTGTGCTAGAGTCTACCGTGCATATGCAGGTCTCCAGTAACATGGTGCATGCATCTTGTTCCCGGGGACATATCTATTGCGTATGTGCAAACCACCAGCAAAATGTTTGCAGCTTCATTTTCACTGTGATTTCTGTCTGCTGTAGCCACGGGACTCCAGAGGGGTAATTATAATGTTAAAGGTGCAGGGTGTGTGTTGTGGGCCACTCTGGAACCAGGAGACCATGTGCACCATACACCTTTCACCCTTCACCCATTGTAGATATGCCAATGCAATGGCCCAAGAGAAGTTTGCTAGTGTAATTTTTGATGAATATGCTCTCCTTCATTTGGACATCTGTGTCTTGAAAAAGGGCCATGTGAGGCCCAAAACGTCGACATTTAATTAAACATTTGGAACTTTAAAGAAAGAAGACTGGTGACTGCTCTCTCTAGTTTTGGATATTGATATATGGCCTACTATTGATGGACTCTGTGGGGATACGCCTGAGATGCACCCCAGCAGGATGTTGAATTTACTTTGCCAGTGCCAACACCTTGGATTCTTTATATATATATATATATATATATATATATATATATACACAATGCAGTTTACCCGGCACTCCACCTGTAATGAAGCTGGTTCTGGTGCCCTCATAAGAAGAATATAGACAGGCAAAGATGCGGCACTCACGAACACTTTTGAAATAAGTCACAGACCCGGTTCAGGTATAGTCAACGTTTCAATCCTATTTATGGATTTTCGTCAGGAACAAGCAACGTTGACTATACCTGAACCGGGTCTGTGACTTATTTCAAAAGTGTTCGTGAGTGCCGCATCTTTGCCTGTCTATATATATATATATATATATATATATATATATATACATACAAACAAATAGAAAATTCAGCACTCACCATAGCAAGCTCACTTGTCCTCACAACATCAATAAATAAATGATGGGGGTTTAGTTAGTGAATTGGCCAATGCACGGAAGCCTGCAAACCACTCGCCAAGGTACCCCACCTTCATGCAGGTCCTACACTATCACAAAGCCTTAAAAATGTAAATATATATATATATATATATATATATATATCAGACACAAATGCCCCCGGCACTCCACCGACCTATCCAGGTCGTGCTGTGCTCTGGTGACCTCCTTAAAACCACTTAACTGATGATTTTTCCCTTCAAAAGCGTTAACAACATTGTTTTTTAAAATTTATTTTATTCAATAAAGTTGAAAAAGTATTTTTTTAAACATTTAGACATTATATTATGCACATCTGCAGAACGGATCTCCTCGTCAAAAATGGGGGGACAGGGTGGGACGGCGCAGTTGCATGAAATCTGACCATGCCAGTTAAGTGGTTTTAAGGTGAGTGCAGCATTTGGATGGAGGAGGCACTCTAGAGACTGGACACCAGCAAATATCACCAGACAAGGGTGTTTATTCTGCCAAAATTGGCAGAATAAACACTCTGGTGTGGTGAAATTTGCTGGTGTCCAGTCTCCAGAGTGCCACCTCCCACCAAATGCTGTGTGTATATATATATATATATATATATATATATCCAGGCTGAGTATCCCTTATCCACAATTCAAAATCACACATTTTTGGTTCCCTTACTGAGATAATGACACATATATAATATATCTATATATGCACATAATATATAACATATATGTCATTATCTCAGTAGGGGACCCAAAAATGTGGGATTTTTAATTTGGGATACTGGATACTCAACGTGTGTGTGTATACACATATATATATATATATATATATAATTTATTTAGACATACTGCCTATTATTAATGAAGTCATCTGCATCTGAACCCTCTTAAGTTCTCCTATTTTCTTCTTACAGTGAGGAGCCCAAAACTATACGTAATATTCAGGATCCATTGACTTACACAATGGTAATACAGTTTACTTTGTGTGTGGTTATCCCCGTTCTTATGGACCTTTGCAGCCCCTGCCTGACACTATGGGGATCATTCCGAGTTGATCGCTCACTAGCTAGTTTTAGCAGCCGTGCAAACGCTATGCCGCCGCCCACTGGGGAGTGTATTTTAGCTTAGCAGAAGTGCAAACGCATGTACAGCCGAGCTCTGCAAAAACAGTTTGTGCAGTTTCTGAGTAGCTCTGAACCTACTCAGCGCTTGCATCACTTCAGCCTATTTGTGTCCGGATTTGACATCATACACCCGACCAGCCATGCCTGCATTTTTTCAGACATGCCTGCGTTTTTGCAAACCCTCCCTGAAAACTGTCAGTTGACACCCCGAAACGCCCCCTTTCTGTCAATCTTCTCGCGGCCGTCAGTGCGACTGAAAACTTTACTAGAACCTGTGCAAAACAACAAATGGCTTTGTACCTGTACGTGACATACGCATGCGCCGAAATACCGATTTTTAGCCTGATCGCTGCACTGCGAACAACGGCAGCTAGCGATCAACTCGGAATGACCCCCTATGTGCTGCTATACATCTATTACTTTCTTCTGTCAACGGGTATTCCTGCATCCTTCTTCATCTCAGTTTTCTCCATCTGTATTCCATTTACCATGCAAGTAGCCTAATTATTCCCACAGTTTAAACACTTAATACCACATGTAACTACTTTAAATTTAATATGTAATTTTCCTAATATTTCTGAAGCAATTTACTATCCTGCTCTCTGCCCTTTAAATATGGACACATCACTATCTAAGCCACTACACGGTCATTAATAAAACTATTGGAAAAGACAGGGCCCATTACTGATCCTGGTATTATAGCACTAATTATACCCCTTTTACACTCGCAGGAAAATCCCGGGATATTGCACGTGAACGCGCATCATCCCGGGATTCTTCTCAGTGTAAATGGGTACATGGACAATTTCCCGGGACGAGCATCCCGGGATTTCATCCCAGGTCAAAAGCAGGGTTGAACCCGGGACCGTCCCGGGAAGCTGTGTAGTGTGAAAGGGTCCGTCCCGGGATTCACTATCCCGGGACTGTTAAAAGGACTTGGATTGGAGCTTTCTTGGGCTCAGAAAAGCTGATGTCATCTTTTCTGAGCCCAAGGCCATTTCTAATGACATACTAATGCATTTGCAGGGATATCCCGGGATCAGTGTAAATGGGGCTGTCCCGGGTCGATCCCAGGTCTTAATGCAGTGTGAAAGGGGTCAGTCCCGGGAATGCATCCCGGGATGCATCCCGGGAGTGACCCGGGAGTGCGAGTGTAAAAGTGGTATTAGTAATTACTAGCCCAGTTGAATATGTTCTTTTATAGTGCTTTAGGTAAATAGCAATTAATAAAAAGTGTACAATTTCAAAATGTGACATTAATACAGTTTAAAATGAAAAATCAGTATTTTGTTAAATTTCAAAGGTATTGAAGATGAAACATAATTTCTGACCTAGAGACGGGATCACAGTCTGCTATGGTGGTGGTGTGTGCTGAATATCTTTTTATTAAAGTACCTTTTAACCTGGTAGTTTGAAGGAAATTTTTAGTAGACCACAAATCTGGCAGAAAAGCCGCTGGCTACAAACAACAGATAGCAGACTTTTACACTTTAATTGCTTCTATACACAGCTCTAACAACTGAGATTGAACTGACTGTATTCATTTTTCAAATTTCATTTTGTGGGTCCTCTAGATGAACAAATATTTATGTATTCAGGGTTATGGATGGGAAACAGCAGAATAACATTCACCAACCAATGTGACGGAAAATATATATCCATGTGCACTAATATGCATATATTCTGATACCAGACTGTTGAAAAATGATGGACTTTTTAATCTTCTGATAGTATACTCAGATGTACTTTTTTTTTAAATATAAATTGAAAATTGATCGTATATTTAAATATAAAATAAAAAATAATAGTACACTATCATTTAAGAAACACTTCCCTAGTACCTGGCTACTATGGTACTTATATACATTTTCTGAGCGTAATATAAATTGTTAAATAAAAAATCTTTAAATTAGCATTATGAGACTGATATACTGTACATATACTAAATTATACTTCCCAACGTTTGAAAAGTTCAAACTGAGACTTTTGCATGCACCTGAAAATGGGCATGGCCTCACTGCTAGAGGGTGTGGTCTTACAGTAAGGGGCACGGCCCCACTGCTAGAGGGTGTGGTCTTACAGTAAGGGGCACGGCCCCACTGCTAGAGGGTGTGGTCTTACAGTAAGGGGCATGGCCTCACTGCTAGAGGGTGTGGTCTTACAGTAAGGGGCATGGCCTCACTGCTAGAGGGTGTGGTCTTATAGTAAGGGGCATGGCCTCACTGCTAGAGGGTGTGGCCTTACAGTAAGGGGCATGGCCTCACTGCTAGAGGGTGTGGTCTTACAGTAAGGGGCATGGCCTCACTGCTAGAGGGTGTGGTCTTATAGTAAGGGGCATGGCCTCTGTGTAAATGATACACCTGCGAGTCACTCCCTCCCCCCCCCCCAATTTCATCATGCTGGCGGCATGCCCAGTGCTCTGGAAACTGATGGGTATGCCCCCAGTCCCTCTTTCCTGTGATTACAGGTTGAGTATCCCATATCAAAATATTCCGAAATACGGAATATTCCGAAATACAGAATTTTTTGAGTGAGAGTGAGATAGTGAAACCTCTATTTTCTGATGGCTCAATGTACACAAACTTTGTTTAATAAACAAAGTTATTAAAAATATTGGCTAAAATGACCTTCAGGCTGTGTGTATAAGGTGTATATGAAACATAAATGCATTGTGTGAATGTAGACACACTTTGTTTAATGCACAAAGTTATAATAAATATTGGCTAAAATTACCATCAGGCTGTGTGTATAAGGTGTATATGAAACATAAATGCATTGTGTGCTTAGATTTGGGTCCCATCACCATGATATCTCATTATGGTATGCAATTATTCCAAAATACGGAAAAATCCGATATCCAAAATACTTCTGGTCCCAAGCATTTTGGATAAGGGATACTCAACTTGTATATGCTATGTGCAGGCTTGGACTGGCCCACAGGGGTACAGGGGAAACCACCGGTGGTCCCTACTGCCTGGGGCCCCACCTCCTGCTCTAAGGCTCAGGTTCCAGACTGTGTACTTGAATTATACATCATACATATGTTACCTTATACTGGACTATGGTATATTTCCTACAGTGCATTGCGGTTATTAATCTGGTACACTATCATGCATGCAGCAGCTGAATTTACTGTATATATTTATGAAGGGGCCAAGATGTTGCACTCTCTAATGGTTAGTCAATCCAATGAGGTGGCAGGCCACAGCCCCTCTGCAGACTGGCCATACCCCTAAACAGGGGCCCCTACCACTGCATTCTCCCGGTGGGCCCTACATGACCCAGTCCGACACTGGCTATGCGCATGGCATCTATTCACCACTTGCTCTGATATGCAGAGCAGTGGTTGAGAGTGGACCTCCCCACCCTCAGTACTGAACACTGTGGCCTGCAGGTGAGATGGAAAAGCAGGACTGTCCTGCTGCAATCTGGGCAGTTTGGAGGCATGATTTGCCCTTAGGCAGTGTTCCACGCATCCTAGAAGTCCATATCCGCCCTATCCATATGTTTGTGTATGCAGCCATCATCCATTTTTACACCAGCCCTATACCTGGTGCAGGAGATCAGACAGATACACCAGCCCTATACCTGGTGCAGGAGTTTAGACAGATATACCAGCCCTATACCTGGTGCAAGATATCAGACAGATTCACCAGCCCTATACCTGGTGCAGGAGATCAGACAGATACACCAGCCCTATACCTGGTGCAGGAGTTTAGACAGATACACCAGCCCTATACCTGGTGCAAGATATCAGACAGATACACCAGCCCTATACCTGGTGCAGGAGTTTAGACAGATATATCAGCCCTATAACTGGTGCAGGAGATCAGACATACACCAGCCCTATACCTGGTGCAAGATATCAGACAGATATACCAGCCCTATACCTGATGCAGGAGATCAGACAGATATACCAGCCCTATACCTGGTGCAAGATATCAGACAGATTCACCAGCCCTATACCTGGTGCAAGATATCAGACAGATTCACCAGCCCTATACCTGGTGCAGGAGAACAGACAGATATACCAGCCCTATATCTGGTGCAGCAGATCAGACAGATATACCAGCCCTATACCTGGTGCAGGAGATCAGACAGATACACCAGCCCTATACCTGGTGCAGGAGAACAGACAGATACACCAGCCCTATACCTGGTGCAGGAGATCAGACAGATATACCAGCCCTATACCTGGAGCAGGAGATCAGACAGATACACCAGCCCTATACCTGGTGCAGGAGATCAGACAGATACACCAGCCCTATACCTGGTGCAGGAGATCAGACAGATACACCAGCCCTATACCTGGTGCAGGAGATCAGACCGATACACCAGCCCTATACCTGGTGCAGGAGATCAGACCGATACACCAGCCCTATACCTGGTGCAGGAGATCAGACAGATACACCAGCCCTATACCTGGTGCAGGAAATCAGACAGATATACCAGCCCTATACCTGGTGCAGGAGATCAGACCGATACATCAGCCCTATACCTGGTGCAGGAGATCAGACAGATACACCAGCCCTATACCTGGTGCAGGAGATCAGACAGATACACCAGCCCTATACCTGGTGCAGGAGATCAGACAGATACACCAGCCCTATACCTGGTGCAGGAGATCAGACCGATACACCAGCCCTATACCTGGTGCAGGAGATCAGACCGATACACCAGCCCTATACCTGGTGCAGGAGATCAGACCGATACACCAGCCCTATACCTGGTGCAGGAGATCAGACAGATACATCAGCCCTATACCTGGTGCAGGAGATCAGACAGATATACCAGCCCTATATCTGGTGCAGCAGATCAGACAGATACATCAGCCCTATACCTGGTGCAGGAGATCAGACAGATACACCAGCCCTATACCTGGTGCAGGAGATCAGACCGATACATCAGCCCTATACCTGGTGCAGGAGATCAGACAGATACACCAGCCCTATACCTGGTGCAGGAGATCAGACAGATACACCAGCCCTATACCTGGTGCAGGAGATCAGACAGATACACCAGCCCTATACCTGGTGCAGGAGAACAGACAGATTCACCAGGCCTATACCTGGTGCAGGAGATCAGACAGATACATCAGCCCTATACCTGGTGCAGGAGATCAGACAGATACACCAGCCCTATACCTGGTGCAGGAGATCAGACAGATACACCAGCCCTATACCTGGTGCAGGAGATCAGACAGATACACCAGCCCTACACCTGGTGCAGGAGATCAGACCGATACACCAGCCCTATACCTGGTGCAGGAGATCAGACCGATACACCAGCCCTATACCTGGTGCAGGAGATCAGACAGATACATCAGCCCTATACCTGGTGCAGGAGATCAGACAGATATACCAGCCCTATATCTGGTGCAGCAGATCAGACAGATACATCAGCCCTATACCTGGTGCAGGAGATCAGACAGATACACCAGCCCTATACCTGGTGCAGGAGATCAGACAGATACACCAGCCCTATATCTGGTGCAGGAGATCAGACAGATACATCAGCCCTATACCTGGTGCAGGAGTTCAGACAGATACATCAGCCCTATACCTGGTGCAGGAGATCAGACCGATACACCAGCCCTATACCTGGTGCAGGAGATCAGACAGATACATCAGCCCTATACCTGGTGCAGGAGATCAGACAGATACATCAGCCCTATACCTGGTGCAGGAGATCAGACAGATACACCAGCCCTATACCTGGTGCAGGAGATCAGACAGATACACCAGCCCTATACCTGGTGCAGGAGATCAGACAGATATACCAGCCCTATACCTGGTGCAGGAGAACAGACAGATTCACCAGGCCTATACCTGGTGCAGGAGATCAGACAGATACATCAGCCCTATACCTGGTGCAGGAGATCAGACAGATACACCAGCCCTATACCTGGTGCAGGAGATCAGACAGATACACCAGCCCTATACCTGGTGCAGGAGATCAGACAGATACATCAGCCCTATACCTGGTGCAGGAGATCAGACAGATACATCAGCCCTATACCTGGTGCAGGAGATCAGACAGATACACAAGCCCTATACCTGGTGCAGGAGATCAGACAGATACACCAGCCCTATACCTGGTGCAGGAGATCAGACAGATACATCAGCCCTATACCTGGTGCAGGAGATCAGACAGATACACCAGCCCTATACCTGGTGCAGGAGATCAGACAGATACACCAGCCCTATACCTGGTGCAGGAGATCAGACAGATACACCAGCCCTATACCTGGTGCAGGAGATCAGACCGATACACCAGCCCTATACCTGGTGCAGGAGATCAGACCGATACACCAGCCCTATACCTGGTGCAGGAGATCAGACAGATACATCAGCCCTATACCTGGTGCAGGAGATCAGACAGATATACCAGCCCTATATCTGGTGCAGCAGATCAGACAGATACATCAGCCCTATACCTGGTGCAGGAGATCAGACAGATACACCAGCCCTATACCTGGTGCAGGAGATCAGACAGATACACCAGCCCTATACCTGATGCAGGAGATCAGACAGATACACCAGCCCTATACCTGGTGCAGGAGATCAGACAGATACACCAGCCCTATACCTGGTGCAGGAGATCAGACAGATACACCAGCCCTATACCTTATGCAGGAGATCAGACGGATACACCAGCCCTATACCTGGAGCAGGAGATCAGACAGATACATCAGCCATATACCTGGTGCAGGAGATCAGACAGATACATCAGCCCTATACCTGATGCAGGAGATCAGACAGATACACCAGCCCTATACCTGGAGCAGGAGATCAGACAGATACATCAGCCATATACCTGGTGCAGGAGATCAGACAGATACATCAGCCCTATACCTGGAGCAGGAGATCAGACAGATACACCAGCCCTATACCTGATGCAGGAGATCAGACAGATACACCAGCCCTATACCTGGTGCAGGAAATCAGACAGATATACCAGCCCTATACCTGGTGCAGGAGATCAGACAGATACACCAGCCCTATACCTGGTGCAGGAGATCAGACAGATTCACCAGCCCTATACCTGGTGCAGGAGATCAGACAGATATACCAGCCCTATACCTGGTGCAGGAGATCAGACAGATATACCAGCCCTATACCTGGTGCAGGAGAACAGACAGATTCACCAGGCCTATACCTGGTGCAGGAGATCAGACAGATACATCAGCCCTATACCTGGTGCAGGAGAACAGACAGATATACCAGCCCTATACCTGGTGCAGGAGAACAGACAGATATACCAGCCCTATACCTGATGCAGGAGATCAGACAGATACACCAGCCCTATACCTGATGCAGGAGATCAGACAGATACACCAGCCCTATATCTGGTGCAGGAGATCAGACAGATACATCAGCCCTATACCTGGTGCAGGAGTTCAGACAGATACATCAGCCCTATACCTGGTGCAGGAGATCAGACAGATACATCAGCCCTGTAACTGGTGCAAGAGATCAGACAGATTTCTGCAAACACTCAACTCAGCTGATTAAAAATAGCAACTGAATGTTAGAATAACAAAAACAATAAGCAATTAAAACAAAAATAAAATATAAAACTAAAATATGAATTTAAAATCAATAATACTCTCACTATATGGTGTACAATACATTGGCGTTTGTATAATGGGTGCAGTGTGTGTGGTGCACTCGGTCCCCTGGGTCCAGGGGGGTGCCACACCGCACAAATTACACCTATATTTTAATACTTACCTAAAATTGCAGCCAAAATGGCCACTGCACATGCGCAGTGTGATTTTGGTCTCTGGAACATGGCGGACGCCATGTTTCTGGAGACCTACGCATGCATAGCAAACTCCAGCTCGATGCCGGAGACTACTGAGCCATGCATCAGAGGGGGCCCACCCGGAGTCTGCACAGGGTGCCCCTCCTCTGTTAAAACGCCCCTTGTACAATAGCAATGCATTTTGTAGGTCGCAGTCTGCTTACTGAGGCAGTAGTCACTGCCGGAGGGCTGTCCATGAAATAGGTTGGTTTTAGTCTATATGTTATTTTAACATTCAATTTCCATTTTTTATATTATTATACAGTAAGTTTTTAGTGCATGTTACTGTATTTTGTTCTCCCGATACTGATTATTTTAACAGTAGTTGTTGCTGATACTGTCTATCCTTTTGTTGGAGTATTTACACTCCAGGACAAGGATGTTAAAATATCAGTATTTCAATAAAGTATATCCGACCTCTATTTGCAATAGTGAACATTTATTATTGATATTATGTGAGTGAAATGATGTTCTGGAGATGGTACAGACTGCCATTTTATTATGCTTGTAGACATTGTTTGGTGTATACCTAGGATGTCGCTGAGCTTTTTCTTAGTCTGATAGACCCTACTTACATAGCCATGTATGGGACAGGAAAGTTAGGAGGAGGGGAGATAGACTTGAATGAAAAGATGAGTTTTAAGGGCACACTTAAAAGTTAGGAGAGGGAAATAAGAGTATAAATGAGCATGAGAGGGCATTCTAGCGTTTGATGCTGCACTTGAGAAGTCTGGAGGGAGTGGGAACTGGTGATCAGGGAGGTGGAGAGGAGAAAGTTGCTAGTGGAATAGAAAGGACTAATGGGAGTGTGTGAGGAAATGAGGTTGGAAATATATGGGTGAGAACAGTAGTTGAGATCTTTGTAGGTGGGTGAGATAAGTTTAAACTTGATTTGGTATAGTACAGGGAGTAAGTGACTGGCTGATGCAGGGCAGCAGAGGTAGAGTGGCAAGAAAGTAAAATGAGACAGCAATATTGAGAATGGCCTGAAGAGCTGCAAGGCGGGAATGAGGTAAACAGATGAGAAGTAGGCTACAGTTATCAAGGAAGAAGTGGCAGGATTGGGAGAAAGAGTTGTGGGTTTTGCAGGGGAGTCTATAGATAACACCCAGACAGTGTACCTGGGACAGAGGAGAGGGAGGTGTTATCAATGGAGAGTGTAAGGGGGAAGATGGTGGACATTTGGACGGAAAACCAATGACTTCCATTTTAGAGGTATTGAGTTTAGGGAAGCTGCTGTGCCTAACTGATTTATTGGATTGTGGATGTGGCTTCCACAGAAGGAGGCAGGTTTTATTTTGCTTGTGTACACAACAGAACCGTGGATAAAGTATCCTTTTTTAAGTGTTCAATCAGGTATATTATTGTGAATTGAAAGTATCTAAAATGATTTTACTACATTAACCTATCACTGGTTGCAGTCACCTCTATTATTACAGAAATAACATAAAAAAATTACATACACATACATAGTTTTCAAATAAAACCGTTAAATACTATATTCTCAAATTTAGTGAATATATTAAAAAAAGAATTATTCTTAATTGATCCATTTAGTGTCCAAATGAGAAGAAACCCTGAGAGATTCCCCTCAAAAATAACTGAGACACACAATAAGTGACTCTTCACCATCATCCAATCACAACTGTTCTGAAGCGGTATGCTTGTGATAGGCTGGCAGTTAGAGCGAGTTCCAATGGTTGCCTATTCTGATTATTTAACTGCCATTGAAGGTGTATTAATATGTTGTTTGGGGGATTTTCAGGGTTTCTTGTGTTTATTTGTAGGACAGGGATTTCTGGGTCGAGTAAAAACACTTAAGGCTACATTACGCTGGTAAAATATGCTAAATTTACAGTGCCACATGTGTAATGAGGACAGTATTCTGCAGAACAGGTTTAAAGGAATTATGTCTACTTAACGTACTATAATTTGCATGATTATTTATGTTAGGATAAGAAGCGGACTTGCCAGCAGTATATCACAATTATTGATGTTTTGGCCTGAGACTATATAATATTCAGTTCTGCGTATCACATGAAACGGTAGCTAGACAGTTCCCTGAGCTTGACCATAAAATAATGTGTGACACTGACAGAACACACTGACTGGGTAACAGATAATACTGTATATTCCCTTGTCTTTCACCATATATTTGTAGCATGTGTACATGTTCTACTATTAGTAATAGATTGTCCCGGTTCTAATTTCATATTGGTAATTTAATTGGTAGACTTATTAATTATTATATTTTCTTTCTTTACAGCTACTAAATTGTTTTGTTATCCCTGTGGTCATATTACTGTCCTGGTTTTTCTTGCTGGTCCGATATAAGGTTTTACACTTCATTGGTGCTGTGGCATGTATCCTTGGAATTGGGTGCATGGCAGGAGCTGATGTACTTATGGGAAGGCAGCAAAAAGAAGGTAAGTCATGTTCTTGATGCACTATTTAATACCACTGCACATTTTGTATTGAAGCTGTGTTTATTAAATGTTTGAAATATATTTATTGAAGCACTTTGCATTGTCAAAATGCAAGGAATACATCACATTGTTACATAAACAAAAGAAGAAATCAAAAGAGCGAGTCCAGTGAATAGACAATATAAATTAAAATAATTGGTCCAAGGCATGAGAATACTAAGTGTACAATGGCCCTCATTCCGAGTCGTTCGCTCGGTAATTTTCTTCGCATCGCAGCGTTTTTCTGCTTAGTACGCATGCGCAATGTTCGCACTGCGACTGCGCCAAGTAATTTTGCTATGAAGATAGTTTTTTTACTCACGGCTTTTTCTTCGCTCCGGCGAACGTAATGTGATTGACAGGAAATGGGTGTTACTGGGCGGAAACACGGCGTTTTATGGGCGTGTGGATGAAAACGCTACCGTTTCCGGAAAAAACGCAGGAGTGGCTGGAGGAACGGAGGAGTGTCTGGGCGAACGCTGGGTGTGTTTGTGACGTCAAACCAGGAACGACAAGCACTGAACTGATCGCAGATGCCGAGTAAGTCTGAAGCTACTCTGAAACTGCTAAGTAGTTTGTAATCGCAATATTGCGAATACATCGTTCGCAATTTTAAGAAGCTAAGATTCACTCCCAGTAGGCGGCGGCTTAGCGTGTGTAACTCTGCTAAAATCGCCTTGCGAGCGAACAACTCGGAATGAGGGCCAATAAGCAGAATAGCAGCAAATGACTTGCCAAAAGGAAAAAAACAACAACTACTAAGTGTGCCCAGGGGGCTAGAGAGAGGAGTACCATTATATAAATTTCCATCCACTAATCAAAATCAACAGAGAAGAATTGAATGGTCAATGGAGACCATCCTAAGGTCATACCAAGAAGTGTGTAGAAGACTCTTGTGGATTTGAGATCTAGTGGCAATGGGAGGTGTAGCAATGTAACTCCCATATCTCAAAAAGAAACCTGTGCATTTTTATCTTTCCACAATGTCTCCACCTAGTCCATTCTAAAAATATATGTACGAAAAGAGTGAAAGAGGGAGGCTTCATCTAAATCCAGTCCTGACGAATGGTCTTTTCTATCAGCTGCGCTTATTGCCTAAAGTAACTTTTTACTTCCTCTAGTAAATCTCTAGCTCTCTGAGAAAGCCCCTGACACTGCCCACTCAGGGCCAACCAGCTGACTTTTAGCGTCATTGCACAGTAATAGCCTGAGACGTCTGACCAGAGGGCATTCCAATAAACAAATAAATCTGCTGCTCCATGGATGCATTTGGGACAATGATTAAAGTCTGACAGTCCTGGGTGCATTTGGTGAAAGGGTATCGTTAGAGAAATAAGAGTCCCACTAAGCTCACAAATTGTGCAAGACGGATTGAAGCTGTGTACATATTAGATAACATGCTTGAAGTGGGGCGGCATACAGTGGTATGGCCCTCCTTCTTCCTTCTCATTGGTGTAGAGAGTGAGGGCCAGCTCGAGGGCTGTAGGCGCCACCCCACAGACCGGCCGCTGCCGGGACTTGCCTGGGATCACATTATGACTATATCCGGAAGGATGGGCAGTTTAGTGAGGAGGGGACCTTATAACATGTCTCCTAAGTTTTGCACCTGGTGGTGGAGAGATCCAAGCACTCTCTGCCAGGATTGCCCCCCCTGCTCTAATCCATGCTTGCCTGCTACTGTATATTGCAGATCCCCCAGGTGCATTCTGCACACCCATTACACACTACCACAGTACCAGATGCATATAGAGTTTCAGCTGCTAGGCGCTGTAGTATTCAGGCTTTGCTGCTCTGTATGAATGTGGGAAGGGGACTGTGTTTGTGTTACTGCTTAGTTCCTCTCCCCCCCCCAATTAAAATGTTGATCTTTATGCAATAGTGGATGACTTTCCCCTGATCTCCAGAAAGTCAAGCACCCATATAGTGTGCACCCTAGATGCTTCCTCCATGGCTCAGCCATGTGCCATAATCCTGTGCTGTTGTGACTCCTCTTCCTCTGCAGGCTGTAGCCCCAGATAAATAGGGAGTGAGGTGCAGGGGTGACAGATGGATGGTGGGAGTGAAAGAAGGACAGGGGGTAAGTAAGGATAGGAGGAAGTAAGAGTAGCAGGTGGGACATGTGAGACACTAAGGAAAGCTGAAATAAAACATATTGTATGGGGAAGAGGATGATGGACACGGGTGGTAGGGAACACAAGTTGGATAACATTATATCATTTAACATGGTTTGTTTTATACTATGTAGTTTTAAAAAGTTTGTAAAATTGATTTTACGTTATCAAAATCCACAACGTTTCTGTGGTTCTAGGAGGTGTGTAGGATTAGGGGTGTGTGTGTGCCCGCACGTGCCATCTAGTGGCCACCGGTGCACCATAGAGGTGAGGAGCAGTGTAAGCCAAATTATTTCAATGAAACACGTTCCATATGCAGTTGAAATCATTATTTTATATTTTAGACTAGTTTTGTTTTCTAACATTCTGTTTTCTATTATGTCCACAGATTATTACCTAGGAGATAGTAAACTAATTGGAGATGTCTTGGTTCTCGGAGGTGCCACTCTGTATGGTATTTCTAGCGTGTGCCAAGAATATATTGTTAGAAACCTTAGCCGAATTGAGCTACTGGGGATGATTGGACTTTTTGGCTCCTTCTTCAGCGGAATACAGCTGTGAGTATAAAAATGCTAATAGTTAAACCAAATCTTCTAAATGCATGGATAGACTGACAGATGAACTGACAAAAATAGATATTAATATATTTGCCTATGTTTGGTTTCACAAATAGATTAAGAAAATTAATTGAATTAAATTAGGCTAACTTTTACAATGTTATGATGACTGTTCAAACTAACTGTCAAAGTGTATTCTACAGATGTGTCTGCTTACATCTAGCCTTGCTGCACGTTAAACAGCCCTTCTAGTCACGCATCGGTATCGCCAAATGTCTTTGAAATATAACTTTTTTCATTAAAATGCATCTTAATTGCAAAACAATGTGAATAGGATTCACAAGCAGCTTGTACTGATTATAATGATTTGCAGCATGCCTATATTCTGTGTGTGACCACGGCTGTGTGTGCATAGGAAATGCTACGCTTTATACACTGTAATGTACTATTTGGCATGCAGCTATAGCCGCAACCGTACAGAAAATATAGGCATGCATCATTTTTAATCAGCAGAGTCTGCTTGTGCATTCTATTGCGAAAAAGATGCATTTAAAGCAAAAAAAGGATGCCCAGCGCTAACGGAGATGTACGGAACCTGTCAGCTCACTCATGCCATTCATCTCCTGCTGCGGGGCGCATTTAGACAAGATGTTATGAGGACACATCTGTATATTATTGTATGTGTCAGATAAGCAGCCCTTTTTGCTGTTAAATTTGGTCAAAGACGAAGATATATATTAATTTCCATAGCACTTAAATATATGATGTTACCTTATTTGGCGCCTGACATTGTTTACATGCAATCCAAAAAATTATTTCCGAACTGACAAAAGATCCGAACCAGGACTCGGATCCACTCAGAACCCTAAGGTAATTTTGAACCGGGACTTGATTTGACTCTGAACCGCTAAGTTCGGGTGTGTTCATATTTCAGGAAAATCAAACCGTACAGCTCTAATATAAAGAATCTAAGGAGTAGATACCAATGGGATGGGCTAATTAAATGTCATGGTTTATCATGGTGAAATTCCCTGGGCCTAGACATACTTCTCCCTTAGGGACTAATTTGAACTCCTTTAAAGATGTTTTGCCTTTGAAGGTCAGGACTTAGGGAAACTCATTTCTGGTATTTAGTGGTAGAATGGCTGTGTAGAATTATTGCAGAGCCAAGTCAAACAGAGTCTAAAGCTCAAATTTAATGTACGTAGCCTAAAGTTCAGACTGTATTTCATTGGCCAATTTATTTGATCACTTCCATCATACTGTATCTAATAGGGTCACCCCTTTTCCCATCAGAATTTTTAATTTGGGTATATTTCCCTGTTATTTAGCCAAAATTGTTTGTTAGCATCTATTTTTACAACAGTATACCCCTGTAATCCAAAGTAAAAAAAAAAAAATATTGGCATTTATGTAGCAGTTCGACATAAAGCTAACGTTCTCGCAGAAATGGGATCCATGGTTTCCTTTTGTAATACTGAATTGTTCCCTCCATTTTTCCTTGTATTATACTGACTGTGTATCTTTTGAGTTACAAGTATCAATACTTTCAACTCAAAACTCAGCAATATTTATACACCAGGCACTCATAGGGGTACATTTACTAAGATGGGAGTTCTATTTAAGATGGGATGTTGCCCATAGCAACCAATCAGATTCTAGGTATTATCTTCTAGAAGATGCTAGATAAATGAGAAGTAGAATTTGATTGGTTGCTATAGGCAACATCCCATCTTAAATAGAACTCCCATCTTAGTAAATTTACCCCATAGTGTATAATTGCACCCCTAGAAACAGAGCTGCAGCTTCACACATTAGTAGTAAATACAAAAGTTGTACCAACCTTTTTGTACACAAGAGAATAGTGTCTTGACAGTGTAGTAATACATGTGAAAATAGAATTTTCCATTTAAAATGTACAGTAATGAAATACAAATGCTCCCCACATCTTATGTTAAGTGCTTCGTAAATAAAATCTTTCCTGCAGTAATCCAAATGGAATTAACAAAACAAGTCATGCGAACAAATACAGTTGAATTGACATAATATTCTTGCGATGCAAATGTGTGAAGCTGATTGTATCAATATGCAAGCAGCCAATCAGAAGCCGCTAACACACACCAGTACTTGCAATAGATACACCATCGAAGGAGTGTACCCGTGGAAACAAGGAGGATATTTATCAAACCTTCTAAAAAGGACAAGTAGTGAAGTTGCACACAGCAACCAATCAATCTACAGATTTGTACTCATACACTATAGCTGCAGTCGCGCCAAGCAGCCCTTCTTAATACACCAAGTCTAGGGCAACTTGGCTTGCCCTGAGTATCTTTTTCACTTAAAACCACGTAACAAGACTGTGCTGATTAATTTGCTGTGTGGCATTTGTGTGCGAATGAGTCTGAATCTGTATACAAAGTGCTACGTCGCAGCATACAACACTTTTTTCATGCCAAGTTTCATTGTGCTTCATCTGCGACTTTGTAAATATTTAAAACTAATTGCTGTGTGGCTAAGTTTGCAGTCCGACTCTTCTGGTACAGACTGAGTGGTGTTTGCGGTGCCAGTAATATGCAATTTAAAGAAAAAGTCACTACGTTATACTCACTCGCGTTGCTTCGTGTATGCAGACTTAGGGGGGAATTAAATTCCGTTCGAAGGATGCGCATTGCCATTGCTACGGCATTTAAATGCTGGCGGCGTCACCCTATCTCGCATCCTTCTCCTGTCCGGTCAAATGCCAAATTTGTACAAAAGTGCTTGCTACCCTATGAGGCAGTGCACACTAGAAAGTCTTTTCAATGATTACAGTAACTTTTGACCCTCTAAAATGAGATTATATGACTTTGTTACATACATCAAAATGTATGTATATTTAATAAATAAATAAATATATATATATATATATATATATATATATATATACACATACACATACACACACACAGTCAAGTAACATTATTATGATGTGAAGTAGCCAGAGATACCTCCATGTGCAGCACGGACGTCAGCTAGACGGGCTGTGGGGTATATTTACTAAGGTCCCGATTTTGACCGAGATGCCGTTTTTTCATCAAAGTGTCATCTCGGTAATTTACTAAGCAATAATCACGGCAGTGATGAGGGCATTCGTAATTTTTTGGAAGTCCAACAAAAAAAATACGAATGAATACACCATCGGTCAAAACGCGGCTGTTTAAGTATGAATCTCGGTAATTTACTAAGAAGTGCAAAGCAAAAAAAAAACACTGCCGTGAAAAATTACAACTCGTAAAAAAGTGCTAAAAAAAAACAGACCTGCTTTTTTAATCCGTGATTGTATAGGCATGCAGGGATCCATGAGATCCGTGCATGTATATCAGTGGGAAGGGGTGGGAAAGTGGTTATTTTCTTTAAAAAAATTGCGTGGGGTCCCCCCTCCTAAGCATAACCAGCCTCGGGCTCTTTGAGCCGATCCTGGTTGCAGAAATATGGGGGGGAAAATGACAGGGGTTCCCCCATATTTAAGCAACCAGCATCGGGCTCTGCGCCTGGTCCTGGTTCCAAAAATACGGGGGACAAAAAGAGTAGGGGTCCCCCGTATTTTTAAAACCAGCACCGGGCTCCACTAGCTGGACAGATAATGCCACAGCCGGGGGTCACTTTTATATAGTGCCCTGCGGCCGTGGCATCAAATATCCAACTAGTCACCCCTGGCCGGGGTACCCTGGGGGAGTGGGGACCCCTTCAATCAAGGGGTCCCCCCCCCCCAGCCACCCAAGGGCCAGGGGTGAAGCCCGAGGCTGTCCCCCCCCATCCAATTGGCTGCGGATGGGGGGCTGATAGCCTTTTGTGAAAATGAAAAGATATTGTTTTTAGTAGCAGTACTACAAGGCCCAGCAAGCCTCCCCCGCATGCTGGTACTTGGAGAACCACAAGTACCAGCATGCGGCGGAAAAACGGGCCCGCTGGTACCTGTAGTACTACTACTAAAAAAATACCCAAAAAAAGACAATACACACACACCTTGAAAGTAAAGTTTTATTACATGCATCCACACAAACATACATACATACTTACCTTATGTTCACACGAGGGTCGGTCCTCTTCTCCAGTAGAATCCATGGGGTACCTGTTGAATAAATTCTACTCACCAGATCCAGGGTCCCAGGCTCCTCGTAGCATCCATTTGTAATCCACGTACTTGAATAAAATAAAAAAACGGAGAGCCGAGCCACGCACTGAAAGGGGACCCATGTTTGCACATGGGCCCCCTTTCCCCGAATGCCAGAAACCCACTCTGACTGATGTCTAAGTGGGTTTCTTCAGCCAATCAGGGAGCGCTACGTTGTAGCACCCTCCTGATCGGCTGTGTGCTCCTGTACTGTCTGACAGGTGGCACACTGCAGTGTTACAATGTAGCGCCTATGCGCTCCATTGTAACCAATGGTGGGAACTTTGTAGTCAGCGGTTGACCGAAAGTGTGTATTGTCTTTTTTTGGGTATTTTTTTAGTAGTAGTACTACAGGTGCCAGCGGGCCCGTTTTTCCGCCGCATGCTGGTACTTGTGGTTCTCCAAGTACCAGCATGCGGGGGAGGCTTGCTGGGCCTTGTAGTACTGCTACTAAAAACAATATCTTTTCATTTTCACAAAAGGCTATCAGCCCCCCATCCGCAGCCAATTGGATGGGGGGGGACAGCCTCGGGCTTCACCCCTGGCCCTTGGGTGGCTGGGGGGGGGACCCCTTGATTGAAGGGGTCCCCACTCCCCCAGGGTACCCCGGCCAGGGGTGACTAGTTGGATATTTGATGCCACGGCCGCAGGGCACTATATAAAAGTGACCCCCGGCTGTGGCATTATCTGTCCAGCTAGTGGAGCCCGGTGCTGGTTTTAAAAATACGGGGGACCCCTACTCTTTTTGTCCCCCGTATTTTTGGAACCAGGACCAGGCGCAGAGCCCGATGCTGGTTGCTTAAATATGGGGGAACCCCTGTCATTTTTTTCCCCATATTTCTGCAACCAGGGTCGGCTCAAAGAGCCCGAGGCTGGTTATGCTTAGGAGGGGGGACCCCACGCATTTTTTTTCGCCGTTTTACAGTGTTTATTTAAAAAAAAAAAAAAAAATGAACCCCAGCACGGATCACACAGATCCGACCGAGATTCATTGTGATAAAGTCGGCAGTGTTTTGCTGATCACTGCCGTAAAAAACGGGAAAAAAACACGAATGACATCGACATCGGAACAAATTAAAAATCCAAATACGACAGCTTAGTAAATTAGGCGTAATAAATTCAAAAAGTTGCAGTTTTACACTTTCGATGTCATTCGTGATTGAACTTTGACCTTTTTCCGAAAATTACGAATGTTAGTAAATATACCCATGTATGTCATTTTAGACACACATCTGGTAGCCCCAGGTTCATTTTGATGGTGAGTTTCTCCACTGTAGCGTGTCCATCAGTCCTCACGCACCTTCATAGCCGACGATCACCTCTCACATCAATGGCATGTGGTGCTCCACCGTTTCCACATTGGTTATTCGCAATGGTGCCATTTGTCCAGTCATGATACACCTTCACCACAGCAGCACACGATAAGTTCACAAACTGCGTAGCTTCAGAAATACTGCCACCCTTGGCCCGAAAGCCGATAATCATCCCTTTTTGCAACTCTGATAAATCGCACGGCACACTCCTTCCCCAATGTAAATGCCATGGTGCACATTACTGTAAACATATCCTTGGTTCAGCACTTAGTGAGACACTGGTTATTTATGTGTTTCCGAATCCGCTCATCACTAGTGTTTATGTGTTTGTTTGTTTGTTTGTTTGTTTGTGTGTGTGTGTGTGGTGTGGGGGGGCTGTGACATAATTGACCACATGTGTCTTTTATCAGCAGTTATTATGGTTAGGCAATAGACATAGACGCACGGGCAGCACGGACGGTGTAATGGTTAGCATTACTGCCTCACAGCACTGAGGTCATAGGTTCGATTTGCACCATGGCCCTAACTGTGTGGCGGTTGTATATTTTCTCTTTGCCTGCATGGTTTTCCTCAAGGTACTCCCATTTCTTCCCACAATCCCAAAAAATATATACACATGTTAATTCGCTCCCAACTAAATTAACTGTAGCGTGAATGTGTGTGCATGTACATGTGGTAGGAAATATTGGGCCTAATTCAAATCTGATCGTAGCAGCAAATTTATTCTCTAATGGACAAAATCATGGGCACTGCAGGTGGGGCAGATTTGGGTGGGTTATTTTGTTTCTGTGGAAGGTAAATACTGGCTGCTTTATTTTTACACTGCAATTTAGATTTCAGTTTGAACACACCCCACCCAAATCTACCTCTCTCTGCACATGATATATCTGCCACACCTGCAGTGCATATGGTTTAGCCCATTAGAGAAAAATGTTGCTGCTGCGATCAGGTCTGAATTAGGCCCTAATATTGGAGTGTCTCAATAAAACCAAAAGGTGAATGTCCTACAATGGTCCAGTCACATTTCTGATTTTAATCTAAATAGAGTTATGTGTCACTTTTTGAAAATCGGGTTGAACAGATGTCAACTGACCAAACTGAAAAATGAAGGGGCTCATTCATATTTGTACGAAAATGTGTACGCAACTGCATTTTTCTTGGTTACAGAACTGCTAATCATTGCAAGTGAAGTTGCCGCCCAGAGAGATGCCCACGGGAGCCATCGCAAAGTCCTCCACAATTACTTATTCATACGCAGCACCGACGCAACAATGAGGGACATCGACTGCTAGGGTTGACCTATGGCTACGCAGACTGACCGCGGCAGTAACGATGATCACAGCTGAAGGCAGATACATGCCTCAAAAATGGCCATGACACGCCTGCATTTTTGCTGCCACTCTCACGTGAACTCCCCTAAACAATCCTGTCCTGTCAATAACTCTGCGTATAAAATGTCAGTGTGAGCATGATCGCAAAGGCACCTTGGCGCGGGTGCAGTGCGAACGTGGCAAATGTGCAGTCTGCTGATAATCGCTCCATTGCAAAAACATCAGCATTGCGTTTCAAACATGAATTACTGTAGGCCCTTAGAGCAGATCTGCATGAGAGAATGTGCACAGCTGGTTACATACTCTAACCAAAAGCCTCAGAGCTGTTATTGCTGCAGGAAATAGCTGTACAAATATTAAAGTAAAGATAGTAGGGTTTTTTCCCTGAAGGTGAGTTTGTAAGAAAACATTTTCCTATTGAAATCTAATTTTGAGTTGCAGTGATTTTAAATGAAAATACTGTGCCACAGAGAACAAAAAATCAATGTGGGATTTGATATTCATTTAAATAAGGCAATTGGCAGTGACGTGCAGTCAGGGAAGGCAGGGAGGTAGAACCTCACCTTTCATACTCCAGTACACTGCAGAGTTTTGACTATAAAAACAGCTTATAACGATCATCTTTGTATTATTCATAATATCTTTGTATTATACTAATCATTTTTATAGTCAAAACTCACCACCAAATCATAGATGGGTGTGTAAATCTGGCTCTGATACTATCTAGAGCCTCCTCAGCCATTGGCCTCACAATACATCACTGGTAATTAGTCACAGGAGTCTAAAGGAGGGTACACACGGAGAGATCAGTGCTTAAATTCCAAGCAATCGATAGCGATGCGCGGCCCAGAATCACCGGTGCTAGACTGGCCTGCAGGCAGGCACAATCTAGCAGGTCGCTCATTTCACCGCTGGGTGAAGCATTCTACCCGGTAATTTCATGAAAAACATGGGTCCTTTTTCTGTGTGAAACGGTCAACCCGGGATGAAATTCCTGGGACTTCAAGACTTAGGGGGTAGTTCAGATCTAATCGCTGGACTGCTAATTTTGCTGTCCTGCGATCAGATAGCCACCGACTCCAGGGGGAGTGTACATTCACCGTGCAAGTGTGCGAACGCATGTGTACACCGAGCTGCGAAAATCCACTTTGTGCAGTCTGTACGCAATACAGGACTTACTCCTCCAGTGCGATGAGATCAGGCTGATCGAGGTCGGAGTTGACGTGAGACGCCCTCCTTGAAAACGCTTGGCACGCCTGCATTTTTCCGGATACTCCCTTTAAATGCTCAGCTGCCACCCACAGACAGCCTCTTGCTGTCAATCACCTTGCGAAAGCCAGTACGAACTGATTTTTCGCACCATCCCGTCACTGACCGGCAATGCCCGTTGTTGTTGTCCGATGCGCGTGCGCATTGCGGTGCATATGCATGCGCAGGTATGACCCGATCGCCCGCTGTGCAAAAACAGCAGAGCACAGCGGGCGATCGGATCTGAATTACCCCCTTAGAGACTTTTGACTTAAAGGCCCAGGAATTTCGACCCAGGTTGACCCTTTCACACAGACAAAATACCCGTGTTGATCTGCAAATGCTTGTCTATGTGAAAGGGGGAGTCAAACAGAGCCCGGCAACAAGACCCGGCACTGAGATGATGGGTAATTGCCGGGTTTTATGTCTGAAAGTGCTATAAGTTTACTCTTGTATTTCCTGTGCAGTCATCTGCCTCCAAAAGTCAGTGGGAAACTAAAATGGTAACTGCCACTGCATCCTTCGCTTATGGGGAGTAAATAAAGGCACATTGCTTATTTAAAAATGGGAAATACTTTTAATATTTCTATAAACAATACTGTGTGGTTCTTTATAGGAATTTTAGGTCAACCATTGTGGCTAAAATATTTTATGTTGCACATTATTTCAAGGACAACAAGCCATAATTCATTTTGTATGCCAGATACACTGGGAAAATAGACATGTTATTTCTAGAACGGATCCTATTTTAGATTGACTGTAATGTGTCTAAAATGAAAACATCTATTTCCTTTCAGAGCAATAATGGAACACAAGGAGTTGTTAAAAGTACCTTGGGACTGGCAAATAGGTAAGACATTTAAATTCTGCTATAAATAATGCTTAGCTAAACAATGAATAAAGTCCTTGCAATCTATCAAACCAGCGCCGCTTCATAACATTTCCTAAATGAGTTCTCCACCTACTGGCTTATATAACATTTACTGCTCCATTATCTTAGGCACAGAACAGCAATATGAGGAGATCATTGGGAAAATAAAATCACAGAGGATGACACTCTCTCTCTAATGTGAGCCAGAAGAATATGAACACTATTAACAGCAATGACCATAAAAACAAATACTTAGGCAAAATCCAAATGTATTATTCTCATAAAATAAAATTGCCCAGAGCAAACTATGCATAAAACATACAAATGAGATAGCAGTAAATTATGTCTGGATATGGAATGCTGGAAAAACATACATCTATGTCTGCTCCAACTGATATTTAACAGTACAAGGGTTTCTGTTTGTCTTATTAAACAAGTCTGTATAGTGGCATGACATAAATTATTGAAGCACTCGGGCCTTTGGCTAACGCATTAAATATGGTTATATTAATACATGCTCATTAAAATGTATTTAATAATAACTACATGCGGGATGCGGTTAGCTGACCGGCACTTGGGATCCCGGCGGTCAGCATGCCGATTCCGGGATCCCGAACGCTAGAAATGCTGACCAACAGGCTCTAGTCCCAGGATACCCATAGAGTGGGAATAGAACCTGTGCAGCAAGCTCGCAAGGCGCTTAGTTGCGCTCCCCCCCCCCCCTCCTCGCCGGCATTCTGCTGCTGGCATCCCGGGGTCGGTATGCTGACCGCCAGGATCCCAGCAGCCGGTAATCCAGCCCCAACCCCTACATATATATAAAATAGTATACAATTGCATACCTTCCAACTGGCCTGATTTTCGTGGGACAGTCCCATTTCTTGGGGGGGGGGGGGGCTGTCCCTCCCGTGTGCCGCAATGTCCCATGGTGGGGGGGGGGGGGTGCAGTTTGGAGGATCCATATCACTTGCTGCTTTTCTTAGTTCAGAGCAGAGCAGCACTGATTAGACGCCAGTGAGCCAGAGGGATTGGGGGCATGGCCAGCAGCCCACAGAGTGCTGCTCGTGCCCCCACTGACACGAAAATGGGAGGCATGTCTCGCGATTGCGTCATTCACATGAAACCACTCCCCCTTTTCAACAGGCCTTTCCCCCTTTTCTGTGACTCCAAACTTCTGGATGTTGAGAGGTATGCAATTGTATTTATGTTTATATGCTGAAATATGCTTGGCATTACTGTTGAGTAATCGGATGCCATGCATATAGACCCAACAATGTTGATTCTATTTTTGGGGAGAGGGTATCCGGACTCTAGGTCAACACTGTCTAGGTCGACACACATTAGGTTGACACCTATTGGTCGACATTGAGTATGTTGACACCGGAAATAGGTCGACACAACCATTAGGTCGACATGAACAGGGTCAACATGGAAAAAGGTTGACATGAGTTTTTCACTTTTTTTAATTCTTTTGAACGTTTTCATACTTTACGATCCACGTGGGCTACAATTGGGAACAGTAACCTGCCCGAAGCATGGTGAGCGAAGCGAGCCATGCAAGGGGACACGGTGCACTAATTGGGGTTCCCCGTCACTTTACAAAGAAAAGTACACCAATTTCCCCATGTCGACCTTGTTCATGTCGACCTAATGGCCACGTCGACCTATTTCATGTGTTGGCCCAGTCACTGTCGACCAATAGGTGTCGACCTAATGTGTGTCGACCTAGACACTGTTAACTCTGAGTCCCATACCTGGGGAGAGGCAGCATCTGCCCTATAGGTAGGCTCCTAAAGGACACGTGAGTAGGGGTGGATTGGGGTGGCAAAATAGCTCGGGAAATTTCTGGAAGCAGTCCCAATGTGGGTGTGGTCTGATGAGGGGGTGGGGTCTGTTGAGAGGAATGGGTCCTCATAAGCAGTGCCATTTCTTGCGACAAGTGAGCCGTGCGATTGCACAGGGCGTCCGACGTGGCACTTTGCATCTCCTATCTGCTCCCCCTCTTCCTTCTTCCCTAGTCCTCTGCTTGGGAGGGTGGAGTTTCGCAGAATGACTTTGTTGCATTGTAACGTCACAACGCAACCGCATCATACCACAAAACTCCGCCCTCCCTGAGTGGAGTACTAGGGAAGAGAGAGCAGGGGGAGCAGGAGATTAAGTACTAGCGGGCTAGTGTCTGCTAGCAAATGTACTTTATACACCTCCTTGGCAATGAGTATTACCCTTGGCAACCAGCATGGATCCCAGAGCATGAAACCCCTGGCAATGAGCATGACACCCAGCGCGTGAAACCCCTGGCAATGAGCATGACACCCAGCACATGAAACCCCTGGCAACGAGCGTGACACCCAGCGCATAAAGCCCCTGGCAATGAGCAGGTAATTTAAAAGTCATTAGAAGCTTTTCTGTAGGGCATAATGTATCACAGGCATTGCGGTGTGTGGTATAATATGGTGCAAGGGGCATTACTGCGTAGGACTTAATATGGTGGAATGTTTTTTTTTCCTGCGGTGGCCGAGGTCTGTTGCATGGTCAAAAACTGGGGTGTAAGGTGGTCTTTTCCTGCTAGGCTATGCCTATTTTAGGTCGGCCACGCCCATTTTAGCGAGGCGACGCTTCGGCACGCGCAATATAGGGGTTTTTCTGTCCATGGGGGGTGCATTTTTTTAATGCTCGCACTGGGAGCCAAATTGTCTAGAAACAGCCCTGCTCATAGGGCCTGATTGTCAGCCGTCCCTGCGTGTTTTGCTGCAGTTGTGTCTAAGACCAGTTTCGAATTGTGAACTAAACGTGGCCTTGTAAAATTGTGTAGAAGTGGTCCGACATGGGCAGCACAAGAGGTAAAACATACAGTGTAGTCATGTCAGCCTACCATGAGTCTTCCTGGGGGGGCCCTATGGTCAGTCCATCCCTGCACGTGAGCAAGATGGAAGAGGTTGGGGTAGAAATACACTGGAAACAGAAAGCTTGTACACAAGACAAAGGGATCAGGTGATCTTTTCACTGGTAAAAGGAAATAAATAAATCTATGTAAAAGCAGTTGCTATATTGAAATCTACAAATACAATTGTTTCTACACAAATTGCAGGTGTATTTACATAAACAATTATAAATTGTAATACTTTTATACCACAAGAAACAATATTGTGGGGATCATGTAGTCCTGCTGGACGTATTTTACGTCAAAAGTGGAGGTGTAAAAACAATTCTGTTTGTTCATTGAGCCAAATACGGTATATCTTGATATGCATCCAGCACTACACCAGTAGTAAATACACCAGTAACAAGCATGGGGATTTGGCTTTCCAGTGATTGGTGTATGCTGAAGTCTCAGGGGCCAATGCAGAGTTGGCAGTAAAATGGATAGAAATTACTCATTACTAAGAACATGAAAATGCTTGCCGTTCTGCAAACATACAGAGCATATAAGCACATAATTGCTGGTCTGTATTTGTATGAACACTCCCTTACTGAATGTTGCCTATGTGTGTATGCCCCTTCCCACCCCCATTCCATACAAAATGCATATTTATCTTTTTTTACTAAATGAAGTGTGGACTGTAAACTGGCGTAGTATTCACTCCACATCAGCTTCACATTGTCCAATTTGTACATTGTATAATACTGTAATGAAGGGTCTAGATGAGATGTAGTAGTGATCCCGGTGTTCAGTATCCCGACACCGGTGCCGGAATCTCAACAGCTGTTAGAATGCCAAACGTTGGAATCCCGAATGTAAGTATAGCAGGTGTAACACCTGAGGGCTGAGGCTGACATGGGGAAGCCTCAGGCGTAGGGGCAGACATGTACTTGAACCTGGGAGGTAATATAGGGTTCTTGGACATGCAGGGAACCTTAGCACCGATACCCGAAGGCGTGACCAAAACGACAGGATAAAAGTAAAGTTCGCTTATTAAGCACACAGTTCAGATACACTTCGGCAGTTCAGAGATATAGAAATGCTCAACAATAGGAATGTGCAGATTACAGGTAGCAGTGCAGTTCCTTGGGCGGAGTGGTAAATAGATTACTGTTGAAATGCTGTAAACACAGTATGGAGCAGTCTTTGCAAGACCCGGAGATGGTAAGTCTGTATAGCCAACAACTAACCACTGTAAAGATGAATGTACTGATACTGACCAGCAGATGACACACTGGAAGCTGGAGATGACGATAATGCACGGAGGGTGAGATGAGCTCTGGAGAATTGCCGGGGTGCCGAGTAGATTCGGCCCAGGTGATGAAGGTGCTATGGAACTTACCAATGCAGACAGAGTTCGATGGTGGGAGCACCTATGGTGAACTGTGGTTCGATGTTGGAACACCGATGGTGAATGGAAGCAATGCTGGAACACCGCTGAGAGGTGGAGACGATACTGGAACACCGCTGAGAGCTGGAAGTGATACTAGAACACCGCCGGAAGCGATACTGGTACAAAACTGGGAGCTGAAAGCCGGTGAGGAATCACTGCAGGACACAGATAGCGATGTAGGTATACCAATGAGAGCTGTAAGTGATACTGGAACAACGCTGAGAGCTAAAAGCCGGTGAGAAATCACTGCAGATCACAGAGAGCGATGTAGGTATACCAATGAGATCTGGAAGTGATACTGGAACACTGCTGGAAGCTGGAAGCGATACTGGAACACCATTGAGAGCTGGAAGCCGGTGAAGAATCACTGCAGATCACAAAGAGCAATGTAGGAACACTGCTAGTGTCAGGCAGCACCGCTGGGTGTAAACTGGTGCAGGTCTCTTTAAGTGGAGCAAGGTCACAGGAGCTGGAATACTTGAAGACAGCAAGCAGGAACATCCACAGACATAAGAGACCTCTAACACTGGGATAGACAACCAACGCATTGACGATTAGGAAGCCTTGATGCAGGATATTTATACCAGCTGGGAAGCAGGTATTGGCTGAGCAATCAGAGAGAGTCCAGAGTGCAGCAGATAGGCTATGGAGAGTCATGTGATGAGGCAAAACATGGCTGCGCCCATGTTTGGTTCTGGAGGGAAAGTCTGTTTGTATCAGCATGTGGAAACCTGTAGTAATGGTGGAGCAAGCCGCTGAGGACAGGAGACGCCAGCTAATGGAACAGGAGGAACAAGCTGACTAGTCGCCATGGCAGCGCTGCCGAGATTGCTGAGGGGAGACTGAGAAGATTGCGTTGCAGAATGCTGCACGCAGACCGAGCAGGTGGAATCCAGGCTTGGAGCGCAGGGACAGTCTCAGAAGGCACTTAGAAGGTAAATAAGTGTGTCTGATTACCCGGATCATGACAGCAGGGAGGTTAGCGTTAGGCTGCAGGCGGGAGATGGTTTGGTTTAGGCTGCGGGGAGGGGATGGGAGGTTAGGGTTAGGCTTTGGAGAAGGAGAGTTAGGGTTGGCTATGGGAGGGAGGGTGATGGTTAAGGGTAGGGTTAGGATTAGGGATACTTACCACCAATGTCCTGTTGGGATTTCAAGTAGTCAAGATGCAGGGGTCGGTATTCTGATTGATGTGAATAGGGCTTCCAATCCCGGGGATTTCGGGATTAAGAAGCCCCTTTGTTTTTTCAGTGCTGGGCAGCGTTGAGCGCCCTCGGGAGGCTCAGGCGCCGCCCGGCTCCCCCTGCCCCCAGCTGTGTGCACTGTGCGGTGTGACGTGAAGTCAGAGGTCACGATGCGCAGCCAGCCGCCCGGACCTCACCTCCTTGCAGCATGATGACCCACTCTCCATCCTATCCGGATGAGGGTAAATTATGTGGACTGGACAGGGCGGGGAGGGGGAGGACATTGAAAAGGAACCAATCCCGGGTATCCCAGGATTCCTGGGATTGATCATTTTCAATCCTGATTCTTGGGATTGAAAAAATGGGCCGGGCTTGGCAACCCTAGTATCAGGTCCAACCTGGCTGCATTTACATTTACACTCCCTTACTTTACTGTACTTGGACTTTGCTTGCAACCTTGCAAACCCCCCCCCCCACCCCCCACCCCTATTTTCCCAGGGGGGAAATTGGTATTTTAGTCAGTAAAAGACCTGCTGTAGATCAGCCCTGTATCTCCTCTATTTCATGTAACTATAATACAGCTTGTTATGGCTCGTTTAGTAAAATTGCTTTTGGTTGCAAATTTGCACTGAAATAAAGCAATCAGACTTTTGCTTTCATCATCTAACTTGGACAAGAAAAAAATAACACTAATTGCTGATTAGTTGCTGTGGTTCACCTAAATGCAATGTTCGGAAATGAGCCTTACTGCCACCATCAGCCGTAACTGTGCTGTTTGTCATGTCTGCCTGTAATTGGCACACTACAATTTAGGGGGATTTTATTATATAGTATGTTAGATTGGTAGTCACTAGCATTAAAAGAAAACACACACACACACACACACACAAAATATTTAACATCTAACCCATATTGTTTGTGTAATTTCAGATCACTTTACCCATACCTCCCACCATCTTGTCCTCATAAAGAGGGGCTCTTCCGAACGCCATAAGCCCATGTCTAAAAATGGGCATGGCCTCTGAAAAAGGGGGCATGGCTTTATAGGAATGTTGCAGTTGCGAGCCACGCCCCCAATTTCATCACTGCAGGGTCATGGCCATCGCTCTGTAAGCTGCTGTCCATGCACCCTGTCCCTCTTTCCTGGTGAATAGATGCTGTGCGTATGCACAGTATCTATTCACCGCTGCTCTGCTAAGCAGAACAGCAAGTGAGAGAGTTTCTACTAAATGCCCCCCCCAAAGTGGAGCACTGTAGGCTGCAGGTGAGACAGCAGGACATTCCCAGAAAAACTGGACTGTCTCGCGAAAATCGGATAGTTAGGAGGCGTGATATACCTGTTTGTTGTGCAGACATATGTACAGTGCTCGAAGTGGGCCGGCATACAACGTTATGGTATACCGACATTTCTTTGAGCACTGTCCCCCACCGGGCCACACCGAGCTACTATTTCAAATCTGCTGCGGACCGGCAGCCATTCCGCTCCTGATTGGCTGCCGGTCTGCAGCAGATTTGAAATAGTACAGTGCCCGGCTCCCGTCCCTGGGCCCTGACAAGTTCGGATGCAAAGCTCGGCTCCCCCATGCTTACATCACAGTTCCGGATCCCGCCCCGCTGACAGCTCCGCTGCCCAGCTCCAACTTTCTCCCGATAACAACACGGATAGCCATCTCCTGCTCCACAGCGCAGCTGCCCGGCTCCGGCTCCCGTATGCTGATACCCCCTCTACCCGGCAACTGGTGAGCAGAGGTAAACTGATGGAGGAGAGTGTCAGGGTGGGGACAGTGTGTGTGTGTAAATGTGGGTGTGTGTGTGAGTATATATGTGGCTGTGTGTGTAAATGTATATATGTGTGTGTGTATATATATATATATATATATATATATGTGGCTGTGTCTGTATATGTATATATGTGTGCATTTGTATATATGTGTGCGTGCGTGTGTGTGTGTGTATACTGTATGTGGCTATGAGTATGTAAATATGTGGCTATGTGTGTATATGTGGGGTTGGGTGTGTATTTGTAAATGTGAGTGCATGTATGTGTATGCGTGTACCATATATGTCTGTGTGTGTATACTCTAAATTGGGGTGGGGTCAATATAATCTTTTTTGCCTCCGGACATTTGGTATTAACTTACGCCCTTGAATAGTAGTGCTGCAGTCATTATAGGAGCCAGTGCCGCACCAAAAGCCGCAAAAGCCTCCTCCTCCATTGCACCCCTGCCGCCCTCAGCCTCCTCTGCCGCCTTCAGTCCTTCTCTGCACCTCCGCACCATCTCTGAAGCCCACAGCCTCCTCTGCCCCGTGCCGACTACAGCCTCCTCATGCACCGCACACCACAGCCTTCTCATGCACCGCAGACCACAGCCTCCTCATGCACCGCAGTTGCTAAATAGGTTTTCTTACCCTGCTGCCTTTCTCTCTCCCTAGTCCCTACTGTATGCCCTTGCTGTCCCTCTCTCTATCACTCTCCCTGTCCCTATGTTCCTGTTGTAACTTTCTCTGTCACTCTCCCTGTCCCTGCTGTCACTTTCCCTGTCCCTCTGTCACTGTCCCTATGTCCCTGCTGTCACTTTCCCTGTCTCTCTGTCACTGTCCCTATGTCCCTGCTGTCACTCTACCTGAATTTTGTCTCATTCCATGTGGCATAATGTGAATTTTGGTTCATTCCGTGTGCTATAATGTGAATTTCAGCTCATACCGTGTGCTATAATGTGAATTTCAGCTCATACCGTGTGCTATAATGTGAATTTCGGCTCATTCTGTGTGCTATAATGTGAATTTCGGCTCAGACCGTGTACTATAATGTGAATTTCGGCTCATTCTGTGTGCTATAATGTGAATTTCTGCTCATTCTGTGTGCTGTAATGTATTTTTTGGCTCACACCATGTGCTATAATGTGAATTTTGGCTCACACCATGTGCTATAATGTGAATTTCGGCTCATACTGTGTGGTATAATGTGAAAGGGGAACCAGTACTAGATAGTATAAGGGGTCCTACTATTGTGGTGCAAAATGTGTATAAGGGGTGGTAAACTACACTGAAGGACATGCCCCCTTTTGAGTGGCCTCGCCCCCTTTTCCGGAGCGCATGCGCCTTCGGCGCGCATAATTACAACCTTCACTTTTCCATACCCTCACTTAAAAATTTCCACTTTGACCACTTTGTATATGTATAAGTATACCCATAAAAAAAAGGCCTGATTCATGATTGTAAGGAATTGCACAGTGTCATTAAAATGCAAATGCAGAAGGTAGTGTCTTTAGGAGAAGACACCTCCTGTTTGTGAGGATGCAGCCTTGGATCACCATTGCGAGCAGGCAGGTTGGCCGTTGGATCCGGATGCCTGTCCCCAGGAAGTCTGACCCATCAGGCCTTCAAAACGGGGGCGACACACTCCTGTATTGAAGAAAGGTGCAAGGTGCCAGCCCTGCTCCAGCCTCCCAAACGCATGTCAATCATCCTGCGGCTGACGGGGTGGCGAGCGATGTCCCAAAAGATCCATTCTGCATATGCGCAGACCCACAATATCATATTTATACTCACACCATCAGGTTTGTGTACAAATATGAATTGGGCCCATAGTGCATGAAAGTCGAAAAACATAAAATGTCAAATAAACCCAGTATAAATGTGCACCAGAATATATATATAAATGATGTTTTCATCAATTTATGGTGTCATTTTCTTTTCTGATATTCTTACTGAGATATACCACATTTAGGTGAACCCTAGAAGAAAGAAACATTCACACTAGCAGTGCAGATCACACTGCCTGGCAATATTTAAGAATACAGGTTATAAACTATTGTACAACAATTAAAATACATTAATAACAGTATAACAACTACTAGGTATAGATGTAGTCACTCTCATTGTGGCTGCACTTAGTTGCAATCGGGATTAGGTTGCTGCGATGCGCACGCCGGTGTACACATGCGTATATTCGCACCCGCAATGGATACAAATTGCATTACGTAGTCGCGGGTTCGAATAGGCACAGCCAGACGCAGCTAGTTGTTACCGTGATGTGTATGCATGTGCAGACGCATCAAAGCAACGATGAGCCTGGCTACATCTGTACATTTAATCATAATGCACATTTTGTACAAGGATGTAGTGTCCAGCTGGCTAAATGTTCCTTCATAATGACTGATACCCATGATCCCACCACAACTGGTACACATGAATGTGACCAGTCCCCTTTCATACCAGAACCCTTAATTCCTCTTGGTGACCATGGTTACAGTATACCAATACTGCATGATCAATGTCCACACTTATAATACAGCTCCATTGCATTGCAGTACAGAAACCACCTCCAGCCATTAAGGAATTAAGAGGCAGCAGAATACGGATTAAACCATCCACATACAGTTCTTCCTTTTTTATGGATTGAGTGCATTTCTGGATTTTCTTTTGATGCAATTTACAAAGATTATGATCACATTTTAGCTAGTCAATTATTTTTATTAGATCCTTCATCAAAAATCAAACCATCAAATTAGTTGGTGTGGCACTTTTTACCTCACAGAGCAGACAGCCCTTACAGAGCACGCAGTATGCAGGACAATTGAAGGACCACTGGACTTTAACTGCATGTTAACCATAAACACACTTCTATTGGATTTATTCTGATTGCTGTCTTTTTTTACAATTGAAAATTAAATATTTGTATTGACTAATAGGATTACTACATTTGTTATCATCAGTTATGTGTGGTTTGGATTGCAAAAAAATGTAATACATACTAACAAAACATTATTGTATTTAGCACTATTTTTCTGGAAGAACAGGTTCAGTAATGTCAGGTCTGGGGGTGTATACAGTGCTCTAAGTTGGGCAGTATATGGCGGTATCTCCTGCCCCCCCACCCCCACCCCTCTAAATCTCTGCATGTGCTGCTGCAGTAATCAGCAGGCACATACGGGCTCCTGAACACCTGGTTAGTATTCCCCTACTGCCTGCACCACACAGCTGAAAAACAGGAACTGAGGTATTAGAGCATCCAGAAGACACATCGTATGGTAAGTGAGTGTGGGCTAGAGGTGGATGATGCAGGAGATTTGAGTTGGAGATGCACTGGAGGGCTGGAAACTCAGAAGTTGGCTGGGGCTGGAGAGACATAAGGGTAGTGAAGCTAGAAATACACTGGAGGGCTGAAGAGATAGAAGTGAACTGGAGAGACAGAAGGGTGCTGGAGATACACTGGGGGGTTGAATAGACAGAAGGTGGCTGGAGAGACAGAAGGGTGCTGTAGATACACTGGAGGGCTGAAGAGATAGAAGTGAACTGGAGAGACAGAAGGGTGCTGGAGATACACTGGGGAGTTGAATTGACAGAAGGTGGCTGGAGAGACAGAAGGGTGCTGTAGATACACTGGAGGGCTGAAGAGATAGAAGTGAGCTGGAGAGACAGAAGGGTGCTGGAGAGACACTGGGGAGCTGGAGAGACAGAAGGGTGCTGGAGATACACTGGAGGGCTGGAGAGACAGAGGTGAGCTGGAGATACACTGGGGAGCTGGAGTGACAGAAGGGTGCTAGAGCTTGAGAGACACGGGGGGCGGGGGGCTTGAGAGAAAGAAGGCTGTTGGAGCTGGAGAGACACTGGATGGACAAAAGTAGGCTAGACATGGCAGCTGTAGCCCCAAGTTGAGACGGGTATAGATTCAAAGATCTAAAGTATATAGAAAGTCAATAAGTCGAGACCAGTTGGCCAACGTTAAATAGGGTGAAAATGTTGACAGGATCAGAGGGTCAACATTTGAATGGTCGAAAATGATTTAGGTCAACATACAATGATTATACACAAAAAGGGTCAACATGTGTTTTAATATGTTAACCCTAACTGTCCACCAAGCGCCTAACCCTAACTATTCCCTCCAGCAGCCTAACAGTAACCCTTCCTCAATTGCCTAATCTTAACCCAAAAAATCGTTAAAATCATGAAAAACAATGTGTTTAGCTTTTTCTGTGTTGACCATGTGCATGTTGACCTTTTGAACCTGTTGACCTATTGAATGCCAATCATCTATTTACTGCAGGAGATAAGAAATAACAGGTATTCCTATTCAAGCACTACACAGGGCTGTGTCTCACCAGCAGCTGTATAAGGAGATAGTCACTCCCCAGTTCACATTACTACACCAATAAACAATTGAAAAAGCGCTTTTGTGGAAAGAATGATTTTATACAAACAACAGATGGAATGAATTAATAACACCTGTTTTTAATATAATTTCATATGCATAAGTTAAAAAGCAATTGCATGACAATATAAACGTAAACTAAAGATAAAAATGAAATCATAAAAAACTATTTTGAACATTGTAATTCACATATAGGAGGAATAGCCTCAAAAGGGTCTATCTATTTACTGTCTATCTTCCAACCGGATACCGCTCAGGCAGGAGGTGTGAGCACAAAGTGTGTTCAGAGGATGAGAGAGGGAAGCAGGGATATGTTTTATATCATACTACAAATCTACAATTAATCTCATATTAGCAAAACCCCAAAAGCTACTGGCGGTCTGTGGAGGCCCTGAACCAACTGTACAATTGATCACTTTCAATACCCCCACTTCTAATTCAGAGTGCAGATACAACTAGACAGTTGGCCATAACATGTCATTATGAAGTGTACAATTGTGTAGAAATCATGCCAAGTGAAGATGTTGGTGCTTATTTATAAGTATAAAGAGATTTACCAGTAGTGTATTTATTGATACGTATGTCTTTCTGTACAGGATTGCTGTATGTGGGTTTCACTGCCTGCATGTTTGGCCTTTATAGCTTCTTACCTGTGGTTATAAAGAAAACCAGTGCCACTGCTATCAACCTTTCCACGTTAACAGCTGAACTCTACACCTTTTTCTGTGGCCTGTTCTTGTTTCACTATAAGGTGAGTTAAACTACTGTTTTTATTTAGTCTCACTGGGTACACAAACTACTAACATGTATTCTATAAGAGCAGTTGACAAAAACATTAATTTAGTTAGACCACTACTAGCACAATTGTTTTTTTCCTGGTCCTCTTCAGCTGACCCTCACGTTTATATATGGTATATTGGGGGTCATTCCGAGTTGTTCGCTCGCAAGCTGCTTTTAGCAGCTTTGCACACGCTAAGCCGCCGCCTACTGGGAGTGAATCTTAGCATATCAAAATTGCGAACGAAAGATTAGCAGAATTGCGAATAGACACTTCTTAGCAGTTTCTGAGTAGCTCCAGACTTACTCGGCATCTGCGATCAGTTCAGTCAGTTTCGTTCCTGGTTTGACGTCACAAACACACCCAGCGTTCGCCCAGACACTCCTCCGTTTCTCCAGCCACTCCCGCGTTTTTCCCAGAAACGGTAGCGTTTTTTCACACACACCCATAAAACGGCCAGTTTCCGCCCAGAAACACCCACTTCCTGTCAATCACATTACGATCACCAGAACGAAGAAAAAACCTTGTAATGCCGTGAGTAAAATACCTAACTGCATAGCAAATTTACTTGGCGCAGTCGCACTGCGGACATTGCGCATGCGCATTAGCGACTAATCGCTCCGTTGCGAGAAAAAAATAACGAGCGAACAACTCGGAATGACCCCCATTGATAGAAAAAAAAAAGTAAAGTAAATGAGAATTTTAAAGTTTTCAAATTATATGCTATTTTATTTTAGCAAATTTTGAATTCAAATTGAATTAGCAGAGGTGGTATAAAACCAAAAGTGCTAAATTATTCCATGAGTATCTATACACATTTGACTGGAAAACACAGTGGTAGATGTAGTTATAACAAGTTGTAATAATTTGTTTCTGTGTAATGTTAAAGAAAATAATTTCACCTACAGTTTGTGCTGCTACGCACAGCTGAAAACAATGTGTTCTGCTCTGTACGAGGGAACTATGTAGCTCCACCTGTGAGCTAGTAGCATATCCAGCGCCAACTGGTATAGTGCTGTGCGCCGCATGCTGCGAGATGGTGGTTGTATATGGATGGCATGCCCTTGCAGAGGATGTATGGTGTAACAGAGCTGAAGGGGAAATTATTTTGATATCACTGTAAACGTGATAGCATTGTCAGCAATAACTATGTATTATATAAAATACTGTCTGTACCCCCTACTATAACATTTGTGGCTATTAGGGGCCACTGTTGAATTCTGTCACTATATAAAATACATCCACATAGCTATCAATATTTCTATTTTGAAGTAATTATTGCTTATAATACAGAATTAAGCATGATGTGATCCTCATGTCCAGTGACAATAATGCACACCATTATGGAACAAAGTGACAATGTGTTATGTGACACAAGAAACATTACTACTTTACAAATATAATTTTTTTTACCAGTTATTTATAGAGCACGTACATACTCCGCCGCGCTTCACTGAGAATATCTGGTCATTAATCCATGCCCCAGTGGTGCTAAAAATCTATATTTCCTATCATATTTACACACATACATATTAGGGTTCATTTTTGTCTGGAGCCAATTAACCTACCAGTATATTTTTGGATTGTGGGAGGAAAACAAAGTACCCAGAGGAAACCCACACAATCATGGGGAGAATATACAAACTCCACACATGGCTGTGGTGGAAATCAAACCCAAGACCTCAGTGCTGCGTGGCACTAAATGCTAAGCATTACACCAACCTTGGAATATAAAACAGGTGGCGCCATAGACTTTAGACGAACCTGTCACGCCTATATGAGCAGGTCATATATCAAGCCCACAGTATTCCGTCCTCAGGACTCCGGCAAACTAGCTACCAGACCTCGTCCGGTTCCACAAGTACCAACAACCGTGACAGTAGGTGTATGGCTGGTATCTGGTCTCTAGGTCGACCACACGTAGGTCGACAGTCATTGCGTCAACCACTATTGGTCGACATGCATTAGGTTGACATGGTCTATAGGTTGACATGGTCACTAGATCAACATGTACTAGGTCGACATGGAAAAAGGTCGACATGAGTTTTTCAAAAAATTTTCATTCTTAGAACTTTTTCATACTTCACGATCCACATGGACTACGATTGGGAATAGTAACCGGTGCAGCGGTAGTGGAGGGAGGCACCTTGTCCGAAGCGAGCCATGCGAGGGGACGCGGTGCACTAATTGGGGTTCCCGTTCACTTTAAGTGTGGTTTACCCTATGATCCACACCCATATGGCCAGCTTTAGGTAATTTTGAAGATCTTGATAATAGGTTGCACCGCAATATCAAAGGCCGTGCAATAGCTCAGAAGCATTTACAAACACAAATATTTTTGACTTCCTGGCTGACCTTTTTCACTATATCCTTCCCAACCTCTCTGACATTTATGTCTTGATGGATCGAGCGCACTGAGCTCTGAGGGGCAAGCTGGCAGCGGATCAAAATCCCTGTGACATAATTGGCCTACTCCACTCCTACAGAATGGCTTCTCATATCTACTCAGAACATCTCAATGATAGAATTTTATAACATGCATATTAAAATTTTCCAAGACCTCACCACCTCTACTTTTCAAAAACTGAAACCTTCAAACCATCATGAGAATCTTCCGACATTCAGAAAGGCCACTGATCTTGAAACATTGAAATGTTGAAAATTATGATTTAATAGTGGACTAGGAAATATTTCAGTTGAGGCATAATAGTTTTAATAGAGAAATGATAATTAAAGTTCATTCAGGTCCAAGTACAATGGCTGCTGAAAACTAGCAAAAGATAAACTCTGGCATGCTAGCAATTCTCTTCTCTGAAACTCTCATATTATGACAAATCCATCTGTATGTTCCTCACGTTACATGAAGAATGCCAAGTATATTCGGGCTCTTTTGTATTGTTAAAATATTCCAGGCAGCAAGTCTTTTAAAGCACAAATTTCTTGAAGGTAAATTTAATTTAATCCGTATCCTGCTGGGGGCAAACGTATAAGGTTTATTAGGATGTAGAAATGTACTATTCCCCAGGAGATGTTCAGCAACAGTAACAATGACACATTAAAGGTTATTTACAAACCATAAAATATTTAGCAGTGAAATACTTTTCTACTTTTGAAAATGAGCTTAGATTTCCTCCCAACCATAAATAAACAGCACAACCACATTTTGGTTATTTGAACTGTCCTGGAAAAGGTGATCTGAATAACCTTTAGAGGATCCTGCCTGGTAAAAAGAGGGAAAATACAACATTTTCATTTTTCTCCTAGATTACATCTCAAATAAGCTTCATAAATTCATTGTGACATTAAGGGGGATAAGATGTGTGATAAAAGCAGGAGAACTGGGATTAAGGGCAGGTATATATGTCTAAAATTTCTGTCCTATGAGTTTATAATCCCAGGAAGAGGTCTGTTCTGCAAATCAGACTAATGCTGCCCATACACTTATGAGATATAAGGTTCAATCCTTCGATTTCGACCGCATCTGTGAGAGAAATCAAAGGATTGTATGCACATTCAACGTACCATGAGACGTGATGTGCAGGCACGCCGCTCGAATGTCGCGTCTCATGATAGTATGTACTGCACATATTTCTCGCATCACAGTGCGATTGCATGTTTTTTTTAACACATGCAATATATCGCACTGCAATGAGCACCCGCCAGGAGCGGCCAGACGTGCCCATCATGTGATTACCATGCGATCTATCGCATGATCGCATGGTAATCACTTTGGCAGTTCAGATGCTGAACTGCCGGTCTGATGCCCCGCGATGTCGCATTGCGGGGCATCGCACAAGTGTATGGGCACCATTACATAGAGAAAGCTAATTAGTGCTAACAACTGCAAGGGTGTAATAAAAGCCTATCAGGATGGTCAGGAAGTGGCTCATTGCCTAGGGAGCAAGCTGCTGGCTTACAGATACGCACCATTGTGTCAATATCCTCACTGTAGTTCTCATATTTGGTGACTAACCTCTGGCATCTCTGTCCTGGATCCTGCATCTTTCTGCTCACTGGGATAAACAACTTGCCAATACCATGAGTTTCCTAAGTCCTGAGTTCTCTGCCTTGAAGGTAAGAGTTAACGAGCTCTACCTGTGGTGATTAATCTCCTGTGTGAGTCTGAATTCAGCAATCTGAAGTTTAGGCTTAAAAACCAGCATCCTCTGTTTGTTTGCAGAAGTTCAGGCTTCAGTGTTCTTTTAGCCTGCTAGGCCTCACTCCACATCAGAGCCTAGTCTAGAGTACTCACATGACAGTGACTGTTCACCTGACCCAGAGCTGTCCAATCCTGTGCCAGCCTGAGACTCTCTGAATCACCTGACACTGCTCACCAATCACCAAGGACCAGGAAGTATAAGTCAGGAGACTTGAGTTGGAAACTCTGCCAGTTCCTTGTGTCACACACAGCTCTGTGTGAGCTTTGAAGCTGAGCTCCCTAAAGGTAACCCTTGTACTTCAGTTCCTGTAAAAACTCTGTTCCTTTGCTACCCAGTTTGGATTACATTTGTGTTACCATTGATATCCAGTATAAATGCAAATAAGGAGAAAATAAAAGAGTGCGCTGTCAACGGCAGCCTGTATAGGGAAGGTCAATTCCCCAAAACAGATATACAGGATAAAGAGGGATTATACTGGCGCCGGCTGTTGGTCAAATAATGAAATTGCAATATAAAATATGACAGTTTATTTAAACATTCATAAAAGAGAATAAAATACTCCCATTTCTCAAAAGGAAAATAATATAAATATAGCAATTGCTGAGATTCATATATCTAAAAAATGCAGGATAGCACTATTTTCTGCTTTTTAAATATAGTGTCCACTGGCCAGGGAATTTGTTGAAGTGTATCCAATGCCAGTGGTCCTGCAGAGTATGGTCCATACTCTGCAGGACCACTGGCATTGGATACACTTCAACAAATTCCCTGGCGATATATGGACTCTTTGCATCCACCGGATAAAATTCCAACACAAGTTCATCACAGACCCGGACTTTTCCCTGTTGCCATCTGGATCTTATTTGTACAAGATACCTAGGGGGACTCATATCCGGAAGCAAGTCTGGTAACAAATTGCATTATCTAATGACTTGTGAGCAATGTGGAAATAGAGTCCTATCCAGAAGCCGTGGACACTATATTTAAAAAGCAGAAAATAGTGCTATCCTGCATTTTTTAGATATATGAATCTCAGCAATTGCTATATTTATATTATTTTCCTTTTGAGAAATGGGAGTATTTTATTCTCTTTTATGAATGTTTAAATAAACTGTCATATTTTATATTGCAATTTCATTATTTGAACAACAGCCGGCGCCAGTATAATCCCTCTTTATCCTTGATATCCAGTATGTCTACAGTTTCATCTTAAAGGCACAGTTGCAGTATTCCATAGTTTCATCTTAAAGTCACAGTCGCAGTATTCCACAGTCTCAACTTAAAGCCACAGCTGCAGTATTCCATAGTTTCATCTTAAAAAGTCAGTCGCAGTATTCCACAGTCTCAACTTAAAACCACAGCTGCAGTATTCTACCATCTCATCTTAAAGTGACTACCGCAGTGTTCTTCAGCCTTGTCCTAAAGTCACAACCACAGTCATCGTTCTACTTTCAGTTGCGTTTCCAGTTATATCCGGTACCAGCCCGGATTACAGTTGCATCCCTGTCTCACCGGTAACCAGCCCGGTTCTCAGTCTCACCAGTAACCAGTTCGTCTTACTATCTCGTCAGTAACCTTGAGTACATAAGTACCTACTCCTGTGACACTATATCCAGTACAGTCTCACCTATACATTCATCATCCTGCTATCAAAGTCCCTGGTGATCCAGTGGTCAGGATATGGCTTCATCTGCCGAGGCCTGGGTTCGATCCCCGGTCAGGGATTGCTCCTTCTCACTGATCCATACAGACCAGCCTAATATTCACATAGTCCTCCAGTTGCCCGCACAGACTTCACTAACACCGGGTTCACAAAAACCACAGTCATGACAGTAGGAACTGGCCTCATGGACCCGGACGAAAGTGTTTGTCTGACGCAGGACTTCCTAAGCAATATTGCAGGACGCTTGGAGGGTTTGGAGTCGACTCAGCATCAATTGGCACAGTGTCTGCAGCGGAACTTCTCCAGAGAATCTTGGACTTTCTGCACTAAGACTCCTGACAAACGGCAGATTTTCTGCCAGATGTTGTTACAAGAGCTTTTGTCTAGTATTCTTTCTGTGATTCCTGATCACTTCAGGAATACTACCAACGTTGTTGATCCTGTTTTGTCCCATCCAGTTACTAAAGTCTATTCCTTTATGCAAGGAAAAGTTGTTCATCAGAGCTATCCACGGCCCAAGCTCTCTGAAGCTGAACGTCAGTGGCGTAGGGAGCTACACCTCTGTCTTTACTGTGGAAATTCTGGTCATTTTGTTAAGGCTTGTATTCTTCGCAAGCCTGGAAATGGTGAAAAATCTCAGTATCATAGCGCTCATGTCTACCAGTCATCTACAGTAGCCGATCCTGCTACTGCTGACGGGGGTGTTAAGAAGGCTACTCAAAAAGAGACTCAAATTTATGACTGGGGTCCTGTGTTTGGGTGTCAAGAAAAGAATGTTCAAGCCATTTAAAGTCACAGAGGAGTCTGTGTCTACAGCCCAAGGAGGGGTGTTCGTGTCTACAACCCAAGGAGGGGCGTCCGTGTCTACAGCCCAAGGAGGGCCGTCCGTGTCTACAGCCCAAGGAAGGCGTCCGTGTCTGCAGCCCAAGGAGGCGTGTCCGAGTGTGCAGCCCAAGGAGGGGCGTCCGAGTGTGCAGCCCAAGGAGGGGCGTCTGAGTGTGCAGCCCAAGGAGGGGCGTCTGGGTGTGCAGTCCAAGGAGGGGCATCCGAGTGTGCAGCCCAAGGAGGGGCATCCGAGTGTGCAGCCCAAGGAGGGTTATCCAATGTTCAAGCTCTTGTAGGGGCATATGAGTCTTTGTCTCAAAAAGGAGTATCTGATCTGTCAACCCCAGAAGGGGTGCTGGAAATAACAACCCTGAGAGAGGTGTCTGATTCGATAACCCCAGGAGGGGTCACCAAAGTTTCAGCCGCAAGGGAAGTGTCCAGAGCCAAGTTCCCAGATGTAATTTTTTGTGCTACAGATGCAGTTATGAACTCCTGTTTGCCATCCTCAGAGTGCACCACCCTGTTGGCATACAGCAAGGTGCAGGTCCAGGATGGGCCATATAAACACTTGGATTCTACTCACTCCGGTTCCAGCCAAAATCTGCCTCCTTCGGTCCCAATTGATTCTAATTTCTCTGGACTCAATCCAGTTCCGTCCGTAGGTCCAGGGATTCCTCCGGTCCCAGCCGGTACAAGTTTGTCCAGACTCAATCTGGTCCCGCCCATATGTCCGCTTCAGTCTCCTCTGGTCTCAGCCGGTTCAAGTTCGTCCGGACTCAATCTGGTCCCGTCCATATGTCCGATTCAGTGCGTCCCGGTTCCAGCTGGTCCAGCAGCAAATCTCCAGGACCAACCTGGTCAGTCTCCTTCGGTTCCAGCCGATTCCAGCATCTTCGGATCTAATCCGGTCGTATCCGTCAATCCGAAGACTCCTCCGGTCCCAGCCGGTTCAAGCTTTTCCGGACCCAATCTGGTCCCATCCGTCTGTCCGGATCAGCCTCCTTCAGTTCCAGCCGATTCCAGCACCTGTGGATCTAATTCGGTCCTATCCATCAGTCAGAAGTCTCCTCCGGTCCCAGCTGGTTCAAGTTCATCCGGACTCAATCTGGTCTCGTCCATATGTCCGGTTCAGTCTCCTCTGGTTCCAGCCTGTCCAGCAATACTCCAGGCCCAGCCTGGTCAGTCTGTCCCGGTTCCAGCTGGTCCCCAGCAATACTCCAGGCTCAGCCTGATCAGCCCGTCCTGGTTCCAGCCGGTCCAGCAATACTCCAGGACCAACCTGGTCAGTCTCCTTTGGTTCCAGCCAATTCAAGTATCCTCGGATCCAATCCAGTCCTACTCGTCCAGCCCAAGATTTCTCCAGTTTCAGTCAGTTCAAGCTTATCTGGACTCAAACCGATTCCAAGCATTGGACCGAGTAAAGAACTTTTGTCAGTTAGTCCCAGTAAAGGACTTCCACCATCTAGTTATAAAATTAGACTTCAGTCTGTCTCTGATTCTGTTTCCTTGTCTTCCAGCATTGAGTCCACAGCTTCTGCAGGGAAATCTAATACCACTTCTCATCAATGTCAGAATAATTCTGCTGTAGCCGCTAAAGTCAAGAAAAATCCCAAGGCTACTCACTTAAAGTCAGAACGTGCTACAGAGCTGGATACCGATCTGAGTACAGTTTTCTCAGCTTTGTCCCTAAGCTTGTCTGAGCAACCTATTGTTCCATCTGCTGATTTGGAGAAAGGACTTCAGACTAATATTGCTGAGAAGGATACTGATGTTGCTTCCTCAGACCAGTACCCAGAGTCATTTACCTCAGTCGCAGATGCAAGTGTTACAGCTTCAGGGAGAAGTACTTGCGTCTCCATCCAGGAGGACATTTCAAGTGATTTCCCAGTTGAGGATTTAAGCCAGACAATTTCAGAAAGGATATTTCTTCATCAGTCTGATGTTTCTCAAACTGTCTACAATCCAGCTACTGAGAGTGTGCGTCATCAGTTTCAGACTCTAAGCTTTCGTACACTGCCTTAGCACCTATTTACTTTGATGGAGATTTATTGCAATATGCCACTCTGGTTGATCGATTTCTCTCTCTGATGGAGTCGGATCCTTCGGGTGCGGTAACTCCTTCCAACATTACTCGATATCTGTTCCTGGCATTCAGAGGAAGAGCTTTGGAGTGGGCCAGCACGCTTTTTGAGGGTAATGATCCTGTGTTCCATGATTTACAGACTTTTAGTAATGCTGTGGTTAAAGAATTTAGTCCTAAACCTTTGGAATCTGACTCGGTAAAAAAATCATGCTCTAAAGGGAATGCAGAAGGCAGTTTGTGCCGTTCTTCCAGGGATAATCTAAGTATCTCCTTCTGTAAGAACCCGACCATTAAAATTGGTCATGTAGGAGTGTCTCCTAGTCCAAAGAATTTAAAACTCCAGTGCACTTCTTTGTCATCTGCAAACTGTGTATCTAAGGGAGATTTGTATCTTCCATTAGACTTGGACTCAGACTCTGAATTTGATCCAGTTCATGATGCTACTCCTTTCCTGGGAGTTCCTATGTTTTCTAAGGAGGTTTTTTCTTTACAGGAGATTCTGCTCTCCCTGGTCAAAACCAAATGTTCCCGTAAGAAGAAGAGGTATCGACGAAGGTCCTAAGTTCTCCTGTATGAATTTCTCAAGTTCCTCATAAGATTCAAGATGGGTGTCCGGAGTCCACCCTTGATGATCAGTTGAAGTTCACGATCCTCACTGTAGTTCTCATATTTGGTGACTAACCTCTGCCATCTCTGTCCTGGATCCTGTATCTTTCTGCTCACTGGGAAAAACAACTTGCCAATACCATGAGTTTCCTAAGTCCTGAGTTCTCTGCCTTGAAGGTAAGAGTTAACGAGCTCCACCTGTGGTGATTAATCTCCTGTGTGAGTCTGAATTCAGCAATCTGAAGTTTAGGCTTAAAAGCCAGCATCCTCTGTTTGTTTGCAGAAGTTCAGGCTTCAGTGTTCTTTTGGCCTGCTAGGCCTCACTCCACATCACAGCCTAGTCTAGAGTACTCGCATTACAGTGACTGTTCACCTAACCCAGAGCTGTCCAATCCTGTGCCAGCCTGAGACTCTCTGAATCACCTGACACTGCTCACCAATCACCAAGGACCAGGAAGTATGTCAGGAGACTTGAGTTGGAAACTCTGCCAGTTCCTTGTGTCACACACAGCTCTGTGTGAGCTTTAAAGCTGAGCTCCCTAAAGGTAACCCTTGTACTTCAGTTCCTGTAAAACTCTGTTCCTTTGCTACCCAGTTTGTATTACATTTGTGTTACCATTGATATCCAGTATTTCTACAGTTTCATCTTAAAGGCACAGTTGCAGTATTCCATAGTTTCATCTTAAAGTCACAGTCGCAGTATTCCACAGTCTCAACTTAAATGCACAGTTGCAGTATTCCATAGTTTCATCTTAAAGTCACAGTCGCAGTATTCCAGTTTTAACTTAAAGCCACAGCTGCAGAATTCTATAGTTTCATCTTAAAGTCACAGTTGCAGTATTCCACAGTCTCAACTTAAAACCACAGCTGCAGTATTCTACCGTCTCATCTTAAAGTCCCAGCCGCAGTGTTCTTCAGCCTTGTCCTAAAGTCACAGCCACAGTCATCGTTCTACTTTCAGTTGGGTTTCCAGTTATATCCGGTACCAGCCCGGATTACAGTTGCATCCCAGTCTCACCGGTAACCAGCCCGGTTCTCAGTCTCACCAGTAACCAGTCCGTCTTACTATCTCATCAGTAACCTTCTGTACATAAGCACCTACTGCTGTGACACTATATCCAGTACAGTCTCACCTATACATTCATCATCCTGCTATCAAAGTTCCTGGTGATTCAGTGGTCAGGATATGGCTTAATCTACCGAGGCCCGGGTTCGATCCCCGGTCAGGGATTGCTCCTTCTCACTGATTCCTACAGACCAGCCTAATATTCACATAGTCCTCCAGTTGCCCGCACAGACTTCACTAACACCGGGTTCACAAAAACCACAGTCATGACACATTGCTGCCTGAAGTGAGTGCTGTGTTGAACTGCTGTTTGGTGAGCTGGACGGTAGGTCCCTCTCACACATAGAGAGGAAAACTTGTCCAGATAGGCTAGTAAATATGTTTTTTTTTTTTTTTTATGTTTGCTGCAAATAAAAATAGCTTGAGGCCATTTGCACCAACCATCCTGGACTGGCGTGTCACTATTTGGGCAGATTTAGGAAAGCACATCCGTCTATCCCAGGAGACGGCCTCCCTACCCTGATCCACTCACAGATGGATAATGAGACTGTTTGTATTACATGTGTGCCCTTTGTGTGTGTCATGGGATACTGCTGGTACAATAAAAGCACAAGTATTATTACAAGGTTAATGCTATTTTTACATGACTGCAACAATGTGTTTCTGGTCAAACATGAATGGCTTAATAGCACTGACTCAGGGGCATAAATACAGGAGAAGATGGAAGGCAGTTGCTTCCAGGCACCAGCCCTGAAGGGGGCACATTGACCTCCTCCATTGCTCCATCTACTTTATGTGCCCCAGAACAGGAATAAGATGGGAGATCAGGAGGAATGTGTCATGGTTCTCCATCTCCCTGTCTGGGTGCTGCCGTGGTGGTAAAAGTGAATGTGCAGAGACTTCATATTGAGTGCACACTCCCCCCACCCTATCGTCCCTGCCTCCATGCAGCTGTACAGGGGGCATGGTCAGCCGCACAGGTGGACCATGCCCCCCTTTAGTAGGTATTTAGTAAACACAGTGTATTTACACTCCAGACACAGTGCGATTGAGACGCGTGGTATCAGAAACGTCTTGGAAAAATATTGATCATTCCTGGGTGATGACTGGGAGGTGACAAAAGAGATGTACGGAGATGGACCATATTATGGACGGTTTATGCCAGTGTCTATGAAGTGTTTGCTTACACAGGCGCGGTCATTCACATACTCAGATGGAAAATCTGTGCCTGCCATACCACTGATGCAAGTTTGAATGATGCAACCGATGGTGGCATCTAAAGATTTTACAGGTACTCAAAGTGGGTATCTCAATCCTTGCACATTCATAGGCAGAAATGTACACAAGAGCTTTATAGTGGCATATGCATATAATCACAGATTGGTGACCACCAAAAGGCGCAGCTGCAGCCTTATCTACCTCTGAATCACGCCCTGTGTGCTCCAGTTGGACATGCAAGGTGCAAATCTCTTGACAACATTAAAACTATACACCTGATCCCCAACTGTAGAGATGGTTATTAGTAGGAGAGCATTAGTAACTGATGTATGGTCACTATGCAGTACATTAAGCGTTGCCTTTTGTTAAGAAATATACAAAATCACAATGCTGTGGTGTAGTACAGTAGGCTTGGTTGTGTACAAAGAACAGAACATCAGGAACAAAATTCCCATGCAGAAAGAACCATTAGTCTGCTGGTAGCATTAGGGTAAATTGAGTTATGAAAACACAATATGAGTGTGTTCTCTAATACAGTACCACAGTCTGCTGCTACGCACAAGGACATAGAGAAGCCTGTCATGCAAAACACCATGGAATAAAGACATTCTTTCTTCCACATTCATTTCAGGGAGATAATGCTCAGTAGGAATCACAATTCTGGTCAATTAAAATTAAGTTTACTAGGATCCTGATTAACAAAGCTCCTTTGTGTCAAATGAATTGTTATGCTATAATAGCTTGAAGGAATGTGTTAGCACACTAGATTGCAAGAGTGCATTTATTTAGACTCATTATAAAAAGTTAACTTTTAAAGTATTTGTATTGGGTAGCTGTACCATCTATCCATATTTATTCTGACCCAAAATATGCATCAGGACAGTCACAGCATGGCAGCCAAACTGCCAGGATCCAGGCAGGGCTGGGGCAAGTTTCTCTGCACCCTAGGCAAAACTTCAGCCTACTGCCCCAATAGCCACTTCACAGCCTCACAGGTGAAACTGAGGAGGTGGTGTCTTATATGTTCCACAGTCACAACATGCATTAAGTACAACAAGAAAGGCATCCTTAAATTTGTGATGAGCAGACTCATTGACACCCCCCAGATCCCGGCACTCCAGGCAGCTGCCTGTTTGTAGAGTTGACCTTTTGCCCAGGGTTTCAGAGATAAGACTATGCATCATTTTACCCTCTTCCTTGATACCGTGACAGTTACAGCTGTACATTGTTCAACACTGTTGCCTGGAGATTTTTTGTAGTATCAAAGGAAAAGGGGGAGATTCCACACAGGATATATAAACTAAAATAGGATTTTAATTACATACCGGTAAATCCTTTTCTCGTAGTCCATAGAGGATATTGGGGTCCACATTAGTACCATGGGGTATAGACGGGTCCACTAGGAGCCATGGGCACTTTAAGAAATCAATAGTGTGCACTGGCTCCTCCCTCTATGCCCCTCCTACCAGACTCAGTCTAGAAACTGTGCCCGAGGAGACAGACATATCTTGAGAGAAGGATTCAGAAAGGATAGTGGTGAGATTCGAACCAGCACACACAAACAAGAAGAAAATCATGTTAACCCAACATAAACAGGACAGCAGCAGCTGAACCAACAACAATACTTAACCAAGTAACCATGCATTAAACACAGAGCACTGGGCAGGCGCCCAGTATCCTCTACGGACTACGAGAAAAGAATTTACCGGTAGGTAATTAAAATCCTGTTTTTTCTTATGTCCTAGAGGATACTGTGGTCCACATTAGTACCATGGGGATGTACCAAAGCTCCCAAACTGGGTGGGAGAGTGCTGAGGTTCCTGCAAAACTGATTGACCAAACTGAAGGTCCTCAGAGGCCAACGTATCGAACTTGTAGAACTTAGCAAACATGTTCGAACAAGACCAAGTGGCTGCTCGGCAGAGCTGTAAGGCCGAGACACCCCGGGCAGCCACCCAGGAAGAACCCACCGACCGAGTAGAGTAGGCATGAACAGATTTAGGCACCGGCAAACCTGCCGTAGAGGAAGCATGCTGGATAGTATGCCTGATCCAGCGAGCAATAGACTGCTTTGAAGCACAAACAGCGAGTCGGATTTTCTGGGACGCTGTCCGTTTGACATAGATCTTCAAAGCCCGCACAACATCCAGGGACTTTGAAGTAGAAGAGGTGTCAGTAAGCACCGGAACCACAATAGGCTGGTTGATATGAACGCAGACACCACCTTTGGAAGAAACTGCTGACGAGTTCTGAGTTCAGCTCTATCTTCATGAAGAATCAAATAGGGGCTCTTGTGAGACAACGTCCCCAAATCCGACACACGTCTTGCCGAAGCCAAGGCCAACAGTGTGACGGTCTTCCACGTAAAAAAAACTTTACATCAACCTCCTGTAAAGGCTCAAACCATAAGAATGTAGAAACTGCAACACCACGTTGAGATTCCAAGGTGCCGTAGAATGCACTAAAGGCGGCTGGATGTGTAGAACACCTTTCAAGAACGTCTGAACCTCCGGAAGGGAAGCAAACTGTTTTTGGAAGAAAATGGACAAGGCCAAAATCTGGACCTTTACAGATCTTAGGTGTAGGACAACATTCACACCAGACTGCAGAAAAAGCAGAAAACGACCCATCTGAAATCCCACCGCAGGAAATGATCTCACACCAAGAGACGTATTTTCTCCAAATCCGGAGGTAATGTTTAGACGTTACCCCTTTTCTGGCTTGGATCAAGGTAGGAATTATCCTGTCCGGAATCCCTTTCCGGGAAAGAATTAGATGCTCAACTTCCATGCCGTCAAACGTAGCCGCGGTCTTGATAGACGAATGGCCCCTGTTGCAGGAGATCCTCCCGAAGAGGTAAAGGCCACGGATCCTTCAGAAGCAGTTCCAGTAGATCTGCGTACCAAGCCCTTCTTGGCCAATCTGGAGCAAAGAGAATTGCTTGAACCCTTTCCCTTTTTATCCTATTGAGAATTCTTGGGATCAATGGAAGTGGGGGAAAGACGTACACCATCTGGTAGACCCACGGAGTCACCAGAGCGTCCACCGCCAATGCCTGTGGGTCTTTTGACTTGGAGCAATACGGCTGGAGCTTTTTGTTGAGACAAAAGGCAATCATGTTGATCTGAGGAGTCCCCCACCGACAAATTAAGCACGCAAACACCTCCGGCTGAAGGCCCCACTCTCCTGGGTGGAGGTCGTGTCTGCTGAAGAAGTCTGCTTCCCAGTTGCCCATGCCTTGAATGAAGATCGCGGACAATACCAGCGCATGTCTCTCTGCCCAGAGGATGATCCTTGTCACCCCTGACATTGCTGCTCTGCTCTTCGTTCCGCCCTGTCGGTTTATGTACGTCACCGCTGTCACATTGTACGACTGAACCTGGATGGCTCGATTGTGAAGAAAATGAGATGCCTGCTGAAGGGCGTTTTATATGGCCCTTAGTTCCAGAACGTTGATCGGAAGAATGGTTTCCTGACTTGACCATTTTTCTTGGAAGTGTTCCCCCTGGGTGACTGCTCCCCAACCTCTGAGGCTTGCGTCTGTGGTTAGCAGAAACCAATTTTGAATCCCGAACTTTTGGCCCTCCATCAGGTGAGGTCTTTAGCCACCACAGAAGAGAAATCCTGGCTTTTGGCGAAAGATGTATACTCTGGTGCATGTGTAGAAGCGAGCCGGACCATTTGTCCAGCAGATCCAGCTGGAAGGACCTTGCGTGAAACCTTCCGTACTGCAGTGTCTCGTAAGAGGCTACTATCTTTCCAAGGAGGCGAATGCACAGATGTACCAATGTCTGGGGTGGCTTTAGGAGGTCCCTTACCATTGATTGAATGACCAATGCCTTTTCCAGAGGAAGGAATACCTTCTGTTCCTCCGTATCCAGTATCATCCCCAGGAAGTATCCAGGTGAGATTTTGGCAGATGTAGAATCCACCCGTGATCCAGAAGTAGTCGTGTGGAGAGGGAAATGCAGTGTAACAACCTCTCCCTGGACGGCGCTTTTATCAGCAGATCATCCAGGAGAAACATCATTTCTGCCATTACTTTTGTAAACACCCTCTGTGCCTTGGAGAGCCCAAAGGGCAGGGCCTGGAACTGGTAGTGACAGTCCTGTAATGCAAACCTTAGATAAGCCTGATGAGGGGGCCAAATCGGAATATGAAGGCACGCATCCTTCATATCCAGAGACTCCAGGAATTCTCCCTCCTCCAGATCTGAGATCACAGCTCTCAGCGACTCCATCTTGAATTTGAACACCCGTAAATATGTGTTCAGTGACTTGAGGTTTAAAATGGGCCTTACTGAACCGCCTGGTTTGTAGATGAAGAGGAACTGGAACAGTGACCTGAGTCTGTACCAGTTTTTGAATTGTTGCTTGTAAGGTCATACTTGCTTCCCGTGAAGCTGGTAAGCCGGATTTGAAGAATCTGTGAGGTGGGATTTCCTGAAACTCCAGTCTGTAGCACTGGACGATAAGATCTTTTACCCATGGATCCAGGCATGATGTGGTCCATACATGACTGAAATATCGTAACCGGGCTCCCACCTGCATGTTGACCAGGCAGTGCTGTCAGGGCCGGTTCAAGGCCGCTCTGCGCCCCGGGCAGGAAACGGGGCATGGCCTAATACAGGGGGCGTGGTCAGTTACGCCCCCTGTACATTACTAGCGCCGCTTGAATGCTGAGCGGTGCGCGATGACGTCATCGCGCACCGCACAGCAAAAGGTCCTCTCCACAAAGGGAAACTAGATGCTACGCGATTAACACAAGTTTCTTCAAAGAGGGAATTTAATTCCTTAGAAGCAGGAAAGGTAGCAGAGGATTTCTTTTTCACATTAAAAAAGGATTCCTCCTCATCCTCTGACACATTTTCAGGAATGTGTAAGACCTCTCTAATAGCTTCAATCAGGGCCAGTATTCCCTGTGCTAAAGCTGCATCCCCTCACCTACCATCAAGTCCACCTCCCCCTCCCCTGGGTCTGATACATCATCATCGGTATCAGCCTGCATGATTTGGGCCAGAGTATGCTTCTGTGGACAAATAGCAGGGGTCTGAGATGCCGGGATGACCACTGAATCTCTATTTATCAGATCATCTACAGATTGCCTTAAATATCGCGTCTCCTTTTCATTTTGGGACAATTTATTTTAAATATTTGAAATCATCCCCTTTAATGAATCTAACCATATAGGTTCAGATCCACTAGCCTGAGAATGTGTACTATCCTGAGTACACTGTAATGATCCCCCCGATTGAGAAATGCACTCTGCTGTGCATGATACACACTCCTTTGACAAAATAATGTAAAAGAACACACACACACACACACACACAGGAATTAAAAGCACAGTTAACCCACACAGTTCCCTTATAGGTAGACAGAGTATTGGAGCCAGCCACACAGCGCCCCTATAGCTAAAGTATTGACTTAGCTGGGTCTAAATTGAGTACCCTTAATAGGGTTCAGTACACCTAGAGTATTGCTCCTCCCCCTTTATTATGACCCCCTGGTACCGCTGAGGTGCTCTGGAGTCCGTGTGGAGGAGCTGCGCTTTCCTGTCAGGCTGCCTGTTGTAAGCTGCAGAAGGGAAAATGGCGCTGGTGAGCTGCTGGATCCGCTCATAGTGAAGGCTCCACCCCCTTAATGGAGCGCGGCCTTCCCGCTTTTTATACTGGCTGAGGTAACAGAATAAGGGTTACAATGGGTTATAACCCCTGTAATATGTGCCAGTAGTGGGTAATAAGCCGCCCCACACAGCGGTCACACAGTGCCTCTGAAACCTAGAGCGCAGCGTGCATGCAGCGTGCATGCAGCGCTGCGCTCCTATCCTGATGCCGCCATTACCACTTGTTACCCGCTAACCGGGACACCGGCGACCTACTCACCACTCTTCAGTCTTCTGACTCTGTTAGGGGTGGCGGCGTGCTGCGGGTCTGTAGGTTCGCTGTGGTAGGACCCTCAGGAGCTCAGTGTCCTGTCAGCGGGGAATGGGTCCATTAACCGTAGGGAGGTTGGGCCGTTCCCCACCCTAAGTCCCACGAAGCAGGCGGTCTGGTGCCAGCCAGACCTGCCTGAAAATAATAAAATAGAAAATACATGCAGAAAAAAACTCTTCAGGAGATTCCCAAGCATGACCGGCTCCTCCAGGCACATTTTCTAAACTGAGTCTGGTAGGAGGGGTATAGAGGGAGGAGCCAGTGCACACTATTGATTTCTTAAAGTGCCCATGGCTCCTAGTGGACCCATCTATACCCCATGGTACTAATGTGGACCCCAGTATCCTCTAGGACATAAGAGAAAGTAATCTTTTAATGTAAGTATAAAGAGAAGATGATAGTATGTAACTAACAAATTATAAATATATAAGAAGTGTTGTCAGTGCACCCCAGAGTTTATAATATACTTTGCTCACTGATATGATTTTTGTAAAGAGCAATAAAAGAAGTACTCTTATTGGGGACACACTTACAAAGATATTAGTGATATTATATGTAATGTGTAAGCTATGAAAACAGTTTATTCAATACATAAGTTTAAATAATGGTTTTAATAATATTACTCCCTCAGTGAGTGAACGGAGGTGTTCCTTACTTAAGAACACATAAAAGACAAAATACAATACAACACAACTATATATATTAAAATCAATAATTACCATTACATTTCCACATCGAAATCATAAATCATTAATACTTGGTTTTAATTGGGTGAATTATTGGTTCTAAAAATATTTAGCATAAATCTAAAAATAAAAAAACGTATATAGGCTACCTACTGTGAACAGTGTAGCGTTATTGGCTAGTATTACCAGTGTTGGATATTATGCTAAACGACATCTGTTCAAGTATAGTTGCAACACCAAAAAGGCCAGTTATATTTAAAGCCTATTTAAGGTTTATTAGTGCAGCTTTTCTCAGGCATACAATGTTATAGATCAGGGTGAAAAGTTTAAGCACAGAGGCTCCGTAACCAGGATTAATATGTACTCTTAAAAAACTATTCTTCGTAATTGGATATTACTACATAGGGGCCAGGAAATGTCGGAGATCCTGGCCTCTTCCCTCCCCTGCAACGGCGATAACATGCCTCCGTTTGGAGAAACCAAGGTTGTCGCCAACCCATTCCCCCAAACAGCATCAGACTGCCAGTCACTGACAGTCTGATGCCTATCTGCATCCGTCATCACAGGAACCATTCATGCATGCACAGAACGGGTCCTGCACATGCGTAAAGTACCGATAAATGGTACTTTGCTGAATACAACTCTACTCCGGATGGTCTTCAGTATGCCGAATGTCGGGATCCCGGCGCACAGTATACCGGTGCCGGGATCCCGACACCCGGCATACCAACAGCTATTCTCCCTCGTGGGGGTCCACAACCCCCCTGGAGGGATAACAAATACCGTGCCCGCAGTGTGGCGAGCGCAGCGAGCCCGCAAGGGGCTCCTTTGCGCTCGCCACACTGTCGGTATGCCGGCGGTCGGGCTCCCGGCGCCGGTATGCTGGTCGCCGGGAGACTGGCCGCCGGCATACCATACTACACCACGCTACGCCAACCACATCTGAAGTACCCTCATGGTGCTGTTATTTATTGGTGACAGTTGGCCAGATGTACTAAGCCTTGAAAAGTGATAAATTGGATGGTGATAAAGTAACAGCCAATCAGCTCCTAGCTGCCATGTTACACACTGGGTTTGAAAAATGACAGGAGCTGGTTGGTTGGTACTTTATCAACATGCAATTTATAACTTTTCAGGGCTTGGTACATCTGGCTCAGTGTAGTTTATTTTATTAATTTGTTGCTTAACCTAGATGTTATGTTATAAAGTTATTTTATAAAGTTTTACACATAACGGTCACAGTAAAGTTTATTCTACAATCTTTTCCTGCATGTTAATGCTGGAACAGGCATTTTCTGCAACAGGCTATCAGTGTCCCTGGTAGAATACATAAAGATGGAAACAATCTTCCAGTGGAATCTGCAGAATATACAGTATGTCAGTAATCCAGCACTGTATTTCAAAGGAAAAACATAAGAAAAGAAAATGGCTGGTAGCTCAGAGTTTAAATTACTGTAGCTGCAGCTGAACTGAACAATGAAAATGATCAGCTGTGAAAAGTTCAAGTTGAGATGCTGCTATTCAGAGATAACTAGTGAGGTGTTTTTGCTACAGACATAACCAGAGATCTGGGATAAGCTAGGCACAAATTAAGCTTTGTTGACGATGACCAGCTAATTCACATAAAATATGAGACTACCGCAAAACGCATGTGGGATGCAATCTGGATTAAAGATCCATTTGGTGCAGTACTAATAATTATTATGTTATTTATATAGCTATTTTCTCCTAATAGGACCTAAAGTGCTTTACATTTGCCTTCACAGCACAAAATACAAAACAAGCTTAACAGTGGATATTAGTGAAATGCTTGAATAAATACTGTAGGGAAGTTTTGAGTCTGTTTTTGAAGGATTCTAGAGTGGAGGCTTCTCAAACTGTGTGGAGGAGAGAGTTCCATAGAGTCGGAGCAACAAAGCTGAAAGCTCGACCCTCAATAAATTCAGGGAGATTCTAGGTACTGACTAGGTAAGTAGTTCTTCATCTACAGATCACAGTAGTTGAGTGGGACAGTAAGGAATCCAAAGCAGCTTTAAGTACCTTGGGCCCTGGTCATGTAGGACTTTGAAAGTGTGCATGCCAATTGTGAAAACGATTGGGCACTTTACAGGTAGCCAGTGAAGGGAGTAGAGAATGTGTGTTATGTGGCTGGTGGTTAACAGTCTGGCAGCTAGCTACATTTTGTACTATATGTAAGCGGTGCAATTCTTTTGCTGGGAGACCAAGGTAAGCATGATGATACAAATGCATGTATGACGTTAGGCAGATCTTCTGAGAATACTATGGGCCCAATTCAGGCGATCCAACTGCAAATATTACTAAAGGGATGCAGGCGCATGTGCAGGGCCCACATTTTCTGCAGGCACCAGACAGAGGCATTCGCAGGGTGGGGGGAAAGGCAATGCTCCATTTCCTAGGTGGAGGCGGAGCGTTGTGGGGGCAGAGGCGGGGAAACAGGGTTGGCGTACTTTAGAATGTAAGCTCTCACGAGCAGGGCCCTCTTCCCTCATGTGCTTACCCTTTTCTTACTTTAATAATCTTCAACTGCACCAAATCCAGCAGTCTTCTGCCACCTGATACTTATTCCAGTGTCATCTGCTGATGTAACTATGTTTATTTACCCTGTACTTGTCCTATATTGTCGTCAACTGTAAGTTGCTGTTTTCCTGTTTGATTATTTGTTTATGTACTCTGTAATTGGGCGCTGCGGAACCCTTGTGGCGCCATATAAATAAAGGATAATAATAATAATCCAAATGGGGGCGTGGCGTGAGCGTGATCGCAGCCCACCGTGAAGAGAAAGATGTCTGCGGGCCCCCTGCGGGTGCAGCCAACCCTAATTTCTGCGATCCAGCAGAAACTGTGATGCAATTGCAATTTCTGCTTGGTCAGGGAGGGGGGGGGATGCGGCAGTCAGCATGCTTTCAGATAAAAGAATGGGTATTTTGATTGTGGCTGGTATCTGATGTTTAAGTGTCAAGCCACTATCCAGGACAACTCCAAGATTCCACACATTGTTATTATTATTATTATTATTATTATTATTACTATTATTATCCATTATTAACCTTTATTTATATGGTACCAAGGGGATCCACAGTGCCCAATTACTGAGTACATAAACAAATAATCAAAACCGGAAAACAGCACCTTACAGTTCAAGAAAATATAGGACAAATACAGGGTTTATTAACCTAGCTGAATCAGCAGACGACTCTGAAGTATCAGGGTAGCAGAAAACCGAGGGATTTGGTGCTGTTGAAGGGAGTATGGAGTAGAAGATAATTTAAGTAACAGCAGGAAAATCACATTAGGGAAGAGGCCCCTGCTCATGAGAGAATACTTTCTAGAGGGAAGGGGCAGACAGACAGGGTAGAAAGTGAGCATGTGACAGAAGGCTTAGGATGAGAGTTTGCAGGGTTTGGTGAAGCCGATCTTGAGAGCCAGTTTGAAGGTTTGTAGAGATGTCAAGAGTCTGAGGGGGAGAGGTTTTGAATTCTGATGGGGAAGGGGAGCCAGTTAAGGGCTTGTAAGCAAGGTGAGGTGGACACAGTACGTTTGGTGAAGAAGATGAGCTGGGCATCAGCATTGAGGATAGAGTGGAGAGGAGAGAGGCATTTGTCAAGGATGTAAGGTAGAAGATTACAGTAGTCTAGTCTGGAGATGACCAGTGAGTGGATAAGGGTCTTAGAGGCTTCCAGGCTGAGAAAGTATGATCCTAGAAATATTTTTTGAGATGAAAACAGCAGGTTTGTGAGAGGTACTGAATGTGTGGTTTGAAGGAGAGGGAGAAGTCAAGGATAACTCAGAGACAGCATACTTGGGGCTAGAGGAGATAGTAGTGCCATCAATAGATAATGAAATTGCAGGAGGTGAGGTTGTGCGGGAGGGTGGGAAAATGATCAGCTCAGTTGTTAAGTTTAAGAAAGCACTGGGACATCCAATAGGAGCTAGCAGAGAGACAGTTGGAGATACAAGTGAGGAGAGCGGGGGAGAGGCCAGGGGAAAAAAGGAAGTCTTGAGTATCCTCAGCATAGAGATAATGTTGCAAGTCAAAAGAGTGAATGAGCTACCTAAAGAGGACATATAGAGAGAGAGTAGGAAAGGACCAAGAAACGAACCTTGTGGGACACCTACAATTAGTGGCATTGGGCGGGAGGTGGAGTCATGAGCGGAGATAAAGACGGAACAGTCAGAGAGGTAAGACGATAGCCAGGAGAAGGCATTATCAAGTAGACCAAGGAAGTAAAGGATTTGCAGAAGGAGAGGGTGGTCCACAGTGTCAAAAGCTGCAGAGATGTCAAGGAGAATAAGCAGAGTAGTGGCCCTTGGATTTTGCAGAAAGGAGGTCATTGCAGACTGTCGTAAGGGCAGTTTCAGTTGAGTGGAAAGGATGGAAGCCAGACTGGAATGGGTCAAGCACTGAGTGGGAGGAAAGAAAGGCAGCAAGGTGGTTGTAGACAATACGCTAAAGGAGTTTTGAGGCGAAAGGTAGGAGATGGGTCGGTAGTTGAACAGTGTGAGGATCAAGGGTAGGTTTTTTAAGAATAGGGGAGATGAGTGCATGCTTAAATTCAGAGGGGACAATGTCTGACGAGAGGGAGAGATTGAGGAGGTGGGCATGATTGGAACAGTTAGGAGAGGTAGTGTAGGAGGCGGGAGGGGATAGGGTCAAGTGGGGAGGTGGAGTGGGGGAGGAACGGATTAGGTCCATGACTTCCTCACCAGATACATGGGAGAAAGATGTCAGAGTTAATAAGAGGAATGGGGAGGGGTGGTAAGGAAAAGGAGGTAGCTGGCTGACATATGGAATCAATTCTGGATGTGAAGTAAGTTGCAACGTCAAGAGTAGAGAGTGAGGGAAGTTGAGGAGGGGGTGGGCAGAGGAGGGAGTCGACAGTGGCAAAGAGGCACCAGGGGTTAGAAGAGGTGAGGTTCTTAATGCAGGACTGTTTAGCAAGGGAAAAGGCAGCACTGAAAGATGAGAGCATAAGTTTGGAATGGAGGCAGTGTGCCTTTGAGCGTGATTTCTTCCACTGTTGCTCGGCAGACGTGAGCATTTTTGCAGACATCTAGTGCATTTGGTGTGCCAGGGTTGAGGTGTTGATCTGCGAGGGTGAATAGTGGTTGGAGGAGCGACAGAATCAAGAGCAGAAGTAAGGGATGCATTGTGATGCAAGTGAGTCTAACAGGAAGAATAGGAAAGTGGTGTCGACAACCTCAATGTTACGATTTGTGATGGTAGCCTTAGGAGGTAGAGCAGAGAGAGATAAGTTAAAAAAGAGCAGATGGTGGTCAAAAAGGGGAAAGGGGTTGTTGGAGAAATGTCCAATGGTGAGTGAAGACCAGATCAAGTGAGCTCCCATTCACATGGGAGGGTGAGGAGGTCCACTCCAAGCGAAGATGTGAGGCTAAGAAGTTTAGATGCAGTAGATATCGATTGGCATGTCAGAAGAGAGGAAGCCAGGAAGCAAAGTTGTCAAGCAATTTAGAGGGAATGCTAGCGGGACAGTAAATGACAGCTACTTGAAGATGAACAGTTTGGAAAAGGAATATAGTATGGACCTCAAATGTAAGGGATGGTTCTGGGGGGTATGAGTTGGTAGGAGTAGCTGGAGGTTAAAAGGACCCCAACACAAGTACCTTGGCGACCCCCGCGTTGGGGTGAGTGCGAGAATGTGAGGCCCCCAGAAGAGAGAGCAGCAGTAGAGGTGTTCAGTGTTTTGTGGTTCTGAACCCCCAAGGGTAAGTCCTGTTGGTTTGCTATGCTGCAGTCTTGTCCTGTGACCTATCTGTTTTATCAGGGTTCAGTTGCAGCCAGCTGACGCTCATCCACTGCTGGAGCTCAGCTAGACAGCCATGTAGGGTTGTTATTGCATTCTCAGTACCTGGAGCAAAGCACAGGTACAGTTGTAGATGTCTATAGCATGCTTTGATAGTCTCCACTGACAGTAGATAGTAGTGTGATTGCTTGGCATGCTGCAGTGTTTTGGGGCGGTGACGTGAACCATTCTGTAGGCATGCAGTGCCCAGGTCTTCATCTTCCAATGCAGATTTTCTGGTCCCAGTTGATGGTCGCAATCGTTATCCGATATTGCATCCTTGAACACAGCACTCAGATCTGAGATGCATGCTGGATGCGTCTTTTTCCTACAGATGCCTCCTGCGGTATTAGCATAGTAGTTCTACAGTATTGCGTAGCATTTTGCCTGTGGCTGTGCAATACCTTACATATCTGAATTAGGCCCATTGTTTGCCAAAGTCTACGGTTGTACTTCTATATTGAAAGTGTGCCAGTGCCTATGATACCCATCATCAGATAGAGCTTGCAATGATATTATATTGCACTGTTTATGTCTAGGCTATCAGTTTAAATGTGAAAAAGTGAGTGTGACTGTAGTTATTTATTGAGCAGAGAAGTTATTGAAGCTTTACGAGGTGTAAGTGGAAAGTGCAGAGTCACATAAGTGGAATAATTACTATATAGTTGTAATTTAGTCCTAGAGGGATTGTATTCTGTCTTCTAGAATCAAACCGATTGGAGTGAATTGTGCATCGATTACTGAAAAGATTCTTTCAAATATCTGTACAATTTATTTGTTTGATTTTGTACTTTTTCTCTATCTACCATTTATATATCGTACATTATTATTATTGCCAGAAACTCATATTATGCCTTCTTCAATTATTTTCCCCTCATTTGGTAGTTATTCCCGATATTGCCATGCGTTGATCTTTGCATGCCATGTCAGTTTTCTACTCTTCTATGTTCTATTTATTGCTAATATTATTTTAGCTTGGATTTTATTGTAGTCTTATTACAATTTCCAGTGATTATATATTGTTCAAAGTCTATATTTCTAAAATTTATGCTGCTAATCTCCATTATCCTTTTGATAGTCTAAAAGTTACCACTGATCTTCCTATATTTAAGATAAAAGAAAGTGCAGATGCAGATATTATAGTACCAAGCACTGCTAATCAGAATAATAATAAACTCTTCAATTTACCATAGAGCAAAATCAAGGTGCTTAGCATAATTTCTGGCCAAAAATACGGTACCACCAACCACGACCAGGTGACCTCATCTGGTGGGTCCCTAACACTAACATTAAGCTTAAGTCCAGGGCATGGAACCCCCCCCCAAGTCAGCACAGGCCAACCTCTCCAATGCATCACACTAGTGATAAGTTAGTGTTACATAAATAAGAAGCGGAAGCTATGTGTTAGGCATGTTACATTGGTGAAAAGTAATAATTACACTGTTAAAAGGTGTTATATAGGTAGAAAAATAATTAGGTGCTAGATTTAATATTATAATATGATGCCCCAAAGCAGCCAGGCCACACAAACCCAGGGGGCCCTGCGCCCTGAGCTCATCCCTATTTTGTGACAACTACATTTTATTAGAATGCCTTTATTGAGATATTACCAGTGCTGTCCAATTCTTTGGAATATAATGTATTTCTTATTTTGTTAATTGCCCTAATTTACCGCACAGAAAAAAAAATATTATTTAACCTGAAAGTATTATCAAGCTATATCCAATTACAGGACATTTTTACCATGTGGTAAATTACCTGTTTTTGGCTGATAACACATAGGATCCAAGATAAGTCTCCGGACCCATGCATTATCGCGCTAAAATGGGTCTGCGAGGGCTGTTTATCTGGGATTCTGCTTAGTGGGCCTGAGACACGCGAAGCCTAATCCCCAATAAGTGATAGTGGGCAGGAGTTGATTGGACAACCTTGGGGGAATATATAAATTTACTCCCATTAATTGGATATCCTCATAAATGTTATAAAGGAGCAGCATCTACATTGCTAGACTTGCTGGCCACATCAAATGGAATGTTGCAGGTGATACTGAACAAATTAAATTTTATGGCTGTATGTGTGGCTTCAAAATTAATGTGTTGTCATTTTCAATCATCAAAGCCTGCCCAAGTGTCATACGAGTTGAACTTATGCAGTATGGCCCCACTGTCTGAGAAAAAAAGGTGACGATATTAATAAAGATTTTGCAAAAGTAATTGTATATATTGCCGTAGTTACTGTAGCATGTCATGATATGTCCTTACCAGTTGTAGTTATTTAATACTACATCATTTTGTTAAAGAGACCGGTCATTTACCCTTGTACTTCTCATACTGGCAAGATTGCTTTAAATGTAATTTCTATTGCTTTATATGTCAAAAGAGTTGTAAATGGTTCTCTGCTAAATGCTAACACCAGTCCTCAAAACTAGTAGTTGTACAAAATTCCAAATAAGCTCGTTACTTGGTGACTTTTCAGTATAGTTCTTGCCTAAAAACTAATTGACCTGTAAAGAATGTTTTCCTATCTTTCTGCAGAGAGTGGGACACATGCCACCAGCTCCATGGTGTGTCTTGTGTGTTGAGTTGTTTGGTAGACAGTGCACTAGATGAGTTTACACTTGGCCAGATACATAGGGTTAGAAGGCAGTTTTTCATGAAAGTATCTTAGCCTAAGAAGCCCCTGTATGAGGTCTTGTTCATAAATTAGAACCTTAAACTTAAACTGGTTTCATATTAAATTCTAATTATCTAAATATTCTGTTTAGTTTTCAGGACTGTATCTTCTGTCTCTCTGCACAATTCTGGTTGGACTGGTACTGTATTTCTCCACAACTACCTATGTGGCCCAGGATCCCAGAGTGTACAAACAATTCCGCAACCCTTCAGGACCTGTAGTAGAACTACCCGCTAATGCACAAATGGAACCCTCAGTAACATACACAAGCTTAGGCCAAGAGACAGAAGAAGAGCCACGCGTCAGAGTTGCCTAAAGTTAAGCATTTGTCACCCACTGAAGTCTCAGTGGCATCCATTATCTCTGTATTGTGCATAGAGAAAAGGCATTACCATGTACAGTTACACGAAAGCAAGAGCATGAAAAAGGGTTGGAAAAGGATGCAAGAAATATGGAACAGCGCTGGGCTCGGAAACACCTGGAGTCATATGTATGACAGCACTATTTATTCACAAGTGTGTAATCTCTTAGAGAATAGACAAACATTGAGAAAGGTGATATTACCTCAAAGTTTACTTTTGCACATGTCCTCATGTGATGTATTGCCAAGATTTTTATTTTAGTAAATTTTACACCATGTAGTGTTCACAAATGTTCTCATTCTTCTATAAACAAGGGGTTCCTTAATTAAGGCTACTTGGGTATAAAGAAATAATCACATTCCTATTGGTGCACTGCCATTTGCCTGCGTTCTTTAGTCCAGGCAAACACCTGCAATCACCTAGACTGTTTGTAGCATTATAAGGTCCCTGCAGAACTTTTGTAATACATAATAGGTTTGTAAGTCTTTTTGTACCTTCCATTTGCCAAGTAAATTATATTTTTATCTTTCATGCTTTAACATGAGTTTAACATGTCTGAAAGCAGTAAAAATGATGGTTTGGTGCAACAGAGACTAAGTGGTATTGACCTATTTAGTGGTGCTAAAATAACATCACAACTCCACTACTACATACACACAATATGAACCCAACACCAGCACATGAAAAATTATTTAATAGAATACAGTCTAATAGCAAAGTGTGAACTTGACACATATGTCAGATGCTTCAGAAATTGTGCCAACAATGCAAGAAAATCTTTCCTATGAGATTGGAGCAGTTTGTCTGGAAACGTCAGCATTTATCTTAATCTTGCCACGGAATAATAATCTATTTCAGCTTCTAAGGGACCAAATCAATTGCAAGCATTGTTATCGATGCACCATCGGAGAGCCATTGGCATGCTCATAATGGTGGTACATTGTGACAGTGATATCACTAATTTTGCCTCGCATCTCCATATGGGTCCACATGAATGTGAGTGATGTTGGGCTACCGTAATTCCGAGTGATAGGTGCATCTACATATCTTCACCGCATATTACACTGAATTATATTGGTCCCTAATACAGTAGTCTCTGATCAAGATGAAAATATCTGGTGGTCTAATTGGCAGTCTGTTAATGTAGTTACAATTTCCAGAATGGTACTTTTCAAGAAAATGGAAGAGAAGAACATAGCTGACTGAAGTTACTGCCTACATGGTGGAAATAGCAGCTGTGAGCAATACTTACGTAGTAAAACCTGATGGGGTAAAAAAAACATCACTTCTAATATGTCTTATACTCAGTTCTCATGACACATCATCCCATATACTCATTCATCATACATCCATTTCATATTCCTTACACTCATCGTTTAGGAACATAAAAATATAGTTTGTGATGTTTGACTTTGATAAAGGACGATGTCTTATATTAGACACTTTAGATTGATCACATCATTCCTTTCCTAATATGTAAACATACCATGTTCCCAGGTCAGGATATGATTGATACTGCACAGTAATGGCTGAAAATATTCTTTACATATACAGTGCTAACTTAAATTATAAGTGTTTCCATTTAGTTCTCATGCCTTGACTGATCTTGAGATGTGTGACTCAGTACTTAATTTTACAGTGAAGCTCTGTGAAAACTATGGTTTATCAGCTATTTCAATGATAATAAGCAAAGCAATATCAAGATTAAATAGTTACCGGTGCAAAATTTACTAAAGTTCAATTTTGGTGTTTCAAGGGATTTGGCACTCGATTTCCATTTGTTTGAACAGATTTAATAAAGACCAAATCGAATGTCAAATCAATTCTATTGACAAATTCAACTCACATCCCAACAGAAATCGAATTTCTAAAAAACACTGATGTTTTCCCATAGCCCAACATAGAATACCATCATTTACCTAAATTTGATTTGAAATCGAACTCTAAATCGAGCTCCAAACTCCCAAATGTTTAGAATGATGTTAGACATTTGATTTTGGCTTCTAAACACCATTCTAATTGTAGGAAATTGATAGTGATGACTTTTACCCAAAAGCATGTAGGGCAGTGTGGAAGTAGTAATAATGGATGCTCAAGGTTATGGTATGTTGTGCACCTACCTGCGCAATGCAAATCACTATCTGAGAAAACCCTGGAGGATCAATCAGAGTACCATCAGCAGCTTCATAAGTTGAATAGTGCACATATTTATACTTATAGACATCATACTTATTCCATGAATGTACAATAGATAGCACCAGAGCAAAATATTGGCCAATTTGGCTTGATGATATAATACATTTTACAATTATGAGTTTTAAAACGGACTATCCTTGTTCCTCCCATGATGCCTACATCCCTGAGCTATTCATCTCTGTTTTCAAAAATACTTGTGGGACAAATGCAGGAGGGATGGTTGTTGCGTAAGATACCAGTATGTGCTAATAAAGCAGCTATAAGTAATTATACTATATTGTTCTAATTTGTTCCCCTACCACCAAAAAAGATTATTTAGGCTTTGGCTGTTGCTCTTGGCTTCTGACTCCATTGTCAATTCCACAAACTCCAGCTGAGCATAAGTATAAAGGGGCACATACAATCCATGACAATGTATCTTTGTTTTTTCTTTTATAAAATATATATATATATAGATATATATATACGGAAGGCATATTATTATTATATCATTTGTTAAAAATGTTCGATGTTGTGCTCTGCTGCGGTCTATTGCATATTCGAACATTAAACAAACCATTCCCCCCAGATTATGCAATAAACGGGGAACAGACAGAGTTGGGGGGTTTTAGCAACAACTGACTTGTGTGCACAGAAAGTGAAATCCAGGCAGGAAGGCAGATTATGGCTAAGTTTATTGTCCCCTATCTAAGCTGTATTTAAAAAAAAAAAAAAATCATCACTTAGGTTTTCATGTATAAAACAGTAAAGAGAGAGTTTCTCCTTTAATTAGTGTGCATGTGATACATTTGGACCAATAGGATGCAATGAGGAAGTTCTGTTTGATTTTGTATTCTATTTTGCTAGGGGTTCAATGGGGATTTGAGGTTCAAATTGGTAAGGGCTTCATAAATTCAACTCAAAATCCCTTCCCAAAATCTACCAACATCAAATTCGATTTGAAAATCGAATTGAAAATTGATTTTTAGTAAATAAGGGATTTTTCAAATATTTTAGAAGCTCAACAGGAATCAATTTCGATCAATTTAAAAATTCATAAAGTGCTTTTCAACATCGGATTTTAGTAAATTTACCCCCAGGCCACACTCAGGGATGAAAGTGTGTGATGTCATTTTACAGTGCTCCATTACTAGACTTACTACAGCTACAAAAAAATTATCTTGTACTAATCCTGTAAACAGAGCATAGAGAATACACAAACACTATGGGGTAAATAATAATAATAATAGGGTCTAAATTGATAGAGGTCCGGGATTTCATCAGAGTAAAAAATATACCCATTCTCAAACGAAATCCTGGACCTCCAGCAACTCAGTCCCTATTACATTTACCCTTGTGAATTTACCTGCAGAGCAAAGACTATAAGGGTGTAATACGAGATACCCGCGCCGGGATCCCGACCGCTGGAATGTTGGCAGAGGGGCGAGCGCAAAAGAGCCCCTTTTGGGCTCGCACGCCACGCTATTTATTTTCCCACCAGGAGTGTCGTGAACACCCCAAGAGGGTGAATAGTTGTCGGTATCCCAGCAGTCGGGATCCTGGCGCCGGTATGCAGAGTGCTGGGATCCCGACAGCCGGGATATCGAGTGCCTCCCAGATATAGTAACTTGACTGGTAGGAGAACAGTATTATAATGCCTGCATGACAACCTACGGTTCTCTAGGCTCTGCAGCTAGAAATATAGAACACAGACTTTAGTTTTGCCAGAAAAAAAATCTTACCGCCACTTCTACTAACATAGTATTTAACAAAAAAATAGTTCTAACTGCCATTAGAATTTATATTTAATATACCAAAATTGCTTATTATATTTACCCATTTACTCGCAATGACACATGTAATATTTTTCTTTCTATTGTTTTATGCCTACATTTTAGATGTATTATTGCATATCATATATCATATCATGTATTATAGATTGGCTTTCTGTAGTTACATGTAGTCCACAACCAATGCCTACCACAAGACCTAGTGGCACATTCCATTAAATACAAGGTTCTGTGACTGAGCACATACCATAGTGGGTAATTTCAGGAAGAAAATCTTGCTTTTTTACTCGCTACAGGCCGTGAGCAAACAAAAGGAAGGTTTCTCTACCCACTGAGATATTTTCTTTTCAGTTATAAAAGCCTATTAGTTTCATAAACATGCCTAACTATATTAGGTTATATCAAAATATAAGTCATATGTAATATAAGAATATTTTACTGAGAAACCATAAATTCTTTTGAAATGACAATATGTGCAAACATCTAAAACACATCTGATGAGAAATGGTTGCTGGTATTTACATATGAAACGTTAAAATCTCTGCTGTGTTTGAACAGTGAGATGATGACCCACCAGTAATATCAAACCTCCTCTTTTCCTACAACACCACAACAAATTATACAGATGAAGCAGATTTTATTGCAGTGCGTGTCAAGCAGAATGTATTTTGTAGTTAACTCAAACATTCCAAGCTATTTACAGCTGTAATAATCAGAGATCGGCCACTAGATCTCCACTTAAGCACTAGCCAAGGTGCAACATTCACTGCAATATATTCTGCTACATCTTAATTGACTGCTTAGATAAAAATATATTCTTCATGTTTTCACAGAAAGACAGACAAGTGTATATTTTATAAGGGATCATTGTTATCATATTTTATTGTAATAAAGATTTTCAAAACTCACATTTCTAAATAAGTGGCAACTTTTACTGTGTCTGTTACATACATTAACCATTGTACCACCCAACACTGAGACATGCAGAACTATAGGCAACATATGTTCCTCTTTGATGCAGCGCTAGTGATGGAATGGCCAAATTAAAGTCCAGACCAAGATTGTAACATTCATGCTTGTGAAACCTTGGGAAGCCCAAATGTGCTTAACAAGTAAAGATGTTGCACCCTTGTATGTTTACAGGAGCCTAATAAGATAAGAGAGCAGGAAGAAATATATTTGAAACCTAACCCAGGCAAATATACTTTGCTGCAAAATTATGGTGAAAGTTTCACTTCAAAAAAATTATTTTACTTTCTTATCCTATATTTATGGATCAAAATAATTTAAACTAGTTGCTAGAATAGAGCACTTTGTGGCAATACAAGTCAAAATTAATAGAGATTAGGGCACAGCTATTATTAAAAGCTGCACAATACCAAAATGTATACAGTACATAAATCATAATTGCCTTAATTTAAAAAAAAAAGTTCACATCATCTTAAAGCATCAATCATGTATCTGATAGTCATATGTCTTAGCTATCCTACAAATAATTATCTCCTTTCAAATATATCTGGGAGGCAAAACTGTTATGGCTGCCATACACAGACTCGGTTATCAGCATGTCATGTGATGATAGAGAGGAGAAAGAGGGGGAGGACGTTGCAGTGCAGATTCGGGCTCAGAAGGTCATTCCAAACCTTCCCTGCTCACTACATCATGTTACTGTGGTAGACCATGACAGAATTCTAAATCCGTTAAAAAACCCTGAAAAAAAATAAACCAAGGAGTATGGTAAATATCCTAAAAAAATGTTTTCATGGGAGTGCTGGTTTAAAATTAATACTCTAGTTGCACATTTGAACAGAGCTATATCTACGTATGAAATATTATGCGATCTAAAAAATAAAAGTAGACATTTATACAAACATATATATAATATACAGTTAAACAATAGGGAGGTAAATAACTACCACTGACTGTAGCAAAGTGCAGTCTCTTATTTATGAAAAAGGCATCTGGCTGTAAATTCTAAGTGCCAACCTACCTGTAAGCAAATAGGGAATGGCAATTAATGTTGATGGGATTACGTAGTTCCTTGGAAGAGATTCCACAGAGCATTGGGGAACTCTGGATAACTGCCAATATCATCTGCCAATAGCTCTTTCAGACAGTGCTCAGGTTAGGTTACAGGTAAGAGTAGGGAGATTTTCTACACCACCCTCCCAGCCAATTGCTATATGGTTGGGGAAACTTACAAGTAGAGTATTTCATAACTCACTCAAATTTAAAGTGCATTGGATAACAACCTGTTTTTCAGAAAGGGAAATATTTACCTGTCTTTCATAAATTATCATGCAGGTTGTTACAATTGCACAACACACTTGTTTTAGATGACTTTCAAATTACAACCCAGAGAATGTGATGTTTATATGTGCTGTTTGCAAGTAGTGTAGGTTTCTTGCATTTACATTCAGAACCATTTTGTAATTTCTTTGGCTGAGGAAAAAAAACACACACACTCTAACCAATAAGTCAGTCTGAAAAATAAAAGCACACTTATTTTGCTGCGATGTGGAATTGACCAAAAATGCTAACCATACAGGTCCAGTGTTATTATAACATACAAACATACCCTTCTCTGTTTTTGATATTTGCATGCACCTATATGGACTGGCTGTGGCAATGTAATGCCTGTAAATTGTTTAAAAAAAAATAAACACTTTATGAAAAGTGATTGTTTTTATTACTAGTTACGGTCTATATGTACATCTTATTTTGTTGTTAACAGTCATTGCACATCAAGGAAGCAGGTATATTGGTGTATAATTGGTGATTTCCCTAAAGGCCACATACATCAGCAATCAATTGGGGAAATTTGGCATATGCAGATGATTGTGCAAATAAATTTGCACTGTATGGGGTTCACAGATAGCAAAGTCAGACCAAAAATGGATTGGGATTGTTAAATCAGGTTGTCCAACATGTTGGATTTCACAGATCAATTGGGGCTGTAGATTGCTAGTGTTTGGTGACAATCACTAGATTTGTAGATCGTTTCTAGTAAACTGATGGGCCTTTCGAGATTGTCAAATCTGTATTTGCTGAAAATGATCTGCAAATCACTGAAAAATATCTATAATGCCGGACATACACTATACCAGAGGTTCTGAAACACAGTCCTCAAGGCACCCCAATGGTCCAGGTTTTAGGTGTATCCATGCTTGGCCATAGGTGATTTAATTAGCAGGTTAGTCAGTTTGATTTAACAAACTGTGCTGAGCCATGTAAATACCTAAATCGTGGACCTCTGGGGTGCCTTGAGGACCGCGTTTGAGAACCTGTGCACTATACAATTATCTAGCACACAGCATACCTCCCAACAGGAGGGACAGAATGCTCTGCTTCTGGACTTTTCTCTTAATTTATGATTGCCATCACCTGTGTTGAACAGGTTAATGGATAAGAAAGTTGTGTCAGCACAGGTGATGACAATCATAAATTAACAGGGAAGTCCAGGAGCAGAGCATTCTGTCCCTCCTGGAGAGAGTCATGTTGGGAGGTATGCACACAGGATCTTAAACTCGATCCTCAGGACCCCACACAGTGCATGCTTTGCAAGTAACCCAAAAGGGGCACAGGTGTATTAATTACTCACTGACACATTTTAAAAGATCCACAGGTGGAACTAATTATTTCACTTGTGATTCTGTGAAGAGACCTGCAAAACATACACTGTGTGGGGTCCTGAGGTCCGAGTTTGAGTACCTGTGATCTAGCAGATAATCTGCCAGATCTTGCTGGTTGGAATGAAAATCTGGTAATGGATGAGAGCAAATGACCATTTGCTCCCAAACACTGGAAAATGGACACAAATCTGTGAATAAACCAATTTGTCTGAACAACAGGTTTTGTCCATTTTCCAGTGTTTGGGAGCAAATGTTTGATTGTCATTTAAGGGGCATATACATGAGAAAATAAAATTGGACGATATGCACAATAAAGATAAACCTGTGCATATCGTCCAGTGTGTGTCCATCATAAAGATAAAGATGGGCGCTCCCATGGGTCTTTGTCTTTATCAACTGAACATGACTGCATTTTCAGGAATGGGGGGGTGATATCACTGAACTATATCATTCACTATATCGTTCATTGTGTATCCTCTATAGCAGGGGTGGGCAATTATTTCAGCTGAGGGGCCATTTGACACTTACCTGTCAATATTTGAGTGCTGCATACAAAACAGCAGCCCCCCCATGCGCCAAAAATATAGGGACATGGCCAAAAAATAATACAGATTCATATTAGGCTGCACAATAGTCTCCATTATTCAAATTACGCCAAACAGTAGCACCACTTACACACATTACACCAGGTACAGCCCCTTTTACACATATTGTGCCAGGTAGAGACCCTGTCACACATTATGCCAGGTAGAGACCCATTTTACACATTACTCCAGTTAGAGCCCCTATCACACATTATGACAGGTAAAGCTCCCTTTTACACATTACTGTAGGTAGAGCTCTCTTTTACACATTACAGCAGGTAAAGCTCCCTTTTACATAGTATGGAAGGTAGAGCCCCCTACTACACATTACGGCAGGTAGAGTCCCCTTTCACACATTAACATTTTATTTCGGATAATCAGCGCACAGCAAGCAAATTATCCAGTGTCTCATGGCCCCTGGGGAAAGGGGGACAGCACTTTATAAAAGTGTGCTCACTTACCACTGAATAACATGCAGAGTTAAAGGCAGGGGAAGGAACCATTGCTGGAGGGCCTTCTGACAGATCTGGCTGATGCCGCCGCTAATGATGGTCTGGACCCCGCAGGAGAAGTTGGACCCAGAGAACCTGGACACAATTACCAACTTCCCAGCCTACCACCCCCTGGACCAAATTACCACCTTCCCACCTTGACAAATTTACCAGGAACCTCGCTGCAGTATGTCAAGTCCAGAAGAGGATTAAAAGACATTGCTATAGCTAGGGTGCTATTTGAAAATGGATATCTTTATCCAATTTCATTAAAAATGATAAAAAGGTCTACATGAGGTTCCAGATTCAAGCACTGCCGCTGTGTATTCAAACTTCCTGCTTACTACATGCCGCCCACATCCATACTCTGTCTGGTCCGGCCTGAGCCCAGCACCGCCCACCTCCTGTAGTAAAGCTGGCTGGCTGACGTGACGAGTCAGATGACATGACCGCGAGGCCACGACCTCAGTGACGGCGGCAGCTTGGAGGTACTGCAGAGCAATGACAAGCAGCTTAGCTGGTCGGGCCGCTTGTCATTGCGCGCAGGTGGGAGGCAGCGGGCCGGGCAGGATTGGTTCGCGGATCGCATCCGGCCCGCAGGCCGTATTTTGCCGACCTCTACTCTATAGTGTTCATTCTGCTGCTAGAGACATTTCAAGGGAAATCTCTATTTTTATCGAGGCAAAATCTTCTAGTGTTTGCCCCATTACCAGATTTATACATTACCAGATTTTTTTTCCAACCAGCCTGATCTGGCAGATTATCTGCCAGATAATTGTACAGTGTATGCCCAGCATAATGTATGGGTGCAGATTGGTGTACTGAAAAATCTTTAAATCTGGGGGAAAATCTCAGAAACGGCAATTTTTTTTTTTATTGCTGATGTATGGGGGACTTAACTTCCTGAAGAGTCTAGCATCTCCCTGACATACGCTACAGTAGGTAGGTGCAACACAGTAATGTCTACAATCTCTGCCCACCATGGAGGAAACACTGGGGAGAAAAGTAAGGAGGGTGTGTGCTGCAAGAACATGGGTGCTGCTCTTAGGCATACTGATGGCTTATTATTTATTTACAGTTTCTTTTATAGTGCAGCATATTCCGTTGTGCTTTACAATTGGAAACAACAGTGATAAGACAAACTGGGTAAAAACAGACAGTCATAGAGGTAGGAAGGCCCTGCTCGCAAGCTTACTGTACAATCTATAGGGAATTAGGAAGGATACACAATGATAGGCACTATCTATAGCAGTGTTTCCCAACCGCGGTCCTCAAGGCACACTAACAGTCCTGGTTTTAGTGATATCCAGGTTTGAACACAGGTGACGTAATTATTACCTCAATTATTTTGATTTAACCGTCTGTGCTGTAGCCTGGATATCACTAAAACCTGCACTGTTGGTGTGCCTTGAGGACCGCAGTTGGCAATGCCTGATCTATAGCCTAGCGATCCCACCAGATTGCAAAGACAGTCCTGATGGGTTGTAATTAGCTATGAATGCTTCTGAAGGTCATGTGGGCGGTTCAGGAATTTGATAAGCTTGCCTGCAGAGGTGAGTTTTCAGGGAACGCTTGAAAGTTTGGAGGCTAGAGGAGAGTCTTATGGTGTGTGGGAGGGCCTTCCAAAAGGTGGGTTGTGACAGGACGGTCCCGTACGAAAGCACTCGCCGCTTTCGCGTCCCGTCTCCTGCGCACAGATTGGAAGGTTAGGTCACACGAGGCCTGACCACATAGGGGATTCCCGCTTACCGTCAGTAACCGCCTGTTACTGACTCCACCCACTGCGCTGTGGGCGGGTTTATGCTGCCACCAAACTCCTAACCTGCCGTGGCGTTTGGAACCACGGTTCTGCTCTGTATGTGCCGACGTACTGCCTTACCACACCTGTGTGGTGTCGACGAATCCCCGCTAGGCCTCTACCGGTAGCTGGCGGAAGGCGGAACTTGGAGACGTTAGGTGCTTCCCTGGACAGCCGGAGGACGGGGCTAGGTTTGGCATAACCCTGTAGGTCACAAGATGACGCGGTCTTCTTGAGGCAAATGGTATTTATTTGCTCAATAGTTCTAAAGAGAACTCTTCCCTATTGCTAGGGGCAACAGCATACAGCAAGATGTTCCAGCAGAATAAGATGGTACAACTACAAATCTGGAGGCACGCAGGCCTCCTTTTTATGTCAATTTTCCACACAGTATCACAGGGGGGTAAGCCCTCCCTGTCTTCTCCAACCAATCAGCTTATTTTACAAAATACCAATAAATCACATTTTACAAGGATATAAGTGCAATAAAACAATATCCTCCTTCCTGTGACACATACGTTTGGTATCAGATTAACATTCACTATTGATAAATTTATCACATAGCTTCAAAATACAAATGTTTGTCTCATTCACATCTCCAGGCAATCCCAGTGTTTGGGGTTACAAAAGGAAAGGCTGCACACATCAAACAGTCTTCCTTCCTGCATCTGCCATCCAGGGTTCGTATATCAATTAAATCATTACATGAAACAGGTTCCAAGTCCAGAACTACTTTACATATGGGATAAGGAGATCCCCGTGAGTAACATCTCTCTAAGGAACTTACACATCAAAAGGTTTTGTCATTCACACCTCTCTGCTAGGACAGGGCCATTAGCATGCCACTTCCTACTGACAGGAGATGATTATTCAGACATCTATAGTAAGTGCATTTTCCTTTAAATATACAGGTGACCACATCTTAAATATAAATTCATTTAAACATGCATTCCTGCAATTGTGCACAGAGCACTACATATGACATGTTAAGACACATCATTAAACATATTTTTAAACAGTCTGCACCCAGCGCCGTAAGTACATTTAACAGTGACGCCAAGCGCCTATTGTCCGCAACATGGCGCCGGGCACTAGGGGTTAACCCCTTCAGTGCTGCAGCGGCCATTGTCCACGTGGGCTGGGGTCTCTCCGGCCACATGGTGTGTGGGAGGGCCTTCCAAAAGGTGGGTGCTGTCTGGTAAAAGTCCTGCAATTGTGAATGGGAGCGAGTGATCTGTGCAGATGAGAGACGCAGATCTTGTGAGTTTGCCCAAGGACGGGAGATGATTGAAAGGTGATTTGCGTCAAAGCAATTGTTCAAATTAACTAGAGATGTGTGCTCCATTACAAGGCATGTGTGTTGCATTACAGGGATCTGTGTCCAAGGATGTGTGCTGCATTACTTAAGAAGTGTGATGGATTGCAGGTACCTGGTAAAGGGGGTAATTTAAGATGCTGTAAAATAGTAGAGGGCAGAATATTTTTAATGTACAGTCATGTATTTATTAAAACATCTCGCATCTTGTAGGTGGATGGGCTAAAGAGCAGACTTACCGATGTGTCCTTACACATCTAGTCTCAATATGCCATGCAGCATGAGATGCCTGTTGCGATCGAGCCACCATGTCGCGTACTGTGCTGATATGCAACACTTGTAATATATGTGTGACTGAGTCTCTGAATCTGTATACGAAGTGCTACAATGTAGCAGCCACAGATTTTTTGCAATAAAAGTTCTGTACTGCTCTGTATACAGACTTAGGGGGTAATTCAGATCTGATCGCAGCAGCAAATTTTTTAGCAGTTGGGCAAAACCATGTGCACTGCAGGGGGGGCAGATATAACATGTGCAGAGAGAGTTAGATTTGGGTGGGTTATTTTGTTTCTGTGCAGGGTAAATACTGGCTGCTTTATATTTACACTGCAAATTAGATTTCAGATTGAACACACCCCACTCAAATCTGTCTCTGCATTCCAACCTGATCGCACGCTGCCGTTTTCCGCAGCGATCAGGTCACTACTGCACATGCGTATGCACCGCAATGTGCAGGCGCGTTGTAGGGGTACAAAGCGGATCATTGCTGGGCGATGGATTTAACGAAGAATCCATGCGCACAGCCGATCGCAAGAAGATTAACAGGAAGAAGGCATTTATGGGTGTCAACTGACCATTTTCAGGGAGTGGTTGGGAAAAATGCAGGCGTGTCCAAGCATTTGCAGGGCGGGTGTCTGACATCAATTCCGGGACCGGACAGGCTGAAGTGATCATAGCGGCTGAGAAAGTTTAGACCTACTCAGAAACTGCACAAACTATTTTTGTAGTGCTCGGCAGCACAGGCGTTCACACACTTGCAAAGTTAAAATACACTCCCCAGTGTGCAGCGACTATTCGTTTGCATGGCTGCAAAAACTAGCCAGCGAGCAATCAACTCGGAATGACCCCATGGTTTTGCCCAACTGCTAACAAATTTGCTGCTGCGATCAGATCTGAATTAGGCCCTCAGTCACACACAGTATCCAGCAATGACGTTTGTGGACACTTATGTCGTTTTGTTGCTACCCCCTTGGGTGGAGTCACCTGTTGCAGTGCCCTTAGTGACGCCACTGTTTGATTAGCTTCAGACTATAATCCACTAGTAGCAACGTCAGAATATAAAAAAAAGGGATGAAAGCTCAGCCACACAATCCACGGCACAGTTCTTATGCTTTTATGCACTCTGGAGATAGTGTTTTCGTCTGTGGAAGTAGGTAGGGGTAGAGTGGACCTTTTTTTATACCCCTATTTACTAATCAAAAGTTGCAGATGATTAATCACTGATTAGTCACACCTGTACATGACTTTGAGACTTTTCATAAAAATGCAACAACAGAATTAGCAATTCAATTACTGTATAGGCATCACATAAAAATCGTAATATTGGGGCATGGTTTAACGGCCATCTTCTGTTGGAATGCTTCACAGCAGCTCTGGAACCCATTCCACTTTCATAGTTGATTTTGTGGTGAGACCTGCCCCTGTGAAGCTACACCTGCCTCCCTCAAGCTTGATCAAGCCCAAGTGAAATCTCTGAGCCCCCCAGAGCAGAATACTCTGCTTGGATTTATCCTGTGCTTAAAGTGGTCCTAGAGAGGTGGAGGAACTCACCTCTCTCCCCCCAGCGCCCATGTAATAAAGGTATTGCGCACGCCTCAGGCGTGTGCGTTAAAAAGGGGCATGGTCTCAAAAAGAAAGGGGCGTGGTCACACAATAGTAATGCCCACAGTAGAAGCATCCCTAATACACATAATGCCCACAGTAGTAGCACCTTATAATACACATAATGCCCACAGCAGTAGCGCCCTTTATACAATGCCTGCAGTAGTAGTACTCCTTATGCAATGTCCACTGTACTGGTAGTGCCCACAGTGGTAGTGCCCCTTATATAGAGCCCATAATAGTGGTGCCCCTTATGCAATGCCCCCAGTATTAGTGCCTCTTATGTCCCCAGGAGTGATGTCCCTTATGAAGTGCCCCCTTTACAACGCCCTCATTAGTAATACCCTTAATGGTAATGCCCCTGTGTAGTATTGCCCCCAGTAGTAATGTCACCTGTAGTAATGCCCTGTGTAGTTTAGCCCCTGTAGTTATGCCCCCAGTAGTTTAGCCACCAGTAAGTTTAGCCCCAGTGGTAATGCCCCTGCAGTTATGACCCCAGTAGTTTACCCCCCAATGGTAATGCCCCCAGGAGTTTAGCCCTCATGTAGTTTGCCCCATGTAGTTTATCCCCCCCCCTGTAGTTTAGCCCCAAGTGGTAATGCCCCCTGTAGTTTAGCCCCTGCAGTTATGGCCCAAGTAGTTTAGCCCCCATGTAGTTTGCCCCCGTTAGTAATGCGCCCAGTAGTTTAGCCCCCCTGTAGTTATGACCCCAGTAGTTTGCCCCCTTGTAGTTTAGCCCCCAGTAGTAATGCCCCTGTAGTTATACCCCCAGTAGATTATCCCCCTTGTAGTTTGCCCCCTTGTAGTAATGCCCCCTGTAGTAATGCCCACCTGTAGTAATGCCCCTGTAGTTATGCCCCCTTGTAGTTTGCCCTCAGTAGTTTATCCCCATTGTAGTTTGCCCCCAGTAGTAATGCCCCCAGTAGTAATGCCCCGGTAGTTAAGCCCCCAGTAGTAATGCCCCCTGTAGTTTCCCCCCTTTCTAGTTTGCCCCCAGTAGTTAGCCCCTGTCTAGTTTGCCCACAGTAACTTGCCCCTCATAGTTTGCCCCCAGTAGCTTGTCGCCTTGTAGTTTGCCCCAAGTTATTTGCCCCTAGTAGTTAGCCCCTGTCAAGTTTGCCCCCTCATAGTTTGCCCCATTGTAGTTTGCTCCCAGCACCAGCGCCTTTTACACTGAATCATATTTAAAAAAAGCACGGACCTTCGGGCGACGGAATCACCGGCGGCTACGGCACTTCCGGGTACTGTTAGCCTTCCTCTGGGAGCAGTGTATACAACTAAGGCTGAAAACGCGTTGGAGGAAGACGACATAATTCTAACATTTAGCATCCTTCAAACATCCGCTGACAAGACCAATCGCTTCCCGATCCCGCAGTCTCCTTCACTGGATAGTGAAGTAGAGCCGCCGTCAGTGCTGCAGCGCGCCGGGGACTGAGCGCCTGTAACAGGCTAACAGTACCCGGAAGTGCCGTAGCCGCCGGTGATTCCGTCGCCCCGAAGGTCCGTGCTTCGGTGTGCAGGCTGCACACAGATTCTCTACACCGGCCGGGGAGCGAGACGGAGGGACAGACAAACAAGCACAGCGGGGGACGAGAGGCTAAGACGACCAGAAGAAGAAGGGTAAGTATATGCACCTGAGGGTTACGGGACGCTGCACCCCCAGAACATATATCCCCCAACTTATATTTGCATTTGACATTTATATCTGCTGCGGTTAGCAGGAATAAAGACGGCCCTATTTAGGGCAGTGACAACACATTTAGCATTGTCTTTTGCGATCAGCAATTGGATCCTTTTATTCTTTATTGCAACTTTTTATTCTTAATTTTGATTGGATCATTTGGACACACTAATTATACGGACCTATGACAAGGGTCAGAGATTCTTGAAAATTAACGTACAGGAGGAAATTCACGCAATTGCATGGACTGAATTAACCCCGAATAGTTATAAAATTAACCCATATTATTTACTAAGTGCCTGGGAGGAGCACTGTGACTCCCCAATAAAAATCTAATTGGTACCTCAAGCTGACATTATTATTATTATTATTATTATTATTAATATTATTATCTCTTCAACATCAATATAAGTTATGATTTACACCTGTGATACATTAATATAATTAAGATTACACAGATAAAGTGAACACTGACACCCCATAAGTTCATCATCAGGGGCTGAGCGCTGTGTTGTATATATACTCTGCAAACTTTTCTAGTAGGATAGATCACCTACAAACATCAGCAGCTCGCCATACTCATTAGGTATTTGGCATTGCCTCAGTGCGCAGGTGGTAACCCTCCAAAATTTCTTAAAATAAAAATAAAAATAAATCACATGTACATAAGTATTCACAGCCTTTGCTCAATACTTTGTTGATGCACCTTTGGCAGCAATTACAACCTAAAGTCTTTTTGAATATGATGCCACAAGCTTGGCATACCTATCTTTGGGCAGTTTCACACATTCCTCTTTGCAGCACCTCTCAAGCGCCATCAGGTTGGATGGGAAGCGTCGGTGCACGGCCATTTTCAGATCTCTCCAGAGATGTTCCATTGGATTCAAGTCTGGGCTCTGGCAGGGCCACTCATGAATAATCACAGAGTTGTCCTGAAGCCACTCCTTTGATATCTTGGCTGTGTGCTTAGGGTTGTTTTCCTGCTGAAAGATGAACCGTCGCCCCAGTCTGAGGTCAAGAGCGCTCTGGAGCAGGTTTTCATCTTTCCCTCTATCCTGACTAGTCTCCCAGTTCCTGCCACTGAAAACATCCCCACAGCATGATGCTGCCAACATCATGCTTCACTGTAGGGATGGTATTGGCCTGGTGATGAGCGATACCTGGTTTCCTCCAAACATGATGCCTGGCATTCACGCCAAAAAGTTCAATCTTTGTCTCATCAGACCAGAGAATTTTGTTTCTCATGGTCTGAGAGTCCTTCAGGTGCATTTTGACAAACTCCAGTTGGGCTGCCATGTGCTTTTTACTAAGGAGTGGCTTCCGTCTGGCCACTCTACCATACAGGCCTGATTAGTGGATTGCTGCAGAGATGGTTGTCCTTTTGAAAGTTTCTCCTCTCTCCATAGAGTAATGCTGTAACTCTGACAGAGTGACCATCGGGTTCTTGGTCATCTCCCTGACTAGTGCATTTCTTCCCCGATCGCTCAGTTTAGACGGCCGGCCAGCTCTAGGAAGAGTCCTGATGGCTCTGAACGTCTTCCATTTATGGATGATGGAGGCCACTGTGCTCATTGGGACCTTCAAAGCAGCAGATATTTTTCTGTACCCTTCCCCAGATGTGTGCCTCGACACAATCCTGTCTTGGAGGTCTACAGACAATTCCTTTGACTTCATGCTTGGTATGTACTCAGACATGCACTGTCAAGTGTGGGACCTTATATAAACAGGTGTGTGCCTTTCCAAATCATGTCCAATCAACTTAATTGACCACAGGTGGACTCCAATTAAGCTGTAGGAACATCTCAAGGATGATCAGTGCAAACAGGATGCTCCTGAGCTCAATTTTGAGCTTCATGGCAAAGGCTGTGAATAATTATGTACATGTGATTTCTTAGTTTTTTGAAATCTAAAAAAAAGTTTTTTCACGTTGTCATCATAGGGTATTTTGTGTAGAATTTTTAAAGAAAAATGAACGTATTCAATTTTGGAATAAGGCTGTAACATAACAAAATGTGGAAAAAGTGAAGCAATGTGAATACTTTCCAGATGCACTGTAGTCCTTGCCCCGCATTTCACCAGCCATTTATAGCTGTCCTTAAGTGCTATTTCAGTTCTGTTTTCCCTGAGGCCTATTTTTTCCCCTCATCCTTATCCTCTCTTCTCCTGTCCCCCTAAGGTTAAATATGTACTTTTTTTATATTTGTATAGATAACTATGGGACGGATTCAAATGCAGTCGCAAGGCGGTTATTGGACGCAAATTGGTTTATGTTTTCTTACTGCGCATGCATATGAGCTGCAGCGCGCATGTGTAGTGAGTGAATTGCTATAGCGGTCACAATAAGGAATTAGTCTTGAGAGAGTGACAGGAAGACAGCATTTGGGATGGTAATGTGGAGTGGTAGGCCAAATGCAGGCGTGTCATGGCTGTTCAGATGGCGTTTTCTGAGTATGCATAAATTAGCAGTTGCGATCTTACTTGTTACTGGAGAGCTCTATGCGTCCTGGAAGAGTGTCACAACGGGCTGAAGTTGAGAATCTGAAGGCTGGGTATTAGTTGGAGGAGTGGCTGTGGAAGCAGGGAGGAACTGGGGAGGCTGGATGTAGTTCCTTCTCATATAACTCGAGGTTCTAGGATGAGTAACTGAAGAACAGGACTTAAGGGCTAGGCTACAATTCTCTGGAAGGAACTGTAAGAATGTTCACTGAAGAGTTGTGGCTGACGAAACTAGAAGACCGCTGCTGAAGACTGAATGCTGATGAGGTTTGAATGAAGGACACTGGATATTACTGTTGAAGAATGAATGCTGCGGTAGCGTGACTGAAGAACACTGGATTTAACTGTTAAAGAATGAATGCTGCAGAGGTGTGACGGAAGAACACGGGATATAATTGTTGAAGAATGAACGTCGCAGAGACGTGACTGAAGAATACTTATATTGCTGCTTCAAAGACTGAGAAATGGATGCTGAATAGATGTGGCTAAGAGGCACTACAGATGACCGGGGAGCCCCTTATGGTCGCAAGGCACCTGGGGTGCAGCCTGGAGGGCAGACAGCTGCAGACTGTTGAAATGAGAAGCCACCAGCAGAGGTGCAGGGGAAGGTGACAAACAGGCTTGCACAGCGGAGTTTGAGACCCTTTGGATCACGGGAAACCACAGGGAATTCCAGCTCCATTCAGAGCTGGAGGTTCTGCTCAAGGCAGTAACATAAAGCACTGGCAGCATGCAAGAGTGGGCTGACCCTTTTGTAAGAGGAAGCTGCCTCCCATTGTACTGAGCATACCACAGAGCACAGCAATTGGACACAGAGAACCTTGGTCTCCAACATGGAGGCTCCCAGTGCTGCAGAAACACAGGAGCACAACCTCTTACCCACCAGTTCCTCCATCTCCGACACTCCGGCAGCCGCACCATCACCAGCCCTGTTGCTCCTCACTACGGCCGCGCAGCACCACCAGCAGCCAGACAGGCAAGCCCCAGACCCTGGCAGTACTCCACCATGCAAGTGTGCAAATTCATGTGCCGTGCAAATACTTCGCCTGTCAGTGGACAGCTGCAAATCCGTTTGCAAATCACATACCATCGAATGTTTTTTCCAGTCTGTGCGTAGCCCAGGACTTACTCCTGCAGTGCGATACAAACAGGCTGTTTGGATCCGGAGCTGACGTCACACACCCTCCCAGAAAATGCTTGGGAGCGCCTGCGTTTTTTCCTGACACTCCCAGAAAATGGCCAGTTACCACCCCCAAATGTCACCTTCCTGTCAATCAAAAATTTTGCACAATCCTGTTGCTGTTTGGCAATGCGCGTGCGCATTGCGGTGCATACGCATGCGCAGTCATTCGATAATCGGCTGCTGTGTGATTTCGCACTACAGCGATCAGGTCTGAATTAGGCCCAAAGGTTGAAACTCTGGTACCCGAGGGTGGAAGCCGTAATTAGTGAAGAACAGAGTCGATTTGGAGGATGTATGATACAAATTATTGTGGGCAAACTCTGCCAATGGAAGGAAATCCAGCCAGTCATCCTGGAAGGAGGACATGTATAACTGCAAGAAAGTCTCTAGATCCTGGTTTACTGTCTCAGTTTGTCTGTCGGAGGATGGTAAGCTAAGGAGAGATTCAATTTAATGCCCAATGAAGTACAAAGAGATCTCCAGAACCTGGCAATAAATTGCAGACCTCGATCGGACACTGGGGGTAATTCATGGTTGATTGCAGCAGGAAATTTGTTAGCAGTTGGGCAAAACCATGTGCACTCCAGGTGTGGCAGATATAACATGTGCAGAGAGTTAGATTTGGGTGGGTTATTTTGTTTCTGTGCAGGGTTAAAACTGGCTGCTTTATTTTTACACTGCAATTTAGATTTCAGTTTGAACACACCACACCCAAATCTAACTCTCTCTGCACGTGCTATATCTGCCCTACCTGCAGTACACATGGGTTTGCCCAACTGCTAACAAATTTGCTGCTGCGATCAACTCTAAATTACCCCCACTATCTCCAACAGTAGACCATGAAACCTGAAGATCTCTGCAATGAACAACTTAGACAACTGGGGTGCCAAGAGGACCCCTGACACTGCCCACCGCCTATCCTGGCATTATATCTTCTTGTTAGTATTAGATGTTATTTTAATGTAACATATTAAAGGTTACATTTAGAAGAAAAAAAATCATTATATCCATTTCTCATCATCGTCAAAAAAAGTCTTCTCTCTTTTCTCTTGTAACATAGGGGAATGACATGTGCCATCTTTGAGAATCGATCTACTATGACCCAGATGGTATTCAGACCTTTACATGATGATAAATCAGTAACAAAGTCCATGGAGATGTGAGTCCATGGTTGGGTGAGCCCTTTGAGCTCTTGTGCAGCAATTAACTCTTGCACATCCGCTTTGACATGCGGCCACCAATAGAATTGCTGAACAAATTCAAGAGTTTTGGGTTCAAGCATGACCCATGTATGGAGAAGCATGAGCTCAAGTAAGGAGTTTCTTCCAAAGATTAGGAGCTATGAAGGTTTTCCCAAGTGGAGGTGTTGGGGAAATTTGAGTTGCCAGGAAGGAAGTTGGATCCACGATTGGCTGCCTCTCCATTAGAACCAGAGACTCGTTGGCGCATAAAGAATGGGAGAGTGCATCCGCCTTCTTGTTTAGTGGACCTGGCAGGAAACTAAGCTTAAAGTTGAAACAAGTGAAGAAATGTGCTCACCGGGCTTGTCATGGATTCAAACACTGTGCAGTTTGAAGATACAGTGAATTCTTATGGTCTGTGAATACTGTAATTGGATGTTGTGCCCCCTCAAGCAGATATCTCCATTTCTCGAAGGCAAACTTAGTAGCTAGCAACTCTTGTTCTCCAATAGCATAATTACACTCCACTTGTGAGAACCTCCGGGAGAAATATCCACAAGGATGTACTTTCTTGTCCTCAAAGACTTGAGAGGGGGTGGCTCCCACTCCCACCAAAGATGCATCAATCTCAACCTGGAATGGACAAATTAAGTCAGATTGTCGGAGAACGGGTGTGGACATGAATACCAGTTTCAGAGTCAAGAAAGCCTCCGTTGCCTCTGGTGACCAGGCCGCCAGGTCTGCTCCCTTCCTAGTTAATGCTGATGAAGTAAAATCAAATATATATCTGTATTGTCTCATCAATTGTGCTTTAAATCTATGGATTCTAGCTTCTGTGACTAGCATCCTCATTCCTGTATAGAATTTATTCTCCTGAAGTAATGTTTTCTATCAACCTTTGTGCCACATCATCTGACTAAGTGGTTGCATGACTATTAGTAAGACCCTTGTATTTATATAACCAGAACTTTTTATGAGGTTTTATGTCAGGACAAGAAGGACATGATATGGAGTATCTGATGGACCTTTGCTCTGGACAAACAACATGTTATTATGAACAAGAATGACCCCTATGCTGACGAAGCCTAATTGAGAACCCAATTGATGTGTATAGGAGATCTGAAATGCATGGACCAGTCTGCCATCTTCTGGAGAAGACCATTCACTTCAATTAGCTCATCTGACCATATTTAGCACTTCCCCTTGTTGTCCATCAACCAATCTATGTTTCCCATTTTATCTTTATGTACGCCCTCTTTGTAAATCAGTTATGAATGATTGTATAATGTTATGGTATAAATATGTAAAGCTCGGTGCTCTAAAGGCAAGGGCTCATTGATGAACTCTGTCCTGGTCCACGCTCCTCTGTGCAGAATATTGGGTGTGGTTCCCTCTTTGATAATAACTTCTATATGCTGAATATCATCACAATGGACCTCTCCATTATTTAGCTTTAACAGATGGGGGCATCGTCTGCTAGCTACATAACCCAACAGCACGGATAATCTCCTTTTCCAGACTCAACAGAAAGGGTGGACATCAGACGGCTACACCCCAAGGTAAATATACCTTTTCTTTAAATATTCTGTACCCTTAATCTGCTGTACCTGGAAAAGTCTCCTGTGCTTGCTGGGGGAACTAGCTATAGTGAACTCGGAAGGTTGGTGAGTTCTTGTGATCCATATTCATGCATACCTAAATATAATCTAGTTATACAGTAATAAGCATTGCAGATATGTATTCCTATCCTCTGTCTAGCATGGCACTCTATGTATTTATGTTAAAAATATTGAGTCTATAAGGAAACTGAGAACCTCTATCCAAACTGATGCCGGTGTGTTATCTGAAAGTCTAAAGTACGTTGATAAGGTGTTGTTTAAACTGTGTTAATGCTTGAAGGAGAGATTTAAGTAATATAAGAGTTTACTATCCCTTTAAGGGGTAAAGCAGTCACGTGCTACGTTTGGCATCTAAATTCATAGTGAAGACACTGTATGCTGTCATATTGAGCTTCTTTGTGGCCTCAAAGAACAGTCCAGGCTATAAAATTCTAACCCTCGTCACTGGACGTTGTGGTGTAAAGAGAATATGTTGCTTTGTTGTTGTTGAAAATGGGCAGTGACTCATCTAAGTTTAGTCAGGGAACCGCGGTTACATATATGATAAATTTGTATGGAGAAGATTGTGTGAAGTATGTGAAAACATGATGTGCTATCACAAAGGATGAGGAAGCAAGTTTTCCTGAAATGGGAAATTTTTACCCCATTATACTGGAGTGCCTTAAAAGACAGATAAAGTAAACAATAAAACCGAATAATAGATTAAAGCATTTACTGTATTAGATTTTAGAGTTATAAAAAAAGAAATGTATAACTGGACAGCAAATAATGTTAATGTTTATGATTGCACTGACACCGTAACTCAAAGCATTAACCCTCCACCATATAACACGGCAACAATAGCACCATCACCACTATATCCGCTGCATGTACTACAAACTACATTGCTACCACAAGCACCAAATTACATCTCAAATCTTGAGGATGATGCACTCTTCTGCCAACACATAATAAACCACAACATGGTCCCCTATACAACAGCGAGGCCAGCCTCGCTGACACCTAGCTCTCTGACATCTCGCTCTGTCTCTTATAAAATAGCAGGTACCGCCCAACAGACGCACACTCCTACTTCTGAATGACATAGCCTTACCGCAGAGCAAACAGTTTCTGCAGTAGGCAATGAACCAGGGTGGTCATTCCGAGTTGTTCGCTCGGTAATTTTCTTTGCATCGCAGCGATTTTCCGCTAATTGCGCATGCGCAATGTTCGCACTGCGACTGCGCCAAGTAAATTTGCTATGAAGTTTGGTATTTTACTCACGGCATTACAAGGTTTTTTCTTCGTTCTGGAGATCGGAGTGTGATTGACAGGAAGTGGGTGTTTCTGGGCGGAAACTGGCCGTTTTATGGGAGTGTGTGAAAAAACGCTACCGTTTCTGGGAAAAACGTGGGAGTGGCTGGAGAAACGGGGGAGTGTCTGGGCGAACGCTGGGTGTGTTTGTGACGTCAAACCAGGAACGACAAGCACTGAACTGATCGCACTGGAAGAGTAAGTCTCGAGCTACTCAGAAACTGCACAGAGAAGTCTTTTCGCAATATTGCGAATCTTTCGTTCGCAATTTTGCTTAGCTAAGATTTACTCCCAGTAGGCGGCGGCTTAGCATGTGCAATGCTGCTAAAAGCAGCTTGCGAGCGAACAACTCGGAATGACCACCCAGATTTGCAATATAGTATAAAGAGCTTATGTCAATGATATCTGCTGCTTCACAATCTTCCTCTGTTTCTTCCCTTTTTTTTCTCCTCTTCCTCAACCTAAACTTACTTTCACTACTCCTCTTGAAACATCACCTGTATATAAAAGAGATAATAATGCCATAGGTCTTGTCAGCATAATGCCCCTAGAAGAACATCAGATCATATTACTTACAGACATCTTCCCTTCAGCCATTGACTGGAAGCTATTTAACTCTTTGAACATATACTTGAAAACCTTATTTCAGAAATATATTTGTCATAACTTTATATGCAAGTTAAATGTTTTGTTTGTTGGCGCAGCGTTTTACAGTACAGTACTAAATTTTACTCTTCATAAGATTATTTTTTCTATGTGTATGTATGTGTATGCATATATATATATATATATATATATATATATATATACTGTATATGTGAATGTATTTATGGGTTTTCCTTTTTTTTAAATGTGATCAAAAAAGCAGTTTATGTTTCCTGTTATTATGAATTTTAAGCATGATATATTAACATTACTATTTATTTCCACAGTATCTAAGCGCATATATAGTTTGGATGATGATGAAATATTTATTTATTTTTTCACCTTTTCCTATACATTCAACCCTGGTTGTATTTTTTATTACCAAATACCGCCTGCTTAATTATGTCACCTGTTATTTCAGACATTCCCTTCTAAATGACGCAAAGGACATACCAAATAGAAGTCACGTATATGGATTTTTTTTTTCTCCCTTTGAATTTGACACTATGGGGGTAATTCCAAGTTGATCGCAGCAGGAAATTTTTTAGCAGTTGGGCAAAACCATGTGCACTGCAGGGGGACAGATATAACATGTGCAGAGAGAGTTAGATTTGGGTGGGGTGTGTTCAATCTGCACTCTAAATTGCAGTGTAAAAATAAAGCAGCCAGTATTTACCTTGCACAGAAATAAAATAACCCACCCAAATCTAACTCTCTCTGCACATGGTATATTTGCCTCCCCTGCAGTGCACATGGTTTTGCCCAACTGCTAAAAAATTTCCTGCTGCGATCAACTTGGAATTACCCCCTATATCTACTGATATAATTTAATTTTTTTCTACCTCATTTTCCTCATATTGCTGCTTGTTTTCTAAATTTTATATTTTTAAACTTTTATGGTAACCCTTTTTTTATGATCCTGTAGTTACCCAAGAGTTATTTACCCATATAACAACACAGAGTTTTATTATTGTAATGTGGAAGTCAACAAAGTGGTACAAGCATTATAAAACAACACAGTTTTCTGTTGTGTGACAAGGTTGTCACAAAGGGGGGAGGAGAGAGTAGAACATATTTGGTATAGGCAAAGACATCATTACTATCAAGAGCTGTATGGCGCATATCCCAGTGCGTTTTTATTTTTAGAAAAGACATGCAAGGAAGAAAGGAAAAGTATGTAGGATAATAGATGGACCGTATAGAGAGAGGTGATTGGAAAAGTTTTAAAGCAATATAAAGGCCGCATGAATATTTGAAGACTAGCAGAAAGTCTGTTTTGAGAAAGACAAAAGAGAGAGACTATTGTAGTAATCAAGATAATGAGATGACACCTAGTCATCCTACACGGAATGATGATATTTCAATGCCCAAGAAAAAACTGTACAGTCACAAAAGACAATAAAGACATTGATTCCATCTCACTCGACAATGGACCACTATGAGAAATATAGAAAGTATCATGTTCCAAATACAGAAGAAAATATTGTGTAATAGAGAAATGTTAAACCTATGAGAAATTAATACAATTGTACCAGTCTTGTTTATAGCAGGGAATATCCTTGTGGAAGGGAAAAGGGAAGTTTTACCAGATAATGATATCTGGAGAGATTAAAGGTAAGACCACTGCACTGAAATCACTATTACAGTACCCGGCCTGACTGAGAAAGCACATAGGCTTGCTCACATTGGTAAGGGGGGGTATGGTGACAACAGTTCAGCTTTCTTTTCCTATGAATGTAAGGGGATGTAGTCATGCCTTCCCTGTCTAAAGAGAGAATACCCCGCTCTACACAAGGACCTTTCCCAGGCAATACAGAATGACTCTATCCACCCTCTAGAAAATATGTCTTAGTATATGGTAAATTGTTTAGTGGGCAACCAGAAGCACTGGTTGGCCATATTGTATAGAACAAAAGTATTAAAACAAAATATATATACATTTAATCATAGGAGTCGAATCCACAATTACACTGCCGTATAAGTCTTTGGCCTCAGAGAATCCCACTTTGGTATTAATTATGTTGTCAAAAGTCACAGGGAACACAGTGTGGAGTTGGTGTAGTCTTGCATAAACCCCACTTGATGTCTATCGCTCCACTAAACCTGTTCCCAAGAACCTGTTTCCATATTAGATTTTCATTGGCAGATGCTATAGTAAACCCAAAAGAAGATCATGCTGAATGAAATAACAGTACCACAAATTATATTCATGCCTGAAAGAAAAAAAAAGAGTTTAGGATGTGTCAAAGTCAGAAAAATATCTCTATGCACACTACCATATTTGCACCTCACACAGGTCCGTGCTGCGCATGCGTACGCTCTCCCGTACGTGCGCATACTCACAGTCGCGGGCACCCGCAGGCGCACGGTATGCGTATTTACGGTAGAGTTTATGTGATCGTAGCGTGCGACTCAATCGTTACATATTTTCACTATATAATGTATTTTGTAGATCATGGTCCCTTTGATAGATTCTGAAAGTTTGGTTAATATAGAATGTTCATGAACAGAGAAATCCCTCTTTGTTTGATACGAAGGGTCAGACAGGAGTAATACAGTGGTGTTTAGTATCCATCGGAAGAATATTTAATTAGAAATATTCCGGTGTTGGTTTGAAGCAGATCAATCGCTCGTGCGAATAGTTATGGACATAAGAAGTTTATGAACATTTACTTTATTTGCACTTTATTACCCATGCGGCGGGAAACCCAGTTTCCCTCCCACCTGAGCTGTTGGAAATAGTCACAGCCCACCTGTATGAATCAACCTATGACCTTTTGTTATAATGCGAGGAGGAATTCCTGTGTCCAATGAACAATGAGATTGTAGGGACCATTGAATTGCATTGTGTGTGGGGCATAAATAGAAAGGCCGATCACATCCAGCTCACTCTTCAACGGTTATCATTGCTGAAAATCGGGAGCTGGATGTCCAGAGGCGCATGCGATCATTCCCTTTGTGCGTAAGTTTTTCTCCGTAATCATACTGTTTCTCTCTTGTTATTATGGGCCATATCTTTCTCTCTCTTCTCTTTCTCTCATTTTTCTCTTAAACTTAATTGTATTGTATTTACTGTGTAGTTACCTGGTTAGTTAGTCTATGTTATATTGTAGTGTATGATTTGTATTTGTATTAATTCTTTTGCAAGTATATCATTCAAAATATATATATGTTAGGCGTTGGACCCTAAGCCCAGGTATCTGAGTATTTCTTATAGAGTTAAGTATTCTCAGAGCGTCGGTGACGCTCAAACTGCTTTTAAGCTAGTAAGGTTATACTGTGTTGCATTTACACCATATCACTACACAAAGGGTTTACTGCATAATACACTGTTTATGGTTTAGATATAAAGATTTTACATTGTGAGCGTATGCGCCGCTGGTGATCTCGTGGTCTCGAGCGGTCGCAATCGCTATAGCGAATCATTACGGTATTCGGCAGCCAATAGCGTGCCTGCCAGTGATCTCTTGGCCGTGAGCGAACGAAACGCTTGAGCGTCTCGACCACGGCTAAGCGATTGTTACGCAACGTGCGTACCCTTACGGTACTTCATACGTAGTTAGCGTACAGTGTTCTTAGACCTCATAAAGGGTATTATATACGATAAATATTTAGCTTTATCAATTGCGGGCTCGACCTGTCCTTCACATATCTGCACTAGGTAATTTCAGCAGACATTATCCAGCAGCAAAGGGCGGGAGATCATATTCCTCGTAGTGCTGTTTGGATAAGCGTCTGCTTCTCTTAGTAAAGGGTGCTGAAGGAATCCGGGAACCGGAGGTAAGAACAACACGCTAGTCTCTTTTAAAACTGTTTATTTTTCTGTCTTGCGTACACACGCACGCATATCTGCATTTCTTTTCATTCGTGTATTTTCGTATATCACTCTCCTGTTCGCTATTATATAGTTGATAAACGTGCTAAGAGAGATTTGCCGCTATTTCAAAGTGTAAAAGTAAAGATAACATAGTTAAAATATAGACAAACACACAGCTGTGCCTGAGAGACAAGGCGAAGTCAGTGTTGTGCGCGGTAGATGATAAAGGATCATCTACATTGATAAACGTATAAATTGTGTTACGGTGGATCTTTGCTTTGCGTACACGTGTCTCTAACAAAAGACTGAGACTTGCGTACGCAATCCAAGGGCCGACGCACGCAGCGTATATTACGCAACGGAGCGTACGGGTACGCCCACGTAACTCAAATCACAAGTTTTTTTTTTTTCTCTCCTCTCAACGCGATAAGTAGCGCCACGCGGTAAATAACGCCAGGCGATAAATCGCGCAAATCTATTTTTTTTTTTATTCGAAATTTAAATTAATAGATCCTTCTCCTAATTTGTAACACATCTGGTCTAAAGAGAAATTTCTGCGCAGAAATAGAAATAGAAACAAAAGTGTATATGCGGTGAATGAGTGTTTGTTTTTACAATTTTAAAGGTTGAACCACAAGAAAAGTCGAGTTCTCGTGAGGTACATGCGTGTAAGTGACGTACATGGTGGCTAGGGAGGCATCCCTGGTTAAACATAAAATTTGAGCATTAGAGTGTAGCAGACCAGGAGGTCATACTGTAACAGACCAGGAGGTCATAGCAGACCAACAGGTTCAGGTACAGCAGACAAGGAAGTCCGCTATACAGTCCACAGGCACAACACCAAGAAAGGGTTGGTGCAACACCCATATAGGCCATACAAGCTCTTGCTGAAGGAATTCGCAGCCGCAATTTTCGATTCCACTGGTCGCTCCGTACATAAGATTAGTTGCTTATGTGCTGAACGATTGTACCGCACGTAATTGTGTACATTAGTAAACCTGACCGGTACTATTTATGTACGAAGGTCATAAACGCTATTTGTACATTCTAACGTGATTTGTGTAATTTTTTTTTATTTTAAGGGAAGTTCGCTGCTCACTCAGGAACTATCCAGCAACCAATAGTTACTGGAAAGAGTAAGTGTTCTTCGGATCACCCTCACAGGTTCCAGTAAATAGAGGTTCAGGTCGCAGGGGCCCTAGGTCGAGTACGCCAGCACCATATCGGTGTGATCAGGTTGTATTGGTCGGCGTGGGCGAGTGAGTGGGGTACTCGGTAAACCGCCACCGTCAGCCTATTTTGAACATTTTGGTTTGCGTAAGGGTTGGCTGAATAAAGCAACACCTTCGAACTATGGGGGCCACTTGTTCAGGTAGGGGGCGATCAACCTCGGTTCGGGTTGATTCAGTGAACCGACCAATTGGGTCGGCAAGGTATGTAATGTGTGAGAAATACGGAAGTCACACAGAAGCTTTATGTGATGAATGGGAGAGAATGACAGTACATGACGGGGAGAAATTCCCAAGAGTAGGTAGCTTCAGCACAGAAGTGTTAACGAATTTAAGGAGAAGGATATGTCTCATTAAATCAGCAAAGAGACGAATCAAGCATTATGATTATTTGCAGTTGTGGCAACAGGAGGGTGACATACAGAGAGGATTGGCTCAGGCGGCGGGATCTGGCTCAATCAGAAAACTGATAGCCACGGCCCCACCGCCACCATACATATCAGGAGAGAAATTGGTTACGGAGAATGACGCACTAAGGTGTAACACACAAACACTTAGCAACTGTGTAAATGTTAAAGATAATGTTAACCAATTAACCAATGCAAGTATTAACCCGTGCAAGTTGTACCCTGTTTTGAACTTTCCTCAGGAGTGTGATCAAGAAGACGAATCGGCAACAATTTCAGCGCTCTCTCTAGCAGCCACCATAGCAGAGACCACAGTAGGCACAGCTCCACCCACGAGATTAGTAACAAGGGCCCCTAGCGGAGGGATAGGTGAGGTCGTATCTACAGGTAAGTACGGCACCATACACTATGCTGAAGCCATTTCACCACAGGCTGTAGAACCCACACAGAGTGATGTTGTTAGAGTTAATCCTGTTAGGGTAATAGCTGTTCCAAATGGGAAAACTGACACATCAGGAGTCACCCCTGTGAGGAACATTGCCATGTATAGCCCATTTTCCAGAATGGAATTAAGGACCATAGTGTCTGAATTCCCTGACCCTAGAAAAGACTTAGTTGCCAGTCAAAAATACATCAGAGACTTAGGTAACACTGTAGAGCCCAACAATAAAGACTGGCAGATATTGCTGAGAGCATGTTTACCCTCCAATGTTGACGCAACTCAATTTTTAGCTGATTGCGGATTAGATCAGGATGTACCTCTTACAGATGTGTACAACAAAGATAATGTAAAAAGAATAAGCTTACAGTTAAAAGAGTATTTCCCAGCGGTAGTCAGATGGAACAAGATATTCTCCATTAAACAGAAGGAGTCAGAAACAGCTGCAGAGTATTTTCACAGAGCATTATCAGAATTGGCAAAATACACAGGCATAGAGGACATTAAAACAAACATAAACCATCGAGAAGTAGCAGTATCGGTACTGATGGATGGTTTAAAAGAATCATTAAAGACTAGGGTACAGACCACACAACCATGTTGGCGAGGTCTGTCTGTGGCTACTTTGAGAGAGGCTGCTATTGATCACGATAGGAACATCACCAGACACAGGGAACAACAAAGTGATAAGTTAATGGCAGTAAGTATACAGGCCCTGACCACAAAACAGCCTGTGTTAACATCACCAAACCCTGTGGGTAAGTCAAATGTGGTAACATGTTATTTTTGTCACAAACAGGGACACTTTGCACGAGACTGTAGATCGAGAAATGTACAAAAATCTTATCAACCCCCTAGACAACGACACGACACACGACATTGGGAGCAGGGTCCGCAGAAACGGAGTTATGAGCCACATGCAGGGGAAACAAAAAGATACCCCCCAAACAGAGATTGGCAAACCTCTGATAGTTCCCAGCTAACTCCCTCACAAGTAGTTGCTGCCAGCGGGATTCAGGGAGGTCACCATACCCAATAGGGGTGTGGCCATACCTGTAATCTGCAGCCAGTAAAATTGATTGCAAGCCTTGGAAGTGAACCAGAAATTGCAATCAATGTAGCTGGTAAATCATTAAACTTTCTTGTAGACACAGGGGCGGCCAAATCAGTGATAAATTCGACAGTGGGCATGAGAACCACTGGTAAGACAATTCCAGCCATAGGGGTAACGGGAGTAGTCCAGCACTACCCTGTTAGCAAACCAGCCGAGATTACAGTAGGGCCGTTACATACCAAGCATTCCTTTTTGCTGGCTGCATCGGCACCGACCAATCTCCTGGGTAGAGACTTATTGTGTAAAATGGGGTGCGTCATTTATTGTACTCCTGAAGGTGTATTCTTGGACATACCTGAGAATCACGCTCAGGAAGTACGAGACATGTTAGACTCCCCGTCAAAATTAATGTCACATACCATTATGACAAATAGGACTCCCTCCCAGGTAGAAGAAATTACATCTCAGATACCAGAGTCACTTTGGACAAAAGATGGACAGGACACTGGATTAATGGCAAACGTAGCTCCGGTAGTTGTACAAGTAAAAGATGGTAGGATAGCTCCAAAAATCCCACAGTACCCTCTGAAGCCAGAGGTGGAGTTAGGAGTTTATCCCGTAATAGAGCGCTTGCTACAACAGGGCATTCTGGTAAGAACGTCCAGCACTGCCAATAGTCCCATCTTCCCTGTTAAAAAGAGTGGGGGGAGGGGTTACCGGCTAGTGCAGGATCTAAGGGGGATTAACAAAATAGTTGAGAGTCAGTTCCCCGTAGTGCCAAATCCAGCTGTCATCCTCATGCAAATCCCTCCCACTGCGAAATTTTTCACTGTTATTGACCTCTGCTCCGCTTTCTTTTCGGTACCTCTGCACCCTGACAGTCAATATTTGTTTGCATTCACATACAGAGGAGTCCAATACACATGGACTCGATTACCACAAGGATTCATAGATAGTCCAAGTATATTTTCTCAGGCTTTGCATGATTGTTTACAGTCTTTCCAACCAGTGAGTGGATCAGTATTAATACAGTACGTGGATGATCTACTACTGTGTTCTGATTCATTGGAGGCATCCCTGAAGGATACGAAACAGCTCCTGTTTCATCTTTCAGACACAGGACACAAGGTTTCAAAAGACAAGTTGCAATTATGCCAAACTAAGGTAAAATATTTGGGACACTGTCTAACACAAGGACTGAGACACCTGACCGCTGATAGAATTCAAGCAATTAGAGACATGACTCTGCCACAAACCCAGCAACAGATCAGAACATTTTTAGGAATGTGTGGGTATTGCCGTAATTGGATCCCAGGGTTTTCCATTTTAGCGTTACCTTTGCAGGAGATGGTCTCCTCAAACAAACCTGATCGGATTTCGCATACAGACGAGTCTGAGGCAGCATTTGAGAGACTTAAACAGTGCCTAACGCAGGCACCAGCATTAGGTATGCCGGACTATGGGAAACCCTTTGAACTATACGGAACAGAAAGTGCTGGTTGCGCGGCAGGCGTACTAACCCAAAAGCACGGTGATGCCAGCAGGCCAGTAGCATATTACAGCGCTCAGCTAGACACGGTAGCGCGATCCCTCCCCACATGCTTGCGAAGCGTTGCTGCGATAGCATTGCTAGTAACGAAAAGCGAAGACGTCGTGCTAGGTCACAACCTCACAATTCATACACCACATGCAGTGTCAGCCTTGTTAAATTCTGCCCAAACCAGGCACGTCTCATCAGCGCGGTTTACAAGATGGGAATTGGCACTAATGGCCCCCGTAAACATCACCATAAGGAGATGCAGTGCATTAAATCCTGCAACATATCTCCCAGGTGTGCCTGGACAGGCACAAAGGGTGGAAGATGAGAGTGGTGGGGAAGGAGGATTTAATACAAAGGAAGACACTCATGATTGTATGGAATATTTGACCCAAAATTTTACCGCAAGGCCTGACATCAGTGACAACCCACTGGAAGATGCAGAACTTACGTTCTACACGGACGGTAGTTGTCATAGACAGTCAGACTCGGGAGACTTGTGTACTGGGTACGCAGTCGTAGATGACCAAGGCACCATAGAAGCGGAACCGCTAGGCCCACCTCACTCAGCCCAGGTTGCTGAACTGGTCGCCCTAACCAGAGCATGTGAATTGGCTAAGGGCAAATCAGCCAATATCTACACCGATTCTAGATACGCATTCGGGGTAGTCCATGATTTCGGAGCCCTATGGCGCCTCAGAAATTTCATGACGGCAGCTGGTACACCGGTAGCGCATGCAGCTCACATAAAAAGGCTTCTAACAGCGATACAGGAACCCGACAGAGTGGCTGTTATCAAATGTAAAGCACACACATATAGCCAAGACCCAGTATCACTTGGTAACAGCCGAGCAGACGAAGCTGCTAAATTAGCAGCTGGTACCCCCAGACAGACAGACACCACACAACTGATGGTATTTAATACCATCAACACACAGAAGTTGTGTGAGATGCAAAATTTGTGTTCCACACAGGAAAAGGCAGTCTGGAAGGCAAAGGGATATGGCCAGGAGTCCTCAGGACTCTGGACGGATGGACAAGGTAAACCGGTGGCCCCCAGAGCATACCTTCCATGTTTAGCTGAGGCAGCTCACCGGCTGACTCATCTGGGCAGGGAAGGGATGTGCAAGTTGGTAAGAGCATATTGGTGTGCCCCAGGATTTTCTTCTCATGCGAGTAAAAGGGCAATGTCATGCCTTACCTGTCTGAGAAAGAACATCGGAAAAACAATACCAACAGAACCATCCCATATCCCACCTGCCGGCGGCCCTTTCCAGGTAATACAGATTGACTTTATTCAATTACCCCCTTGTCGAAATTTGAAATATGTACTTGTTTGTATAGATGTTTTCTCAAATTGGGTCGAAGCATTTCCGGCGGCCACAAATACCGCTATGTTTACTGCTAAGAAAATTGTGCAGGAATTTGTATGTAGATATGGTATCCCTAGAATTATCGAAAGTGATAGGGGTACCCATTTTACAGGTGATGTCTTTCAAGGAATGTGTAAATTGATGGGAATTGATAGCAAGCTGCACACTCCATACCGTCCACAGGCGAGTGCGAAAGTGGAAAGAGTGAACAGCACTATTAAAAATAAACTGAGTAAAGTGATGGCAGAGACAGGATTGACATGACCAGAAGCTTTACCCATTGTACTGTACAGCATCAGAACCACTCCCAGGTCCCCTCTTAATCTGTCTCCCTTTGAAATCTTGTTTGGTCGACAACCGCATGTTATGATTAACCCTCAGGATGATTTGAAGTGTAACAATGAAGTGACTGTAAAATACTTGATTAACATGAGTAAACAGTTAAGGAATCAAAATGATAATCTGAAGTTAGTGATTCCTGATTTACCAGATAGTAATTGTCATGACATTGAACCTGGGGATTATGTAATGATACGGAATTTTCTACGCTCAGGTTGCCTTATTGACAGATGGGAAGGACCATACCAGGTCTTATTGACTAGCACTACAGCATTGAAGGTTGCTGAGAGAGAGACTTGGGTTCATTCGTCCCACTGTAAGAAGGTCGTTGATCCAGAGAAGTCCTGTGATAAGGAACAGACGGTAGAGGTTGTATCACTAGAGTGCCTGTTCCAGGAGGACTAAGGCGGCACCTGAGCATCGAGAACCACAAGATCAAAAGCAGTTGTCGATCCCCTGTTCCCTTTATTGTTTTTCTCCACTTCCCATCCCCTCTCCCTCAAATTATTTTTCCCCCCTTCTCATTCTTCTTCGTCTCCTCCTAAGATGGACTTGCCTCAAGAGACTGTGATGCGGATTTTCCTGTTGACCATGATGTTGACCAGAGCAGTCTGTTCCGGCGAGAGTACCATGGAGTTCGAGAGAGGTTCTGGAATGGGTTCTGATGACAGAAATGGAGGCGTAGTTTTCCAAGAACAACTTAACCAACAAGTAAAGGCGAGTATCAGAAAACGATCCGATAGCATTGACCATAGAAGGAATTGTGAAGGATTGTTAGCTGAAGAAAACTGTATCTGTCGGCTTTGTAACAATGTCATTGAGGATAGGTGCATTAAGAAATGCCAATCCAGTTTTAATATCCATATGGACCGGCATCCATTGAGTGACTATCACTCCTTAGTGGGTAGTGTGTTAAATAAAACAGATTGTTGGGTATGCTCTCAAGTACCTCAAGGTCATAGCAAATCAGGGCTAGTACCATTTCCTTTAACGATAGGGGAGGTACTTGAGTTAAGTGGTGGGAGACCGGTGGACAGGAGGTTTAATATCTCCAGTCCTCCTAGTTTGAAGCTCCACCAATACCATGTGGATAGGTCCCTATTATGTTTTAACATCTCCAATCCCCGAAAGCCGGGAAATTGGGAAGTGTCATGGAGTGATAAAACCATGACCTTTTCATATAGAGCCGATAGAATGCCTACAGATACAGAGCTTGTACGCCACATAGCCAGTAGAGGAAAATCTTTCCGGTATAGGTATACCTTAGGAAATAGGATTACGAGAGTTGGAGAGGTATCACCAGGATACTGTGCACATATCATACAACCTGATACGTGTACTAAGCAGATGGAAGAATTAGGGTTAGGAGATTTCACATGGAAGGTGTGTAATATGGTTATGTCCTACTCCGTCCCATATGTTCTCCCCGATGATGCATATTTCATATGCGGGAGAAAGGCGTATAAGTGGCTTGCCCCAAACTCTGAAGGATTGTGTTATATTGGAAAAGTACTGCCTGAAGTAATGACTGTATCACATGACAAAATGAAAGACATACACCGTGTTGCCCAAACTCCTTACACTCATACTCATTACGAGCACATCGTTAAACGGCACCTGATAGAAAGAACAGAGCACCCGGCCTCTGACATGATCAGTGAATCCACCGGGACTCAATTCTTAATCGCGTTAGATATCACTTACACCGCTAGAGGAGTGTTGAATTATAAATACATTTCTGCGCTCGCCAATTTGTTAGATAATATCACTGAAATGTATGATGACACGTTTAGGTATACTGGAAGGGAACTTCAGGCTTACAAAACAGAACTAGTCCAGCATAGAATGGTTCTTAATTACCTCACAGCAGTAACAGGCGGATATTGTGTCACACTGGCAACACAATACGGCGTGAAATGTTGCACATATATTACGAATAGCACCGAGGACCCGGTCGAGGTCATAGACCAAAAGATGGACGATATTCTCCAACTAAAGTGGGAATTTCGCAGAAGACACAATCTCACCCTTGCTGCTGTGAGTAATGAGCTGACTGGTTGGGTGTCATTTATTGAACCCGCGAAATTGGTTCTCCGGTTTAGGAGAATGGGCCCAAGGAGTTATAATGGATGTTGGGAAGTTTCTCCTATGTATCTTAGGTGTTATCATAACGATTGGTTTGATATTTAGATGCGGTCAGGCTTTAATGAGGTGCAATCATCGTACTAGGGTAATGAGTTTAAGGAGTGAGGAAACTGTAATTCCAATGGACTTGATTTATGACCCAAATGTAGAAACAATGATGTGATGAAAATGCGATTTCTACGGTCCGTTTCTTTCACCTGTTTTTCCGTTTCCTCCAAGGTAAAAAGACCCACTTGGACGAGGAATTTGATGAGCCGATATACAGACAACAGAGAGATTAAAGAAGAAGTTTTGACAACCTGATACACAGATTTTTGGTGAACTATGCCATGGATCCCCAGTTTCCCTAGAAATTTTAAAATTACGCTAGCCCAACACTTTTGTAAATCTATGGACATTGACAGCTTTGCTCGCACCTTATGAGCAAAAGCACAAAGAAGACTGCATTCAACAGACACCAAACAAGACCTCAATCGACGAATGTACATTTACCTGACATAGAATACCACCGCATTTACCGTAATTATGTCTTTTCTTCATTTCTACAACCCTCAGGTAATGACACACATAGTCGATAGGGAATACAGGCACAGATATCAGCAATCACATATCTCCCCCATTCATGTATCATCAACTACAATGTGCTCCCCCATTTTGTTACAACCAAAGCCGAAAAGAGCTCGGTAAAGTTTGACAGCCCATCCACAGACCCGTACCACGGGATAAGAAGGAATTCAAATGTATACTTCGCAATACCTCGAAGCTTGATTTAAAACACGTACGGCACGATGATACATGACCCCCAAGCACGGATTCATACACACATGCTTCTGCTATCTCACTAGGTCATACCCTTTTCCTACCTTCTCCTCTCCTCCCCTACCCAACCATGTAAATGTATTAACCCCTGACATATATTTTTCTCTTTTGAAATGTTTTAGAAGGTGGCAGTTATTATTGACTGCCAAAGGGTGGACTGTCAAAGTCAGAAAAATATCTCTATGCACACTACCATATTTGCACCTCACACAGGTCCGTGCTGCGCATGCGTACGCTCTCCCGTACGTGCGCATACTCACAGTCGCGGGCACCCGCAGGCGCACGGTATGCGTATTTACGGTAGAGTTTATGTGATCGTAGCGTGCGACTCAATCGTTACATATTTTCACTATATAATGTATTTTGTAGATCATGGTCCCTTTGATAGATTCTGAAAGTTTGGTTAATATAGAATGTTCATGAACAGAGAAATCCCTCTTTGTTTGATACGAAGGGTCAGACAGGAGTAATACAGTGGTGTTTAGTATCCATCGGAAGAATATTTAATTAGAAATATTCCGGTGTTGGTTTGAAGCAGATCAATCGCTCGTGCGAATAGTTATGGACATAAGAAGTTTATGAACATTTACTTTATTTGCACTTTATTACCCATGCGGCGGGAAACCCAGTTTCCCTCCCACCTGAGCTGTTGGAAATAGTCACAGCCCACCTGTATGAATCAACCTATGACCTTTTGTTATAATGCGAGGAGGAATTCCTGTGTCCAATGAACAATGAGATTGTAGGGACCATTGAATTGCATTGTGTGTGGGGCATAAATAGAAAGGCCGATCACATCCAGCTCACTCTTCAACGGTTATCATTGCTGAAAATCGGGAGCTGGATGTCCAGAGGCGCATGCGATCATTCCCTTTGTGCGTAAGTTTTTCTCCGTAATCATACTGTTTCTCTCTTGTTATTATGGGCCATATCTTTCTCTCTCTTCTCTTTCTCTCATTTTTCTCTTAAACTTAATTGTATTGTATTTACTGTGTAGTTACCTGGTTAGTTAGTCTATGTTATATTGTAGTGTATGATTTGTATTTGTATTAATTCTTTTGCAAGTATATCATTCAAAATATATATATGTTAGGCGTTGGACCCTAAGCCCAGGTATCTGAGTATTTCTTATAGAGTTAAGTATTCTCAGAGCGTCGGTGACGCTCAAACTGCTTTTAAGCTAGTAAGGTTATACTGTGTTGCATTTACACCATATCACTACACAAAGGGTTTACTGCATAATACACTGTTTATGGTTTAGATCAGTGGTTCTCAAACTCGGTCCTCAGGACCCCACACGGTGCATGTTTTGCAGGTAACCCGGCAAGTGCACAGGTGTATTAATTACTCACTGACACATTTTAAAAGGTCCGCAGGTGGAGCTAATTATTTCACTTGTGATTCTGTGAGGAGACCTGCAAAACATGCACCGTGTGGGGTCCTGAGGACCGAGTTTGAGAACCTGTGGTTTAGATATAAAGATTTTACATTGTGAGCGTATGCGCCGCTGGTGATCTCGTGGTCTCGAGCGGTCGCAATCGCTATAGCGAATCATTACGGTATTCAGCAGCCAATAGCGTGCCTGCCAGTGATCTCTTGGCCGTGAGCGAACGTAACGCTTGAGCGTCTCGACCACGGCTAAGCGATTGTTACGCAACGTGCGTACCCTTACGGTACTTCATACGTAGTTAGCGTACAGTGTTCTTAGACCTCATAAAGGGTATTATATACGATAAATATTTAGCTTTATCAATTGCGGGCTCGACCTGTCCTTCACATATCTGCACTAGGTAATTTCAGCAGACATTATCCAGCAGCAAAGGGCGGGAGATCATATTCCTCGTAGTGCTGTTTGGATAAGCGTCTGCTTCTCTTAGTAAAGGGTGCTGAAGGAATCCGGGAACCGGAGGTAAGAACAACACGCTAGTCTCTTTTAAAACTGTTTATTTTTCTGTCTTGCGTACACACGCACGCATATCTGCATTTCTTTTCATTCGTGTATTTTCGTATATCACTCTCCTGTTCGCTATTATATAGTTGATAAACGTGCTAAGAGAGATTTGCCGCTATTTCAAAGTGTAAAAGTAAAGATAACATAGTTAAAATATAGACAAACACACAGCTGTGCCTGAGAGACAAGGCGAAGTCAGTGTGGTGCGCGGTAGATGATAAAGGATCATCTACATTGATAAACGTATAAATTGTGTTACGGTGGATCTTTGCTTTGCGTACACGTGTCTCTAACAAAAGACTGAGACTTGCGTACGCAATCCAAGGGCCGACGCACGCAGCGTATATTACGCAACGGAGCGTACGGGTACGCCCACGTAACTCAAATCACAAGTTTTTTTTTTCTCTCCTCTCAACGCGATAAGTAGCGCCACGCGGTAAATAACGCCAGGCGATCGCGCAAATCTATTTTTTTTTTAATTCGAAATTTAAATTAATAGATCCTTCTCCTAATTTGTAACACATCTGGTCTAAAGAGAAATTTCTGCGCAGAAATAGAAATAGAAACAAAAGTGTATATGCGGTGAATGAGTGTTTGTTTTTACAATTTTAAAGGTTGAACCACAAGAAAAGTCGAGTTCTCGTGAGGTACATGCGTGTAAGTGACGTACATGGTGGCTAGGGAGGCATCCCTGGTTAAACATAAAATTTGAGCATTAGAGTGTAGCAGACCAGGAGGTCATACTGTAACAGACCAGGAGGTCATAGCAGACCAACAGGTTCAGGTACAGCAGACAAGGAAGTCCGCTATACAGTCCACAGGCACAACACCAAGAAAGGGTTGGTGCAACACCCATATAGGCCATACAAGCTCTTGCTGGAGGAATTCGCAGCCGCAATTTTCGATTCCACTGGTCGCTCCGTACATAAGATTAGTTGCTTATGTGCTGAACGATTGTACCGCACGTAATTGTGTACATTAGTAAACCTGACCGGTACTATTTATGTACGAAGGTCATAAACGCTATTTGTTCATTCTAACGTGATTTGTGTAATTTTTTTTTATTTTAAGGGAAGTTCACTGCTCACTCAGGAACTATCCAGCAACCAATAGTTACTGGAAAGAGTAAGTGTTCTTCGGATCACCCTCACAGGTTCCAGTAAATAGAGGTTCAGGTCGCAGGGGCCCTAGGTCGAGTACGCCAGCACCATATCGGTGTGATCAGGTCGTATTGGTCGGCGTGGGCGAGTGAGTGGGGTACTCGGTAAACCGCCACCGTCAGCCTATTTTGAACATTTTGGTTTGCGTAAGGGTTGGCTGAATAAAGCAACACCTTCGAACTATGGGGGCCACTTGTTCAGGTAGGGGGCGATCAACCTCGGTTCGGGTTGATTCAGTGAACCGACCAATTGGGTCGGCAAGGTATGTAATGTGTGAGAAATACGGAAGTCACACAGAAGCTTTATGTGATGAATGGGAGAGAATGACAGTACATGACGGGGAGAAATTCCCAAGAGTAGGTAGCTTCAGCACAGAAGTGTTAACGAATTTAAGGAGAAGGATATGTCTCATTAAATCAGCAAAGAGACGAATCAAGCATTATGATTATTTGCAGTTGTGGCAACAGGAGGGTGACATACAGAGAGGATTGGCTCAGGCGGCGGGATCTGGCTCAATCAGAAAACTGATAGCCACGGCCCCACCGCCACCATACATATCAGGAGAGAAATTGGTTGCGGAGAATGACGCACTAAGGTGTAACACACAAACACTTAGCAACTGTGTAAATGTTAAAGATAATGTTAACCAATTAACCAATGCAAGTATTAACCCGTGCAAGTTGTACCCTGTTTTGAACTTTCCTCAGGAGTGTGATCAAGAAGACGAATCGGCAACAATTTCAACGCTCTCTCTAGCAGCCACCATAGCAGAGACCACAGTAGGCACAGCTCCACCCACGAGATTAGTAACAAGGGCCCCTAGCGGAGGGATAGGTGAGGTCGTATCTACAGGTAAGTACGGCACCATACACTATGCTGAAGCCATTTCACCACAGGCTGTAGAACCCACACAGAGTGATGTTGTTAGAGTTAATCCTGTTAGGGTAATAGCTGTTCCAAATGGGAAAACTGACACATCAGGAGTCACCCCTGTGAGGAACATTGCCATGTATAGCCCATTTTCCAGAATGGAATTAAGGACCATAGTGTCTGAATTCCCTGACCCTAGAAAAGACTTAGTTGCCAGTCAAAAATACATCAGAGACTTAGGTAACACTGTAGAGCCCAACAATAAAGACTGGCAGATATTGCTGAGAGCATGTTTACCCTCCAATGTTGACGCAACTCAATTTTTAGCTGATTGCAGATTAGATCAGGATGTACCTCTTACAGATGTGTACAACAAAGATAATGTAAAAAGAATAAGCTTACAGTTAAAAGAGTATTTCCCAGCGGTAGTCAGATGGAACAAGATATTCTCCATTAAACAGAAGGAGTCAGAAACAGCTGCAGAGTATTTTCACAGAGCATTATCAGAATTGGCAAAATACACAGGCATAGAGGACATTAAAACAAACATAAACCATCGAGAAGTAGCAGTATCGGTACTGATGGATGGTTTAAAAGAATCATTAAAGACTAGGGTACAGACCACACAACCATGTTGGCGAGGTCTGTCTGTGGCTACTTTGAGAGAGGCTGCTATTGATCACGATAGGAACATCACCAGACACAGGGAACAACAAAGTGATAAGTTAATGGCAGTAAGTATACAGGCCCTGACCACAAAACAGCCTGTGTTAACATCACCAAACCCTGTGGGTAAGTCAAATGTGGTAACATGTTATTTTTGTCACAAACAGGGACACTTTGCACGAGACTGTAGATCGAGAAATGTACAAAAATCTTATCAACCCCCTAGACAACGACACGACACACGACATTGGGAGCAGGGTCCGCAGAAACGGAGTTATGAGCCACATGCAGGGGAAACAAAAAGATACCCCCCAAACAGAGATTGGCAAACCTCTGATAGTTCCCAGCTAACTCCCTCACAAGTAGTTGCTGCCAGCGGGATTCAGGGAGGTCACCATACCCAATAGGGGTGTGGCCATACCTGTAATCTGCAGCCAGTAAAATTGATTGCAAGCCTTGGAAGTGAACCAGAAATTGCAATCAATGTAGCTGGTAAATCATTAAACTTTCTTGTAGACACAGGGGCGGCCAAATCAGTGATAAATTCGACAGTGGGCATGAGAACCACTGGTAAGACAATTCCAGCCATAGGGGTAACGGGAGTAGTCCAGCACTACCCTGTTAGCAAACCAGCCGAGATTACAGTAGGGCCGTTACATACCAAGCATTCCTTTTTGCTGGCTGCATCGGCACCGACCAATCTCCTGGGTAGAGACTTATTGTGTAAAATGGGGTGCGTCATTTATTGTACTCCTGAAGGTGTATTCTTGGACATACCTGAGAATCACGCTCAGGAAGTACGAGACATGTTAGACTCCCCGTCAAAATTAATGTCACATACCATTATGACAAATAGGACTCCCTCCCAGGTAGAAGAAATTACATCTCAGATACCAGAGTCACTTTGGACAAAAGATGGACAGGACACTGGATTAATGGCAAACGTAGCTCCGGTAGTTGTACAAGTAAAAGATGGTAGGATAGCTCCAAAAATCCCACAGTACCCTCTGAAGCCAGAGGTGGAGTTAGGAGTTTATCCCGTAATAGAGCGCTTGCTACAACAGGGCATTCTGGTAAGAACGTCCAGCACTGCCAATAGTCCCATCTTCCCTGTTAAAAAGAGTGGGGGGAGGGGTTACCGGCTAGTGCAGGATCTAAGGGGGATTAACAAAATAGTTGAGAGTCAGTTCCCCGTAGTGCCAAATCCAGCTGTCATCCTCATGCAAATCCCTCCCACTGCGAAATTTTTCACTGTTATTGACCTCTGCTCCGCTTTCTTTTCGGTACCTCTGCACCCTGACAGTCAATATTTGTTTGCATTCACATACAGAGGAGTCCAATACACATGGACTCGATTACCACAAGGATTCATAGATAGTCCAAGTATATTTTCTCAGGCTTTGCATGATTGTTTACAGTCTTTCCAACCAGTGAGTGGATCAGTATTAATACAGTACGTGGATGATCTACTACTGTGTTCTGATTCATTGGAGGCATCCCTGAAGGATACGAAACAGCTCCTGTTTCATCTTTCAGACACAGGACACAAGGTTTCAAAAGACAAGTTGCAATTATGCCAAACTAAGGTAAAATATTTGGGACACTGTCTAACACAAGGACTGAGACACCTGACCGCTGATAGAATTCAAGCAATTAGAGACATGACTCTGCCACAAACCCAGCAACAGATCAGAACATTTTTAGGAATGTGTGGGTATTGCCGTAATTGGATCCCAGGGTTTTCCATTTTAGCGTTACCTTTGCAGGAGATGGTCTCCTCAAACAAACCTGATCGGATTTCGCATACAGACGAGTCTGAGGCAGCATTTGAGAGACTTAAACAGTGCCTAACGCAGGCACCAGCATTAGGTATGCCGGACTATGGGAAACCCTTTGAACTATACGGAACAGAAAGTGCTGGTTGCGCGGCAGGCGTACTAACCCAAAAGCACGGTGATGCCAGCAGGCCAGTAGCATATTACAGCGCTCAGCTAGACACGGTAGCGCGATCCCTCCCCACATGCTTGCGAAGCGTTGCTGCGATAGCATTGCTAGTAACGAAAAGCGAAGACGTCGTGCTAGGTCACAACCTCACAATTCATACACCACATGCAGTGTCAGCCTTGTTAAATTCTGCCCAAACCAGGCACGTCTCATCAGCGCGGTTTACAAGATGGGAATTGGCACTAATGGCCCCCGTAAACATCACCATAAGGAGATGCAGTGCATTAAATCCTGCAACATATCTCCCAGGTGTGCCTGGACAGGCACAAAGGGTGGAAGATGAGAGTGGTGGGGAAGGAGGATTTAATACAAAGGAAGACACTCATGATTGTATGGAATATTTGACCCAAAATTTTACCGCAAGGCCTGACATCAGTGACAACCCACTGGAAGATGCAGAACTTACGTTCTACACGGACGGTAGTTGTCATAGACAGTCAGACTCGGGAGACTTGTGTACTGGGTACGCAGTCGTAGATGACCAAGGCACCATAGAAGCGGAACCGCTAGGCCCACCTCACTCAGCCCAGGTTGCTGAACTGGTCGCCCTAACCAGAGCATGTGAATTGGCTAAGGGCAAATCAGCCAATATCTACACCGATTCTAGATACGCATTCGGGGTAGTCCATGATTTCGGAGCCCTATGGCGCCTCAGAAATTTCATGACGGCAGCTGGTACACCGGTAGCGCATGCAGCTCACATAAAAAGGCTTCTAACAGCGATACAGGAACCCGACAGAGTGGCTGTTATCAAATGTAAAGCACACACATATAGCCAAGACCCAGTATCACTTGGTAACAGCCGAGCAGACGAAGCTGCTAAATTAGCAGCTGGTACCCCCAGACAGACAGACACCACACAACTGATGGTATTTAATACCATCAACACACAGAAGTTGTGTGAGATGCAAAATTTGTGTTCCACACAGGAAAAGGCAGTCTGGAAGGCAAAGGGATATGGCCAGGAGTCCTCAGGACTCTGGACGGATGGACAAGGTAAACCGGTGGCCCCCAGAGCATACCTTCCATGTTTAGCTGAGGCAGCTCACCGGCTGACTCATCTGGGCAGGGAAGGGATGTGCAAGTTGGTAAGAGCATATTGGTGTGCCCCAGGATTTTCTTCTCATGCGAGTAAAAGGGCAATGTCATGCCTTACCTGTCTGAGAAAGAACATCGGAAAAACAATACCAACAGAACCATCCCATATCCCACCTGCCGGCGGCCCTTTCCAGGTAATACAGATTGACTTTATTCAATTACCCCCTTGTCGAAATTTGAAATATGTACTTGTTTGTATAGATGTTTTCTCAAATTGGGTCGAAGCATTTCCGGCGGCCACAAATACCGCTATGTTTACTGCTAAGAAAATTGTGCAGGAATTTGTATGTAGATATGGTATCCCTAGAATTATCGAAAGTGATAGGGGTACCCATTTTACAGGTGATGTCTTTCAAGGAATGTGTAAATTGATGGGAATTGATAGCAAGCTGCACACTCCATACCGTCCACAGGCGAGTGCGAAAGTGGAAAGAGTGAACAGCACTATTAAAAATAAACTGAGTAAAGTGATGGCAGAGACAGGATTGACATGGCCAGAAGCTTTACCCATTGTACTGTACAGCATCAGAACCACTCCCAGGTCCCCTCTTAATCTGTCTCCCTTTGAAATCTTGTTTGGTCGACAACCGCATGTTATGATTAACCCTCAGGATGATTTGAAGTGTAACAATGAAGTGACTGTAAAATACTTGATTAACATGAGTAAACAGTTAAGGAATCAAAATGATAATCTGAAGTTAGTGATTCCTGATTTACCAGATAGTAATTGTCATGACATTGAACCTGGGGATTATGTAATGATACGGAATTTTCTACGCTCAGGTTGCCTTATTGACAGATGGGAAGGACCATACCAGGTCTTATTGACTAGCACTACAGCATTGAAGGTTGCTGAGAGAGAGACTTGGGTTCATTCGTCCCACTGTAAGAAGGTCGTTGATCCAGAGAAGTCCTGTGATAAGGAACAGACGGTAGAGGTTGTATCACTAGAGTGCCTGTTCCAGGAGGACTAAGGCGGCACCTGAGCATCGAGAACCACAAGATCAAAAGCAGTTGTCGATCCCCTGTTCCCTTTATTGTTTTTCTCCACTTCCCATCCCCTCTCCCTCAAATTATTTTTCCCCCCTTCTCATTCTTCTTCGTCTCCTCCTAAGATGGACTTGCCTCAAGAGACTGTGATGCGGATTTTCCTGTTGACCATGATGTTGACCAGAGCAGTCTGTTCCGGCGAGAGTACCATGGAGTTCGAGAGAGGTTCTGGAATGGGTTCTGATGACAGAAATGGAGGCGTAGTTTTCCAAGAACAACTTAACCAACAAGTAAAGGCGAGTATCAGAAAACGATCCGATAGCATTGACCATAGAAGGAATTGTGAAGGATTGTTAGCTGAAGAAAACTGTATCTGTCGGCTTTGTAACAATGTCATTGAGGATAGGTGCATTAAGAAATGCCAATCCAGTTTTAATATCCATATGGACCGGCATCCATTGAGTGACTATCACTCCTTAGTGGGTAGTGTGTTAAATAAAACAGATTGTTGGGTATGCTCTCAAGTACCTCAAGGTCATAGCAAATCAGGGCTAGTACCATTTCCTTTAACGATAGGGGAGGTACTTGAGTTAAGTGGTGGGAGACCGGTGGACAGGAGGTTTAATATCTCCAGTCCTCCTAGTTTGAAGCTCCACCAATACCATGTGGATAGGTCCCTATTATGTTTTAACATCTCCAATCCCAGAAAGCCGGGAAATTGGGAAGTGTCATGGAGTGATAAAACCATGACCTTTTCATATAGAGCCGATAGAATGCCTACAGATACAGAGCTTGTACGCCACATAGCCAGTAGAGGAAAATCTTTCCGGTATAGGTATACCTTAGGAAATAGGATTACGAGAGTTGGAGAGGTATCACCAGGATACTGTGCACATATCATACAACCTGATACGTGTACTAAGCAGATGGAAGAATTAGGGTTAGGAGATTTCACATGGAAGGTGTGTAATATGGTTATGTCCTACTCCGTCCCATATGTTCTCCCCGATGATGCATATTTCATATGCGGGAGAAAGGCGTATAAGTGGCTTGCCCCAAACTCTGAAGGATTGTGTTATATTGGAAAAGTACTGCCTGAAGTAATGACTGTATCACATGACAAAATGAAAGACATACACCGTGTTGCCCAAACTCCTTACACTCATACTCATTACGAGCACATCGTTAAACGGCACCTGATAGAAAGAACAGAGCACCCGGCCTCTGACATGATCAGTGAATCCACCGGGATTCAATTCTTAATCGCGTTAGATATCACTCACACCGCTAGAGGAGTGTTGAATTATAAATACATTTCTGCGCTCGCCAATTTGTTAGATAATATCACTGAAATGTATGATGACACGTTTAGGTATACTGGAAGGGAACTTCAGGCTTACAAAACAGAACTAGTCCAGCATAGAATGGTTCTTAATTACCTCACAGCAGTAACAGGCGGATATTGTGTCACACTGGCAACACAATACGGCGTGAAATGTTGCACATATATTACGAATAGCACCGAGGACCCGGTCGAGGTCATAGACCAAAAGATGGACGATATTCTCCAACTAAAGTGGGAATTTCGCAGAAGACACAATCTCACCCTTGCTGCTGTGAGTAATGAGCTGACTGGTTGGGTGTCATTTATTGAACCCGCGAAATTGGTTCTCCGGTTTAGGAGAATGGGCCCAAGGAGTTATAATGGATGTTGGGAAGTTTCTCCTATGTATCTTAGGTGTTATCATAACGATTGGTTTGATATTTAGATGCGGTCAGGCTTTAATGAGGTGCAATCATCGTACTAGGGTAATGAGTTTAAGGAGTGAGGAAACTGTAATTCCAATGGACTTGATTTATGACCCAAATGTAGAAACAATGATGTGATGAAAATGCGATTTCTACGGTCCGTTTCTTTCACCTGTTTTTCCGTTTCCTCCAAGGTAAAAAGACCCACTTGGACGAGGAATTTGATGAGCCGATATACAGACAACAGAGAGATTAAAGAAGAAGTTTTGACAACCTGATACACAGATTTTTGATGAACTATGCCATGGATCCCCAGTTTCCCTAGAAATTGTAAAATTACGCTAGCCCAACACTTTTGTAAATCTATGGACATTGACAGCTTTGCTCGCACCTTATGAGCAAAAGCACAAAGAAGACTGCATTCAACAGACACCAAACAAGACCTCAATCGACGAATGTACATTTACCTGACATAGAATACCACCGCATTTACCGTAATTATGTCTTTTCTTCATTTCTACAACCCTCAGGTAATGACACACATAGTCGATAGGGAATACAGGCACAGATATCAGCAATCACATATCTCCCCCATTCATGTATCATCAACTACAATGTGCTCCCCCATTTTGTTACAACCAAAGCCGAAAAGAGCTCGGTAAAGTTTGACAGCCCATCCACAGACCCGTACCACGGGATAAGAAGGAATTCAAATGTATACTTCGCAATACCTCGAAGCTTGATTTAAAACACGTACGGCACGATGATACATGACCCCCAAGCACTGATTCATACACACATGCTTCTGCTATCTCACTAGGTCATACCCTTTTCCTACCTTCTCCTCTCCTCCCCTACCCAACCATGTAAATGTATTAACCCCTGACATATATTTTTCTCTTTTGAAATGTTTTAGAAGGTGGCAGTTATTATTGACTGCCAAAGGGTGGACTGTCAAAGTCAGAAAAATATCTCTATGCACACTACCATATTTGCACCTCACACAGGTCCGTGCTGCGCATGCGTACGCTCTCCCGTACGTGCGCATACTCACAGTCGCGGGCACCCGCAGGCGCACGGTATGCGTATTTACGGTAGAGTTTATGTGATCGTAGCGTGCGACTCAATCGTTACATATTTTCACTATATAATGTATTTTGTAGATCATGGTCCCTTTGATAGATTCTGAAAGTTTGGTTAATATAGAATGTTCATGAACAGAGAAATCCCTCTTTGTTTGATACGAAGGGTCAGACAGGAGTAATACAGTGGTGTTTAGTATCCATCGGAAGAATATTTAATTAGAAATATTCCGGTGTTGGTTTGAAGCAGATCAATCGCTCGTGCGAATAGTTATGGACATAAGAAGTTTATGAACATTTACTTTATTTGCACTTTATTACCCATGCGGCGGGAAACCCAGTTTCCCTCCCACCTGAGCTGTTGGAAATAGTCACAGCCCACCTGTATGAATCAACCTATGACCTTTTGTTATAATGCGAGGAGGAATTCCTGTGTCCAATGAACAATGAGATTGTAGGGACCATTGAATTGCATTGTGTGTGGGGCATAAATAGAAAGGCCGATCACATCCAGCTCACTCTTCAACGGTTATCATTGCTGAAAATCGGGAGCTGGATGTCCAGAGGCGCATGCGATCATTCCCTTTGTGCGTAAGTTTTTCTCCGTAATCATACTGTTTCTCTCTTGTTATTATGGGCCATATCTTTCTCTCTCTTCTCTTTCTCTCATTTTTCTCTTAAACTTAATTGTATTGTATTTACTGTGTAGTTACCTGGTTAGTTAGTCTATGTTATATTGTAGTGTATGATTTGTATTTGTATTAATTCTTTTGCAAGTATATCATTCAAAATATATATATGTTAGGCGTTGGACCCTAAGCCCAGGTATCTGAGTATTTCTTATAGAGTTAAGTATTCTCAGAGCGTCGGTGACGCTCAAACTGCTTTTAAGCTAGTAAGGTTATACTGTGTTGCATTTACACCATATCACTACACAAAGGGTTTACTGCATAATACACTGTTTATGGTTTAGATATAAAGATTTTACATTGTGAGCGTATGCGCCGCTGGTGATCTCGTGGTCTCGAGCGGTCGCAATCGCTATAGCGAATCATTACGGTATTCGGCAGCCAATAGCGTGCCTGCCAGTGATCTCTTGGCCGTGAGCGAACGTAACGCTTGAGCGTCTCGACCACGGCTAAGCGATTGTTACGCAACGTGCGTACCCTTACGGTACTTCATACGTAGTTAGCGTACAGTGTTCTTAGACCTCATAAAGGGTATTATATACGATAAATATTTAGCTTTATCAGATGATACACCAGCGCACAGTCTCCTCACAGGCAAACAGCAGTGCTGGGACCAGCTGGCATGATATGAAGCCTGGTGAGTTTATGAATGGTCCGTAATTCTCTTTTCAGGTCATTATACAGTAGATCACTCTGGAAGGACCAGGTCAAGGACTACCTCCACTTAGAAAAGTTGCTGAGAGAAACCCACCTGGAGAAGCTAAAAGCACAGAGGGGGGCTGATCTCACCCTTGATTTGGAGGAACTGTTCAAAGGACAGTAAATAGTTTAACAGTAAATAGTTTAATGCTTTGTTTGGTGCGGATGGTAAAATGGAAGAATGTGGGACAGATGAGAATGTCCTGCAGCCCTGAACCTGATAAATTAAAAGAATCACTGATCCCTATAAGGTGTATTATGTTTAAGAATAGACCTATCCATGGTAGATTGGATGGCAGATAATATATATTTCATACAAGATCGAATGAGGGGGGAAACAGGATTTGGAGCTGAACCAGGTTCATGGATTAAGGAAAATAACATACAGCATGTTCCCCACACTGACCATGGCATATGAAAATATAATGAGCAACGCTAGGAATATGTACAAAATGATGTTTTAATAAGATACTGATGAATATGTACTTGAGCAGAAGAAGAAATATATCACCTATCAATTGAGACACGCTTATCAAAAGTATCTATTTATATCCCGTGTTATAGAGCTAAAATAAAATGATTTACAATTAATTTACTATAAAATCATACCCTTACTGATATGCCTTTTATCTTGTTATATAGACTTGTGATAGATCTAGGATGTTTAACTTTTATGGACTAGCTACAACTATCAATGCACCAAGTACTGCTATAGCTCTTATAAATGAGGAACTTAGAGAGGTAAGAGAAGGTATGCTCCAGAATAGAGTAGCCATTGACTATCTATTACTTAAAGCTGGTAGTGGTTGTGAACAGTTTAAAGAAATGTGTTGTTTTAATATCTCAAACAATTACAACCCCATCGAATAGAAGGTTAAATTACTACAAGATATACAAAAACACATGACCCAATCGGCTGATTGGGACCCTTTTGGATGGACGGGAGCCGGAATTTAAAAATGGCTTACCAAATCTTACATTACGTTCTGATGATAGTTCTTATAATTTTTATAATCTATATAAGCATAAGATGTCTGCCTGCCCTTGGTCGACAACGTGGCAGGATACTAACACCCCAAAGGAAACCAAGAATAAAGCTCATGGTAATGACCCCAGTTATCTACACAGCAGTAACCCATACAGAATCACAGATATATACCCTTAATAGGTGTTCACGCACTTTTGCTTCACACACACACACACACACACACACACACACACACACACGTGTGAACCTTATCTTAAAGCTAAGCTGAAGAGAGGAATCACCCTCTGTCCCATGTCTCACATTACACGACTCATCACTATCTGTTAGGATCTCCTGTTCTGTACTGACACGTCGCCATGGCAACCGGGAGGCAAGTGTTAGCGAAGTAACCTGAGCGCAGCTGATACTCCGGTCCGGGTTTTTACTGTGTAGTGGTTACAGGCTCTGTGCACGGCAGCGAATCTGGCGCTGGTTTTGTGCTCACAGTCTGTGAGGTCTGAGTGGGGCGTGGACAGCACCTGCTATATAAACCGTCCTCTCAGGCTAGGCAAATGCTGCTGAATCTTTGTTTGTTAGTCAGTTCCAGAGAGTTAGCTAGTACTGTGTGACTTTGTATTTACTTGTTGCTTACTGCGAATAGGCCTTGGGATTCGGTACTTCATTCTGCCAATCCGGACCTAGCAGTAAGACTGGAGTCAGTTGTTTAACCTGCTGGGGTTCTTTTGCTATTCTGTGAACCCAGCAGGTTTGCGGCTGTACTCTCAGACCTGCTTGCTTAATCCTCCCTCACTGTGCAGAGCGTCCAGGTGTCAGTTTAGTGGCAGTAAGCTGAACCTGTGCCCTGCAAGTGGGGGTTAGGATTGTGGATACTCTCCTTGTGTCTATATTTCTATCTCTGACCAAGGAGTTTATTCCCACACCCGTTGGTAACCCTTTGGGGTTTTTTCTGTTGCTCTTAGCAACATCATTTTGGGTGCTCCACATGTTAAAGCACTACATCTCGCTTCATTGTCCACTCTATTCCATCTGAGCATTCCTGACACTAGGGAGACACCCAATTCCTAAGCCTTTGGGCTTCCCCGTTCATTTTGTGTTTATTAGTTATTCCATCACCTCCTGTGTATGTTGTGTTATACTGTCTGTGAGTTCGTTTTGCCTCGCATCCCTCTCTGTTCATACACCGGTATACTCCTGTTAGCACTGGTGTGCGTAACACTATCCCAATGATTAGAGAAATTATGAATATTTGATTTATTAGGTAGTTGTTTATAGATTAAACAAAAGGGAGGAATGATGAAGTAAAATCAAATATATATCTGTATTGTCTCAATTGTGCTTTAAATCTATGGATTCTAGCTTCTGTAACTAGCATTCTCATTCCTGTATAGAATTAATTCTCCTGAAGTAATGTTTTCTATCAACCTTTGTGCCACATCATCCGACTAAGTGGTTGCATGACTATTATTAGTAAGACCCTTGTATTTAGATAACCAGAACTTAATGACATTTTATTAGGTTTTATGTCAGGACAAGAAGGACATGATATGGAGTATTGATGGACCTTTGCTTTGGACAAACAACATGTTATTATGAACAAGAATGACCCCTATGCTGACGAAGCCTAATTGAGAACCCAATTTATGTGTATAGGAGATCTGAGATGCATGGACCAGTCTGCCATCTTCTGGAGAAGACCATTCACTTTAATTAGCTCATCTGACCATATTTAGCACTTCCCCTTGTTGTCCATCAACCAATCTGTTTCCCATTTTATCATTATGTATGCCCTCTTTGTAAATCAGTTATGAATGATTGTATAATGTTATGGTATAAATATGTAAAGCTCGGTGCTCTAAAGGCACGGGCTCATTGATGAACTCTGTCCTGGTCCACGCTCCTCTGTGCAGAATATTGGGCGTGGTTCCCTCTTTGATAATAACTTCTATATGCTGAATATCATCACAATGGACCTCTCCATTATTTAGCTTTAACAACGCAGTGAAGGGAGCCACAATGGAGGAGTAGTTCCTGATGAACTTCCTATAGAAGTTAGCGAAGCCTAGAAAGCGTTGGATGCCTCTAAGCATGGAGGGAACGGACCAATCCCGGATGGCTTGCACTTTGTCCAGATCCATTTGAAGATCAACTCCGGAAATAACATATCCAAGGAAAGGGATAGAAGGAACCTTAAAAGTACACTTCTCCAACTTGCAGAAGAGTCGATTACTCCTTAGATGGGACAAAACTTCCTTAACTTGGGCACGATAAAATTAGAGGTCTTTAGAAAAGATTAGAATGTTGTCCAAATAGACCACCAGACTCTTGTACAGCAGATCTCTAAAAAGCTTGTTAATGTAGTTTTGGGAAACCGCTGGGGCATTACACAGTCCAAAAGGCACCACGAGATACTCGTAATGCCCGTCATTTGTATTGAAGGCTGTCTTCCATTCATCCCTGTGTCAAATACGAATTAAGTTGTAGGCTCCATGCAGATCTAATTTAGTGAAGACTGTAGGCCCCCTTCACTCAGTCAAACAACTCTGTCATTAAGGGCAGAGGATACCGATTCTTCACGGTAATTTTGTTAAGACCCTGGCAATCGATACAGGGCCGCAAACCACCATCCCTTCTTCTTTACAAAAAATAATCCAGCCCTGGAGGGTGATGAAGACGGTCTGATGAAGCCCTTTCCCATATTTTCCTGGATATAATCCAACATGGCTTGTGTCTCGGGTAGGGACAAGTGGTAAATTCGACCTCTGGGGGATACCCTTCCAGGCATCAGGTCTATCGGACTGTCCCATTTACGGTGTGGAGGTAAAGTGTTCGCCCCTTGCTTACTAAAGATATCTTGAAAAGACTGATAGGCAGAAGGCAACCCAGAAGACGTGGTAGAATGTAGAGGTCTCACGGAAGTAAGGCAACCTTTGAAGCAAGAATCTCCCCAGGCAAGTATTTCCACAGAACGCCAGACCACTTGAGGATGTTTTCGTAGCCATGGGAATCCTTGAACGATGCTATGAAAGGTTTTGGGAATCTCAGAGTGTAGTGCTCCCACCCTCATCCTGAGGGGAATGGTTCGACAGGTAATCACTCCTTCGGGAATGTAACTTCCATCTACTGCTGTAAGCAAAACAGGCCAATCTAAGTGAACTGTTTGGATCTTATGGCACTGGACCAAGTTAGAGGTGATCAAACTTTCTGATGACCCCAATTCCAGTAAAGCAGAGATGTGGAGGGTGGTAGGAGGCACGTTGAGAAGCGTGCTAGAACAGAGTCCTTTCTTGGAGGTGATTCAGTGAGTACTCCTAGCTTAACCTCTCCCGCATAAGCTAGGTGTCACAACTGAGGGCTGGAGACCGTGACTGGGAGCCTCAGTTGTAGGGGCTGACAGGTACTTAAATTTAGGAGGAGCTATGTGACTCCTGGACATGCGTATTGACAGCAGCAAAGAATGCCCGAGGGCGTGACCACGACAACTGGGAATTCCTTAAGTGCTTTTATTAAATAAAAAGTCAAATAACGTGCAAAAGAATAATAGAAAGTCACACGTGATAATTAGGTGCACAATTGGTAAAGACCAGTAACCTGGAATATGGAGGAAAGTCCTGTAAACAATAAATTAAGCTGGGGTTCGCTGGAAGATGGGAAATGAAGCTGGAGTGCGCTGGTAACTGGGGAATGAAGGATGGTTGCTGAAAAGCCAAAGTTCAAACACAGGAATCAAAGGAGACTGTAGAGGGTTAAACACTGGAGAGTCGGGTTACACTGCAGAGTGTAATCACCAGGGAAGTCAGGCTGAACTGCAGAATGGAATTGCAGGAGAAAGTCTGTAGTGAAGCTTGCAGGCTGGAATCACTGATGACAATGGAAGCACTGACAATCTTTTGGGAGCTGGGACAGGATATTTATACCTGCTGCATAGCAAGGATTGGTCTGGCAATTATGACAAGGCTCCAGCACCGTGGATAGGAGGAATAATGTCATGTGACTGGAGTCTAACATGGCTGCGTCCATGAACAAACAAAGAAGGGGAATTAAGTACTATAGGAAAGGTGTAACACTGGCGATGTAGGCCGCAGTAGCAGAATAACATGCGCCCAGCGGCGCGCGGCGGTCAGCGAGGCAGGAGTGGCAGCAGAGGCCCATGGAGGACGTACATCCAGAAGGGAAATGGTGTCTCAGTATCCGAATCGTGACAGTACCCCCCCTTTTAGGAGTGGCCCCAGGACACTTCTTAAGTTTACCTGGCCATCTGGAATGGAACTTCTGGATGAAGACTTGTGCCAACTTGGAAGTTGGGAATCCATGACAGAATCCATCGAGGGATGAGCCCACGGGCGATGAGGAACAGACAAGGAAACCAGTTGCCTAGTGGGTGACTGGCGGGATACTTTGTGCTGGGCACATTTTGGGCAGGAGGCCACAAATTCAGCAATGTCCTTTTTTAGGGTCGGCCACCAATTTGACCTGGAAACGAATTTTAAGGTCTTGCGTATGCCCGCGTGTCCGGCAAAGCGAGAGGAATGTGCCCGATGCAAGAGCTTTCTCCTGATAGCCGGCTTCACAAAATTTTTCCCTGGCGGGGGCATAGAGTCCATCCTCACTGCGGAGAACGCCACTGGATCAACAATACAATGCTTGACAGTAGACTCAGACTCATTTTCTTGCTCCCGGGAGCGGGAAAGGGCATCAGCCTTGTGATTCGGTGACCCTGGACAAAACTGTAGTTTGGAGTCTTGGCACGCAGGAGACGGGACATCAGAAGACTTGTAGGAGGATATGCGAACTGGAAGCTCTTTTTGGAGACAAGTCTCTGAGCAGGAAGGACCCCATGCCAGGATACGGGTCGACTTCCAATCAACTTGAGGATTATGCAGACGTAGCCATGGGAGGCCTAGGACCACAGGATGGGTGGCCCTGGTGATAACCTGGAAAGAAATCAACTCTGTATGCTGGTCCCCTACCTTCAGACGGATAGGTAGAGTCTTGGAGGTAATCACCGCATCAGGAATCCTACTGCCGTCCACGGCAGTTAGAGATATCGGTGATGACAGTCTCTCAGTGGGCAGAGACCACTGCTTAACGAACCTCTCTGTAATAAAGTTTCCGGCTGCTCCAGAATCCAATAAGGCAGTGAGATTCTTAGTACGCTGAGCCACCTGCAGAGAAACGGAGAGATTGCAGTTACTTGGAAATGGAGAGAAATTCGTCACTCCTAGCTGGTCTTCTCCTTGGTGGGCTAGGACTTGAGGTTGTACCGGACGCTTGGGACAGGACTTGATAACGTGAGAAGATTCGGCACAATACAAACAGAGACGCTCAGCAAGACGTCTACTACGCTCTGCCTGAGATAAACGAGAGCGACCTATCTGCATAGGTTCCTCCCTAGACGGAGATGGCAGACGAGGAATGGAAACAGTACGAATCTTGGGAAAATGTGGATCTTCCTCGTTCAACAGCCCTTTCACGGAACCGTAAATCGACCTTAGTGCAGAGGGAAATGAGCTCGTTTAACGTTAAAGGTAAGTCTCTAGCAGCAAGCTCATCTTTGATACGCTCGGATAGCCCTCCCCAGAAGGCTGCATAAAGAGCGTCATCATTTCAGGAGACTTCAGATGCCAAGGTCTGGAATTGCACCAAATACTGACCGACAGTTCGCATCCCCTGACGCAGTCGAAGGATCTCTGAAGAAGCTGATGTCACTCGACCTGGCTCATCAAAAATTTGTCTGAACGTTGCCACGAAGTTAGCATAGGATGACAACAGAGCATCAGACCTTTCCCATGTAGGTGAGGCCCAGTCTAGAGCGGCACCAGTGAGTAGAGATATAAGGTATGCCACCTTAATGCGGTCAGTAGGGAAACTGCTGGGTTGCAATTCAAATTGGATCTCGCACTGGTTTAGGAAACCCCTGCAGGCTTTAGGGGATCCATCATATTTAGCAGGAGTCGGCAAGTGAAGATAGGGAGCAGGAACAGGTATGGTCGGTGGGGACACCACCGGAAGCGCTGGAGTCGACACACTGGACGCCCCTAATCCACGGAGGGCCGCTTGAATTTCATCCAGCCGGGAGGAGAGGTCCTGGAGACAGCGAACAACATGACCTTGAGCCGCCTCCTGACGTTCAAGGCGGATTGCCAGTTCTTGTATCAGCCCATTCGCTTGGGCCTGATCTCCGGCTGGATCCATGTGGTCAGTGCTTACTGTCACAACTGAGGGCTGGAGACTGTGACTGGGAGCCTCAGTTGTAGGGGCTGACGGGTACTTAAATTTAGGAGGAGCTATGTGACTCCTGGACATGCGTATTGACAGCAGCAAAGAATGCCCGAGGGCGTGACCACGACAACTGGGAATTCCTTAAGTGCTTTTATTAAATAAAAAGTCAAATAACGTGCAAAAGAATAATAGAAAGTCACACGTGATAATTAGGTGCACAATTGGTAAAGACCAGTAACCTGGAATATGGAGGAAAGTCCTGTAAACAATAAATTAAGCTGGGGTTCGCTGGAAGATGGGAAATGAAGCTGGAGTGCGCTGGTAACTGGGGAATGAAGGATGGTTGCTGAAAAGCCAAAGTTCAAACACAGGAATCAAAGGAGACTGTAGAGGGTTAAACACTGGAGAGTCGGGTTACACTGCAGAGTGTAATCACCATGGAAGTCAGGCTGAACTGCAGAATGGAATTGCGGGAGAAAGTCTGTAGTGAAGCTTGCAGGCTGGAATCACTGATGACAATGGAAGACTGACAATCTTTTGGGAGCTGGGACAGGATATTTATACCTGCTGCATAGCAAGGATTGGTCTGGCAATTATGACAAGGCTCCAGCACCGTGGATAGGAGGAATAATGTCATGTGACTGGAGTCTAACATGGCTGCGCCCATGAACAAACAAAGAAGGGGAATTAAGTACTATAGGAAAGGTGTAACACTGGCGATGTAGGCCGCAGTAGCAGAATAACATGCGCCCAGCGGCACGCGGCGGTCAGCGAGACAGGAGTGGCAGCAGAGGCCCATGGAGGACGTACATCCAGAAGGGAAATGGTGTCTCAGTATCCGGATCGTGACACTAGGAGTGGGAGTTTCCCGGCCGAAGATCACAGGACTTAACAAATGGCTCACTGCGCCACAATACATACAAAGATTTCCCTGACGATAAATCTGGCTTTTGTTAGTAAGCTGTAATCGATTAACCTGCATAGGTTCCTTGGCTGAAGGGTGGAATTGTCTTGTGGATGTGCCTAGCCTTTGGGACATTCAACTTTGGACTTCTCCAAGCATCGCTCTTTATACCATAGATCCAGCTTACCCCATAAATAAGAACGTCAAGCTTTGCGGGGATATCCCGTGTAGTTAAGTCATCCTTGGGTATATTGGACAGACCGCTCCAGAAGGCGGCAATGAGCGCTTCCTCATTCCAGTTCAACTCCGAAGAGAGTGTCCGAAATTGCATCATATGCTGACTGACAGAGCGGCTTTCCGGATGAAGGCGTAGGATCTTTAAGGAAGCCAACAATGTTCTACCTGGTTCACTGAAGATCTAGCGGAAGGAAAATACAAAGTCAGAGTAATTCGAGAGGATGGGATTGGCCTTTTCCCACAGAGGCGACGCTCACTCCAATGCCTGTCCAGTCAGAAGGGAGATTATGTAGGCTATCTTCGTTTAGACTGTCGTTAAGCTGGCTGCTTGCAATACAAATTGAATTTCGCAGTGATTGAGGAACCCCTTGCATAACTTCGGGGTCTCATCAAACTTGCTCAGAATCGGCAGTTGTAACCGAGAAATCGGAACTGACACTGGAGAAGCTTGTGCAGGCGAAGGAACTGTAGGTACTGTGACAATGCTAAATTCCTTTGTCGTATAAACAACCCTTTATGAAGCTAAGAACACTGTACGCTGTTTACTTAAGAAGTACCGTAATGGTACGCTAGTTGCGTAACGATCGCTCAGCCGTAGGCGAGACGCTCAAGCGTCACGTTCGCTCACGGCCCAGGGATCACAGGACACGTTATTGGTTATGTCTAGGGTAATGATTCGCTATGGCGTAGCTTACGCTCGAGACCACGAGGAGGTCACCAGCGATGCAGACGCTCACAACACTATACCTTTAAGTTAAAACCTTATACCAATGAAATACACTGAATACCTTAATGTGAGTACAGGGTGTAAGTGCAACCTTGTGTAACCTGACTATCTACAAAGCTGCTTGAGCGTCACCGACGCTCAAGTGAACACTTATCACTATAGAAAATACACAGATACTGGTTTAGGTTCCAAAGCCTATTAACTGTATTATATCTAATATACTTGTAAAAGGGGATAACAGTACAAATGATACACTACAATATAACAGAGACTTCCTAACCACAGAACTAAACAATAAATACAAAAAGACAATACTACACTGACCTAAATGCAATACAGTACAATACTATCTAATACAATACAATACTAGCCTAGTCTAGGGGAGATATGAGAGGACAGAACAGAGAGAGAGAGAGAGAGAGAGAGAGAGATGAGATGAGAGAAATTGGCTCACAGAAAGACAATGATTACGGAGAGAAACTTACGCACAAAGGGTATGATCGCCTGCGCCTCGATATCCAGCTCCCGGCTATCAGCAGATAACCGTTGATGAGAGAGTGAGAGCTGGATGTGGTCGGCCTGCCTATTTATGCCCCACACACAATGCAATCTCCTGGTCCTACAATCCCATTGTCCATTGGCCGAAGGAATTCGGCCCTGCATCATAACAAAAGGTCATAGGGTGATTCATACAGGTGGGCTGTGACGATTTCCAACAGCTCAGGTGGGTGGGAAACTGGGTTTCCCGCCGCATACCTGAGTATGTGTAAATAATAGAAATGGACATAAACTTCTTATGTCCATAACTATTCGCACGAGCGATTAATACGCTCCAAACCAACACCGGAATATTGCTAATTAAATACTCTTCCGATGGGTACCAAACACTGCTGTATGATTCCTGTTAGACCCTTCGTACGATATAAAGAGGGATTCCTCAGCTCTGGGACATTGTATTTTAACCAAACTTTCAGAATCTATCAAAGGGACCATGATTTATAAACTACATTAATTGTGAACATTTGTAACGAATGAGTCGCACGCTACGACTACATAAACCCTACCGTAAATACGCATACCGCGCCTGCGAGTGCACGTTATTGCGGGTATGCGCATCCACGGGAGAGCGCACGCACGCGCAGCGCGGACCAGTGTGCGGTGCAAATATGGCAACGTGCATTGAGACATTTTTCTGACTTTGACAGTCCACCCTTTGGCAGTCAATAATAACTGCCACAAAACATTTAAGGAGAAAAATGTAAGTCAGGGGTTAATTGATTTCCATGGTTGGGTAGGGGAGGAGAGAGGAGAAGGTGTGAAGAGGGTATGACCTAGTGAGAAAGCAGAAGCATGTGTGTATGAGTCCATGTTTGGAGGGTCATGTATCATCGTGCCGTACGTGTGGTAAATCAAGCTTCGAGGTATTGCGAAGTATACATTTGAATTCCTTCTTATCCTGTGGTACAGGTCTGTGGATGGGCTGTCAAACTCTACCGAGCTCATTTCGGCTGTGGTTGTAACAAAATGGGGATGCACATTTTAGTTGATGATACATGAATGGGGGAGGTATGTGGTTGCTGATATCTGTGCCTGTATTCCCTATCGTCTATGTGTGTCGTTACCTGAGGGTTGTAGAGATGAAGATAAAGAACACTTACGAAAAAATGCAATGATATTCTATGTCAGGGAAATGTACATCTGTCGTCGAAGTTGTGTTCGGTATCTGTTGAGAGTCGTCTTCTTTGCGCTGTTTTGCTCCTTAGGCATGAGCAACAAGCTTTGTCAGTGCCATCAGATTTACAAAGATGTTGGGCTAGCGTGAGTTTAAAGATACTAGGGAAACTGGGGATCCATGGCAAAGTTCATCAAGTGTCCATATTTAAAGTTGTCAAATCTTCTTCTTTGGTCAATCCGTTGTCTGTATACATCTCGTCTCGTCAGCTTCCTCGTCCAAGGGGGTCTTTGTATCTTGGAGAAAAGCAGAAAAACAGGTGAAAGAAACGGACCGTATAATCGCATTTTTTTCATCACATTCTGGTTTCTATCATTGGGTCATAAATCAAATCCAGGTTAATTACGGTTTCCTCACTCCTCAAGCTCATCACTTTTGTACTTTGTTTGCACCTCATTAAAGCCTGCCCGCATCTAAATATCAATCCAATCGATATAACGACACCCAAGATACATAGTAGAAACTTTCCAACATCCATTATGACTCCTTGAGCCCACTCTCCTAAACCGGAGAACCAATTTCGCGGGTTCAACCATGACACCCAACCAGTCAGCTCATTACCTACAGCAGCAAGGGTGAGGTTGTGTTTTCGACGAAATTCCCACTTTAATTGCAGAATATCATCCATCTTTTGGTCTATGACCTCTACCGGATCCTCGGTGCTATTTGTGATATACGTGCAACACTTTATGCCGTACTGTGTTGCCAATGTAACACAATATCCGCCTGTTACTGCTGTAAGATAATTAAGAACCATCCTATGCTGAACTAGTTCTGTTTTGTAAGCTTGAAGTTCTCTTCCAGTGTATCTAAACGTGTCATCATACATTTCAGTGATATTATCTAACAAATTGGCGAGTGCGGAAATGTATCTATAATTCATCACTCCCCGAGCGGTACGAGTGAAATCTAACGCTACCAGAACCTGAATCCCGGTGGATTCATGGATAAGATCAGAGGCCGGATGCTCTAACCTTTCTGACAGTTGTCTTTTAACCCGGTGCTCGTAGTGAGTGTGAGTATAAGGAGCTTGGGCACCACGGTGTATGTCCTTCATTTTGTCATGTGTAACAGTCATCACTTCAGGCAATACTTTTCCAATATAACACAATCCTTCAGAGTTTGGGGCTAGCCACTTGTACGCCTTTCTCCCGCATATGAAATATGCATCATCGGGGAGAACATAAGGGACGGAGAAGGACATGACCATGTTACAAACCTTCCAGGTGAAATCTCCTGACCCTAATTCTTCCAACTGCTTAATGCACGTATCAGTTTGTATGACATGTGCACAGTATCCTGGTGATACCTCTCCAACTCTAGTAATCCTATTTCCTAAGGTATATCGATACCGAAAAGATTTTCCTCTACTGGCTATGTGGCGTACGAGCTCTGTATCTGTAGGCATTCTATCTGCTCTGTGTGAAAAGGTCATGGTAAGGTTGCTCCATGACACTTCCCAATTTCCCGGTTTTCTGGGATTTGGAGATGTTAAAACATATGAGGGACCTATCCACATGGTATTGGTGGAGCTTCAAACTAGGAGGGCTGGAGATATTAAACCTCCGGTCCACCGGTCTCCCACCACTTAGCTCAAGTACCTCCCCTAACGTTAAAGGAAATGGTACTAGCCCTGATTTGCTGTGACCCTGAGGTACTTGAGAGCATACCCAACAATCTGTTTGGTTTAATACGTTACCCACTAAGGAGTGATAGTCACTCAATGGATGCCGGTCTATATGGATATTAAAACTAGATTGGCATTTCTTTATGCATCCATCTTCAACCAGATTATCACAGAGCCTACAGATACAATTTTCTTCAGCTAACAATCCATCACAATTTCTTCTATCGGATCGTTTTCTGATACTCGCCTTTGCTTGTTGGTTTGGTTGATCTTGGAAAACTACGCCTCCATCATCATAATCGGAACCCATTCCAGAACCTCTTTCGACCTCTATGGTACTCTCGCCGGAACAGACTGCTCTGGTCAACATCATGGTTAACATCAAAATCCGGATCACAGTCTCTTGGGGCAAGTCCATCTTTGAGGAGGAAATAGAGAAGAATGAGGAGGGGGAAAAAGAAATTTTAAGGGAGAGGGGCTGGGAAGTGGAGAAAAACAATAAAAGGGAGAAGGGAGTCGACAACTGCTTTCGGTCTTCAAGGCTCAGGTGCCGCCTCAATCCTCCTGGAACAGACACTCCAGTGATACAACCTCTACCGTCTGTTCCTTATCACGGGACTTCTCGGGATCAGCAACCTTCTTGCAGTGGGATGAATGGACCCAAGTCTCTCTCTCAGCAACCTTCAATGCTGTGGTGCTAGTCAATAAGACCTGGTATGGTCCTTCCCATCTATCAATAAGACAACCTGAGCGTAGAAAATTTCGTATCATTACATAATCCCCAGGTTCAATGTCATGACAATTACTATCTGGTAAATCAGGAATCACCAACTTCAGATTATCATTTTGATTCCTCAACTGTTTACTCATGTTAATCAAGTACTTTACAGTTACTTCATTGTTACATTTCAAATCATCCTGAGGGTTAATCATGACATGCGGTTGTCGACCAAACAAGATTTCAAAAGGAGACAGATTAAGAGGGGACCTGGGAGTGGTTCTGATGCTATACAAAACAATGGGTAAAGCTTCTGGCCACGTCAATCCTGTCTCTGCCATTACTTTACTCAATTTATTTTTAATAGTGCTGTTCACTCTTTCGACCTTCGCACTCGCCTGTGGACGGTACGGAGTGTGCAGCTTACTATCAATTCCCATCAACTTACACATTCCTTGAAAGACATCACCTGTAAAATGGGTACCCCTATCACTTTCAATGATTCTAGGGATACCATATCTACATACAAATTCCTGTACAATTTTCTTAGCTGTAAACATAGCGGTATTTGTAGCTGCTGGAAAAGCCTCGACCCAATTCGAGAAAACATCTATACAGACAAGTACATATTTCAAATTTCGACATGGGGGTAATTGAATGAAGTCAATTTGTATTACCTGGAAAGGGCCGCCGGCAGGTGGGATATGGGATGGTTCTGTAGGTATTGCTTTTCCAATATTCTTTCTCAGACAGGTAAGGCATGACATTGCTTTTTTACTCGCATGAGAGGAGAATCCTGGGGCGCACCAGTATGCTCTTACCAATTTGCACATCCCCTCCTTGCCTAGATGAGTCAGCCCGTGAGCTGCTTCAGCCAGACATGGAAGGTATGCCCTGGGGGCCACTGGTTTACCATGTCCATCCGTCCAGAGCCCTGAGGACTCCTGGCCATATCCCTTTGCCTTCCAGACTGCTCTTTCCTGTGTGGAACACAGATTCTGCATCTCACACAACTTCTGTGTGTTGATGGTATTAAATACCATCAACTGTGTGGTGTCTGTCCGTGTGGGGGTAGCAGCTGCAAGCTTTGCAGCTTCGTCTGCTCGGCTGTTACCAAGGGATACTGGGTCTTGGCTATATGTATGTGCTTTACATTTGATAACAGCCACTCTGTCGGGTTCCTGTATCGCTGTTAGAAGCCTTTTTATGTGAGCTGCATGCGCTATCGGTGTACCAGCTGCCGTCATGAAATTTCTGAGCCGCCATAGGGCTCCGAAATCATGGACTACCCCGAACGCGTATCTGGAATCGGTGTAGATATTGGCTGACTTACCCTTAGCCAATTCACATGCTCTGGTTAGGGCGACCAGTTCAGCAACCTGGGCTGAGTGAGGTGGGCCTAGCGGTTCCGCTTCTATGGTGTCTTGGTCATCTACGACTGCGTATCCAGTACACAAGTCTCCCGAGTCTGACTGTCTGTGACAACTACCGTCCGTGTAGAACGTGAGTTCTGCATCTTTCAGTGGATTGTCACTGATGTCAGGCCTTGCGGTAAAATTTTGGGTCAAATATTCCATACAATCATGTGTATCTTCCTTTGCATTAAATCCTCCTTCCCCATCACTCTCACCTTCCACCCTTTGTGTCTGACCAGGCACACCTGGGAGAAATGTTGCAGGGTTTAATGCACTGCATCTCCTTATGGTGATGTTTACTGGGGCCATTAATGCCAATTCCCATCTCGTAAACCTTGCTGATGAGACGTGTCTGGTTTGGGCAGAATTCAATAAGGCAGATACCGCATGCGGTGTATGGATTGTGAGGTTGTGGCCTAGCACGACATCTTCGCTTTTTGTCACTAGCAATGCTATCGCCGCAACGCTACGCAAGCATGTGGGGAGGGATCGCGCTACCGTATCTAGCTGGGCGCTGTAGTATGCAATTGGCCTGCTGGCATCACCGTGTTTTTGTGTTAGTACACCTGCTGCGCACCCAGCACTTTCTGTTCCGTATAGTTCAAAGGGTTTCCCATAGTCTGGCATACCTAGTGCTGGTGCCTGCGTTAGGCACTGTTTGAGTCTCTCAAATGCTGTTTCAGATTCGTCTGTATGCGAAATCCGATCAGGTTTGTTTGAAGAGACCATTTCCTGCAAAGGTAGCGCCAATATGGAAAACCCTGGGATCCAATTACGGCAATACCCACACATTCCTAAAAACGTCCTGATCTGTTGCTGGGTTTGTGGCAGTGTCATGTCTCTAATGGCTTGGATTCTATCAGCGGTCAGGTGTCTCAGTCCTTGTGTTAGACAGTGTCCCAAATATTTTACCTTAGCTTGGCATAATTGCAACTTGTCTTTGGAAACCTTGTGACCTGTGTCTGAAAGATGAAACAGGAGCTGTTTCGTATCCTTCAGAGATGCTTCCAGTGAATCTGAACACAGTAATAAATCGTCCACATACTGTATCAATACTGATCCACTGTCTGGTTGGAAAGACTGTAAACAATCATGCAAAGCCTGAGAAAATATACTTGGACTATCTATGAAACCTTGGGGTAACCGAGTCCACGTGTATTGGACTCCTCTGTATGTGAATGCAAACAAATATTGGCTGTCAGGGTGCAGAGGTACCGAAAAGAAAGCGGAGCAGAGGTCAATAACAGTGAAAAATTTGGCAGTGGGAGGAATTTGCATTAGGATGACAGCTGGATTAGGCACTACGGGGAACTGACTCTCAACTATTTTGTTAATCCCCCTTAGATCCTGCACTAGCCTGTAACCCCTCCCCCCACTCTTTTTAACAGGGAAGATGGGATTATTTGCGGTGCTGGACGTTCTTACTAGAATGCCCTGTTGTAGCAAGCGCTCTATTACGGGAAAAACTCCTAACTCCACCTCTGGCTTCAGAGGATACTGTGGGATTTTTGGAGCTATCCTACCATCTTTTACTTGCACAACTACTGGAGCTACGTTTGCCATTAATCCAGTGTCCTGTCCATCTTTTGTCCAAAGTGACTCTGGTATCTGGGATATCATCTCTTCTACTTGGGATGGATTCCTATTTGTCATAATGGAATGTGACATTAATTTTGATGGGGAGTCTAACATGTCTCGTACTTCCTGAGCGTGATTCTCAGGAATGTCCAAGAATACACCTTCAGGAGTACAATAAATGACGCAACCCATTTTACATAGTAAGTCTCTTCCCAGGAGATTGGTTGGTGCCGATGCAGCCAGCAAAAAGGAATGCTTGGTATGCAAAGGCCCTATTGTAATCTCGGCTGGTTTGCTAACAGGGTAGTGCTGGACTACTCCTGTTACTCCCATGGCTGGAATTGTCCTACCAGTGGTTCTCATGCCCACTGTCGAATTTATCACTGACTTGGCCGCCCCTGTGTCTACAAGAAAGTTTAAAGTTTTACCAGCTACATTGATTGCAATCTCTGGTTCGCTTCCAAGACTGGCAATCAACTTAACTGGCTGCAGATTACAGGTATGGCCACACCCCTATTGGGTATGCTGACCTCCCTGAATCCCGCTGGCAGCAACTACTTGTGAGGGAGTTAGCTGGGAACTACCAGAGGCATGCCAGTCTCTGTTTGGGGGATATCTTTTTGTTTCCCCTGTATGTGGCTCAAAACTCCGCCTCTGTGGACCCTGCTCCCAATGTCGTGTGTTGTGTTGTTGTCTAGGGGGTTGAAAAGATCTTTGTACATTCTTTGTTCTACATTCTCGTGCAAAGTGTCCCGGTCTGTTACAAGAAAAACATGTTATTACACTTGCCTTACCCACAGGATTCGGTGGTACATACGCAGGCTGCCTTGTGGTCAGCGCCTGTATACTTACGGACATCAACTTATCACTTTGCGATTCCCTGTGCCTAGTGATGTTTCTGTCGTGATCAATAGCAGCCTCTCTCAAGCCGGACACTGACAGACCTCGCCAGCACGGTTGCGTGGTCTGAACCCTAGTCTTTAATGTTTCCTTTAAACCATCCATCAGTACAGATACTGCTACTTCTCGATGGTTTGGGTTGGTCTTAATGTCTTCTATACCAGTGTACTTTGCCATTTCTAATAGTGCCCGGTGAAAATATTCCGTTGCCGTTTCGGACTCCTTTTGCTTAATGGAAAATATTTTATTCCATTTAACAACGGCTGGGAAATACTCTTTTAGCTGTAAATTTATCCTTTTTACATTATCCTTGTTGTACACGTCTGTAAGCGGTACATCTTTATCCAATGCACAATCAGCTAAAAACTGAGTTGCATCAACATTGGAAGGTAAACAAGCTCTTAGCAGTATCTGCCAATCCTTGTTGTTGGGTTCTACGGTGTTACCTAGATCCCTGATGTATTTTTGGCTAGCAACTAAATCCTTCCTGGGGTCAGGAAATTCGGACACTATTGTTCTTAATTCCATTCTGGAAAATGGAGTGTACATGGCAATGTTCCTTATGGGAGTGGCTCCAGACACATCTGTTTTTCCATTGGGAACTGCTATTACCCTTACAGGAGCAATTCTAACAGCCTCTTCCTGTGTAGATTCTACTGCTTGTTGTGGTACAATTGTTTCAGTGTAGTGCATGGTGCCGTACTTACCCGTTGACACGACCTCACCTATCCCTCCGCTAGGGGCTTTCACTAATCTCGTGGGTGTCGCTGTGCCTACTGTGGTCTCTGCTATGGTGGCTGCAAGAGAGAGAGCTGAAATTGTTGCTGAATCGTCTTCTTGATCACACTCCTGAGGAAGGTTCAAAACAGGGTACATCTTGCACGGGTTAATACTTGCATGAGTTATTTGGTTAACATCATTAACATTTACAGGGTTACTAAGAGTTTGTGTTTTACAACCCAGTGCGTTTCTCTCCGCAATCAACTTCTCTCCTGCAATGTATGGTGGAGGAGGAGCTGTGGCAATCAACTTCCTGACTGCCCCGGATCCTGCCGCCAGAGCCAAACCTCTCTGTATCTCACCTTCTTGGTGCCATAACTGTAAACAATCATGATGTTGAATTCGTCTCTTTGTTGATTTTACGAGACATATCCTCCTCCTTAAATTTTGTAACACTTCTGGACTAAAGCTACCTATTCTTGGGAACTTGTCCCTGTCTTGTACAGTCATTCTCTCCCATTCATCACATAAAGATTCGGTGTGAATTCCATATTTTTCACACATTACATATCGTGCCGACCCAACTGGTCGGTTCACAGAATCAACCTGAACCAGGGTTGATCGCCCCCTACCTGAACAAATGGCCCCCATAATCTGCAGGCGTTGCTTATTCCTCCTTGAATATCAAGGCTTTCAGCGAACCCTTACAAACAAACCAAGATGTCCTTGGGCAGGCCGGCGGTGGTGGTTTATCAAGTACCCCACTTACTTCTCGCCCACGTTGGCCTGTGCTGCAATCACTGTAGCCAGAGCTGCTGGACCCAACCTAGGGCCCCTGTGAACCTTTAGTTTACTGGAACATATGAGGGTTACCCGCAGGACACTTACTCTTTCCAGTAAAGTTGGGGTTGTTAGATAGTTCCTGAGTGACCAGCGAACTTCCCTTCCAAAAATAAAAAATTACACAAATCACGTCAGAATGTACAGATAGCGTTTGTGACCACTTTACTCTAATGGTATTAGGTCAGATTACTAACTACTGCACACAATAACGTGCGGTCCAATCGTTCAGTATACGAGCACTACTTGTCATGTACTGAAAGATCAATGGAATCTATGTTTCCGGCTGCGATTCCTTCAGCCAGAGCTTGTATGGCCTATATGGGTTCTGCACCAACACCCCAGGCGTTGTGCCACTGGACTTTTATAGCGGACCTTTTACCTTACGACCTCCTGGTCTTGTTCCTTATGACCTCCTGGTCTTGTTACCTTATGGTCCGCTATACTCTAATGCTCAAATATTATTTAACCAGGGATGCCTCCCTGGCCACCGTATATGTCACTTACACGTATGTCCCTTGACGAGTACCCGGCTTTCCTTTTGGTTCCACCTTAAAGTTATATAAACTTTTGTATACAAAACACACTCACTCAACACATGTACACTTTTGTTTTTATATCTATTTCTGCGCAGAAATTGTCTTTAGCCCAAGAGTGTTACCAATTAGGAGCAGGATCTGTTAAACTAAATTTCAGATTTTCTAAAAATAGATTTGCGTTATTTACCGCTTCGCGTTACTTATCGCCTTGCGCTAATTATCGCTTTGCGCTAATTCAACTTTTTCGTGACTTGAGCTACGTGAGCGTAACCGGACGCTACGTTGCGTAATGAACGCTGCGTGCGTCTGCCTTTTGGATTGCGTACGCTAGTCTTTGTTAGCGACACGTGTACGCAATGCAAAGGATCCACCGTAACACAATATATTTTTATCAATGTAAATGATCCCTGATCATCTACCGCAATCCACACTGACTGCCTTGTATCTTCAGACAAACCGTGTGTTGTTCTATACTTTAACTATTACCTCTACTATTAAATAACAGCAAATCTCCTTTTAGCACTTTCTATCAACTATAAAATTTGGCAAACAGGAATAGTGATATACGAAAAATGAAATACACAAGTGAAAAGAAATGCAGGTATGTATGCGTACGCAAGACAAAAGAAAAATAAACAGTTTTAAAAAGACACAAGCGTTTTGTTCTTACTTCCGGTTACCGGGTTCCTTCAGCACCCTTTATCTAAGCGAAGCAGACGCTTATCCCGTCAGCACTGTGAGACAACCTCCCACCCTTTGCTGGAGGGATAATGTCTGCTGATCTACCTAGTGCAGATGTGAGAAGTATAGGACGAGCCCGCAATTGACAATGCTAAATTCCTTTGTCGTATAAACAACCCTTTATGAAGCTAAGAACACTGTACGCTGTTTACTTAAGAAGTACCGTAATGGTACGCTAGTTGCGTAACGATCGCTCAGCCGTAGGCGAGACGCTCAAGCGTCACGTTCGCTCACGGCCCAGGGATCACAGGACACGTTATTGGTTATGTCTAGGGTAATGATTCGCTATGGCGTAGCTTACGCTCGAGACCACGAGGAGGTCACCAGCGATGCAGACGCTCACAACACTATACCTTTAAGTTAAAACCTTATACCAATGAAATACACTGAATACCTTAATGTGAGTACAGGGTGTAAGTGCAACCTTGTGTAACCTGACTATCTACAAAGCTGCTTGAGCGTCACCGACGCTCAAGTGAACACTTATCACTATAGAAAATACACAGATACTGGTTTAGGTTCCAAAGCCTATTAACTGTATTATATCTAATATACTTGTAAAAGGGGATAACAGTACAAATGATACACTACAATATAACAGAGACTTCCTAACCACAGAACTAAACAATAAATACAAAAAGACAATACTACACTGACCTAAATGCAATACAGTACAATACTATCTAATACAATACAATACTAGCCTAGTCTAGGGGAGATATGAGAGGACAGGAGAGAGAGAGAGAGAGAGAGAGAGAGAGAGAGAGAGAGAGATGAGATGAGAGAAATTGGCTCACAGAAAGACAATGATTACGGAGAGAAACTTACGCACAAAGGGTATGATCGCCTGCGCCTCGATATCCAGCTCCCGGCTATCAGCAGATAACCGTTGATGAGAGAGTGAGAGCTGGATGTGGTCGGCCTGCCTATTTATGCCCCACACACAATGCAATCTCCTGGTCCTACAATCCCATTGTCCATTGGCCGAAGGAATTCGGCCCTGCATCATAACAAAAGGTCATAGGGTGATTCATACAGGTGGGCTGTGACGATTTCCAACAGCTCAGGTGGGTGGGAAACTGGGTTTCCCGCCGCATACCTGAGTATGTGTAAATAATAGAAATGGACATAAACTTCTTATGTCCATAACTATTCGCACGAGCGATTAATACGCTCCAAACCAACACCGGAATATTGCTAATTAAATACTCTTCCGATGGGTACCAAACACTGCTGTATGATTCCTGTTAGACCCTTCGTACGATATAAAGAGGGATTCCTCAGCTCTGGGACATTGTATTTTAACCAAACTTTCAGAATCTATCAAAGGGACCATGATTTATAAACTACATTAATTGTGAACATTTGTAACGAATGAGTCGCACGCTACGACTACATAAACCCTACCGTAAATACGCATACCGCGCCTGCGAGTGCACGTTATTGCGGGTATGCGCATCCACGGGAGAGCGCACGCACGCGCAGCGCGGACCAGTGTGCGGTGCAAATATGGCAACGTGCATTGAGACATTTTTCTGACTTTGACAACTGAAACCTGCAGAGTAGTTATTGCTGTATAAAGGGCGGGCAGTGGAACTGAGAAGCCACCGGCAGAGGTGCAGGGGAAGGTGACAAACAGGGTTGCACAGCGGAGTTGGAGACCGTTTGGATAACAGGAAAACACAGGGATTTCCTGAGGGAGCTCACAGCTGGAGGTTCTGCTCAAGGCAGTAACATAAAGCACTGGTAGCATGCAAGAGTGGGCTGACCCCTTTTGTAAGAGGAAGCTGCGGACTGAGCATACCACAGAGCACAGCGATTGGACACAGAGAATCTTGGTCTCCAACTTGGAGACTCCCAGTGCTGCAGACACACAGGAGCACGACCTCTTACCCACCAGGTCCCCCGTCTCCCACACTTCGGCAGCCACACCATTACCGCCGCCAGCCCACGCCACTCCTCACAACGTCCGTGCAGCACCACCAGCAGCTGGATGAGCAAGCCCCAGACCCTGGTTCCGGAGGTAAGCACCCAGCATCTGACAGAAAGCAGCTCAGCTTGTATTTCTCAGACTGCGACATGTTCCAGTTTGCGACGATGGTACCAATGTAATAGCAATTATACACTGTTGGACAGAAATTATGCGACTGTAATGGGCGTACTTATGCTCAGGTTAGCTTCTGCTCATATTAACATATAATCACAATTGCGTATGGCAAAATATAGCAGCAGCAAGAACAACCACATCTGAATCAGGCACTATGGGCCTAATTCAGACCTGATCGTAAAAGAGAATAGAAGGAGTGCGCTGTCAAAAGCTGCTGGGTCCCCAAGCCAGGAACTTACTGTCGAAAGACCGAACCACCCCCATCCAAATCCAGATCACTATTTGCCTACGGAGGACTCTAATAGCAAGCTGAACCAATGACATCTTTCCACCGTAATGCATGAGGAGCTCACCACCTATAAATCTGGAGCATCACAACCTCTAACGGTAATCTACTAATACATCGGACATTGCTTATCTCCTAAATCTGCTGGTACTGGACACTATCATTGGGGGACTACTTAGGAACGGACTTTCCAATTCTCCAACCCTCTTCAATTCCTGACAACTTGGGTAACCCTAATAACGCATTGTTCATCAAACTGTATGCTTTTAAATGTTATCATGTTGCATGTATATGGTGTAATTATCACACTATTTTAGATTAATACCCTTATTAAAAATTGCTATTATTACATTTAGATCATTGCTGTTATATTTCTCAAATCCAGCGCAGCCTCCACTTTTGTTTTCTATTTATCTTTGTGGGGGTGACTTCCCCGTTTTTGAGGCCGTAGCTTGTTGGAGCATCACATACTTAAGGCGCCTAAGTACCCAGGGTAACCTAACTTCACGTATGCATGTGACGTAAATCAGGCAGAGGCAATTGCTGGGCTGAGATGCTGATAGCACATCAACGGCGTTGATACGGCCGATCCAAGAGATATAATGGCTTCCCCAAGGATAGTGATCCACCAGGCACATCACATAAACTCACTTAGAGCCCCATACCTATTCATGGCTTTGGATACAGAAAAAGCCTTTGATCACATTGATGGCCCTACAAAGCCCTGAGAGTCTACGGTTTTTGTCTGGGATCATGGCACTATATTGTAATCACTCAATGCTAGTCTACAGCAATCACTCATCTCCTTTGACATTAGCAATGGCACTTGCCAGTTGTGCCCATGGTGTTCCCTTATCTTCACTCTCACCTTTAAGCAACTACCTACCAGGTTTCGCCAAACCCAGATTTTCTCAGGAGTGGGCTTGCCCTTTTCACGGACGATATCTCCCTATCTGTATCCAAACCCCTCACATCTCTGTTGAACATCTATAGAGACCCGCAAACCTTTAACAGACATCACAATTTCAAAACTAACTCATGGTAGTTAGCAACCACACCCTTGAAATTTACACACCTGAATCTTGGAATTTACACGTCTGCCTCCCTCCTGTCAACTTTGGTGGAAACCATTCTCAGGTCCCCATGCACAAATTGGCCTTCTGATGCCCATTCATGTACAGTTATTAACTTGTCTCTTAGAGGTTGGTCTTGCTTCAACAAAATATATAGAATGGAATTAAATGGAATCCTTGTGTTGTTGTGAGCTTGATGGGCGGAACAAAGCCAACCTGGTCTGAGGGAACCAGTTGAGAAGTCAGTGATTGAGTCTAAATGCTAACAACTTGCAAAGATTTTTAAATCAACATTCAGGAGGGAGATTGGTGGATAGCTCTCACGTAAGAAAGGGTATTTTGTCAGCTTATGGATAATGGAGATGGTGGTTGTTTTGGTGGTATAACGGCCACAGATAGCATTAAACAGTGCCATGAGTTTAGAGGAAAGACTATTATTCTTTTTTTTTTATAGTACAATACGAAAACTATCTGGTTCAGGTGCCAAGGCCCCTTCACTGACTGCCGAGAGGGTAACTTTATCAGTGAAGGGGGCATAAAGGATTTTGATCACTTTCGGGGGGAGTTGTGGAAGAGAGAGAGGAAGCATATCTATACTCTTAATGGGGTCATAAGTAAAACTGGCAGAAGGGTTTTGAATTCTATTTATAGCATTGTGAGAATGGCACTAATGAAGATGCATGGCAAGGAGGGTTTCCACTTTGTCACTTTTTCTTAAAACCGTTGGTTCGGCAACCTTGGAGCCTTTCAGCTGTCTTAGCCAAGTTTGCTTCAAGTTGGCCCTGTAAGGATGTTATAGAGTTTGCAAGGAGAAATCAGAAGAAGCCTGAAACTGAGCCCTGTCAGTCAAGATTCGTGCATCAATGGAGCGAATAAGGACCAGTTCAGCTTGTGTACACGATGCAATGCTTGTGTCCCTCTGATGGATGCTTTATGAGTGTTCCAGATTGTTAGAGAAACCTCCTTAGAACAGTTCAGTTGAAACAACTCAGAGACAGTGTCTTGGACAGTAGAACAAACAGCGGACTCCAGGAAAAATGCTTTGGAATGGGGTGTAGTACTGTAAGTCAATAAGAATCAAGGTGGCAGCATGGTCAGTCCAAGAGAAGGAAACAGTATCAGCCCAGAGAACAAAACAGGAGAAAATAGCATCTATACTATACTTTTATCACATTAAAGAAACTCCTCAACAGGGAAACAGGAATATGGTGAAATTAGAGCATTCTAGATTGGTACATTACCCACAACACCATACCCAAGGACCTTAGGATAAAGGAAGACCCACACACCAGAAGGATGACCGCAAATTCATAAAACAAAGGAACAGCACTCTACACAATTGCTCCCTCCAATTGATCCAACTGATAAACATGACACATGGAGTTACTAGCCCTAGCATATCAGATAGACACTACCAATAAATGACTAGATCCACATAGCCAAGATAACAGCTTCCAAAACCACCTAAAATCCATCATGCAAACCAGACTGACAAATATAGGGGGTGATTCAGATCTGATCGCTGCTGTGCGTTTTCATTCAGCAGGCGATCAGCAATAGACTCCACATGCGTATGTACCGCAATTCGGACACGCGTCAGCAAACAACAACAGGCATCACCTGTCAGCGACAGGCTGGTGCAAAAAACGCAATTGCACAGCCATTCGCATGCTGATTGACAGGAAGAGGCCGTTTGTGGGTGGTAACTGACCATTTTCTGGGAGTGTCAGGGAAAACACAGGCGTTCCCAAGCGTTTTCAGGGAGGGTGTGTAACGCCCGAATAGCCTGTTCTCATCGCACTGTGGGAGTAAGTCCTGGGCTGTGCACAGACTGCACACAGTGGAAAAATCATTAAATGGTGAGTGAGGTGCGAATGGATTTGCATCTGTCCACTGACTGAGGGACTGTGCGATCGCACACTTGCACGGCGAATATACACTCCCCTTGGGTGACGACTATTTGAACGCAGCACAATATTAGCAGCCCAGCGATCAGGTCTGAGTCAACCCCATAGAAAACACTAATACAATCCATGTTAAACAAGAACATTAGGGACAAATTTCCTAAATATTCTGAACCAAGGAAAACATTAAAGAAATCCCACAAATTATCATTATTAACCTCAACCAGGGCCGGACTGGGACTAAAATAGGCCCTGGCATTTTTGAAACACACAGGCCCACCTCTGTGACTCCTCCCCTTACTATTCCTGACTCCTCCCACTTATTAGTCTATGCTCTTACAAATATAATTAATATTCTAACAACATACAAGTGTACATCATTCTCTATTAAAATACACACAACCAGTGGTTGAAGTGGAAATTTTTAAGTGGGGGTATGGAAATGTGAAGTTTGTAATTAAGCTCCAGAAAAGGGGGCGTGGCCACTGAAAAGGGGGCGTGGCCTTCAGTGTAGTTTACCACACCATACACCTAGTACTATATCTAGTACTGGTGCCTCTTTCACATTATACCACACAGTATGAGCCAAAATTCACATTATAGCACCCGGTATGAGCCGAAATTTACATTATAGCACACGGTATGAGCCGAAATTTACATTATATGCCCCCAATAGTGCAGTGCCAGATCCACAATTGCCCCCACAGTGGCAGGTATACAAATGCCCCCACAGTGCCAGGTATACAAATGCCCCCACAGTGCCAGGCATACAAATGCCCCACAGTGCCAGGTATACAAATGCCCCCACAGTGCCAGGTATACAAATGCCCCCACAGTGCCAGATCCACAAATGCCCCCACAGTGCCAGATCCACAAATGCCCCCACAGTGCCAGGTATACAAATGCCCCCACAGTGCCAGATCCACAATTGCCCCCACAGTGCCAGGTATACAAATGCCCCCACAGTGCCAGGTAAACAATTGCCCCCACAGTGCCAGGTATACAAATGCCCCACAGTGCCAGCCAATTGCCCCCACAGTGCCAGGTATACAATTGCCCCCACAGCAGCCAGTGCTGCAGCTGCCTACCGCTGCTGCACTGCTGCTGCTGCTTCTCCTCCGGGCTCCGGCTGTGAGGGACGGGTGAGTCAGCAGAGGAGAGCGCCCGCCAGCGCGGCTGTGTCTGGCGCGGCGGCATATAGCGGACTTCGTTCAAACCAGCCGCCGGTTCGTGAGCCAATCAGAGCTCGCGGACCGGCGGCTTCTGATTGGCTGCCGGTCCGCGAGCTCTGATTGGCTCACGAACTGGCGGCTGGTTTGAAGTCCGCTATACGCTGCCGCGCCAGACACAGCCGCGCTGGCGGGCGCTCTCCTCTCCTGACAGCTGAGACACGATGCCGCCGGACTGAGCGGCAGCATGTATCAGTGAGCGCTGGACCGGCCCACGTGGCCATCGGCCCTTCTGGCATTTGCCAGAAGTGCCAGATAGCCAGTCCGGCCCTGACCTGAACAAAATATAAACACTGTATTAAGGGCTTATTTCAGATCTGATCGTAGCAGCAAATTTGTTAGCTAATGGGCAAAACCATGTGCACTGCGGGAGGGGGGGGGGGCAGATATAACATGTGCAGAGAGAGTTAGATTTGGGTGCGGTATGTTCAAACTGAAATTTGTGCACCGGAAATTTTTTTTTTGGATTCGGTTCTGCGGCCGTGTTTTGGTTTCGGACGCGTTTTTGCAAAACCTCCCTGAATTTTTTTTGGCAGATTCGGGTGTGTTTTGGATTTGGGCGTTTTTTGTGTTTTTTTTTAAAAACCCTCAAAAACAGCTTAAATCATAGAATTTGGGGGTAATTTTGATCCTATAGTATTATTAACCTCAATAACCATAATTTCCACTCATTTCCAGTCTATTCTGAACACCTCACAATACTATTTTTAGTCCTAAAATTTGCACCGAGGTCTCTGTATGACTAAGCTAAGCAACCTAAGAGGGCGGCACAAACACCTGGCCCATCTAGGAGTGGCACTGCAGTGTCACACAGGATGGCACATGTAAAAATTGGCCCCAAACATCACATGATGCAAAGATAAATAAAATAAAAAAAGAGGTGCAAGATGGAATTGTCCTTGGGCCCTCCCACCCAGCCTTATGTTGTATAAACAGGACATGCACACTTTAACAAACCCATCATTTCAGCCACAGGGTCTGCCACACGACTGTGGCTGAAATGACTGGTTGGTTTGGGCCCCCACCAAAAAAAGAAGCAATCAATCTCTCCTTGCTCAATCTGGCTCTACAGAGGCAAGATGTCGACCTCATCATCATCCTCCGATTCCTCACCCCTTTCACTGTGTACATCCCCCTCCTCACAGAGTATTAATTCGTCCCCACTGGAATCCACCATCTCAGGTCCCTGTGTACTTTCTGGAGGCAATTGCTGGTGAATGTCTCCACGGAGGAATTAATTATAATTAATTTTGATGAATATCATCTTCTCCACATTTTGTGGAAGTAACCTTGTACGCCGTTCGCTGACAAGGTGACCGGCTGCACTAAACACTCTTTCGGAGTACACACTGGAGGGGGGGCAACTTAGGTAAAATAAAGCCAGTTTGTGCAAGGGCCTCCAAATTGCCTCTTTTTCCTGCCAGTATACGTATGGACTGTCTGACGTGCCAACTTGGATGCGGTCACTCATATAATCCTCCACCATTCTTTCAATGGTGACAGAATCATATGCAGTGACAGTAGACGACATGTCAGTAATCGTTGGCAGGTCCTTCAGGCCGGGCCAGATGTCAGCACTCGCTCCTGACTGCCCTGCATCACTGCCGGCGGGTGGGCTTGGAAATCTTATCCTTTTCCTTGCAGCCCCAGTTGCGGGAGAATGTGAAGGAGGAGCTGTTGACGGGTCACGTTCCGCTTGACTTGACAATTTTCTCACCAGCAGGTCTTAGAACCTCTGCAGACTTGTGTCTGCCGGAAAGAGAGATACAACGTAGGCTTTAAATCTAGGATCGAGCACGGTGGGCAAAATGTAGTGCTCTGATTTCAACAGATTGACCACCCGTGAATCCTGGTTAAGCGAATGAAGGGCTCCATCCACAAGTCCCACATGCCTAGCAGAATCGCTCCGTCTTAGCTCATCCTTCAATCTCTCCAGCTGCTTCTGCAAAAGCCTGATGAGGGGAATGACCTGACTCAGGCTGGCAGTGTCTGAAATGACTTCATGTGTGGCAAGTTCAAAGGGTTGCAGAACCTTGCACAACGTTGAAATCATTCTCCACTGCGCTTGAGTCAGGTGCATTCCCCCTCCTTTGCCTATATCGTAGGCAGATTTATAGGCTTGAATGGCCTTTTGCTGCTCCTCCATCCTCTGAAGCATATAGAGGGTTGAATTCCAGCTCGTTACCACCTCTTGCTTCAGCTGATGGAGGGGCAGGTTCAGGAGTGTTTGCTGGTGCTCCAGTCTTCGGCACGCGGTGGCTGAATGCCGAAAGTGGCCCGCAATTCTTCGGGCCACCGACAGCATTTCTTGCATGCCCCTGTCATTTTAAAAAAAATTCTACACCACCAAATTAATTGTATGTGCAAAACATGGGACGTGCTGGAATTTGCCCACATGTAACGCACGCACAATTCTGGTGGCGTTGTCCGATGTCATAAATCCCCAGGAGAGTCCAATTGGGGTAAGCCAATCTGCGATGATGTTCCTCAGTTTCCGTAATAGGTTGTCAGCTGTGTGCCTCTTATGGAAAGCAGTGATACAAAGCATAGCCTGCCTAGGAACGAGTTGGCGTTTGCGAGATGCTGCTACTGGTGCCGCCGCTGCTGTTGTTGCTGCGGAAGGCAATACATCTACCCAGTGGGCTGTCACAGTCATATAGTCCTGAGTCTGCCCTGCTCCACTTGTCCACATGTCCGTGGTTAAGTGGACATTGGGTACAACTGCATTTTTTAGGACACTGGTGACTCTTTTTCTGACGTCTGTGTACATTCTCGGTATCGTCTGCCTAGAGAAGTGGAACCTAGATGGGATTTGGTACCGGGGACACACTACCTCAAGAAATTCTCTAAGTCCCTGTGAATTAACGGTGGATATCGGACACACGTTTAACACCAACACAGCTGCCAAGGCCTGAGTTATCCGCTTTGCAGTAGGATGACTGCTGTGATATTTCATCTTCCTCGCAAAGGACTGTTGGACAGTCAATTGCTTACTGGAAGTAGTACAAGTGGTCTTCCAACTTCCTCTCTGGGATGACGATCGACTCCCAGCAGCAACAGCAGCGCCAGCAGCAGTAGGAGTTACACTCAAGGATCCATCGGAGGAATCCCAGTTAGGAGAGGACTCGTCAGACTTGCCAGTGACATGGCATGCAGGACTATTCACGTTCCTGTCTAAGGAGGAAATTGACACTGAGGGAGTTGGTGGTGTGGTTTGCAGGAGCTTGGGTACAAGAGGAAGGGATTTAGTTGTCAGTGGACTGCATCCGCTGTCACCCAAAGTTTTTTAACTTGTCAATGACTTCTGATGAATGCGCTGCAGGTGATGTATAAGGGAGGATGTTCCTAGGTGTGGTTAACATCCTTACCCCTACTTATTACAGGCAACACACGAAAAAGGCAACACACGGCTTGACACCTGTTGTCAAGATTTCTGTTAAAATAATTCCACACCGACAAGGTGATTTTTTTTGTAATTTGACCAGGCATGTCAATGTCCATATTCAACCCACGGACAACAAGTGTCTCCCCGGGTGCCTGACTTAAACAAACCACCTCACCATCAGAATCCTCGTTGTCAATTTCCTCCTCAGTGCCAGCAACACCCATATCCTCATCCTGGTGTACTTCATCAGTGACATCTTCAATTTGACTATCAGGAACTGGACTGTGGGTGCTCCTACCAGCACTTCCAGGGGGTGTGCAAATGGTGGAAGGAGCCACCTCTTCCCGTCCAGTGTTGGGAAGGGCAGGCATCGCAACCGACACAATTGGACTCTCCTTGGGGATTTGTGATTTAGAAGAACGCACAGTTCTTTGCTGTGCTTTTGCCATCTTAACTCTTTTCAGTTTTCTAGCGGGAGGATGAGTGCTTCCATCCTCATGTGAAGCTGAACCACTAGCCATGAACATAGGACAGGGCCTCAGACATTCCTTGCCACTCCGCGTCGTAAATGGCATATTGGCAAGTTTACGCGTCTCCTCAGATGCTTTTAATTTAGATTTTTGGGTCATTTTACTGAACTTTAGTTTTTTGGATTTTACATGCTCTCTACGATGACATTGGGCATCGGCCTTGGCAGACGACGTTGATGGCATTGAATCGTCTCTGCCAAGACTAGTGGCAGCAGCTTCAGCACTAGGTGGAAGTGGATCTTGATCTTTCCCTATTTCACCCTCCACATTTTTGTTCTCCATTTTTTAATGTGTGGAATTATATGCCAGTAATATTATTATATCAATAGCAATGGCCTAATGTACTGTACAACTATATACTGTTGGTCACCGAAATGCTGCACTGTACTACTATATATACTGCTCACAAAAATGCAGCACAGATATGGAATGGATACTTGCAGTGACACGGAGCTGCAAGATACAGCAATGGCCTACTGTACTGTACAACTATATACTGTTGGTCACCCAAATGCTGCACTGTACTACTATATATACTGCTCACATAAATGCAGCACAGATATGGAATGGATACTTGCAGTGACACGGAGCTGCAAGATACAGCAATGGCCTACTGTACTGTACAACTATATACTGTTGGTCACCCAAATGCTGCACTGTACTACTATATATACTGCTCACAAAAATGCAGCACAGATATGGAATGGATACTTGCAGTGACACAGAGCTGCAAGATACAGCAATGGCCTACTGTACTGTACAACTATATACTGTTGGTCACCAAAATGCTGCACTGTACTACTATATACACTGCTCACATAAATGCAGCACAGATATGGAATGGATACTTGTAGTGACACAGAGCTGCAATATACAGCAATGGCCTACTGTACTGTACAACTATATACTGTTGGTCACCGAAATGCTGCACTGTACTACTATATATACTGCTCACAAAAATGTAGCACAGATATGGAATGGATACTTGCAGTGACACAGAGCTGCAAGATACAGCAATGACCTACTGTACTGTACAACTGTATACTGTTGGTCACCAAAATGCTGCACTGTAATACTATATATACTGCTCACAAAAATGCAGCACAGATATGGAATGGATACTTGCAGTGACACAGAGCTGCAAGATACAGCAATGGCCTACTGTACTGTACAACTATATACCGTTGGTCACCAAAATGCTGCACTGTACTACTATATATACTGCTCACAAAAATGCAGCACAGATATGGAATGGATACTTGCAGTGACACAGAGCTGCAAGATACAGCAATGGCCTACTGTACTGTACAACTATATACTGTTGGTCACCAAAATGCAGCACACTGAGCACAGATATTTGCAGCACACTGAGCACAGATATGGAGCTTTTCAGGCAGAGAACGTAGATATTTGCAGCACACTGAGCACAGATATTTGCAGCACACTGAGCACAGATATGGAGCTTTTCAGGTAGAGAACGTAGCCACGTCCTCTCCGTTCAATCTCCAATGCACGAGTGAAAATGGCGGCGACGCGCGGTTCTTTATATAGAATACAAATCTCGCGAGAATCCGACAGCGGGATGATGAGATTCGGCCGCGTTCGGGTTAAATGAGCAAGGCGGGAAGATCCGAGGCTGCCTCGGACCCGTGTAAAATAGGTGAAGTTCGGGGGGGTTCGGATCTCAACGAACCGAACCCGCTCATCTCTAACTGAAATCTAAATTGCAGTGTAAAAATAAAGCAGCCAGTATTTACCCTGCACAGAAACAATATAACCCACCCAAATCTAACTCTCTGCAAATGTTATATTTGCCCCCCTTGCAGTGCACATGGGTGGTCATTCCGAGTTGGTCGCTCGCTAGCTGCGTTTAGCAGCATTGCAAACGCTAGGCCGCCGCCCTCTGGGAGAGTATCTTAGCTTAGCAGAAGTGCGAACGAAAGATTAGCAGAATTGCTACTAAATAATTCCTTGCAGTTTCTGAGTAGCACCAGACCTACTCCTAGACTGCGATCACCTCAGTCCGTTTAGTTTCTAGTTTGACGTCACAAACACGCCCTGCGTTCGGCCAGCCACTCCTGCGTTTTTACCTGGCACGCCTGCGTTTTTTAGCACACTCCCTGAAAACGGACAGTTTCCGCCCAGAAACACCCACTTCCTGTCAATCACACTACGATCACTCGAGCGATGAAAAAAACGTCGCTCAAGCTTGGGTAAATCTACCAAGTTTTGTATTAAATTACTTAGCGTATGCGCGCTGCGTACCATGCGCATGCGAATTTTCCAACTCATCGCTGCGTTGCGAAAAACGGAAACGAGTGAACAACTCGGAATGACCACCATGGTTTTGCCCATTAGCTAACAAATTTGCTGCTGCAATCACATCTGAATTATCCCCTAAATCCACCACTTCACAAAAAAAAAAAAACAAGCCCAGCTCACACACTTGTAGTACAAGCAAACAGGACTTACATACCAGCAATATATGCCAAAAATCCATAAACAGAATATTACCAAACAAAACACAGCCATAGGCGTGCGCACGGGGGGTGCCCGGTGCGCACAGGCACCCCCTAATGTCCGGCACCCCCCACACATCACGCCTGCTACTACAACATGAACACACACACACAATGATGCCCGCGAGTTACCGCCGAGCCTGACCTCCTGTGCTGCTCATTGCTGTGCTGTCACTGTTCTACCCCCACACCCCCTCCCGCTGCGCCGGCCGCCCAGTCAAAGTCAGACTCTCAGTGTTGTGGATGGCTGGGGCCGCAAGTATTGACACAGTTTCATTATGTTGCAGTTATTCCACATGTATGTTCTGTATTCATCTACATTGGCGCAACCCACCCTATGAGCGCCTTATAATTGTTATACAGATGCATGTGGAGCATTGAGTTCAGCCATGGTTATGTCTAACCTACACAGAATCTTGTACTGTGGTTAGACAGTTTAGATACCGCTCTTGTTGAGATATGTTCTCTGTTTGTTCTCTAAGAAGTTTGATTCATGCTATAAGTTGTTCAGTACCATCATCACACCCTGCTAAGGATTCTCCTGTTTTGTTTTGTTTTTATTTCATGTCTATATATATATGTGTGTTTTGTATCTTTCCACATGGGTTTTTGTTTCTGTTTTTGTAAGGTCTCTTGGCAACGGCTTACGGGAATCCGGTGCGGTCCCGGCACCCGTCGCACTTGGTGTGACGTCATCGACCCTAGCCGCAGCCTCGGGACCACGAGTCCACATTGTGAGGGTTTTCACTCTATAAAGGTATGTGTTTATTTTTGTGTTGTATCCTGACGAAAGTTTTTATAATAAAACTGAAACGTTGATGACCGATAGGCTGCAATTGCCTTCATAATTTCTATGCTTACAAAGTCCGGAGAGTGCCGCCAATCTTTCTCCATATCTAATTCCACTTTGAGTGGTAAGGAGGGCACCAAGGCCAGTACCATACTGCAGCCTGAGTGCCGGCCACTGCAGCATCTATATATATATATATATATATATATATATATAGACGTCTAATTCAAACAGCAGCGGCACTCGTGGGATTTAAAGTCAAAAATCAACGTGTATTTCACATCAAGATAGCCGACGTTTCGGGGCACACACGCCCCTTTGTCAAGGTGAGTTACCCTCGGCGGCGGGCTTCTGTCCCGCTCAAAATACTTAAAAAACTGGCGGGGGCTCTTTATATACATGTACAGTGCCCAGCTGTACATGTATATATGTAATTTTGCCAAAGGAGAGGTTTATATGCTGCCCAGGGCGCCCCCCCCCCCCCCCCCCCCCCCCCCTGCGTCCTGCACCCTTACAGTGACTGCCGTGTGTAAGGTGAATGGGAGCAATGGCGCACAGCGTTACTGCTGTGCGTTACCTCTGTGAAGATCAAGAAGTCTTCTGCCGCCTCTGAAGTCTTCTTTTCTTCTCATACTCACCCGGCTTCTATCTTCCGGCTCTGCGAGGAGGACGGCGGCGCAGCTCTGGGACGAACGGCAAGGGTGAGACCTGCGTACCAATCCCTTTGGAGCTAATGGTGTCCAGTAGCCTAAGAAACAGAGCCTTGAAACTCACAGAAGTAGGTCTGTTTCTCTCTCCTCAGTCCCTCGATGCAGGGAGTCTGTTGCCAGCAGGCTCCCTGAACATAAAAAACCTAACTAAAATGCTTTCTTAACAGGAAACTCAGGAGAGCTCCATGTAATGCACCATCAAACTGAGGTCTGGAGGAGGGGCATAGAGGGAGGAGCCAGTGCACACCTAGACCTAAAGTCTTTCTTAAAGTGCCCAAGTCTCCTGCGGAGCCCTTCTATCCCCATGGTCCTTACGGAGTCCCCAGCATCCTCTAGGACGTAAGAGAAAAAGTGTTAGCACACAAGTTTGTCACTTTGGGCATGACCTCACACATGGATAACTTATTATAGAAAAAACAGTTAGGCATAGGCAGCATACCCTCCAACATGACCCGCCCCACTAGGTACAAAATGCTCTGTTTCTGGACTTCCCTCTTAATTTATTATTGCCATCGCCTGTGAAGAAACAGCTTTCTTATCATTTAACTAGTTCAACACAGGTGATGGAAATCATAACTTAAGAGGGAAGTCCAGGAACAGAGCAGTTTGTACCTAGTGGGGTGGGTCATGTTGGAGGGTCTAAGGCAGTAGTGTACAACTACTAATGCTATACCATATAACGCTCAGGCGATGTCTGTGAGACGCCGTACAGGGAGCTATTGCACAGCAGCCGCCACTAATTGCCCCAGATGCGTGAGACACATTCCCAGAGCAGTGATGCTGGCTATAGCAGAGGCCAGGGCTGCCATACATACGCGCATGCGGAGTGAGCATGAGGCGGACAGTCTGCGGGGCTCTAAAATTGGCCGTGGACCTTAGTTTCCTTCCGTGCCCTCCGCCGCCGCCGGTATGGTGCTGTCCTCCCCTATATAAGTGCCGGGCGCGGAGATGGCGGCAGTTAGGTGACAGTACACAGGTGGGCAGGGATGGAGGGTGACGCAGAGCGGCTCAGGTTGCGGGGAACCGGCCCAGTCACAGATGTGCCACCCGGGGAGAGTGCGGCGCTGCCGCCAGAGAAGCCGCAGGTGGCTGATGGTGAAGGCGGGATAGAGAGCGCTCCCTGTCGGGGGATGCTGGACATGAGCGATGAAATCCTGCTACTGATCCTGGATCTCCTGGACCCCTTCTCGCTGCTCAGCGCCGGCGGCGTCTGCAGCACCCTGTACCGGGTCAGCTGCACGGACAGCTTGTGGGCTCAGCACTGCAGGGTAGGAGAGCGGGAAATGCCTTCATTTCAGATTGTGGTTCAGAAAATTAAACCCATTTTCGCTGAGGTTGCAACGTGTCTGATAGTAGATTTAGCATTTGTAAAAACACTTTAAACTTTGTTCCATTTTGACCTGTTTTTATGCACTGCATTAATGTAAAGCCACAGGTAGTGTGACTGATGAAGGGCCCCATATACTAGACCGATAATGCCCGATATATTGGGTGAAATCAGGCATTTTTGGTGTGCTTTTCCCCCGATCCGAAGTGCGTTCCTGTGTGCATCGGATCCCCCTAGATCCGACATATCACGAGTGCTGCACTCGTAATATGTCGGATCCCGCAGTAAATGGATGGGAAAGTAAAAGCTACATTGTATGCAAAAAAACCTGCATACGATATATCTAATACTAGCCTGCCAACGGGGAGGTTGGAGGAAATCTTATGACATGACGGTCCGTCATGTCGTATAAGTGTATGGGGCCCTTGTGGCTTGCTGACCTCATATTTTTCTAATTTTGTAAACGGAGGTTCACTTTAGATTGGTGATGGGCATCAACTATTGGTGTCTAGCTAACCACAATGTGCTGTTTCTGATGGTCGGTGTATTGCCATTGGTGGTGGTCTGACTAGTGACTATCTCTGCTCTTGATGAGCAAGATCTGATGGTGATGGGTTTTTCCAGGCCCTGCATTTCACTTCCCTACCTGCACTGCCCATATTGTCGGACTGGCTCACAGGGGTACAGGCCCAGCACCTCCTCTAGGGATCAGGTAACTTATACTGAACAGGACTGTGGTGTATTCTCTACAGTGCATTGCTGTTATCAATCTAGTACATTATGCATGCAGTATTTACTGGAAATATTTATCAAGGGGCCCAGACATGCGCTCTCTAAGGGCTGCTTATAGCATCTCACCAGTTGGGATGTCTGTGGTCATGTGACTGACACCACTCGGCATCCTGGTGCCAGAACACTGATTGCTGACGTACTGAAGCTAAGTATTGGGGTCGCTGTTGGGGCTAGGCATTAGATGGGGGGATTAGCCCTAGCCGCCTGCCACACCTGGAGTCTTGGCTCCAGCCACCACCCCATGCGGGTTAGGATGGGAGACAGGGGAGGGGTAAAATAATTAATTACTCCGTCCTCAGTGGTGCATTTCCCATGCGGCATGTGCCTAGGGGCAGCACTTGGATGCTTGTGTTGGTACTGTCAGCCCAAAAAGTACCAGGTACTGAAAATATTTCTACTGTACTATACCATATGCCATTTTGAATGAAGTGTAAGACATGCACACACTGCTCCTGTAAGCTGTCCTAATTAGTAAATATGTATACATAATTAAAAAATATGTGGCTGTCTTATTTATAAAATTGGCCATAAATGGTGGGCTTATAACCAATTCATAAAAATAATAAAATTAGGCAGGCACGGGGTGGCCATTACTGTTGTGCCTAGGGGCGGCCTCACCCCTAAATCTGCCCCTACCTGTCCCCTGTTGGTATTCTCAATGTTGAGATACCACTGTCACTCATGTGACTGCTGGGAACCCATACCGAACCCCTCTCAAATGGTTAGCCAAGAATTTGTGGTGGCTGGTCGCACCCCTAAGCATGGGGTGTGCATGCCCCCTGGTGGGACTTTCATGCCCCAGTCTGACACTGACTGCCCACCTGTCGTTCAAACCATTGAGTGATTCCTACTAATGATGGAGAACCATTTCATGTCCATCCCTTTAGCACAGTGATACTGAGGGGCATGTTCATCAAATATCCCTATACAGTTTTCTCTTCTATTGCTTGCAGCAGTACAAAATGTTGTTGTTTTTGGTGTTGTGTGTTTTTTTTTTTTTTTTTTCTCAAATTTGTCTCCCTGGTAATAACTGACAGCAGTCAGCATGGACTACATACATTACTGGACAGACAGGGCCCCTACTGTTCCTGTGTGACCCGGGTCACACAGGAAGTCTGTGGGGTATATTCAGTTAAAGTCTGATCCATTCAGACATGTATTTGTCGGAATGGATCCGACAAGGGCTATTCAATGAGGCTGTTCCTGACCATCTCAATCCAACTTAAAAAAAAAAAAAAAAAAGTTGGGATTGAGATGAGTGCGCTGAGGAGGAGACAGAGGAGAGCAGTGGCTACGGTGTAGCAGGAAGATGGGGCACCGCCGCTAGACCTCACGGCAGCGTCCACCTGGCTCCAGCAAGCGGCGGTGGTGCCCCATCCTCCTGTTAAGTTGCGGTAGCCGCTGCTCTCCCAGTCTCCTCGTCTCTTCTCCCTCATCTCAATCCGCCTTTTTTTTAAAGTCTGATTGTGATGGTCGGAAAGGGGGCCAAAACCTGTCGGATTTGGCCCCGTTTCCGACAGAAGCACGGTGGCTGTTCCGACAATCCACGTGCTTTCCGACAAGTCTGAATTCCTGACTTGTCGGAAAATTCTGGGGTGTATTGAATATGTCAGAACCCCTTCTGACCTAAAAAAGTCAAACTGCCGTCTTTACGACAGATGACAGCTTTCGACTGCACCTGGATATCCAATACAGGGGTATAATCAGGTGCAGATTCTTTAAAAAGGAATTTTATATTGAAGGGAATGGTCACCTTGTTTCCAGTGGGGAAGTTCTTGCATGTGTTCCCTAGTCATGACTGACGCATCTTTCCCTTGATAAGTGATAAATAGACCACAGTGGAGCAGTGGTGTGCGTTGAAGTGAGGTAGGGCCTTTCCTGTCATACTAATGTATACGCCAGAGTTTTGACTACAAAAAGTATATGAAAAATATAAAAAATATATTGGGAATCTTTGTATAATAATTTTTATAGTCAAAACTCTGGAGAAAGAAGTCTGAGGTGAGGCACTGCCTACCTCTTCTGCACATCTCTAATCAAAACTCGCCAAGTTTCCAGCAGTATATAGGTGGTCATTCCGAGTTGATCGCTAGCTGCATTCGTTCGCTGTGCAACGATGAGGCAAAAAATTGCACTTCTGCGCATGCGTTGCAATGCGCACGCACAAAGTATTATTACAACGAACTATGTAGTTTCACACAAGGTCTAGCAAAGCTTTTTAGTCGCACTGCTGGCCGCAGAGTGATTGACAGGAAGTGGGTGTTTCTGGGTGGCAACTGACTGTTTTCAGGGAGTGTTCAAAAAAACGCAGGCGTGCCAGGAAAAAAGCAGGCGTGGCTGGGCGAATGCAGGGCGTGTTTGTGACGTCAAAACAGGAACTGAACAGTTGGAAGTCACCGCAAGCACTGAGTAGGTATTGAGCTACTCTAAAACTGCACAAAAAATTTGCCGCCGCTCTGCGATCCTTTCGTTAGCACTTCTGCTAAGCTAAAATATACTCCCAGTGGGAGGCGGCATAACGTTTGCACGGCTGCTAAAAACTGCTAGCGAGTGAACAACTCTGAATGACCACCATAGTGCTTCCCTTGTATACAATGCCCACATGAACCCTTGGGCTCACATATTGTGCGTAAATCTGTCTCTGCTACTAGCCAGTGACTCCTCAGCCATTTACCTCACCACACATCCCTGCTGAGGAGCCACACTCCTACATGCTACACTGTTTGGTACAGTTTGCCTGTGTATTAATGGCCAGTTTCTTCACTTTACATGCGCTTCAAAGGGAAAGCTGCGGTGAAGTCAGTTGAACAGATCTCCTCTTCACATAATGCACTATATGGGTTCTTAAAATCTAAAAATGTACATTGTAGTGTTTTTTTTATTTTTTTGCAAATTATTATTTTATTTTTTTAATTCCCTTTTTAGGTTGCTTTTGCCTCATGTTTTAGAATGGACTGTGTGGATTATACCCCTAAGGAAGCCTTTAAGCTCTTGTATATGTGGAGGAAGCTGTACAGAACCCTACCTTACAATAGAAAATTACAGGACTTGTTGTTTTCAGGAATTCCTCCAAAGAAATACTGGGTGCAATGGCTCGTGTTAGAAGAAATGGTTCCCCTCCCCCCAGTCCAACTAACTGTTGTTGAAATTGAAGAAATTTGGGGAATAAGTAAAGATCTACTTGATGAAAAATGTAAAGGTTGGTTTGCTTGCTTACTTTTGAGAAAGGCCGAACATTCTAATTTGACTTCATTAGACTGAAGCCAGGTACACACTAGCCAATTACCAGGACAGTCGGTCAATTTGCTGGTCAGGGCGTTAATTGGTTAGTGTATGCAGGAGCGTTTGAAGCTGATAATGTCAAACACTCCTGCAGTGGTTAGATTGGGTGGACGGTTTGGTGGGGGAGATGTACTAAGCAGTGAAGAGAGAGGAGACGTGAGCCAGTGGAGACATTGCCCACTTCAACCAATCAGCATTGAAGTAACATAATTTGCATATTATAAAATTATACGTAGCAGCTGATTGGTTTCCATGGGTAACTTCTCTACTGGCTCACTTCAGCTGATTGGTTTCCATGGGTAACTTCTCTACTGGCTCACTTCACCCCTCTTTTTTCACTGCTTAGTACATCTCCCCCAGTGTGTGCTGCACATGTTTTATTGTTGCCATCCTCTCAATACCATTGTAAAGATAAAGGGTACACACCGAGCAAGAAAATAGTCCATTGTGTACAGGTGCTGGTTCCTATAATTTCTCCATTAAATCAGGGCGTATATAGGATAGCACCATTACTTTATGGACAGTGATAAAAATGGGATGTGCCCTTTTTTGTTGCCCAGATATTACATTTCACAGGAGCTTCAGGAAGGGGAGAATACTGTACTTCAGACCTAGAAAATTTACAAAACTGGTGATCTAATTGGACATAGGCACATGGTTTTGTTTTTTTGGAGCATGTGCAAAAAAAAATTACTATATGCTACCCAAACTAGCACAGTACTCATTCTGCATCAGGCCCATTATCTGTAATAATACTGTTGGGGGGAGTGGGGGGGAATTCAATTGTCCTGTTTGAGCGCACTGAGCCATGGGGAGACAGCAGACCAGAGAGCTGCGAGCTGAAGTGAAAGCTGAAATGTGTGAAAAGCGACCTGTTTGGGTGTCCAAGCAGCACTTTTGGTGCCCAGCACTTTGGTTGGGTTTAGCTGTCTTATGCAGCTAAATCTGGCGCGATAAATTGTATTGAATTGCCCCCTTGGTGGTTGGCTCCTACCAATACAACACTTACTGCTTGGAGCTCTGTATTATGTTAGATGGTAATGCTACAAAAAGTTTTGATTTTCTATACAAACCACTTACCAAACTGAACATCATACTCTGAAGTGTAAACAGCTCAGATCTGCCACTTACTATGACACATTGGGGGCGATTCAATTGTCTTGGGTGCCCAATCTTCCATCTAAAGTGACTGGATTGCAGGGTGCAATTAAGCTTGGTTTTATTTTTTTTATCATGCTGATCGTACCCTGACAGCCCGGGATTAGCTGCATAAAACTGCTAAACCCAAACAAAGTGCTAGGTGCAATGCAAAAGGTGCCATTTGGGCACCCAACAGGTCACAAACTCGCACATTTCAGCTCACCAGTGCGTGGGGCTGCAAAATTAAGTGTGTTGCCCTGGTGGCTCAGCACACCTGAACTGAGCAACAATTGAATTGATTCATTGGGGGCCATATAGTGGCAGCCCTGGGCAGAAACGATTGAATTCCCCCACTGAATTGCTGTGATTGAGTACAGTATTCATTAATGTGGAACGCTGGTCCAAAAACACTTTTTCCTAACAATTTGTTTACAATAAAGTGAGCTGAATGCAGTTAACATTTCTCACTTCCGTTATGAAGTACAGTCCCGGTTAAGAATGGGGAATAACCGGAAAAAGACTGTTTGGATTGCAAGTATAAAAATGGACACTCTTAATGCAGTGCACAGTTGCCTTACTATGTATGGGGCTTTGTTTTTGTAAATACCAGTATGGCAGTTAATATTAGTGATGTGCACCGGAAATTTTTCGGGTTTTGGATTCGGTTCCGAGGCCGTGTTTTGGATTCGGACGCGTTTTGGCAAAACCTCCCTGAAAATTTTTTGTCGGATTCGGGTGTGTTTTGGATTCGGGTGTTTTTTTACAAAAAACCCTCAAACAGCTTAAATCATAGAATTTGGGGGTCATTTTGATCCCATAGTATTAACCTCAATAACCATAATTTCCACTCATTTTCAATCTATTCTGAACACCTCACAATATTATTTTTAGTCCTAAAATTTGCACCGAGGTCGCTGGATGACTGAGCTAAGTGGCCGACACACACACCTGGCCCATCTAGGAGTGGCACTGCAGTGTCAGACAGGATGTCAGATTTAAAAAATAGTCCCCAAACAGCACATGATGCAAAGAAAAATGAAAGCAAAAAAGAGGTGCAAGATGGAGTTGTCCTTGGGCCCTCCCACCCACCCTTATGTTGTATAAACAGGACATGCACACTTTAACGAACACATCATTTCAGCAACAGGGTCTGCCACACGACTGTGACTGAAATGACTGGTTGGTTTGGGCCCCCACCAAAAAAGAAGCAATCAATCTCTCCTTGCACAAACTGGCTCTACAGAGGAAAGATGTCCACCTCCTCCTCATCGTCCGATTCCTCACCCCTTTCACGGTGTATATCCCCCTCCTCACAGAGTATTAATTCGTCCCCACTGGAATCCACCATCTCAGGTCCCTGTGTACTTTCTGGAGGAAATTGCTGGTGAATGTCTCCACGGAGGAATTGATTATAATTCATTTTGATGAACATCTTCTCCACATTTTCTGGAAGTAACCTCGTACGCCGATTGCTGACAAGGTGAGCTGCTGCACTAAACACTCTTTCGGAGTACACACTGGAGGGGGGGCAACTTGGGTAAAATAAAGCCAGTTTGTGCAAGGGCCTCCAAATTGCCTTTTTTTTGCCAGTATACGTACGGACTGTCTGACGTGCCTACTTGGATGCGGTCACTCATATAATCCTCCACCATTCTTTCAATGGTGACAGAATCGTATGCAGTGACAGTAGACGACATGTCAGTAATCGTTGGCAGGTCCTTCAGTCCGGACCAGATGTCAGCACTCGCTCCTGACTGCCCTGCATCACCGCCAGCGGGTGGGCTCGGCATTCTTAGCCTTTTCCTCGCAGCCCCAGTTGCGGGAGAATGTGAAGGAGGAGCTGTTGATGGGTCACATTCTGCTTGACTTGACAATTTTCTCACCAGCAGGTCTTTAAACCTCTGCAAACTTGTGTCTGCCGGAAAGAGAGATACAACGTAGGTTTTAAATCTAGGATCGAGCACGGTGGCCAAAATGTAGTGCTCTGATTTCAACAGATTGACCACCCGTGAATCCTGGTTAAGCGAATTAAGGGCTCCATCCACAAGTCCCACATGCCTAGCGGAATCGCTCTGTTTTAGCTCCTCCTTCAATGTCTCCAGCTTCTTCTGCAAAAGCCTGATGAGGGGAATGACCTGACTCAGGCTGGCAGTGTCTGAACTGACTTCACGTGTGGCAAGTTCAAAGGGTTGCAGAACCTTGCACAACGTTGAAATCATTCTCCACTGCGCTTGAGTCAGGTGCATTCCCCCTCCTTTGCTTATATCGTAGGCAGATGTATAGGCTTGAATGGCCTTTTGCTGCTCCTCCATCCTCTGAAGCATATAGAGGGTTGAATTCCACCTCGTTACCACCTCTTGCTTCAGATGATGGCAGGGCAGGTTCAGGACTTTGCTGGTGCTCCAGTCTTCGGCACGCGGTGGCTGAATGCCGAAAGTGGCCCGCAATTCTTCGGGCCACCGACAGCATCTCTTGCACGCCCCTGTCGTTTTTTTAAATAATTGTGCACCACCAAATTCAATGTATGTGCAAAACATGGGACGTGCTGGAATTTGCCCAGATGTAATGCACGCACAATATTGGTGGCATTGTCCGATGTTACAAATCCACAGGAGAGTCCAATTGGGGTAAGCCATTCTGCGATGATGTTCCTCAGTTTCCGTAAGAGGTTGTCAGCTGTGTGCCTCTTATGGAAAGCGGTGATACAAAGCGTAGCCTGCCTAGGAACGAGTTGGCATTTGCGAAATGCTGCTACTGGTGCCGCCGCTGCTGTTCTTGCTGCGGGAGGCAATACATCTACCCAGTGGGCTGTCAGTCATATAGTCCTGAGTCTGCCCTGCTCCACTTGTCCACATGTCCGTGGTTACGTGGACATTGGATACAACTGCATTTTTTAGGACACTGGTGACTCTTTTTCTGACGTCTGTGTACATTTTCGGTATCGCCTGCCTAGAGAAATGGAACCTAGATGGTATTTGGTACCGGGGACACAGTACCTCAATCAAGTCTCTAGTTCCCTGTGAATTAATGGTGGATACCGGAAACACGTTTCTCACCACCCAGGCTGCCAAGGCCTGAGTTATCCGCTTTGCAGCAGGATGACTGCTGTGATATTTCATCTTCCTCGCAAAGGACTGTTGGACAGTCATTTGCTTACTGGAAGTAGTACAAGTGGTCTTCCGACTTCCCCTCTGGGATGATGATCGACTCCCAGCAGCAGTAGGCGTTACACTCAAGGATGCATCGGAGGAATCCCAGGCAGGAGAGGACTCGTCAGACTTGACAGTGACATGGCCTGCAGGACTATTGGCTTTTCAATCTAAGGAGGAAATTGACACTTAGGGAGTTGGTGGTGTGGTTTGCAGGAGCTTGGTTACAAGAGGAAGGGATTTAGTGGTCAGTGGACTGCTTCCGCTGTCATCCAAAGTTTTTGAACTTGTCACTGACTTCTGATGAATGCGTTCCAGGTGACGTATAAGGGAGGATGTTCCTAGGTGGTTAACGTCCTTACCCCTACTTATTACAGCTTGACAAAGGCAACACACAGCTTGACACCAGTTGTCCGCATTTCTGTTGAAATAATTCCACACCGAAGAGGTGATTTTTATTTTTTTTTATTTTTTTTTTATTTATTTTTTGTATTTTGACCAGGCATGTCAATGGCCATATTCGTCCCACGGACAACAGGTGTCTCCCCGGGTGCCTGACTTAAACAAACCACCTCACCATCAGAATCCTCCTTGTCAATTTCCTCCCCAGTGCCAGCAACACCCATATCCTGATCCTGGTGTACTTCAACAGTGACATCTTCAATTTGACTATCAGGAACTGGACTGCGGGTGCTCCTTCCAGCACTTGCAGGTGGCGTGCAAATGGTGGAAGGCGCAACCTCTTCCCGTCCAGTGTTGGGAAGGTCAGGCATCGCAACCGACCCAATTGGACTCTCCTTGGGGATTTGTGATTTAGAAGAACGCACAGTTCTTTGCTGTGCTTTTGCCAGCTTAACTCTTAAGTTTTCTAGCAGGAGGATGAGTGCTTCCATCCTCAGGTGAAGCTGAATCACTAGCCTTGAACATAGGCCAGGGCCTCAGCCGTTCCTTGCCACTCCGTGTCGTAAATGGCACATTGGCAAGTTTACGCTTCTCCTCAGACGATTTTGATTTAGATTTTTGGGTCATTTTACTGAGCTTTATTTTTTTGGATTTTACATGCTCTCTACTTTGACATTGGGCATCGGCCTTGGCAGACGACGTTGATGGCATTTCATCGTCTCGGCCATGACTAGTGGCAGCAGCTTCAGCACGAGGTGGAAGTGGATCTTGATCTTTCCCTATTTTACCCTCCACATTTTTGTTCTCCATCTTTTAATGTGTGGAATTATATGCCAGTAATATATCAATAGCAATGGCCTACTACTATATATACTGCGCACAACTGAAATGCACCACAGGTATGGATGGATAGTATACTTGACGACACAGAGGTAGGTAGAGCAGTGGACTACTGTACCGTACTGCTATATAGTATATACTGGTGGTCCGCAAACTGTGCAAAACTGAAATGCACCACAGGTATGAATGGATAGTATACTTGACGACACAGAGGTAGGTAGAGCAGTGGACTACTGTACCGTACTGCTATATATATGTGGTCAGCAAAATTCTGCACTGTCCTCCTACTATATACTACAATGAAGCACAGATATGGAGCGTTTTTCAGGCAGAGAACGTATAATACTGGTGGTCACTGGTCAGCAAAACTCTGCCCTGTCCTCCTACTTTATAATACTGCTGGTCCCCAGTCCCCACAATAAAGCAATTAGCACACTGAGCACAGATATTTGCAGCACACTGAGCACAGATATTTGCAGCACAACTTGCAGCCCACTGAACATAGAAACTGAGAGGACGCCAGCCACGTTCTCTCACGATCATCTCCAATGCACGAGTGAAAAATGGCGGCGACGCGCGGCTCCTTATATAGAATACGAATCTCGCAAGAATCCGACCGCGGGATGATGACGTTCGTACGCGCTCGGGTTAACCGAGCAAGGCGGGAGGATCCGAGTTGCTCGGACCCGTGAAAAAAAGGTGAAGTTCGGATCCCGAGGATCCGAACCCGCTCATCACTAGTTAATATATGTTGGAAGGGTTTTATGGGGCCACCTAGTGCTTGAACTGGCTAGGTCTCCAATGTGATGTGTTTTGGAGGTATGCTTTACTTTTTGGATATTGATAGTTTAAAGCTTATGCCAAACAGTGCCTAGTGTTGAGATAAAAAAAATATTGTTGGTCTTGTACAACATTACTCCACTTATAAGATGTTGTGCCATGTGCTTTTTGTGCAAACTATGCGAGATTTCACGCAATCCCGTGTCAGTCTTTTAAAGCCTATGCGGCACATCCAATTAGCTGCATTAATTTTTATTTTATTTTTTTGTCCTTTACTTTTTACTTGGCACGGCTAGTGATGGTTTTGAAATTCATTTAACCACATTAATGATCAATAGGATTTAATACAGAGCAGTTGCAAAGTTGGGGAAAATCACAAAGGTAAAAATGTCAGGACTTGGTTCAGAACCCCTGGGACACCCTTCCTAGTTATTAGGCAAGGAGAGGTTTTTAATTTGTCTTAATATGGCTGAAAATGTCACTTAGAATAATCAGTTAAAAGTGAGACTGGTATATCGGTGTGTTGTATGGCTGCGACGAGTGTTAACACTTAAAGGGGGTACACACGGGAAGAGATGTGTGCTGAGTGATCTATCACAGAGCGCGCAGCACACCTCTCCCCCTGCTCAACACCCAGTGCGATGTTTGGTGGGGGGATGCTTACTTCACCTAGCGGTGAAGTGAGCGATCGGACTAAATTGTGGCCAATCTAGAGTCGGCAAAAGCGACGCGTGGGGCTACATATAGCTATTGCTATGGGGCATACACACGAAGCAATGTATGCTTCTTTTCTAAGCAATCTAGTCTGATTGCTTAGAATTTAAGCACAAGTTGCTGCGTGTGTACCCCCTTTTACAGATGGGAGTTACAGGTTGGGTTTACCAACGAAGTGGCTTAAAATGGCTAATCACATTACAGGTAATTTTATGCATCCCTAAACTTAATTAAAGCATTTATTTGCTGGAAAGCATGTAACACAGACCATAGCATAGTAACTGTATGTACGGTGCCCACCTATCTGTTTGCGTAATGGGCAACAAACACCCTACAAAGTAATCTTAGTTAATGCATTTTAAATAACAATGCTTGAAGGAGTCTTTAGTGTTTGGCAAAAATTGCACTTTTTATAGCAGTTTTGAGTATGTAGCTACCACTTGTATGTCTATACTGGTTTATGCTAATAAGACTATTCTTGTGTGGTCTACAGTTGCAGATGAATATTCAGAAGGAGGACAAGTACCTATCTTCAAATACGACTGGAAGGAGCTTCATAACATGGCCCTCTTACACCATGGGGACTACACAAATGTACAGTCACATGTTCTTAATAAAATGAGCTCTGAATGTGAGTACTGAATCCATTACTCTACAAGCATTACAGTGCAACTGCCCATTCCTAATCAAATTCTATGTAATTCAGTTTATGGCATGCCTATTGGTTGACATTTCCTTTGTAGTGCAAAGAGTATCTTCTGTTCTGCATTTAGAAGGAGAGACATGTCCTTACTAAATCTGTAGTGTTTCAGATGTCTAGAAGATAATGGGCCTGATCTGATATGGATATTACACAGCCACAGGAGAGTGGCTGTGCGATACCGTGCAGCTAAAATGCAAATACTGCAGGAATACAGCCTCCTGATAGCATCTGCAATCAGAGTGCTGTCAGAAGACTCATCACTGAGATGACTTGGCCCCATTTTGTAGAACTGTTCCGGTCACCAACCCCCAAATGCATTGCAACTAAAAAAAAAAAAAAATTATTTTGGGGGGGGGGGGGGGGGGCAGCTGAGAACAAAAGACTTGTTCTGCACATACGCAGAATGGGTCATGCACCTGCGCCGTTCCCAACATTGGGCTTGATTTGTATGCAACCCCAATGTCCTCTGTAGAGGTCAAATAAGGAAACTGTTGCCAGTAAGTGGATGTGACTATTGAAGTGTCCCATTTCTTGTATCAGGCTGCATTCATAGTAATTCATTAAACAGAATGAAGCAGTTCTGTGATGTCTCCAGAATATCTTACTGTTCTATTTTGATACCTTCTACTGGTGCCCTAAATGCAGAACAGGTTTACAATGCTTTCATTTGCGTAAAGATGCTTGTTTTAGCAAAATGCCTGTTCGTATGGTAGTAATACGTATGCTGAGTTTTCTGTTCCTTTCTTTAGTCATGAGATGACTTAGAGGACTCCTAAAGAAAAATTCCCTTAACATTGAAATATGTTCACCCATTACATGATCTAAATCCAGTCACTCCTTGTCTGTTCTTTCTAAAATGTGTTTGCAACGTGTGGTACCCCAAGGAGTGCTACTACAGTAATGCATGATCTACCTCGGTGTGTACCAGGATAGGATAAAGGATATATAAACATGTTGCACATAGGGAGATAATTTAGGTTTTCAAGTAATTCGGGAGGAAAGAATTTTGATTAAGTATTGGAACGAAATGGAATGCACTGAAATGGACCATCATGGTTGGTGTAATTGGCATTACTGCCTCTCAGCACTGAGATCTTGGGTTCAATTCCTATCAAGGCCTTAACTGTGTGTAGTTTGTGTGTTTCATCTAACAATCCAAAAACATACAGTAAGTTAATTGGATTCTTACAAAAACCCTAGTGTGCTTTTTCTCTGTAAAGCCGAGCGGGATGCGTGTACCATCTAAAGAACTGTTATTGGAGGTTCAGACTATGCTTAAGTGTAATGATGTTGATCCTGATACTCCCCTCTGGCACTCCCGCTGGCTCCCCGAACTGTATAACTTGTCAGGTGAGCAGACATGGGAAAACTAGGAGTCGAAAGTATTGGGCAATTATACTATGCAAATATTTTGAAGTCTTTTCAAATTTTAAAAGATGAGTTTGATCTTCCCCATGCTTTCTTTCTCTTACGTCCTAGAGGATACTGGGGACTCCGTAAGGACCATGGGGTATAGACGGGCTCCGCAGGAGATAGGGCACCTAAAAAGAACTTTGACTATGGGTGTGCACTGGCTCCTCCCTCTATGCCCCTCCTCCAGACCTCAGTTAGATCTTGTGCCCAGAGGAGAATGGGTGCACTGCAGAGAGCTCTCCAGAGTTTTCTGTGGAAAAATAATTTTGTTAGGTTTTTCTCTGACGTCCTAAGTGGATGCTGGGACTCCGTAAGGACCATGGGGATTAGCGGCTCCGCAGGAGACTGGGCACAACTAAAGAAAGCTTTAGGACTACCTGGTGTGCACTGGCTCCTCCCACTAAGACCCTCCTCCAGACCTCAGTTAGATTCTTGTGCCCGGCTGAGCTGGATGCACACTAGGGGCTCTCCTGAGCTCCTAGAAAGAAAGTATATTTAGGTTTTTTATTTTACAGTGAGATCTGCTGGCAACAGACTCACTGCAGCGAGGACTAAGGGGAGAAGAAGCGAACCTACCTAACAGGTGGTAGTTTGGGCTTCTTAGGCTACTGGACACCATTAGCTCCAGAGGGATCGACCGCAGGACCCGACCTTGGTGTTCGTTCCCGGAGCCGCGCCGCCGTCCCCCTTACAGAGCCAGAAGCACGAAGAGTCCGGAAAATCGGCGGCAGAAGACTTCGGTCTTCACCAAGGTAGCGCACAGCACTGCAGCTGTGTGCCATTGCTCCTCATGTACACCTCACACTCCGGTCACTGATGGGTGCAGGGCGCTGGGGGGGGCGCCCTGAGGGCAATATATGACACCTTGGCTGGCAAATTTACATCATATATATAGTCCTAGAGGCTATATAGATGTAAAATTACCCCTGCCAGTATTCCAGAAAAAGCGGGAGAAAGTCAGTTGAAAAAGGGGCGGGGCTTCTCCCTCAGCACACTGGCGCCATTTTATCTTCACAGTGCAGCTGGAAGACAGCTCCCCAGGCTCTCCCCTGTAGTTTTCAGGCTCAAAGGGTTAAAAAGAGAGGGGGGGCACTAAATTTAGGCGCAATATATGTATACAAGCAGCTATTTGGGGAAAAATCACTCAGTTATAGTGTTAATCCCTGCATTATATAGCGCTCTGGTGTGTGCTGGCATACTCTCTCTGTCTCCCCAAAGGACTTTGTGGGGTCCTGTCCTCAGTCAGAGCATTCCCTGTGTGTGTGCGGTGTCGGTACGGCTGTGTCGACATGTTGGATGAGGAAGGTTACGTGGAGGCGGAGCAGAGGCCGATAAATGGGATGTCGCCCCCTGTGGGGCCGACACCAGAGTGGATGGATAGGTGGAAGGTATTAACCAACAGTGTCCACTCCTTACATAAAAGGCTGGATGACGTAACAGCTGTGGGACAGCCGGCTTCTCAGCCCGCGCCTGCCCAGGCGTCTCAAAGGCCATCAGGGGCTCAAAAAACGCCCGTTACCTCAGATGGCAGACACAGATGTCGACACGGAGTCTGACTCCAGTGGCGACGAGGTTGAGACATATACACAATCCACTAGGAACATCCGTTACATGATCTCTGCAATGAAAAATGTGTTGCGCATTTTCTGACATGAACCCAAGTACCACATAAAAGGGGTTTTATTTTTGGGGAGAAAAAGCAGCCAGTGTTTTGTTCCCCCATCAGATGAATGAATGAAGTGTGTAAAGAAGCGTGGTTTCCCCCGATAAGAAACTGGTAATTTCTAAAAAGTTACTGATGGCGTACCCTTTCCCGCCAGAGGATAGGTCACGTTGGGAGATATCCCTTAGGGTGGATAAGGCGCTCACACGTTTGTCAAAAGGTGGCACTGCCGTCTTGGGATACGGCCACCTTGAAGGAACCTGCTGATAAAAAGCAGGAGGCGATCCTGACGGTCTGTATTTACACACTCAGGTTATATACTGAGACCTGCAATTGCCTCAGCATAAATAGGGCTGCTGCAGCGTAGTCTGATACCCTGTCAGATAATATTAATACGCTAAGACAGGGATAATATTTTGCTAACATTGAGCATATTTAAGACATTGTCTTATATATAAAGGATGCACATAGGGATATTTGCCGGCTGGCATCCAGAATTAATGCAATGTCCATTCTGCCAGGAGGGTATTAGAAACCCGGCAGTGGACAGGTGATGCTGCCTGTAAAAGGCACATGGAGATTCTGCCTTATAAGGGTGAGGAATTGTTTGGGGATGGTCTCTGGGACCTCGTATCCACAGCAACAGCTGGGAAGAAATTTTTTTACCTCAGGTTTCCTCACAGCCTAAGAAAGCACCATATTTTCAGGTACAGTCCTTTCGGCTTCAGAAAAGCAAGCGGGTCAAAGGCGCTTCCTTTCTGCACAGAGACAAGGGAAGAAGGAAAAAAGCTGCACCAGCAGCCAGTTCCCAGGATCAAAAATCTTCCCCCGCTTCCTCTGAGTCCACCGCATGACGCTGGGGCTCCACAGGTGGAGACAGGTGCGGTAGGGGTGCGTCTCGGGAACTTCAGGGACCAGTGGGCTTGCCCACAGGTGGATCTCTAGGTTCTGCAAATAGTATCACAGGGATACAGGCTGGAGTTCGAGGCGACTCCCCCTCGCCGTTACCTCACATCAGCCTTGCCGGCTGCCCTCGGAGAAAGGTAGTACTGGCGGCAATTCACAAGCTGTACTTCCAGCAGGTGAAAGCAAGGTACCCCTCCTTCAACAAGGCCAGGGTTACTATTCCAAAATGTTGTGGTACCGAAACCAGACGGTTCGGTGAGACCCATTCTAAAATTGAAAGCCTTGAACACTTATATACGAAGGTTCAAGTTCAAAATGGAATCGCTCCGGGCGATTATTGCAAGCCTGGAGAATTTCATGGTATCACTGGACATCAAGGATGATTACCTGCATGTCCCTATTTACCCTCTTCACCAGGAGTACCTCAAAATTGTGGTACAGGATTGTCATTACCAATTCCAGACGTTGCCGTTGGTCTGTCCCCGGCACCGAGGTATTTACCAAGGTAATGGCCGAAATAATTATCCCGTACTTGGACGATCTCCTTATAAAGGCGAGGTCCAGGGAGCAGTTGTTCGTCGGAGTAGCACTATCTCGGGAAGTGCTACAACAGCAAGGCTGGATTCTGAATATTCCAAAGTCGCAGCTGGTTCCTACGACGCGTCTACTGTTCCTGGGTATGGTTCTGGACACAGAACAGGATAAAAAGGGTTTCTCCCGGAGGAGAAGTCCAAGGAGTTGTTGTCTCTAGACAGAGACCTCCTAATACGTATACAGGTGTCGGTGCATCAATGCACGCGAGCCCTGGGAAAGATGGTAGCGTCTTACAAAGAAATTCCATTCGTCAGGTCCCATGCAAGGATTTTCCAGTGGGATCTGTTGGACAAGTGGTCCGGGTCGCATCTTCAGATGCATCGGCGGATAACCCTGTCTCCAAGAGTCAGGGTGTCGCTGTTGTGGTGGCTGCAGAGTGCTCATCTTCTAGGGGGTCGCAGATTCGGCATACAGGACTGGGTCCTGGTGACCACGGATGCCAGCCTTCGAGGCTGGGGGGCAGTCACACAGGGAAGGAACTTCCAAGGCTATGGAAAAGTCAGGAGACTTCCCTACACATAAATATTCTGGAACTGAGGGCCATTTACAAGGCCCTAAGTCAGGCTAGACCCCTGCTTCAACACCGGCCGGTGCTGATCCAGTCAGACAACATCACGGCGGTCGCTCATGTAAACCGACAGGGCGGCACAAGAAGCAGGATGGCGATGGCAGAAGCCACAAGGATTCTCCGATGGGCGGAAAATCATGTGTTAGCACTGTCAGCAGTGTTCATTCCCGGAGTGGACAACTAAGAAACCTCCACCCGGGAGAGTGGGGACTTCATCCAGAAGTCTTCCAAATGATTGTACACCGTTGGGAAAGGCCACAGGTGGACATGATGGCGTCCCGCCTCAACTAAAAGTTACAAAGATATTGCGCCAGGTCAAGGACCCTCAGGCGATAGCTGTGGACGCTCTGGTAACACCGTGGGTGTACCAGTCGGTGTATGTGTTCCCTTCTCTGCCTCTCTTACCCAGGGTAATGAGAATAATAAGGAGAGGAGTAAGAACTATACTCATTGTTCCGGGTTGGCCAAGAAGAGCTTGGTAACCAGAACTCCAAGAAATGATCTCAGAGGACCCATGGCCTCTGCCGCTCAGACAGGACCTGCTGCAGCAGGGGGCCTGTCTGTTCCAAGACGTACCGCGGCTGCGTTGACAGCATGGCGGTTGAACGCTGGATCCTGAAGGAAAAGGGAATTCCAGAGGAAGTTATCCCTACGCTATTTGAAGCTAGGAAAGAAGTGGACGCAAACCATTATCACCGCATATGGCGGAAATATGTTGCGTACTGTGAGGCCAGGAAGGCCCCAAAGGAGAAATTTCAGCTAGGTCGATTTCTGCACTTCCTACAGTCAGAGGTGACTATGGGCCTAAAATTGGGTTCCATTAAGGTCCAGATTTCGGCTCTATCGATTTTCTTCCAAAATTTAACTGGCTTCACTGCCTGAAGTTCAGACTTTTGTTAAGGGAGTGCTGCATAGTTGGCCCCCGTTTGTGCCTCCAGTGGCACCGTGGGATCTCAACGTGGTGTTGGATTTCCTGAAGTCGCATTGGGTTGAGCCACTTAAATCCGTGGAGCTATAATACCTCACGTGGAAAGTGGTCATTCTGTGGGCCTTGGCGTCGGCCAGGCGTGTATCAGAATTGGCGGCTTTGTCATACAAAAGCCCTTATCTGTATTTTATATGGATAAGGTGGAATTGAGGACTCATTCCCAATTCCTTCCTAAGGTGGTATAATTTTTTAATGTGAACCAACCTATTGTGGTGCCTGCGGCTACTTGGGACTTGAAGGATTCCAAGTTACTGGATGTAGTCAGGGCCCTGAAAAGTATATGTTTCCAGGACAGCCGGATTCGGGAAAACTGACTCGCTATTTCTCCTGTATGCACCCAACTAGCTGGGTGCTCCTGCTTCTAAGCAGACGATTGCTCGCTGGATCTGTAGCACGATTCAACTTGCACATTCTGCGGCTGGACTGCCGCACCCTAATTCTGTAAAAGCCCATTCCACGAGAAAAGTGGGCTCTTCTTGGGCGGCTGCCCGAGGGGTCTCTGCTTTACAACTTTGCCGAGCTGTTACTTGGTCGGGTTAAAACATTTTTGTAAGAGTCTACAAGTTTGATACCCTGGCTGAGGAGGACCTAGAGTTTGCTCATTTGGTGCTGCAGAGTCATCCGCACTCTCCCGCCCGTTTGGGAGCTTTGGTATAATCCCCATGGTTCTTACGGAGTCCCAGCATCCACTTAGGACGTCAGAGAAAATAAGATTTTACTCACCGGTAAATCTATTTCTCGTAGTCCGTAGTGGATGCTGGGCGCCCATCCCAAGTGCGGATTGTCTGCAATACTTGTTTATAGTTATTGCCTAACTAAAGGGTTATTGTTGAGCCATCTGAGAGGCTCAGTTATATTTCATACTGTTAACTGGGTATAGTATCACGAGTTATAAGGTGTTATTGGTGTGGCTGGTAAGAGTCTTACCCGGGATTCAAAATCCTTCCTTATTGTGTCAGCTCTTCCGGGCACAGTATCCTAACTGAGGTCTGGAGGAGGGTCTTAGTGGGAGGAGCCAGTGCACACCAGGTAGTCCTAAAGCTTTCTTTAGTTGTGCCCAGTCTCCTGCGGAGCCGCTAATCCCCATGGTCCTTACGGAGTCCCAGCATCCACTACGGACTACGAGAAATAGATTTACCGGTGAGTAAAATCTTATTTTTATTTTCAGGGAGTCCTGTTGGCAACAGGCTCCCTGCATCGTGGGACCGAGGAGAGAGAAGCAGAGCTGGCTTGTCAAGTTGGGCTCTGTTTCTAAGGCTACTGGACACCATTAGCTCCAGAGGGAGTCGGAACACAGGTCTCACCCGGGGTTCGTCCCGGAGCCGCGCCGCCGTCCTCCTCCTCACAGATGCCGAAGATAGAAGCCGGGTGAGTATGAGAAGGCAGAAGACATCATAGGCGGCAGAAGACATCAGATCTTCATGAGGTAAGGCCATTGCTCCCATTCACAGCAGCACTGAAGGGTGCAGGGCGCAGGGGGGGGGCGCCCTGGGCAGCAATAAAACTCACATTTGGGCACTGACCAGGTAGATTAGGCTGCTGGGCAGTAATTCTACGATCCCCCACCATTTTCTATAAAAAAAAAATCACCGGGACCGAAGCCCGCTGTCGGGGGGGCGGAGCTTGATCCCCAGCACTAATCAGCGCCATTTTCTCCACAGAAGCTGCATGAGGAAAACGCTGGCTCCCTGGTCTCTCCCCTGCTGAACATTCAGGCTGGAAAAAAGAGGAGGGGGGCATTTTGAGCGCAGTGAGTGGGAATCTGATAGATAGATATAGATATAGATATAGATATATATAGATATAGATATAGATATAGATATATATATAGATATATATATATATATATATATATATATATATATATACACACACACATTTATTATTTCTCTGACGTCCTAGTGGATGCTGGGAACTCCGTAAGGACCATGGGGAATAGCGGCTCCGCAGGAGACTGGGCACAACTAAAAGCTTTTAGACTACCTGGTGTGCACTGGCTCCTCCCACTATGACCCTCCTCCAGACCTCAGTTAGATTTCTGTGCCCGGCCGAGCTGGATGCACACTAGGGGCTCTCCTGAGCTCCTAGAAAGAAAGTTTATTTTAGGTTTTTTATTTTACAGTGAGACCTGCTGGCAACAGGCTCACTGCATCGAGGGACTAAGGGGAGAAGAAGCGAACCTACCTGCTTGCAGCTAGCTTGGGCTTCTTAGGCTACTGGACACCATTAGCTCCAGAGGGATCGACCGCATGGAACTGGCCTTGGTGTTCGTTCCCGGAGCCGCGCCGCCGTCCCCCTTACAGAGCCAGAAGCAAGAAGAGGTCTGGAAAATCGGCGGCAGAAGACATCAGTCTTCACCAAGGTGCGCCATTGCTCCTCATACACACTTCACACTCCGGTCACTGAGGGTGCAGGGCGCTGGGGGGGGGGCGCCCTGAGCAGCAATAAAAACACCTTGGCTGGCAAATATATCACAATATATAGCCCCAGAGGCTATATATGTGATAAATACCCCTGCCAGAATCCATAAAAAAGCGGGAGAAAAGTCAGCGAAAAAGGGGCGGAGCTATCTCCCTCAGCACACTGGCGCCATTTTCTCTTCACAGTGCAGCTGGAAGACAGCTCCCCAGGCTCTCCCCTGTAGTTTGCAGGCTCAAAGGGTTAAAAAGAGAGGGGGGGCACTAAATTTAGACGCAATATTGTATATACAAGCAGCTATTGGGAAAAATTCTCTCAATATAGTGTTAATCCCTAAATTATATAGCTCTCTGGTGTGTGCTGGCATACTCTCTCTCTGTCTCCCCAAAGGGCTGTGTGGGGTCCTGTCCTCAGTCAGAGCATTCCCTGTGTGTGTGCGGTGTCTGTACGGCTGTGTCGACACGTTTGATGAGGAGGCTTATGTGGTGGCAGAGCAGATGCCGATAAATGTGATGTCGCCCCCTGTGGGGCTGACACCAGAGTGGATGGATAGGTGGAAGATCTAAACCGACAGTGTCAACTCCTTACATAAAAGGCTGGATGACGTACCAGCTGTGGGACAGCCGGCTTCTCAGCCGCGCCTGCCCAGGCGTCTCAAAGGCCATCAGGGGCTCAAAAAACGCCCGCTCCCTCAGATGGCAGACACAGATGTCGACACGGAGTCTGACTCCAGTGGCGACGAGGTTGAGACATATACACAATCCACTAGGAACATCCGTTACATGATCCCGGCAATAAAAAATGTGTTACACATTTCTGACATTAACCCAAGTACCACTAAAAAAGGGTTTTATGTGTGGGGAGAAAAAGCAGGCAGTGTTTTGTTCCCCCATCAAATGAGTGAATGAAGTGTGAAAAAGCGTGGGTTCCCCCGATAAGAAACTGGTAATTTCTAAAAAGTTACTGATGGCGTACCCTTTCCCGCCAGAGGATAAGTTACGCTGGGAGATATCCCCTAGGGTGGATAAGGCGCTCACACGTTTGTCAAAAAAGGTGGCACTGCCGTCTTAGGATACGGCCACTTTGAAGGTACCTGCTGATAAAAAGCAGGAGGCTATCCTGAAGTCTGTATTTACACACTCAGGTACCAGACTGAGACCTGCAGATAGTGCTGCTGCAGCGTGGTCTGTGACCCTGTCAAACAGGGATACTATTTTGCGAACATAAGAGCATATTAAAGACGTCGTCTTATATATGAGGGATGCACAGAGGGATATTTTGCCGGCTGGCATCCAGAATTAATGCAATGTCCATTCTGTCAGGAAGGTATTAAAGACCCGACACTGGACAGGTGATGCTGACTTTAAAAGACACATAGAGCCTTATAAGGGTGAGGAATTGTTTGGGGATGGTCTCTGGGGCCTCGTATCCACAGCAACAGCTTGGAAGAAAATTTTTTACCTCAGGTTTCCTCACAGCCTAAGAAAGCACTGTATTATCAGGTACAGTCCTTTCGGCTTCAGAAAACCAAGCGGGTCAAAGGCGCTTCCTTTCTGCACAGAGACGAGGGAAGAGGGAAAAAGCTGCACCAGTCAGCCAGTTACCAGAATCAAAATTCTTCCCCCGCTTCCTCTGAGTCCACCGCATGACGTGGGGGCTCCACAGGCGTAGCCAGTTACGGTGGGGGGCCGCCTCAAAAATTTCAGCGATCAGTGGGCTCGCTCACAGGTGGATCCCTGGATCCTTCAAGTAGTATCTCAGGGGTACAGGCTGGAATTCGAGGCGTCTCCCCCCCGCCGTTTCCTCAAATCTGTCTTGCCGACAACTCCCTCAGGCAGGGAGGCTGTGCTAGAGGCAATTCACAAGCTGTATTCCCAGCAGGTGATAGTCAAGGTGCCCCTACTTCAACAAGAACGGGGTTACTATTCCACACTGTTTGTGGTACCGAAACCGGACGGTTTGGTGAGACCCATGTTAAATTTTAAATCCTTGAACACATACATAAAAAAATTCAAGTTCAAGATGGAATCGCTCAGGGCGGTTATTGCAAGCCTGGAGGAGGGGGATTACATGGTATCCCTGGACATCAAGGATGCTTACCTACATGTCCCCATTTACCATCCTCACCAGGAGTACCTCAGATTTGTGGTACAGGATTGCCATTACCAATTCCAAACACTGCCGTTTGGACTGTCCACGGCACCGAGGGTCTTTACCAAGGTAATGGCAGAAATGATGATACTCCTTCGAAAAAAGGGAGTTTTAATTATCCCGTACTTGGACGATCTCCTTATAAAGGCGAGGTCCAAGGAGCAGTTGTTGGTCGGAGTAGCACTATCTCGGGAAGTGCTACAACAGCACGGATGGATTCTATACATTCCAAAGTCACAGCTGGTTCCTACCACACGCCTACTGTTCCTGGGGATGGTTCTGGACACAGAACAGAAAAAAGTATTTCTCCCGCAGGAGAAAGCCAAGGAGCTGTCATCTCTAGTCAGAGACCTCCTGAAACCAAAACAGGTATCGGTGCATCACTGCACACGAGTCCTGGGAAAAATGATAGCTTCTTACAAAGCAGAATTCCATTCGGCAGGTTCCATGCAAGAACCTTTCAGTGGGACCTCTTGGACAAGTGGTCGGGATCGCATCTTCAGATGCATCGGCTGATAACCCTGTCTCCAAGGACCAGGGTATCTCTACTGTGGTGGCTGCAGAGTGCTCATCTTCAAGAGGGCCGCAGATTCGGCATACAGGACTGGGTCCTGGTAACCACGGATGCCAGCCTTCGAGGCTGGGGGGCAGTCACACAGGGAAGAAATTTCCAAGGACTTTGGTCAAGTCAGGAGTCGTCCCTACACATAAATGTTCTGGAACTGAGGGCCATTTACAATGCCCTAAGTCTGGCAAGGCCTCTGCTTCAAAACCAGCCGGTACTGATCCGATCAGACAACATCACGGCGGTCGCCCATGTAAACCGACAGGGCGGCACAAGAAGCAGGATGGCGATGGCAGAAGCCACAAGGATTCTCCGATGGGCGGAAAATCACGTCTTAGCACTGTCAGCAGTGTTCATTCCGGGAGTGGACAACTGGGAAGCAGACTTCCTCAGCAGACACGACCTACACCCGGGAGAGTGGGGACTTCATCCAGAAGTCTTCCAACTGTTGGTAAACCGTTGGGAAAGGCCACAGGTGGACATGATGGCGTCCTGCCTAAACAAAAAACTAGATATTGCGCCAGGTCAAGGGACCCTCAGGCAATAGCTGTGGACGCTCTAGTGACACCGTGGGTGTACCAGTCGGTTTATGTATTCCCTCCTCTCCCTCTCATACCAAAGGTACTGAGAATAATAAGAAAACGAGGAGTAAGAACGATACTCGTGGTTCAGGATGGGCCAAGAAGAGCTTGGTACCCAGAACTTCAAGAAATGATATCTGAGGACCCATGGCCTCTACCGCTCAGACAGGATCTGCTACAGCAGGGGCCCTGTCTGTTCCAAGACTTACCGCGGCTGCGTTTGACGGCATGGCGGTTGAATTCCGGATCCTAAAGGAAAAGGGCTTTCCGGAGGAAGTCATTCCTACGCTGATAAAAGAAGTAACCGCAAACCATTATCACCGTATTTGGCGAAAATATGTTGCGTGGTGTGAGGCCAGGAAGGCCCCAACAGAGGAATTTCAGCTGGGTCGTTTTCTGCACTTCCTACAGTCAGGAGTGACTATGGGCCTAAACTTGGGTTCCATTAAGGTCCAGATTTCGGCTCTGTCGATTTTCTTCCAGAAAGAACTGGCTTCACTGCCTGGAGTTCAGACATTTGTAAAGGGAGTGCTACATATTCAGCCCCCTTTTGTGCTTCCTGTGGCACCTTGGGATCTCAACGTGGTGTTGAGTTTCCTAAAATCACATTGGTTTGAGACGCTTAAAACTGTGGATTTGAAATCTAACGTGGAAAGTGGTCATGTTATTGGCCTTGGCTTCGGCCAGGCGTGTGTCAGAATTGGCGGCTTTGTCATGTAAAAGCCCTTATCTGATTTTCCATATGGATAGGGCAGAATTGAGGACTCGTCCCCAGTTTCTCCCTAAGGTGGTATCGGCTTTTCACTTGAACCAACCTATTGTAGTGCCTGCGGCTACTAGGGACTTGGAAGATTCCAAGTGACTGGACGTAGTCAGGGCCTTAAAAATGTATATTTCCAGGACGGCTGGAGTCAGGAAAACTGACTCTCTTTTTATCCTGTAGGCACCCAACAAAATAGGTGCTCCTGCTTCTAAACAGACTATTGCTCGCTGAATTTGTAGCACAATTCAGCTGGAGCATTCTGCGGCTGGATTGCTGCATCCTAAATCTGTAAAAGCCCATTCCACGAGGAAAGTGGTCTCATCTTGGGCGGCTGCCCGAGGGGTCTCTGCTTTACAATTTTGCCGAGCTGCAACTTGGTCAGGGGCAAACACGTTTGCAAAATCCTACAAATTTGATACCCTGGCTGAGGAGGACCTTGAGTTCTCTCATTCGGTGCTGCAGAGTCATCCGCACTCTCCCGCCCGTTTGGGAGCTTTGGTATAATCCCCATGGTCCTTACGGAGTTCCCAGCATCCACTAGGACGTCAGAGAAAATAAGATTTTACTCACCGGTAAATCTATTTCTCGTAGTCCGTAGTGGATGCTGGGCGCCCATCCCAAGTGCGGATTGTCTGCAATACTTGTATGTAGTTATTGCCTAACTAAGGGTTATTGTTGAGCCATCTGTTGAGAGGCTCAGTTATATTTCATACTGTTAACTGGGTATAGTATCACAAGTTATACGGTGTGGCTGGTATGAGTCTTACCCGGGATTCAAAATCCTTCCTTATTGTGTCAGCTCTTCCGGGCACAGTATCCTAACTGAGGCTTGGAGGAGGGTCATAGTGGGAGGAGCCAGTGCACACCAGGTAGTCTAAAAGCTTTCTTTTAGTTGTGCCCAGTCTCCTGCGGAGCCGCTATTCCCCATGGTCCTTACGGAGTCCCAGCATCCACTACGGACTACGAGAAATAGAATTACCGGTGAGTAAATTCTTAATATAAATAAATAAATAAATAAATAAGAAAAAAAAAAAAAAAGAAAAAAAAATATATATATATATATATATAGAACATGGAAGCAGCCCGGCACTCCGTTGTCCCCAGCGGGATAATGCTCCGGTGCCCTCCTAGGGGTATGGCAACCCCAATATGTACAGCAAGGGAGAAGCGGCGGCACTCAGAGACTTTCACTTTCACGGATAATAAAGCAAAGGGTGCATTTATTAGGTCAACGTTTCGGGGGACAGACCCCCTTCTTCAGGACACTGCAAACTAGTGAATGTGCATAAAAAACAACTTAAATACCTTACCTTTACCGTGAACCTGCGTCCGCCTCCACGTCCCAGCCGTCCGGTGTACGGAGCCCGCGCTTCCGGCAGCGTGTGGCATGCAGTATCCGGAAGTCGCGTCATCCCGCGCCTCGGACCTCCCTGTGACGTGGCTGTGGACAGAGGACAAACGGTAACTATGGAGATGCGACGCAGCGTCGCAACGCTGTGCTGCCACGCATAACAAATGTGACATGTAGTACAGAATAAAAATCTAACAAAACTATTATGAATGAATATATATAAAAATACATGAAAAGCAAGTGTGATACCGTGTAAGAAATAACAAACGAGTAAAAAATAAAACATATATATAAAAATGAATGTGAACAAACAATGCTGGTGTATAAATAAAACTATGCAAATTTATCATAAATATTGACTACTAATAACCCAGCAGGGTCCAGATTGGACCATATAGGGTCCTGTCACAACAAAACTGGTCGGACCAGAGCTCAATGAAAAAAATAAAAATAAATGTAAATATACAACAACATCATCATAATCATGACATCGCTAAGCATCAGATATTAACTGTATGGCAGGTATATTACCCATCTCATCCCTGGAACCAAACTGTCTAAATATACTTTTGAGAATGCACATGCCCGAGCTAGATGATTGAGAACAGGGCATTAGCAGAGGGCATGTTTACCTATGCCAACCCTGGCTAAAGGAAACACTGTAAATTCAGCTGTTCATTGAGGCCCCTGGGGTAGATGGTATCTAATTTAAAGATCCAACGGGCCTCTAGTTGTAATAGTTGGGCCGCTCTATCCCCTCCTCGGGCAGAGGCAGGGACCTGGTCCACTATTTTGTACCTAACCGTGGCCAAGCTGTGCCGCATCTGGGCAAAGTGGCGTGCGACCGGTTGGTCGCTTTTGCCAGTGTTGAGGGCAGCCCTGATGGCCGACCTGTGTAGAGCCATACGTTCCTTAAAAAGGCATTGTGTCTTACCGACGTAATAAAGACTGCAGGGGCAGACCAAAACGTACACTACATATGTAGAACTACAGGTCAGTGGCCATCGGATGCTTATTTTTCTCCCTGTGTGGGGGTGCTGGATGAAATCTCCCGTAAGCATGTAGCTACAGGTCGTGCAGCCTAAACATTTGAAGCAGCCGGGCTTCCGGCTCAAAAAATGCTTGGCTGCCGTAGCTGTTTTAAATCCCGAAATGTCATTTTTGACCACAAGGTCCTTAATATTGGCACTGCGAGTATAGCATGGCATGATTCTCGAGTGTTTCAAAGATGGTAAGCTCGGATCAGAGCTAATAATGGGCCACATCTGTTTGACCCTCTTATTAGTCCTGGAACTGTTAGTGTTAAATTCATTAACCCAAGTTGTTCTATCAGTGTTAGCCTTGGGATTTTGCCCTTTCAGAGCATCACACCTACTCAGAGCCATGACCTTTTTGCGTGCCTGTCTTAAAATGTTATTGGGATAACCCCTCTGGCGGAATTTCTCAGACATCAGATCTAACTGTTGTTCAAAGTCCCCAGGGTCGCTGCAGATTCTGCGAACCCTGAGGAACTGGGAAAACGGCAAGCCTCTAACCAACGATCTAGGGTGAAAACTGTCGTAACGTAACAGGGAATTTCGGTCGGTGGGTTTGCTGTATAGTGAAGTGTGGATCAAGCCATCATTCACAGTGATTTTGATATCAAGAAAACAAATTTCAGTGACATGCGAAGTGAGTGTGAATTTAACCGGGCTGGTTGATACATTGTGTTCCTCTATTAAAGTGTAAAAAACTTGGGGGTCATGTGTCCAAAACAAAATTAAATCATCTATATATCGAAAATATAGAGAAATATGGTCAGCAATGGATGTCTGTTCAAAAAACAGTCCACGTTCTATTTCCCACATGTAGGCATTAGCCAGTGACGGAGCCACTGCCGACCCCATTGCACATCCTTTCTTCTGTATGAAGAACCGGCCATTAAACAAAAAATAATTATGTGTAAGTGTAAACTCTAATAACGTGATGAAAAAATCTATGTCTGGCCCGGTGTACAATGGATTGTTGGTAATAAGGTGTCTTACTGCCATGAGGCCAGCTTGGTGCGGAATGCACGTATATAAGCTGGTAACATCTAACGTGTGTAATGTGGTGTCTGGATCAACCGGCCCGAATTCAACCAACTTCCTCAAAAGCATGTTGGAGTCCTTCAAGTGGGTGAAGGTAGCCTGGATGCAGGGCTGTAAATATGCGTCCAGGAAAATGGCCAGTGCTTCACATAATGAACCCCTGGCGGAAATGATGGGCCGGCCAGGGGGGTGTTGGGCATTTTTGTGCAGTTTGGGGATGGCGTAAAATATGGGGGTGACTGGGAACCTGCAACATAACTTGTGAAATATTTCTTGAGAGATAAGCCCTTCAGACAAAGCTGAATTTAGAAAGACATCTAGCTCAGATTTAAACTCTAGGGTGGGGTCAACTGGCAATTCGCTATATGTCTCACTATCAGCCAATAGGCGGTCACATTCTGCAATATAGAAATCTATGTCCAAAACGACAATCCCCCCCACCCTTATCGGCTCCCCTAATGACTATGTCCTGTCGACCCTGGAGTGACTTAAGCGCCAACTGTTCTTCTCGTGAGAGGTTTTTATTAGTCCAGGGGGCAGGTGCATTCTGGAGACCGTCCATCATCCGGGTAAAGGTCTTGATGGACGAATTCGTAGAAATAGGATCAAATCTGGAAGTCATACCAAGTTTCCCAATCTGCGGCGGCAGACTTGACTTAGCTTGAGGCACGGTGGATTTGTCAAAATGTTCACGCAATTTGAGAGTTCTATTGAACTTGTAAGTCTCTACTTTCCACTTAAATTTATCCGGGGACTTGGTGGGGACATATGCCAGTCCTTTGGCTAAAACAGATGTCTCTGCCTGGGAAAGAGGCACCGAGGATAAGTTGAAGATAACATCTGTGTCTACCTTGGGGGACGGCCGCCCCTTTTGCCGCCTCGACTGCCCACCCCTGCGGGTTGGCGTTTTCTTCTGCCAGAGGCCACTGCGCGGGTGATTGCCCCTAAAGGGGCCCCCTGTGAGGAAGGGGTTTGATCCACATTGGGTGCATCATCGGTTTCGCTGGCTGACGTGCTACGTTGCGAATACTGGATGCGTTGTCTTCGGAAACCTCTGCCTCGATGTTGTCCAGAGGGAGCTGAGGTGTTGGATAACCAAGTGTAGACACGGTGTTGCTCATAGTCAGCCTGCACTTTCTTCAGTTTGTCCTTTTTAAACTTAATTAACTCGGTGCGATACCCCTCTATCTGGGTAGATAACTTTTCAAGCCAATTTGTAGACTTGTCTCCAGTGAGAGTATTCATGTGTTGATCCTCAAATGTTTTCAATTTGTCCCGTGTGCAGGTGACCTCTCTGGTGGACTCTTCGATGACAAGTAACATTAGGTCCATCGCACACTTGTTGAGGACTGCAATCCATCTTTTGCAGAAGGTGGGATTGTGCCGTCCAATGGTGGGGGAGTTCTGCACTCGAAACCCCCTAGGGATTTGCTTATTTCTGAAGTAGTCCGATAGTGTGCGGCCATGAAACATGAAATCTATTTCACGTTTCTTTAATTTAAAAAGTTCTCGGTATAACTCCTCATTCGAGGTGCCTGTGTTCTCATCAAATGCTGATTCCTTTAACAAGATATGGTCCGCTTCTATATCTGAAAAACTCAGCGTGTCGTATGTGTCACATTGTAAAATATACGACATAGCGTCTCCTGTATCCATGTCAGCAGCCGACATAATGCCGACTGTGTCCAGTGTAGTGGGACAGGTATTGCCTGTGTGGCTATGCAAAGGCCCACAACAGTGCTTTAAAGTGACAATGCAGAAAGTGCAAATGCTTACTGTGAAAATTGAAAAAAGTGCAAAGAGTCTGTCTGTCCCCCGAAACGTTGACCTAATAAATGCACCCTTTGCTTTATTATCCGTGAAAGTGAAAGTCTCTGAGTGCCGCCGCTTCTCCCTTGCTGTACATATTGGGGTTGCCATACCCCTAGGAGGGCACCGGAGCATTATCCCGCTGGGGACAACGGAGTGCCGGGCTGCTTCCATGTTCTACATATAGTGGATCCTAGATTTGCATTCGTGGCTCCATCACAGCCAAGGCACCTGTGCATTTTTAACCAATTCATGTCAAGCAGGATCACAGCTTTCTCCTTACACTGGGGATTCTTTTTCACTTTTTTTGCACTCTTTGCACTTTTTTCAATTTTCACAGTAAGCATTTGCACTTTCTGCATTGTCACTTTAAAGCACTGTTGTGGGCCTTTGCATAGCCACACAGGCAATACCTGTCCCACTACACTGGACACAGTCGGCATTATGTCGGCTGCTGACATGGATACAGGAGACGCTATGTCGTATATTTTACAATGTGACACATACGACACGCTGAGTTTTTCAGATATAGAAGCGGACCATATCTTGTTAAAGGAATCAGCATTTGATGAGAACACAGGCACCTCGAATGAGGAGTTATACCGAGAACTTTTTAAATTAAAGAAACGTGAAATAGATTTCATGTTTCATGGCCGCACACTATCGGACTACTTCAGAAATAAGCAAATCCCTAGGGGGTTTCGAGTGCAGAACTCCCCCACCATTGGACGGCACAATCCCACCTTCTGCAAAAGATGGATTGCAGTCCTCAACAAGTGTGCGATGGACCTAATGTTACTTGTCATCGAAGAGTCCACCAGAGAGGTCACCTGCACACGGGACAAATTGAAAACATTTGAGGATCAACACATGAATACTCTCACTGGAGACAAGTCTACAAATTGGCTTGAAAAGTTATCTACCCAGATAGAGGGGTATCGCACCGAGTTAATTAAGTTTAAAAAGGACAAACTGAAGAAAGTGCAGGCTGACTATGAGCAACACCGTGTCTACACTTGGTTATCCAACACCTCAGCTCCCTCTGGACAACATCGAGGCAGAGGTTTCCGAAGACAACGCATCCAGTATTCGCAACGTAGCACGTCAGCCAGCGAAACCGATGATGCACCCAATGTGGATCAAACCCCTTCCTCACAGGGGGCCCCTTTAGGGGCAATCACCCGCGCAGTGGCCTCTGGCAGAAGAAAACGCCAACCCGCAGGGGTGGGCAGTCGAGGCGGCAAAAGGGGCGGCCGTCCCCCAAGGTAGACACAGATGTTATCTTCAACTTATCCTCGGTGCCTCTTTCCCAGGCAGAGACATCTGTTTTAGCCAAAGGACTGGCATATGTCCCCACCAAGTCCCCGGATAAATTTAAGTGGAAAGTAGAGACTTACAAGTTCAATAGAACTCTCAAATTGCGTGAACATTTTGACAAATCCACCGTGCCTCAAGCTAAGTCAAGTCTGCCGCCGCAGATTGGGAAACTTGGTATGACTTCCAGATTTGATCCTATTTCTACGAATTCGTCCATCAAGACCTTTACCCGGATGATGGACGGTCTCCAGAATGCACCTGCCCCCTGGACTAATAAAAACCTCTCACGAGAAGAACAGTTGGCGCTTAAGTCACTCCAGGGTCGACAGGACATAGTCATTAGGGGAGCCGATAAGGGTGGGGGGATTGTCGTTTTGGACATAGATTTCTATATTGCAGAATGTGACCGCCTATTGGCTGATAGTGAGACATATAGCGAATTGCCAGTTGACCCCACCCTAGAGTTTAAATCTGAGCTAGATGTCTTTCTAAATTCAGCTTTGTCTGAAGGGCTTATCTCTCAAGAAATATTTCACAAGTTATGTTGCAGGTTCCCAGTCACCCCCATATTTTACGCCATCCCCAAACTGCACAAAAATGCCCAACACCCCCCTGGCCGGCCCATCATTTCCGCCAGGGGTTCATTATGTGAAGCACTGGCCATTTTCCTGGACGCATATTTACAGCCCTGCATCCAGGCTACCTTCACCCACTTGAAGGACTCCAACATGCTTTTGAGGAAGTTGGTTGAATTCGGGCCGGTTGATCCAGACACCACATTACACACGTTAGATGTTACCAGCTTATATACGTGCATTCCGCACCAAGCTGGCCTCATGGCAGTAAGACACCTTATTACCAACAATCCATTGTACACCGGGCCAGACATAGATTTTTTCATCACGTTATTAGAGTTTACACTTACACATAATTATTTTTTGTTTAATGGCCGGTTCTTCATACAGAAGAAAGGATGTGCAATGGGGTCGGCAGTGGCTCCGTCACTGGCTAATGCCTACATGTGGGAAATAGAACGTGGACTGTTTTTTGAACAGACATCCATTGCTGACCATATTTCTCTATATTTTCGATATATAGATGATTTAATTTTGTTTTGGACACATGACCCCCAAGTTTTTTACACTTTAATAGAGGAACACAATGTATCAACCAGCCCGGTTAAATTCACACTCACTTCGCATGTCACTGAAATTTGTTTTCTTGATATCAAAATCACTGTGAATGATGGCTTGATCCACACTTCACTATACAGCAAACCCACCGACCGAAATTCCCTGTTACGTTACGACAGTTTTCACCCTAGATCGTTGGTTAGAGGCTTGCCGTTTTCCCAGTTCCTCAGGGTTCGCAGAATCTGCAGCGACCCTGGGGACTTTGAACAACAGTTAGATCTGATGTCTGAGAAATTCCGCCAGAGGGGTTATCCCAATAACATTTTAAGACAGGCACGCAAAAAGGTCATGGCTCTGAGTAGGTGTGATGCTCTGAAAGGGCAAAATCCCAAGGCTAACACTGATAGAACAACTTGGGTTAATGAATTTAACACTAACAGTTCCAGGACTAATAAGAGGGTCAAACAGATGTGGCCCATTATTAGCTCTGATCCGAGCTTACCATCTTTGAAACACTCGAGAATCATGCCATGCTATACTCGCAGTGCCAATATTAAGGACCTTGTGGTCAAAAATGACATTTCGGGATTTAAAACAGCTACGGCAGCCAAGCATTTTTTGAGCCGGAAGCCCGGCTGCTTCAAATGTTTAGGCTGCACGACCTGTAGCTACATGCTTACGGGAGATTTCATCCAGCACCCCCACACAGGGAGAAAAATAAGCATCCGATGGCCACTGACCTGTAGTTCTACATATGTAGTGTACGTTTTGGTCTGCCCCTGCAGTCTTTATTACGTCGGTAAGACACAATGCCTTTTTAAGGAACGTATGGCTCTACACAGGTCGGCCATCAGGGCTGCCCTCAACACTGGCAAAAGCGACCAACCGGTCGCACGCCACTTTGCCCAGATGCGGCACAGCTTGGCCACGGTTAGGTACAAAATAGTGGACCAGGTCCCTGCCTCTGCCCGAGGAGGGGATAGAGCGGCCCAACTATTACAACTAGAGGCCCGTTGGATCTTTAAATTAGATACCATCTACCCCAGGGGCCTCAATGAACAGCTGAATTTACAGTGTTTCCTTTAGCCAGGGTTGGCATAGGTAAACATGCCCTCTGCTAATGCCCTGTTCTCAATCATCTAGCTCGGGCATGTGCATTCTCAAAAGTATATTTAGACAGTTTGGTTCCAGGGATGAGATGGGTAATATACCTGCCATACAGTTAATATCTGATGCTTAGCGATGTCATGATTATGATGATGTTGTTGTATATTTACATTTATTTTTATTTTTTTCATTGAGCTCTGGTCCGACCAGTTTTGTTGTGACAGGACCCTATATGGTCCAATCTGGACCCTGCTGGGTTATTAGTAGTCAATATTTATGATAAATTTGCATAGTTTTATTTATACACCAGCATTGTTTGTTCACATTCATTTTTATATATATGTTTTATTTTTTACTCGTTTGTTATTTCTTACACGGTATCACACTTGCTTTTCATGTATTTTTATATATATTCATTCATAATAGTTTTGTTAGATTTTTATTCTGTACTACATGTCACATTTGTTATGCGTGGCAGCACAGCGTTGCGACGCTGCGTCGCATCTCCATAGTTACCGTTTGTCCTCTGTCCACAGCCACGTCACAGGGAGGTCCGAGGCGCGGGATGACGCGACTTCCGGATACTGCATGCCACACGCTGCCGGAAGCGCGGGCTCCGTACACCGGACGGCTGGGACGTGGAGGCGGACGCAGGTTCACGGTAAAGGTAAGGTATTTAAGTTGTTTTTTATGCACATTCACTAGTTTGCAGTGTCCTGAAGAAGGGGGTCTGTCCCCCGAAACGTTGACCTAATAAATGCACCCTTTGCTTTATTATCCGTGAAAGTGAAAGTCTCTGAGTGCCGCCGCTTCTCCCTTGCTGTATATATATATATATATATATATATATATATATATATATATATATATTTTATTTCACTCTAAGCTTCTTTCGCAGGGCGCTGCGCCCTGCCCCTTTTCTGAGTGACAGAAAGCGCCCTGCCCGTTTATGCCCGCCCTGTTAATCACCAAAGGACTGCCTTCTCCCCGCGCCAGCGCTGTCACTTCTCCCCGCGCCAGTGTGCTGTCATTTCTCTCCCCGCCGCACTGTTACTCCTCCCCCCTGCCGCGCTGATAGCTCTCAGTTGAAGGTGGAGACAGGGTCAGCGTGGAGGAGCAGCCAATCAGAGCCTGCGGTGTCGCCCGCCAGTCCTCCGGCATGGTTTGAAATTCCCCCTCACCTCGGCGCTGCACGGCCATTCCCCCTCACCACGGCGACCTGGGCTCCGCCGTCAGCATCAAGAGACTGGACCCGCTGCAACGGTGAGTGCTGCTCTGCATCTGCCCGTCCTCCCCTCCCTCCCAGTGCTCTCTCCCTGGTGCAGTGTGTCTCAGTGCTCTCTACCTGGTGCAGTGTGCCTCAGTGCTCTCTACCTGGTGCAATGTGTATAACGTGCTCTCTACCTGGTGCAGTGTGTTTCTCAGTGCTCTCTACCTGGTGCAATGTTTCTCAGTGCTCTCTACCTGGTGCAATGTTTCTCAGTGCTCTCTACCTGGTGCAATGCGTCTCAGTGCTCTCTACCTGGTGCAATGTGTATAACGTGCTCTCTACCTGGTGCAATGTTACTCTGTGCTCTCTACCTGGTGCAATGTTACTCTGTGCTCTCTACCTGGTGCAATGTTACTCTGTGCTCTCTACCTGGTGCAATGTTTCTCGGTGCTCTCTACCTGGTGCAGTGTGTCTCAGTGCTCTCTACCTGGTGCAATGTGTATAACGTGCTCTGCCTGGCGCAAAGTGTAGAATGTGCTCTGCCTGGCGCAATATGTATAACGTGCTCTACCTGTCGCAGTGTGTATAGGAGGTTCTACCTGGTGCAGTGTGTATTAGCTGCACTATTGTGTGGTGTAGTGTGAATTGCCACTATTATGTGGCCATGCCCCTTCACCACGAAAAACAACGCCCCTAAATTTTTGCTGCGCGCCTTTGGCGCGCACTGCCCATTCTTTATTGTGTGGGAATGGGAGGACCAAGCATTTTAGTATGTACCTAATTTTGCCCTTCTAACTGAAAAATGCCCTCCCGAATGAAAAATTATATATATATATATATATATATATATATATATATATATATATATATATGTATGTAATATGTATGTATGTGTATATATATATGTATGTGTGTATGTATGTGTATATATATATATATATATATATATATATATATATATATATATATATATATATATATATATATATATATATATATATGCGCTATCTGGTCATATTTTTCCAGTGTTATTAAGTGCTGGGTGTGTGCTGGCATACTCTCTCTCTGTCTCTCCTAAGGGCCTGGTTGGGGTTTTGTCCCCTTATAGGTTAATCCCTGTGTGTGTGGGGTGTCGGTACGTGGTGTCGACATGTCTGAAGCGGAAGGCTTTTCCAAGGAGGAGGTGGAGCAAATGAGTGGTGTGTCCCCGTCGGTTGTGCTGACTCCAGATTGGATGGACATGTGGCATATGTTGAATGCAAGTGTGGCATCTTTACATAAAAGGCTTGATAAGGCTGATTTAGGGGGGACATCAGGGGGTCAATCCTCAGATTGGACCGACTCTCAGGGCCCGTCGTGGTCTCAAAAGCGTCCCTTAACACAAGACACTACTACCGACACGGATTCTGATTCCAGTGTCGACTATGACGAAGTAAAATTGCACCCTAGGGTGACTAAAACCATTCAGTGTATGATTGTGGCAATAAGGGATGTGTTGCATATTGTGGATGAACCCTCTGTCCCCGACACAAGGGTACACATGTTTTTAAGGAAAAGAAACAGATTATTAACTTTCCCACATCTCATGAATTAAATGAATTCTTTGGAAAAGCTTGGGAGACTCCGGATAAGAGACCGCAGATCCCCAAAAGAATTTATATGGCATACCCTTTCCCTAAGCAGGACAGGGAGATTTGGGAATCACCCCCCACTGTGGACAAAGCCCTGACGCGCTTGTCCAAGAAAGTGGTGCTACAGTCTCCTGACACAGCAGCCCTTAAGGACCCTGCAGATCGCAGGCAAGAAACTACCTTAAAGTGTATTTATTCTCATACGGGTGCTGTGCTAAGACCGACAATTGCGTTGGCATGGGTGTGTAGCGCAATTGCAGCTTGGACAGATGAGCTGACAGATCAATTTGATAATATGGATAAGGATACTATATTCCTAACTCTAGCCCATATTAAAGACGCAGTCTTATTTATGAGGGATGCTCAAAGGGACATTGGATTGCTAGCTTCTAGGACCAATGCCATGTCTGTCTCAGCGAGAAGATCCTTATGGACTCTCCAATGGACGGGTGATGCTGGTTCCAAAAAACATATGGAAGTACTACCCTACAAGGGTGATGTATTGTTTGGGGATGGGCTGACGGACCTGGTTGCCACAGCCACAGCAGGTAAATCAAATTTTTTACCATATATTCCCCAACAGCAAAAGAAAGTAACACCCTATCAGATGCAGTCCTTTTGGTCGCACAAGTCCAAAAGAGGTCGGGGATCCTCTTTCCTCGCCAGAGGTAAGGGCAGAGGCAAGAGAGCACTTGCTTCGGCAGGTGCCCAGGAACCAAAGTCCTCCCCGGCTGCTCCAAAACCCACAGCATGACGCTGGGGCTCCACTGAGGGAGTCTGCACCGGTGGGGGCACGTCTTCGACTTTTCAGTCAGGCCTGGGTCAGTTCGGACCTGAATCCCTGGGTGTTGTAAATAGTTTCCCAGGGTTACAAATTGGAATTCGAGGAGGTGCCCCCGCGCCTATTTTTCAAATCGGCCCTACCAGCTTCCACATCGGAAAGGGATGTAGTGTTAGCTGCAATTCAAACGCTGTGTATACAGCAAGTGATAATCAAGGTTCCCCTGCACTAGCAGGGAAGAGGTTACTATTCAACCCTATTTGTGGTCCCGAAACCGGACGGGGTGGTACATAAGATTCAAATTCAAAATGGAATCTCTCAGAGCGATAATAGCCAACATGGAGGAGGGGGAGTTTATGGTGTCTCTGGACATAAAGGATGTGTCCCTTCATGTCCCCATATATGCCCCCCATCAGGAATACCTGAGATTCGATGTACAGGATTGTCATTACCAATTTCAGACGTTGCCGTTTGGACTCTCCACGGCCCCGAGGATTTTCACCAAGATAATGGCGGAAATTATGGTTGTCTTGCGCAAGCATGGAGTCACAATTATCCCATACTTGGACGATCTCCTGATAAAAGCGAGATCAAGGGAGAAATTGCTGAACAGTGTGGCGCTCTTGTTGAGAGTGCTCCAGCAACACGGTTGGATTCTAAATCTACCAAAGTCACAGTTGATTCCGACAACTCGACTACCGTTCCTAGGTATGATACTGGATACAGAACAAATGAAGGTCTTCCTCCCAATAGAGAGAGCCCAAGACATACAGAACATGGTCAGAGACCTGCTAAAACCGAAAAGGGTGTCAGTTCACCAATGCACTCAAGTTCTGGGGAAAATGGTGGCGGCCTACGAGGCCATTCCCTTCGGCAGGTTCCATGCAAGGACTTTTCAATGGGACCTTCTGGACAAGTGGTCCGGGTCCCATCTGCACTTACATTGGAAAATAACTCTGTTCCCAGGGACCAGAGTGTCCCTCCTGTGGTGGTTGCAAAGTGCTCACCTCCTGGAGGGTCGCAGGTTCGAAATTCAGGATTGGATCCTGGTTACCACGGACGCGAGCCTCCGAGGATGGGGAGCGGTCACACAGGGAAAACATTTTCAGGGTCTTTGGTCAGACCAGGAGTCCTGTCTACACATCAATGTGTTGGCACTCAGGGCCATTTACAACGGCCTTCGACAAGCAGAGAGTTTTCTTCTAAACCTACCGGTTCTGATTCAATCAGACAATGTCACAGCAGTGGCTCATGTGAACCGCCAAGGCAGGACAAAAAGCAGAGGCGCGATGGCGGAAGCCACAAGGATCCTTCGCTGGGCGGAAAATCATGTAAGCGCTCTGTCAGCTGTCTTCATTCCGGGAGTGGACAACTGGGAAGCAGACTTCCTCAGCAGACACTATCTCCATCCAGGAGAGTGGGGACTTCATCAAGAAGTCTTTGCAGACGTAGCACGTCTTTGGGGAACTCCTCAAATAGACATGATGGCGTCACGCCTCAACAAAAAACTTCAGAGGTACTGCGCCAGGTCTCGGGACCCTCAGGCAATAGCAGTGGACGCTCTGGTAACACCGTTGGTGTTCAAATCGGTCTACGTGTTTCCTCCTCCTCCTCTCATCACAAAAGTGTTGAGGATCAGAAGATGAAGAGTACGAACGATACTCGTTGTCCCAGACTGGCCTCGAGGGGCCTGGTACTCGGATCTACAAGAGATGCTCACAGGAGATCCCTGGCCTCTTCCTCTGAGGGAAGACCTGTTGCAGCAGGGGCCTTGTGTATTTCAAGACTTACCGCGGTTACGTTTGACGGCATGGCGGTTGAACGCCGAATCCTAGCAAAAAAGGGGATTTCCGGAAGAGGTCATCCCTACGTTAATGAAGGCAAGGAAGGAGGTGACGATAAAACATTATCACTGTATCTGGTGAAAGTATGTGTCTTGGTGTGAGACCAAGAATGCACCTACGGAAGATTTTCATCTGGGTCGTCTTCTCCACTTCCTACAGACAGGAGTGGATATGGGCCTGAAATTAGGCTCTGTTACGGTACAGATTTCGGCCCTCTCGATTTTCTTTCAGAAGGAATTGGCTTCTCTTCCAGAAGTCCAGACGTTTGCAAAGGGAGTGCTGCACATCCAGCCCCCTTTTGTGCCTCCTGTGGCACCATGGGACCTGAACGTGGTGTTGCCGTTCCTAAAATCACACTGGTTTGAACCGCTTAACAAGGTTGAGTTGAAATTTTTTACCTGGAAGGTGGTCATGTTGTTGGCCTTAGCATCAGCAAGGCGAGTGTCAGAATTGGCGGCTTTGTCGCACAAGAGCCCCTACTTGATTTTTCTGTGGATCAAGCTGCATTGAGGACACGTACGCAATTTTTGCCAAAAGTGGTTTCTTCGTTCCATATGAATCAACCTATTGTGGTGCCTGTGGCTACAAGTGACCTGGAGGATTCCAGATCCCTGGACGTAGTCAGGGCCTTAAAAATTTATGTAGCCAGGACGGCTAGAATTAGGAAAACAGAGGCTCTGTTTATCCTGTATGCGGCCAATAAGATTGGCACTCCTGCTTCGAAGCAGACTATTGCTCGCTGGATCTGTAATACGATTCAGCAGGCTCACTCTACGGCTGGATTGCCGGTACCAAATTCGGTTAAGGCCCATTCCACTAGGAAGGTGGGCTCTTCTTGGGCGGCTGCCCGAGGAGTCTCTGCTTTACAACTTTGCCGAGCGGCGACTTGGTCGGGGTCAAACACTTTTGCTAAATTCTACAAGTTTGATACCCTGGCTGATGAGGACCTAGCGTTTGCTCAGTCGGTGCTGCAGAGTCATACGCACTCTCCCGCCCGATTGGATGCTTTGGTATAAACCCCATGGTCCTTACGGAGTCCCCAGCATCCTCTAGGACGTAAGAGAAAATAAGATTTTAAACCTACCGGTAAATCTATTTCTCCTAGTCCGTAGAGGATGCTGGGCGCCTGTCCCAGTGCGGAAACTCTGCAAGACTTGTATATAGTTGTTGCTTACATAAGGGTTATGTTACAGTTGACTTCGGTCTTGGACCGTTACTGTAGTTTGTTCATACTGTTAACTGGTTATGTATGTTCCAGGTTACATGGTATGATTGGTGTGGGCTGGTATGAATCTTGCCCTTGGATTGCTAAATCCTGCCTTGTATTGTCCATCTCCTCTGGGCACAGTTCTCTAACTGAGGTCTAGAGGAGGGGCATAGAGGTAGGAGCCAGTGCACACCCATAGTCAAAGTTCTTTTTAGGTGCCCTATCTCCTGCGGAGCCAGTCTATACCCCATGGTCCTTACGGAGTCCCCAGCATCCTCTACGGACTAGGAGAAATAGATTTACCGGTAGGTTTAAAATCTTATTTTTTGTTTCTTACAACTTAGGCAGGCTATCCAGGCGCAGTTCAGGGACACCCCTCCAGTCCTTACCCCCCTCATCCTTAAAAAAATTTTTTTTAAATTAAATTGGGTCCTGTTAAAGCTGTATCTCTAACTTATTCCTTCCTCTTAGCTGAACACCACACAGAGGCCTTACCTGGGCTTTGGGTGCGTTGGGAGGGAGAGTTGGGTTCTGAGTAAAGAATGGGATGCAGCTAGAGAACTCCCACGTCAGGCCACAGTTTCTATTAGATTTTAACAATTCAGTATTTTGTTCTCCATAGAACTTACTTGCTAGATTTGTTAGATTTGGTGGCCGTGCCTCCTCTAACTGTCGTAAGTGTGGGCTCATGCCAGGTTCCTTTTGGCACCTCATCTGGGTATGCGGCGTAGTTTGTTCCTTCTGGTCTCCAGTAAAAACTGTAATGGTGGTTACTGGCATCCCTGAACCAGTTCTCACTCAGTGTATATTGGGTGCTTGGGATGGGGTATTACTTAATTATCTGGACAGTCAATATGTCGTTAATCTGTGTTCCCTAGCCAAGGTGTGCATAGCCCGCTCTTGTATGGCTTCCTCAGGTACTGCTTTTGAAGCATGGGTAGTTTTGGTTAATTCCTCTTTAAAACATGAAAAGTGTGTATACGTGTCCTGTAGTGCACTCTAAATACGGTAATATCTGGTCTACATGGACAGATTCAATATATTCCCAGCATTGATAACTAGTGTGACCAGTGGTTTCTACTTTTACTCTTACTATCTGATATGCAGACATTACTTGCCTATTGGTCATCCTTTTTCTTTTTCTGTTTCGGAGTTGCACTCTATTTTTATTTTATTTTTTATTGAAGAGAAAGCAGTGCATGCACAGAATAACAATGCAAAGTAGATAAAAGATAATATCATGTATCGTATACAGAACCACGGTTGGAGAGTAATAAAATATTGTAGGAGTTACACCTTTAAATCTAAAAAATTTGAATCCGCTACTTCAAATAATGACACATGCTGAACACAGTATTGTAGTCTCCTTTATTGGTTCAAGCACTAGAATGTATTTCAGTACAGTCACCAGTTTTCTGATATATTCTCTGTCATTTAATTTGCCACTTATGGCTCTTATATGTTCTTGAGCTTCTGTGTGACTTTCTGGGATCCATTGCCTTTGGGTTCTTGAATGTTTATTGCTTGTATGGCATCTATTGATTTATGTATACATGTCAATACTGTTCACTGTATTTGTCGAATAAAAATACCATATTAAAAAACAACAACTGTAAACAAACAAACTGGACATTTGGAGATATAATGTAACTAAAGGGTAATGGATAATGCTAGAGGGGAAAAAAATGGTTGGGACAGAAGATGCTAAATCAGCATTATTAGGAAAGAGAGCAGGCTAGATGGGCATGTGGTTCTTACATGACCTCAAATTTGGTCTTTAAACACCCAATCTTTACAGGAGTTGCTCATTGTACCCATGTGAAACATAATTGCATAGTTTAGTTATAAAGTTTGGCCACATGACTCTTCCATGGCAATGAGAAATTGCTAGCTGTAATGCATCCAATACAAACAACTTCTTGGGTGGTGTAGTGTTCCCCTTCCCAAATGGTAAACTTGATAAGGTAACTCTTACAAGAAGCTTTTGTCATTTTGTAGGCAGATAAATCATACTGGGAGCCACAAATTACCAGTACCCAATAGTGGGAAAGCAGGACTTCTGTCTGAAAGTTGCACTTAAAGAATTAAAACATTGGCTGCATTTTTTTTTTTATAATGGACATTGCATAGCAATATGTGTAACCACCTAAATGAAGTGATCTGTCGGCATAATCTGTAAATTGATGGCATCTGTGGATATGGCAGCAACAGTGTATAGGAAACCGACTGTTTCAGAGTCTAGTTTATAAACCGGTGGTTAGTGCATATCCATGTAATGGTGAACATTTCAACAAATTGTTTAAATCAAAATGTTTCTCTATACACAAAATGCAAAAGGACTTGATATGAATATTTTGGGCAAGTGTACAACTGTGACTTTGATTCTGCCACTTAATGTGGTTGTTCACATAACAAAACATAAGCTGAGTACAGTCTCCTTTTAAAGTTATGATACAATGTTGCCCCTTCATGCAGCTGTCCATATGATAGTAGGATGAAGCTGAAGTGTAGAAAAATATAAAGTTACATTACTGATACTATTCATAGATGCCAATGCGTGTAATGTGACAATAAAACACATCCGTCCATTAAGAATAGCTACTGGCACTTAGATTTGGCTACATGCATAATAAAAGTGGTATTGGTGCTGAAATATTAGTCTAGTGACATGTTAGAATTGGATGTCTTCAACTACAGTACTAGGTATTCCTTTAGTGCCAGATCATGCTGCATTTTACTTAGGGGAATATTTACAAAGTGGTTACTTTGAAGCCCACGTAAATTTTATCTGCCCCTGTGGATAAAATGCTGTGCGCTTATTGAATGGAACTCCCACTTTGAGGTTGTCAACCTCACAGTAGTGTGGATATTCCTTAAACAAAGACCAGCTACAAACCTTTAAGCAGCATACTTTCCTGCCACTTTCTATGCAGAGCTTAGAACCTTTTAAACATACTACAATTTGTTGCAGATAGTTTACTGACCGTTGGGTATATTCAATTGAAGTTGGATCCATTCCGACATTCATTTGTCGGAATGGATCCAACTAGGGCTACTCAATGCGACTTTAAAAAAAAAAAAAAAAAAGTTGAATGGAGATGGGAGAGCAGTGCTACCTCAGAGTAGCCGGAGAATGTTACTGCAGCGTCCAGCCGGCTCCAGCAAGCGAGGTTTCGCTTGCTGGAGCCTGGTGGATGCTGCTGTGAGTGGCGGCTGTGACTCATCCTCCGGCTACATGGCGGCTGCTGTAGCAGAAGCACGCGGATTGGCAGCTATGCCGCCGATCCACGTGCTTTTCGACAAGTCGAATTCCTAGACTTGTCGAATAATTTGGGGTTAGATTGAACAGGTCGGAACCCCTTCAGACCTAAATAAGTCAAACTGCCATCTTTTCGACAGACTGCAGCTTTCGACTTAAATTGAATATACCCCCATGTGATGTACTCTGATTTTGTTGTATTATATTGCATAAGGCCCTCTGCCATTTCTGCCCTGTACTGTTCCTTCTATATGGTGCATCATACACTTACACATGGATGCTAACATGGTGTATATGTTAATTGTACTGTATAATTTGTCCTTTTTATACAGGTCATGAGGATATGGAGTGGCTTTATTGCCAGTACAATAAATACCGGTTTCAGTGGCTCTTTTCTTATTGGCTCTTTGGCCTTTCCAAGTCATGTGCTAGACAACTGCAGAGAATTTACCTGTGGTGGCAAAGGTTTGATAAAAAGAAGGTATCTAGGTGGGGATCTGCAGACTGTGATACAGAGTATCTTGCATCTCTTCATTACATAACAGATGACTTCTGGAATGGAAAGCTGGCCAATGGCGATGAGAATATAGGTAACAACATGTTTACAAAGTCGTGTTCTGGTTGCATTTGATAAGTGTGTGTGTGTGTGTGTGTGTGTGTGTGTGTGTGTGTGTGTGTGTGTGTGTTTTATTTTTTATTTTTTTCTGACTTCAGTCCTGTTGGCATATTGAAAACAGAATGTGAATTCTGAAAACTAGCATGCTGTATCTTATACAACTGAAGCATAACATGTAACCCTTTGAGTATTTGGAGGTTTTTTTCCTGATCAATAGCAACATATAGTATACTGTACTACCAGTTGTTACTCCAAGGGTTAGGCTACACTACCTTTGACTTAATTGTATTTTCTTTTTTCATTCTAACATTGTAAAAACAATGATTATAGTGGGGGAAAAAATGTAAGTGCAATGAATAACAGTGAAACACTTTATATTCTGTTTCCATTATATAGTGAGATTTCAGTGCAATGTTCAAATATGATCCACTGTCCATGATGAAGTAATGCCAATGTAGCCTATTTAAAATAACTTGTTTGTGGAGCTAAAACGGTTAAGAGAATGCACACTGAGTAGCTGGTGTATTCAGAGTATTGTGAGGCGCCTCACTAGTCTGGCTTTATGCTTTCCCATTAATTTTAGGTCTGCTTGCTGTGCTCGGAGTAGCTTTGCAAAGAAAACAAATGTGAATTATTAGCAGAAGCTTTATAAAAAAAATAAGCCTTTGTGCAATGGCAAGCTATGTGGGTGTAAGGGGTGCTATAACCTGGCTTGCCCCTCACATACTAATTGCAAATACAGGAATTGCAAGGGACAAAGCACCTGCATCCATAATAAAAGGTAAAATTAATCAAATGAAGCCATGGGACTGTATGACACGCTGATATTGATTGTGTGTGTGTATATAGATATATATTATCATTTTCTCTTTTTTTTCTTTCTACCCTCTCTCCTTGGCTATACAACTACATGTAGGTATCCAAATTGTGGAGAACTACTTTTCCATGTGCAAATCCCTCTTAGCTTGGATTCTGGGCCGCAAATGGGGAAGATTTAAACAAAAGAAGGTAATTGATTTCTTGTGCAATTAACACTAGTTGTAATGCAATAGCCTTTGATAGCAGCAAGTAGCCTCAATGGGTGGTGCTCAATTCTTTCCACCCCCTTTCTGCTAGCAGGTGTGGTATCATTTCAGCTAGCTACCCCCAGGGTAGTGAGGTGCACTAACCCTTTGCGCAGCTAAACCTGATTACTATGGGCGCGATAACTGGTTTCACTTTAGAAAGGAGATTGGTTGGGATATATCGGAATACTGCCCATAGTGTCCTGCTTAGCTCTGAAAAGATCTAAGACAATCTGAGAGTTGACAGTCTAGCACATACAAACAGTATACTTCCCAGAGGAGGACTTCAGAGCAGATTTGAAGTGCCTTGGAGTAAGGGGACCTGGCATTGCTGGATCTCTGCCTCCAGGCCCTGAGAATTACTATACCTGTCAATTAACCACTGCAAAGCAGCAATTTCATGAAATTATTTTTTAACAAATCACTATGGCAGGCTACTGGAATGATATCTTTAAACTATAAATCATTAGGAGCCTGAAGGAACAATATTTAAGTCTTGTAGTTGCCATGGCAACCACAGGCACATGGTGTCATGAGCTAAGAGGCTTGTATTGCGCCTCTGAGCTATCTGCATTGTGCATTATAGCCTTTTCCAATTCTTCCCCACCATCTTGTGCTGAGAGCTGTGAGTCTGACTGGTAACTCCTCATGAGTCCTCCAGAGAAAATAATAACTTGTAGGACGGCATGCTTCAAAACTACTAAACTTGCTTTGTTATGGGAATTGCTGCTTGAGGTGTCTCCTACCTAGCCCTTTGGATGGTGTCTGTTCAAACTGTTGGTCGCCAAACCACTTGCCCCAGATTATGTATTTTATCCACTTTCCATATGTTACTGAATGGCCTGTTTTTATATTGCCCATGGATATTTGATTAAAAATTCTTTAGTTAAGTAGTGGAAACAGATGCTAAAATCTTTCAGGTCTACAAAGATGCATTAGAAGGGGTGTACCGTGTGCTGAAATCTGAGGCCCAGGTTTCCATGGTTAATCATGACCAGTTTTGGTTGGTAGCTAAAGTTCAGATGTCAAGAATCTGCAGTCTTGAAGAAATTGCTGGCAACTATGTGAATTGGAAGCTAATAGATGCATTGCCGTGCTACAGGTAAGAGCTGTCTATACAGTGTTATCAGTGGTGCACTGTATCTGTGCTTGGAATGTAAAGATCATGATGGCGGATTTGGTACTGCAATGTAGGCTTTGTCAAATGTGGATAAGGAGAATATGACAGTTGGTTTTTGGTGTCTTCAAATATACATCAGATGCAGTTTGAAAATGCACACTGCTGTATGTATGAATATGCAGATCATAGGCTTTATGTAGCTGTTATAAAGTCCAAACGGAGTTCTAAAACTTTGAATGAAACCATTTTTTTTTTTTATTTTTTTTTAGTAGTTTTCAGTTGTAAAAATTGAAAACAAATGTGCAGCATTGTTCCCCAAATACTACACCCACTACTAGACAACCCAGGGTTAGTGTTTACTAAAATAAGGATAGTGGCAGAGTGGACACTGGCTCCAGTCTAGCTAATACATGGCTTCCTCCAATGGGAAGGGCGCACAAGCAGCTTGGCTTTGTGAGTTACTTGCCCAGAAATGCACGGCTCTTACCAAAACATGTTGATCTTAAATTCAAGAAAAGACATTTGGGTTCAAGATATTGCTGTACTAGGGAGATTCTACAAATGCTTCTCTTCTCCAGATTGTTCATGGCCTCTGGAGAGCTAATCTACTTAGAGCAAGTCAAAGGCTTCCTGTTTCGGAAACAACTAGTACACAATTGGATCCTTCAAGAACAGAACTTCTGGGTGAGCAGCCTTCTACCAGAGAGCCTCTTCCATCTATTGGAATATGAAACAAAGCTCTGTGAAGGTAACTTGTACAGCAAAGGCAATGCTTTCTAGCAAATCTTGATCTCGCAGTGGCTTCCAAGCTGTGTTCATTGGCACCCTGGGGTGTGACAGGCTGCTGGTCCAGTACAAAATATTTTTAGGCAATATGATTGGTTACCACCAGAACAGATTTGACCATCCTAAAATGTGGACAGAGAAGCACAGCCCTATCTGACACCACATAAGTTAACCTAAAGATGGTAAGCACAATTTACTTACATTTTTCTGAGTTTCTCAATAAGAAACCTTTGGCCTGGGGGTGAAAAATGCTACTATAAGGGTGCCATGATTCAGAAACTACAGGTCTGTCTAATCTGCTGGCAGCACATGCTTTTCAATATACTTTCATTTGATCCACATTTCAGCTCTTTTGCACCATTTAAATAAAATTGGATTTGCATGCTGTATCTTAGATTACTATGGCCATTAATTGCACCATGGAAAATCTTCAACTATAGATTGGTCACTGCTACACTATATCCATCTTAACTATGATTCAGCCAGAGTAGGTGATGGAACAACTAAACACTGGCTATCTTTAACAGACCATGCGTAGAAAGCCTGTTAGTTGGCCTAATATAATCCAGGCTTTGTTGGTTTACAGTTTGACCTTGTTTGTGATCGTGCTGATGGATTGATTGTGTTATTTATTGTACATTGACTTTATAAAAAAGCAACTTTTTTTTTTTTTCTTTTGTAATAAAAATGTGATCTGGTCTAAAGAAATCGGCCTGTGACATGAGCCTTGCAAATGATGCACTGTATTTGCGAACGTTAGAATACTGGTGCAAAAGTATATTGTATAAAAAGGTACTTTAAACCTTGCCTGGCATACAACTGCTCATACATGAGCACACAGCCTTAATTACACATCTCTGGAGCAGTTCAGTTAGTGTGCTGGGTTTGTTTGGTTACCCAGGCAAGAAAGCTTTGCTTGGCTTTTGTTTTTGTTCTATAAATAGCAACTAAGAAGTAAAGTCTGCCACCATTTAATTTGCACAGCTTGTTGGTATTTGCTTGTATGAGGAGTTGCCTGTATCTATACAACTGCATTGCCCCGATGCAGCAACGTGTACAAATGTCATGATCAGCATGGTGTAAGATTAGTCTGACATTGGCTGAATCTCAGCATATACAGAACTCCTACATTAACCGTGCTTTATTTCTTTTCTTTCAGAGAGACTACACGGTGATACTGTGGGTGCCCACTTAAGCAGATTAATTTGGCTCTATCTGCATTCTGGTCAGCAGCTGTACATGGATGCCATGAAGGGTTTCGTCTATGAATGTGCTTATGCAAGCTATGCATCCCAAATCTACGAGACTGTCAGTCTGGTCCCTTACATTGGTTTTTAACAAACATTATTTTTGTTTTTTATTTTTTTTATATAATTGCACTTTTATGAAAATTTTAATGATCTGACTTCTAGGCTGTTTTAATGCCCATATTTTCTTGTAAAATATGTATAAACGCTGCTAGCTTTAGCTAATAGTGTAATCTTATACTTCAGGACTTGTCGGTTAGGTATACATTTTTAAGACTTTACACTGTGGGACCACTGTGGTATATTACTGCATTCCCCTGCACAATGTAACTTTTTTTTTTTTTTTTTGCTCAATCCCCCATTATACATTTTCTATTGTAATTTACATTTTAGCACCATTTTAAGATGTTTAATCTATAAGGTTCTGATTCATAGGCTACTGCTATCTCAGGTCAATAAATGCCTGGTTATTTAAGCTACATCTTGACATGGTCTTTCTTTACATTGCATAAAGTAGACGGTGACTACCTTGTATTTCTATGTAACAGAGGCCTGACCACTCCAAATCTGCAAAGGCAAGGAATAGCCGTAATCTTAAGTACGAGTCATACTGTACATGTGGCCCTACTACAGGGGATTGGAGGGAACAATATTCTAAACTTCAGTGATGGTTCAAGGAAAATATATGGCCAATATGGAGGTGTTGGCTTTGTTATAATTGCAGCAACTTGTGTTTCATGTTAGATAGCACAATACATCTGTGCCACAGTCTTTCCAGCCTATAGTGTTTGGCCAGTGTCTGATGTATACAGTAGCTCATGCTATTCTACCAGTGCATAAAGTGTAGTCTCTGCAGGGAATGCAGAAAGCTCCTGTTTGAATACTGTATCACATAGTGTTTGACTTTGATTCTACTATAGTGGAACCAATTAACATTACAAACCACCTTCACTGGCTGATGTGTTTTACAGTGTTTCAAACATACACCCTCTGTAGGCAGCAGTGCTAACATTTTGCATCACTCTGTAAAATCTTGATGAGGTCCATAGCAGAAGTGATTGGTGCTCTCTACAGTGCACACTGACCACATGTGTATTCCTAGTGACCACTTTCCTGTAAATTATCACTTGCTAGAAGAGTCAACAGGCCTGCTTTGTCCAGACACCGAACTAGCCCCAGTGCAATTCAAACCTCACTATCGCATCTGCAGTTAGTGGTGGGTTGTGTATCTTGGCCTTTAAATCAAATCATGGCCTAGACCAGTTATTCCGAACATCGGTCCTCAAGGCACACTAATCCATGTTTTCTCTGGCAGGGTCCACAGGTTATCCACAGGATAACATTGTTGCAAATCCGCTGTCGCTTAATCATATCCCAATCGGTCAAAGCTTTTTGGCCTCCCAGCATGCAACGGGCTTGTCCATATATCCCCGCCTCATGGCTCAGGCAAATCAGTTTTTTGTTTGGTGCGGCAGGAGCGGGACCATGGTCAGAGAGCTGCTGGTTTTTAGCAGCCCTAAGCTTTCTTATTTTATTTTTATAGTCTTACTATTTTATTTTTTCTTGAGTGATCTTTCTAAAAAAGTCTTGTACTGTACGTACCTTAATCGCTCCAACAACTCTCTGCTGGGTCGCGACAACGCTAACCCATTACTACAGTGCTGTTTCGGCGGGCATATGTGTCTGATATACTAGCAGGTCCAGCAGACGTTACCAGGCTGTGGCCGGAGCATCGGTTCCGCTTAGAAGGGGAATACGGACTACCAAACAGTCGCTGATGCGGCTGCCACCTCGGGGGCACCAGCACTAGGCCTTAGGGATCATAGGCTCCAGGAATAGTATGAGGCCGCGATCCCTAGGGTTGATGTCAGCAGTGGGGAGTTAGACACTCTCCTGGTCACCCCTCCCCCCGGTTTATGACCTGTTTCCTCAGTGTCTCCCGCCATGAACGGTTTTCCCGCTTCCGTCTGAGACGCTGTATACGAAGGGGACCCAGTCGCAGCATAGGCGGCTGTGTGACTGGTGCGTCTGTGCTCACTATAGATCCATGGAGCAGGAGTGTACACTAGTAGCAGATGGATCCACTCAGCGTTTCCAGATGTATTGATCGGTCCTGGAAGCGGGGTGAGTCTCTGTATCCCACTCTGCTGAGTATGGGTAATACAGCACTAAGTCTATTACCTTTTGAGTACAAATAGTTACGTAAGTGCCTATTGCATATGAGTCTGTATACTATTACTGTTTCTTTCGCTAGGCGTCTGTTACGCACACCAGTGCTAACAGGAGTATACCGGTGTATGAACAGAGAGGGAAGCGAAGCAAACGAACTCACAGACAGTATAACATAACATACACAGGAGGTGATGGAATAACTAATAAACACAAAGTGAACGGAGAAGCCCAAAGGCTCAGGAATTGGGTGTCTCCCTAGTGTCAGGAATGCTCAGATGGAATAGAGCGGACAATGAAGCGATGTGTAGTGATTTAACATGTGGAGCACCTGAAATGATGTTGCTAAGAGCAACAGAAAGAACCCCAAAGGGTTACCAACGGGTGTGGGAATAAACTCCTTGGTCAGAGATAGAAATATAGACACAAGGAGAGTATCCACAATCCTAACCCCCACTTGCAGGGCACAGGTTCAGCTTACTGCCACTAAACTGACACCTGGACGCCCTGCACAGTGAGGGAGGATTAAGCAAGCAGGTCTGAGAGTACAGCCGCAAACCTGCTGGGTTCACAGAATAGCAAAAGAACCCCAGCAGGTCAAACAACTGACTCCAGTCTTACTGCTAGGTCCGGATTGGCAGAATGAAGTACCGAATCCCAAGGCCTATTCGCAGTACCGAATCCCAAGGCCTATTCGCAGTAAGCAACAAGTAAATACAAAGTCACACAGTACTAGCTAACTCTGGAACTGACTAACAAACAAAGATTCCGCAGCATTTGCCTAGCCTGAGAGGATGGTTTATATAGCAGGTGCTGTCCATGCCCCACTCAGACCTCAGACTGTGAGCACAAAACCAGCACCGGATTCCCTGCCGTGCACAGAGCCTGTAACCACTACACAGTAAAAACCTGGACCGGAGTATCAGCTGCGCTCAGGTTACTTCGCTAACACTTGCCTCCCGGTTGCCATGGCGACGTGGCAGCACAGAGCAGGAGATCCTAACAGCGTCTGAATACGGTAGATCTGTTTTAAACATGATTCAGTAATCTGTTCGCTTACATACTTGAAATGTATTTGTAGTTGATGTGCTCATATTGCTTATTATACTTATGTAGAACATGTGACTGACTGCTAGTGCGATTGCTGACTTTACTATATATTCTGTCAGTTCTCTATTCCGGTCCTCAATGCTGGTGCATAGCAGGGTAGGGTCAGATTGTATATCACTTTAAAAAGCTTAAAGTGATTACAGTCACAAATTCTGTTGTAAACTGTGGAAGTGTTGATCATTTATCATGACTAAGAGCGGCAGAGGTGAGGAAGATACACTCACAGCGACACCAACACTCATATCATGTTTGTCTTGCGAAGCTGGGTTAACCTCTCAGGATCTGGTTCAGGATGGTTTGTGTGCAAATTGTTTTAGCTTTCACCAGGGTCTCTTGAAAAATACAGGGCAGACTCAGGTGCAGGTTGATCACCCTTGGCCTATGTTTGCACAGACATCCAGTATAGCTGAACTGATAATCCCAACTCCTGTACCAGGGATAGGTTACACAATTAACCTTTGCATGCAGCTTCCCACCTGTGGTTTATCACTTCCAGCAGCAGTCTCTCAAAAGAAACAGGCTTGATAAGCCAGTGGTAAGTAAATCTTCATCCTCACAGGCTACACATGCTTCAGATGAGGATTCATTGGAGGATGAAAGCTCAAACTCTGGTTCGGCATACGAAGAGGAGGAAGGGCTCAGCTCAGTGGATATAGCTGCATTAATTAAAGCAGTGAAAGCCATTCTATCCTTAGAGGATTCAGCAGAGCCTGTGTTAAAAACAAGGCACCTGTGGTTAAACGTCCCAAAACAGTTAAGACTGAGTTTCCGGGGTCAGATCAGCTGATGGAAATTATGGCAGAGGCTTGGGCTACGCCCAATAAGTTTAGAATTCCTAGGAAATGGCATTCCAATTATCCTCTTCCAGCTGGGGATTGTTTAAAAAGGGAGGTGGCTCCCAAGGTAGCTATGCATGTGATTCGATTAGTGCGAAAATCTACATTACCTCTGCCTTCAACATCATTAAATGATGTCACGGATAGAGTTTCTCCTTTCTTTCTCCCTTCGTCCTCCCGTCCGTCCGTCCGTTCTCCCTCCGTCCGTTCTCCCTCCGTCCGTCCTCCCTCCCTCCTCCCTCCCTCCGTCCTCCCTCCGTCCTCCCTCCCTCCGTCCTCCCTCCTCCCTCCCTCCCTCCGTCCTCCCTCCTCCCTCCCTTCCTCCGTCCTCCCTCCCTCCGTCCTCCCTCCCTCCGTCCTCCCTCCCTCCGTCCTCCCTCCCTCCGTCCTCCCTCCCCCCGCCCTCCCTCCCCCCGCCCTCCCTCCCTCCCCCCTCCCTCCCTCCCTCCGTCCTCCCTCCGTCCGTCCGTCCGTCCTCCCTCCCTCCGTCCTCCCTCCCTCCCTCCCTCCGTCCTCCCTCCCTCCCTCCCTCCGTCCTCCCTCCCTCCCTCCCTCCGTCCTCCCTCCCTCCCCCCTCCCTCCCTCCCTCCGTCCTCCCTCCGTCCGTCCGTCCGTCCTCCCTCCCTCCGTCCTCCCTCCCTCCCTCCCTCCGTCCTCCCTCCCTCCCTCCCTCCGTCCTCCCTCCCTCCCTCCCTCCGTCCTCCCTCCCTCCCTCCGTCCTCCCTCCCTCCCTCCGTCCTCCCTCCCTCCCTCCGTCCTCCCCTCCCTCCCTCCGTCCTCCCCTCCCTCCCTCCGTCCTCCCCTCCCTCCCTCCGTCCTCCCCTCCCTCCCTCCGTCCTCCCCTCCCTCCCTCCGTCCTCCCTCCCTCCGTCCTCCCTCCCTCCGTCCTCCCTCCGTCCGTCCTCCCTCCGTCCGTCCTCAGTCCTAAGACCAGCCAGAGCCGGCCCTAACCAATATCTTGCCCTAGGCAAGATTTTGGCTGGTGCCCCCTAGCACACACTAGTTCTGACCCTGTACTTCTTTCCCAGCACCATTACCCATAACAGTCCTCATTTTGGTGCTCCGACCGCCTATATTTTAAACAGGAACAGTGTGCACATTCAGTGCGCAGCTCAGAACAGGGCATGTTCTTGCTGGGAAGGGGCATGGCCACACAAGAATACCCCCAGTTGAAATTACGTCACTGGGTACTGCAACTTTATTCACATATCATGCAATAGTGTCTCTTATTCATGTTACACCACACAGTAGTGCCCTTTCTATACATTGCCACAAAGTAGTACACCTTATACACGTAATGCCACACATTAGGAATGCCTTTATACACACAATACCGCACAGTAATGTCCCTTACACATATGCCGCACATTAGTAATGCATTTTGTATGCAGATAGATCCGCAGTCACACACAGAATATAGGCATGCTGCATCATTTTTATCAGCAGAAGCTGCTTGTGCCCCATGGCGTTCCAAATGCCCTAGGCATTTGCTTAGTTTGCCTTTTGCCTAGAGCCGGCTCGGAGACCAGCCATGGCTTCAGCTTGGATGGCAAAGGCAGTGGCTGCCAGGGCTGATGTATTGGAGTGGGATTTTTTTAATGGCATCTAGAGAGCAAAAATCCCATATAGCACATCTAAATCAGGCTGCAATGTTCTTGGAAGAAGCAGCATTGGATATGGGTACTATTGCCTCCAGGGCATCTGCTTCCACAATAGCTGCTCGCAGAGCAGTTTGGCTACGTACGTGGAAAGCTGATTCAGAATCTAAGAAGGTTTTGGAATCTTTGCCTTTTTCCGGAGATACTCTTTTTGGTAAAGAGTTGACAGATATTTTAGAGTCAGAAGCAGACTCCAAGAAGGTAAGTTTAAATCCACATACAAATTCAAACCTAGTTTCAGCTTTTTGGTCCTTTCGGTCTCAAGGAAAAGCTAAAGGAAAAAGTGATGGCAGGCAGCCCCAATACAAGAAGTCTGGTATGACTAAAAAGCATTGGGCTACCAGAGGACCGGTTGGTAAAACAGAAAATAAGCCATCCACCTGATGGTGTGGGGATCCCAGGGTAGTGTGGGGGGGGGGCAACTTCAGTTTGCATAGATCTGGCAGCAGTCTACAACAGATGCATGGGTGCAGGAAGCGGTATCTCGAGGTTATGCTTTTGCCTTCAAGAAGCACCCTCCTCGAAGGTGGTGGTTTGGTTTGTTTTTTTGTACCAGCCCGTCTCGGGTAGAGACAAAGGCTAGGGCTTTGCAAGAGGCAGTTCAGAAATTGCTTCAGTCAGGAGTAATCATTCCAGTTCCTCCTGCAGAACGAGGACAGGGTTTTTACTCCAACCTGTTTCTAGTTCAGAAGCCAAATTGGTCATTCCGGCCCATTCTCAATCTCAGTGCTGAACAAATACATTTGGGTACCTCTGTTTCATATGGAGACTTTATGTTCCATCATTTTATCCATGGAGGCAGGGGATTATATGGTATCCCTGGATAGCCGTGATGCTTGCCTACATGTTCCTATAGCACTGTCCCATCAGTGCAATCTAAGGTTTGCTATCCTCAGAAAGCATTTCTGCTGCTGGGTACACTGGGCTTCACAGGGAATGACATTGGGGTGTAGAGTAGGATCTTGATCTGAGGCACCAACAGGCTCAAAGCTTTGACTGTTCCCAGAATGCATAGCGCTGCCTCCTCTATAATCTCACCTCCGTGCGCAGTAGCTCAGTTTTGTAGTTGGTTCCATGCAGTAAGCAGGCATACAACAGGGGGGCTGCTCCAGCAGCCCTGAGATGAAGCTTCTAATGAAAAGCCGCCTGCATGTCGGCGCTGTGCATTTTACAGGACACTTAAGTATTCTACATGTATGCTGACAGTGTTAGTTAAGAGTGCATTTAGTCAGGGTTATATAGTACAAGTACCCTGTGATATCCATCCAGTCTTTACTGTGCATTGTTATATCTATTGAGTTTTAGCTATACTTAGTACTACTTTATTGCTAGTCCAGTGCAGGTTTATTGCATGTCATAATTTCTGCTTTGTGTAATGTGACTGTGTGTGCGCATATAGCTGCTGTGTGACCTCCATTTCGTATATCTCACTCAGATTGCTATCCCTATATTTTATAACCTGAGAGGGCTAAGTGCATCAGGTTTATCATTTAATATACAGTAGGTATTTCACAAGATATACTCTGTATTTTTCGCTGTGATTTATAGTTCCCATATACCTCTTGAATTCCCTGTTTGTGCTGTTACACTGCACAGGGGGTTCTTGTCAGGTATTGTGCTGCTGATATTGTACTGGGTAGCCCTGCATTGAGCTTTCGGATATGTCGGCTACAAGGGGCAACGGAGCTGGGGTGATCCCACATTGTGTGGTAGTGAAGCTGCAGACGCAGCCGAGGGTTTAGGTTCTGGGGCCTCCTTACCCCCCCCCCCCAATGGGATCGTAGCAATAGGGGTTCAAAATGACCCGCCTTGGGCTACTTTTTCCATGCTTTTGAATACGCTGGTAACTAGATTAACGCCCCCTATGGGACCTCCTGTGCCGGTACAACCGCTTATGGTCCCTGCGGTTAACCCACCATGGGCAGATCAACTGTCTGGTTCAATTGCTGTAACTGAGCAATCACGGACTACTCAGAAGTCTAGCCCTCACCCGCCTAAGACCAAGGAGTCCTCTAAGCGGGCCATTACTTCCTCGCAATCCACCAACGTCCCAGACACCTCGTCTGATGAGGATGGCGTTTATACTGACTCCACAGATTCTGATCCTTACGCTTCTGATGTGGAATCTGCTTCACAGGTGGATGTTCCTGATCTGTTGGAGGCTATCAGACTCATTCTTCAAATTACTGATGACCCGGAGCTTGATGCTGCTCCTAAGAAACCGGACAGATTTAAATGTCAGAAAGTGGTTAAACAAGTTTTACCTCATTCTGACCACTTAGTTGACATACGACAGGAGTCCTGGGAAAATCCAGGAAAAAAATTCACACCTCACAAGAAGATGCTGGCTCGCTATCCCCTCGCTGAGGAGCTAAGTAAAAATTGGGAAACACCCCTGCCAGTGGATTCGCAGGTGGCGCGGCTGGTGGTATCCTCAGCTCTGCCAATAACTACCGTCACGTCTCTGAAAGAACCAACAGATTAGCGCGACATGGGCTGCAGAGGCTATTGAAGAGTGGGCTCAGGAGTTGGAAGCGGAGATGTCCAACGCTTTTGATCATGCTAGACAATGCTTATCATATATTGTCACAGCTTCTCATTACATTAAAGAGGCGGCTTTTGATCCGGTATTCTGGCGGCCAAGGCTTCTACTACATCCATACTGACTTGCCGGATTCTATGGTTGCAGTCCTGGTCTGTGGATCTGGACTCTAAGAAAATCCTGGAGGTACTCCCTTTTAAGGGAGACATCCTTTTCAGAGAAGACCTCAACAAGATAGTAGCTGACTTAGCTTTTGCTAAAACAGCTTGTCTACTTAGTACTGCTCCTTCTGTACCGAAGGCTAAGAGTACTTCCTTTCATCCTTCAGGGAAAGCAAAGGGTCAGTCGTACCCGAAACGGGCTCGCACTTCCAAACCCAATAAGCCCAAACGGGCCTGGGCTGCCCGTCAGCCTGTTTCCAAAACTGACACGCCTGCCGCTTGATGGATGGGCCTCCCTCTGGGGGATCCCAGGGATGGGGGGCCGAATTCTAGGGTATACCCGGTAATGGTTGAAGACCACTTCCGATGGCTGGGTACGGGAAGTCGTCACTCGAGGTTACGCCGTATCCTTCAAAAATCGCCCCCCCTCATCGATTTTGCCTGACAAACGTCCCTTATCAGGTGAAGGCAGAAACTCTTCATTCTGTGGTACAGTCCCTCCTGGACACAGGAGTAGTAGTACAGGTGCCTCTAGCTCAGAGAGGCAAGGGGTACTATTCACCGCTGTTCCTAGTCCTGAAACCGAATGGGTCCTCCCGGCCCATGCTCAACCTCAAGTCCTTGAACAAATTTGTGAGGGTTTCCAAGTTTCGTATGGAAACTCTTCGCTCTATTGTTCTGGCATTGGAACCTGGGAATTATATGGTCTCCCTGGACATACAGGATGTTTACCTGCATATACCCATTGCAATGTCGCATCAGCAATACCTGAGGTTTGCGGTTGGCAACCTCCCATTACCAATTTCAGGCGTTACCTTTTGGTTGGACTACGGCTCCGTGAGTCTTCACCAAGGTCATGGCGGTAATGACGGCGGTACTCCGCCGTCAAGGGGTCAGGATCCTACCGTACTTGAACGACTTGTTTATCCTGGCAAATTCCCCAGAAGTTCTCCTACGCCATCTGGATCTGACCATCCAGTTTCTGCAAGCCCACGGGTGGCTCATCAACTGGAAGAAATCTTCCCTGGTCCCTGCTCAGAGCATGGTGCACCTGGGAGCGTTATTGGACACACACAACCAGCGGTTGTTCTGGTCTCGGGAGAAAGTCCTGAAGCTTCAGGACAGGATTCGATGCTTCCTATCTCGTCTGCAAGTGTCGATTTACATTCGGCGATGCAAGTGCTAGGTTTCATGGTATCTGCTTTCGATATGGCGGAGTACGCTCAATTCCATTCCCACCCTCTACAGAAGCTGATTCTTGCCAAATGGGACGGCCTGCCTCACCGGATCAGGTCTCAAATGAACTTAGTGTCTCTGGATGTCTGTCACTGAGCTGGTGGTTTCAGGACCAACGATTGAGCAGGGGTTGTCCCTTCTGTATCTCCAACTGGGTCCTTCTGATGACAGATGCCAGTCTGAGAGGTTGGGGCGTGGTGTTGGAGCAACACTCCCTTCAGGGTCGGTGGACCAAGGAGGAGTCTCTCCTCCTGATAAACATTCTGTAATTGCGGGCGGTGTTCAACTCATTGAACTTGGCCCAGCATTTAATGCAGAACAGACCTGTTCAAGTACAGTTGGACAACGCCACCATGGTGGCTTAAATCAGTCATCAAGGCGGCACTCGAAGCTGCATGGCAATGAGGGAAGTATCACAGATTCTTCAGTGGGCGGAACGCCATCTGCTAGCCATATCGTCAGTATTCATTCCGGTGGTCCTAAACTGGGAAGTGGACTTTCTCAGTCAGGACGTACACGCCGGAGAGTGGATCCTCCATCCAGAAGTGTTTCAACTCCTCGTGGACAGGTGGGGCCTTCCAGATGTGGACCTGATGGCGTCTCAACACAATCTCAAGGTTTCGGTCTTCGGAACAAGGACAAGGGATCCTCTAGCAGCGTTTGTGGATGCACTGGCAATTCCATGGAACTTTCAGCTGCCATACGTGTTCCCTCCGGTGTCACTCCTCCTGCCCAGAGTAATAAGGAAGTTCAAGCAAGAAGGAGGAATTCTACCTCTGATCGCTCCCGCGTGGCCCAGATGACATTGGTTCTCAGACCTTCAGGGTCTTGCGATAGAGCGTCCCCTTCTACTTCCACAGCGCCCAGATCTTCTCGTTCAGGGTCCCTGTATATGTCAGGATTTAGCCTGGTTGGCTTTGATGGCGTGGCTCTTGAAGCTTCCGTCTTGAGGGCCAAAGGATTTTTTGAGGCGGTCATTCAAACCATGTTGAAGGCCCGGAAACCGGATTCTGCTCGGATTTACCGTAGGTTCTGGAATTCTTACTTTGCTTGGTGCGCATCAAACAATCATGACGCTTAAAGTTTGGTACGCCCAAACTTTTGTCCTTTCTACAACAGGGCCTGGACTTGGGTCTTCGTCTGGCCTCCATCCAAGTTCATATTTCTGCCTTGCCAGTTTGGTTCCAGAGAAAAATTGGAACTTTATCTGATGTACATATGCTATCCCCTCACTGCGGAGCTAAGTAAAAATTGGGAAGCACCCCCGCCAGTGGATTCGCAGGTGGCGCGGCTGGTGGTATCCTCGGCTCTGCCCGTAACTACCGTCACATCTCTGAAAGAACCGACGGATAAGCGTGTGGAAGGTTGTTTAAAGGCAATTTACACCCTAGCAGGTGCTGCGCATCGGCCCACCACTGCAGCGACATGGGCTGCAGAGGCTATTGAAGAGTGGGCTAAGGAGTTGGAAGCGGAGATGTCTTCCAACGCTTCTGATCATGCTAGACAATGCTGATCATATATTGTCACAGCTTCTCATTCCATTAAGAGGCGGCTTCTGATGCCGGTATTCTGGCGGCCAAGGCTTCTACTACGTCCATACTGGCTTGCCGGATTCTATGGTTACGGTCCTGGTCTGTGGATCTGGACTCTAAGAAAACCCTGGAGGTACTCCCTTTTAAGGGAGACAACCTTTACGGAGAAGACCTCAACAAGATAGTAGCTGACTTAAGGCCCGTACACACTGGTCGATGTATCGGCCGTTCTCTTGAACGGCCGATACATCGCGGGACTGTCGGCCAGAGTGTACGGGCGATACGTCTGTGAACTCCGTCGTTCACAGACGTATCGCGTCGGCCGCGCAGCACAGCCGACAGCCAATATATCTAACGATATATTGGCCCGTCGCTGTGTGTGTACGGGGCGGTCGTCCGACCGCCCGTACACATGCTGCGGCGGCCGGCGGTGATTGACAGGTGAACTGGGCGGGGGCGCGAGCGCCTGCCCGCCCAGTTCATGACGTCAGTCCCCCGACGGATCGGGCTGTGTGTATGCACAACACACTGCCCGATCCGTACATAGATATATCTGCAGATCAATTGATCTGCAGATATATCTAATAGTGTGTACCCACCTTAAGTCTACATACCTTCCTTCCGTAGTACCCCCCAGCTAGAAAAACTTACTCTGCTCCAACTCTGCAGTCCTTTCGGACAGCGAAATTCAAAGGCAAATCCAAAGGTTCTTCTACAGCCTTCAAAGGAAGAGAGGTAAACCCAGAAAACCAGCAGCTGCAGGTTCTCAGGAACAGATCTCCGGGTCTGCTTCCTCAAAGCCTTCAGCATAACGGTGGTCCCCACTGCCTGGAACACAGGCAGGTGGAAGCTCGTTTATGTTATTTAAGTCACGTTTGGCCAACATCTTGCCAGGAGCCCTGGGTCACAGGCTGGAGTTTCAGGAACTCCCACCTAACAGATTCTTCTTCAAATCCGGCTTACCAGCTTCTCCGGAAGCAAGTATGACTTTACAGGCAGCAATTCAGAAACTGGTACAAACCCAGGTCATTGTTCCAGTTCCACCTCAGAACAAAGGTTATTATTCCAACCTGTTTGGTACTGAAATCGGATGGTTCGGTAAGACCCATTTTAAAGCTCACTAAACCTATATTTACGGGTGTTCAAATTCAAGATGGAGTCTTAGAGCGGTGCTCTCCGGTCCGGAAGCGGGGGAATTCCTGGTCTCTCTGGACATCAAGGATGCCTACCTTCATATTCCGATTTGGCCAAATCATCAGGCTTATCTACGGTTTGCACTACAGGACTGTCACTACCAGTTCCAGGTCCTGCCATTTGGCCTCTCCATGGCACCGAGGGTATTCACCAAGGTAATGGCAGAGATAATGTTTCTCCGCAAGCAGGGAGTGAACCTAATACCGTACCTGGACGACCTGCTGATAAAAGCACCTTCCAGGGAGAAGTTGTTGGATAGCATTGCCCTCTCAACCCAACTACTTCAGGATCACGAATGGATTCTGAACCTACCAAAATCCCACCTTGAACCAACACGAATGCTTCCGTTCCTGGGGATGATACTGGATACTGAGGAGCAGAAGGTATTCCTTCCGTTGCAAAAGGCATTGGTGCTCCAGTTGATGGTGCGGTATGTTCTAAAACCAGCCCGGATATCTGTGCATCTATGCATTCGCCTTCTGGGGAAGATGGTCGCCTCTTACGAGGCTCTGCAGTACGGAAGGTTTCATGCGAGGCCCTTCCAGCTGGATCTGCTGGACAAATGATCCGGATAGCATCTTTACATGCACCAGAGGATACTTCTGTTGCCAAAATCCAGGATTTCTAGGGGAGCAGTTCCAAGGAAAATGGTCAAGGCAAGAAACAATTCTTCCGATCAACATTCTGGAACTCAGGGCCATATACAACGCTCTTTTACTAGCATCGCATCTTCTTCAAGTTCAATCCATTCAGGTTCAGACAGACAATGTGACGGCAGTAACATACATAAACCGACAGGGTGGAACGAAGAGCAGAGCAGCAATATCAGAGGTAACCAGATTTATCCTCTGGGCAAAAAGACACACAGTGGCAATCTTCATTCCGGGAGCAGACAACTGGTAAGCGGACTTCCTCAGCAGACACGACCTCCACCCGGCAGAGCGGGGCCTTCACCCGCAGGTGTTCGAGCCCTTAACACGTTGGTGGGGAATTCCTTAAATAGACATGATGGCATCTTGTCTCAATAAGAAGCTAAAGCAGTATTGTTCCTGGTCAAGGGACCTGCAAGCAGTGGCGGTGGACGCTCTGGTGACTCCATGGGTCTACCAGATGGTTTATGTGTTTTACTCTTTCACTGATCCCAAGAATTCTCAAAAGAATAAAGGGAAAAGGTTCAAGCAATTCTCATTGCTCTGGATTGGCCAAGAAGGGCCTGGTACGCGGGTATACTGGAGATGCTCCTAGAGGACCCGTGGCCTCTACCTCTTCGAGAGCATCTTCTACAACAGGGGCAGTTCGTCTATCAAGACTTACCACGGCTACGTTTGACGGCATGGAAGTTGAGCATCAAATTTTAGCCCGGAAAGGCATTTCGGACAAGGATATGCCAACCCTGATCCAAGCCAGGAAAGGGGCAATGTCTAAACATTACCACCGTATTTGAAAAAAATGTCTCGTGGTGTGAAAACATAAAATTTCCTGCAGTGGAATTTCAACTGGGACGTTTTCTCCTTTTTTTTACAGTCAGGTGTGGCTGTGGGCCTACGTTTTTGGTTCCTTGAAGGTCCAGATTTCAGCCTTATCCACTTTCTTCCAGAAACAATTAGCTTCCCTCCCTGCGGTTCAGACATTCTTGAAGGGGGTTCTGCACATCCAACCGCCCTTTGTGCCTCCCACGGCACCTTGGGATCTTAACATGGTGTTGCAGTTCCTACAATCGGATTGGTTTGAGCCTTTTACAGGAGGTTGACGTAAAGTTTGTTACGTGGAAGACCGTTACACTGTTGGCCTTAGCTTCTGCAAGGCGTGTGTCAGAACTGGGGGCGTTGTCTCACAAAAGCCCCTATTTGATTTTTCATGAAGATAGAGCTGAACTCAGAACTCGTCAGCAATTTCTTCCTAAGGTGGTGTCTGCATTTCATATCAACCAACCTATTGTGGTTCCGGTGCTTACTGACACCTCTGCTACCTCAAAGTACTTGGATGTTGTGAGGGCTTTGAAGATCTATGAAGCGGACAGCTCGTCACAGGAAATCTGACATGCTGTTTGTTATCTATGATCCCAAGAAAATTGGGTGTCCTGCTTCAAAACAGTCTTACTCGCTGGATCAGGCTTACTATCCATTATGCTTATTCATTGGCAGGATCGCTGGTTCCTAAAGTTAGCAGCATAAAGCTGACTATACGATTTTGTGAGATAATATCCACGTATTTAAGTTTGCTGGGTTGCCATCGAAAGGGATATTCAGCCTGTAACAATAGGAGATTTGAATGCGGTACATTTATAGCTATAAATTCCGTTTTATCTGTGTTAATGTTATAGTTTTGAGTAATGGTCATAGGCGCTAGCTTCAGCAAACAGCGTCGGAAGGGAAATAGTAGGATTAGTCTGTCAAGATCACGTTGTAATCTTATGATCTGAGTGTCCCACTACTGTACCCGTGATACTTTTATTTAGTCTAATGTTCGCGGCAAACGGTTCCATGATGAGGGCAAACAATAGAGGAGAAAGGGGGCAGTCTTGACTGGTGCTGTCTTTAATTCGAAAGGGTTCGGATGAAAGGCCATTAACCAAAACAGAAGCCATCAGGTTATGATTAAGGGAATTAACTCCGTGGAGGAAGGCTCCCTCAAATCCCATAGTAGAGAGTGTCTGTGTCAAAAAAGGCCAAGCTACTCCTATCAAAGGCTTTTTCAGAATTGAGCGCCACTACCAAGGCTGACACCGACCAGCTTGTAGCTATGTGGATGAGGTTTATTAACAATCTTGTATTGTCGGATGCTTGCCTATTGGGGATGAAGCCCACCTGGTATGGATGAACTAAGGATGGCAGTATAGGGGCGAGTCGCATGGCAAGAATTTTTAGCAAAAAGTTTGAGATCAACATTTAGGAGAGAGATCGGCCTATAGTTTCCAAGCTCTTTGGGGTCTCTCTGGGGTTTTGGGATGACTATTATGTTGGCCTTGGTGGTGGCATCATTGAGCGAACCGCCCTCTAACAGCAAGTTGAAAAGGGGGCGAAGCATGGGAAGTAGAGGTTCAGTAAATTTTTTTTTTTTTTTTTTTTATAGTAAAGAGCAGTGAACCCGTCAGGGCCTGGTGCCGCAGAGCGGCTTAGTGATTTAATAGCTGTTCGAATTTCCTTATCAGTAATCGTGTAATTAAGAGTCCGAAGCTGAGTCGCAGATAGTTTAGGTAAAGAGCAGGAGTCTAAGTAATGGGCAATAGAGGCCAGATCTGGAGTCATGGTAGCGGGGTTATGGTAGAAGTTATAAAGTGATTCATAAAACTACTGGAATTGTCGCGTCATTACCTGGGGATCATGAGTCGTACTGCCGTTGAGGCATTTTAGTGTGTGAATACGATTACAGGTGCATTAAAAATTTGATGAACCCGCAATAACGTCTTAGCTGCTTTTTTCGACAGTATTTATGACAACTGGCCTTTGAAAGCCAAGATCTTCAAATAAGTGCGGTGTTTGGGGAAACCTGTGATGGAGATTAGTCAAGGAGGCCAAAGAGGTTTCGAGTTCCAATATGCGAGCCCATTACATGTGTTTGTGTGAGGCTGATCAGGGTACCGCAGAGGGTAGCTTTATGGCTTCCCACAGGGTGGGAGGGGGAATATCTGGGGTGGCGTTGGTCCTAAAGAAATCTGTAAGAGCCTTAGTGAGTTCCACAACATTGGACTGTTTTAAAAGGATGGATTCGTTGAGTCGCCATTGGCGGGTAGGTCTTGGATTGAGTTGGGCGGAAATTTCTTACTCCATGGCTAAATGGTGGGACCAGGGTATAGGAAGGGTATGAGCACCAATAAGATTATGGGTAGTGGCGCGATTAATAAAAAATAATCTATCCGAGTATGTAGATCATGAGGGGTGGGGGGGGGGGGGGGGGGAATAGTGCGTATATATGCCAGCAGTGTGGTATTGAACTCTCCATGCATCATATAGATCATTAAGGACAAGTTGAGAGAGAAGCAGCTTAGAAGTTTTAGCATGTTTAGGGGGGGGGGGGCATGGGGGGAGTGAGACCTATCAAGCTTAGAATCTAAGTTGGATATTGTTTGGATGAGAGGGAAGGATGAGGAGCTTTGAGGTGGGTCTCTCGTAGCATGATTATATGAGGTTGACGGCAGGGGAAATATTGAATAGCCATGGCTCGTTTAGTGGGAGAGTTGAGGCTGTTAACATTAAAAGTCAAAACTGACAGCTTCATGGCTAGAAAGACTAGAGAAGGCCACCAAAGAACCAGAGAAATGGAGAGAGGGAGGAAGAGCAGGGAAAGGAGGAAGGTGACCTACTATAGCGGGGACAGGTCTGGGGTGAAAAGAGGGAGTGTTGCTAAGACACGTCCATCTTCTGGAGGCATGGGTGATTAAAGAACTACAAAACACACAAGGTGCGGGGTATGAATAACATACTAGGTAGGTGTGGACATGAGATGAGATGACCTGAGGAAAAGGGCAGAAGCATATACAAATGCGTGGACAATGAAGATGCAATAGCAAATGTAAATCGGCATTACAGGATACACTGGAAGCTAGAAAGAAAGAACAGAGTGAGGAAGTGAAAAACAGAAATGACTGCAGGTGTGGAAGAAACGAAGTTAAATGCATCCCATAATCAGACAACTGGAACAGAGACGGAGGAAAAGAAAAGGGAATCAGCTTGGCGAGACCTAACAGTAAGAGGAAAAAAACACTCGCGTAGCAAACATGGAGGTGAGCAAATGAAGACAAAAACTACAAAAAATATATGGTATACTGTCAGGAGTGCTCCAGCTCCAGAGCCAACTAGAAAGTATGGAACGTTAAAACTTCACAAATAGAACAGTAAGTAAAGATCAAGTTATAACTTTCAGAATCGCTGAACAAAGAACAAGGGATAACTGCTTAGCATCAAAACAGTCAAGCCGTGGTCCAGTCCTGGGATTCTGCCACAGGCTTGTGCGTAGAAGCAGCTTGTTGGCATATTTCTGGAATTTCATCCAGGAGACCATATAGCTTCCGCAGTTCATAGCCTTGGGTTGGGGTCTTAACAGCATGAGTTGTGCCATTTCTAGTAACCAAAAAGCTGGAAAGGGAAGCCCCATTTATGTTTGATAGTGTGGGTTCTCAGAGTCGTAGTGACATTTAGAAGATCCCGCCGTTTCTTAAGTGTCGATGAAGCCCGATTTTGGAACATTTGAAGTTGGGATCCTGAGTAGGAGACAGCCGAGAGTCCTTTAACAGCGACCATGTTCTGCTCTTTTGCTTTAAAATAGTGGAAGCGGAAGATAACGTCCCGTGGAGGGTGGTTTGGGCCGGAGGGCTCTGTGAGCAGGTCCAGGTGTAGGAGAGCATTACAAATATCAGGAACCAGATGGAGAAACAGGCCCTCCAAATAGGCAGGCAGAGAGTTGGCAGATTCCTTTTCCAGAAAGTTGCGTATGCGGATATTGTTCTGCCGGTTGCGATTTTCAAGATGGTCCTTATAGGACTCCAGGTCAGCTCTAAGAACTGTAAATTCCTGGTCCATGATGCACTGTTATTGGCAGATTTCATTCACCTTCTGCTCAAGGATTTCCATTCTGGAGCCAAGATCAGCAAGTTCGGATTTCAAATCTGCCAGGGCTGACCTCACTTCTGATTGAATCGCTTTGGGGACTATAGAAATTTAGCTGGCAGCGGGGCATCGGTAGAAGACATGCCAGCCATATCAGGGGTGCTTATGCTAGTAGGCAGTTGTTTTGGAAGAGTACAGGTTTTTCCCACGCTCTGAGGATACGGGGTTGGGATGGGGCAGGAGCCTTCCGACGCTTTTGTGGCATACCGTGCACGGGATCGTGCACCAGAGCAGAAATGTCCGAATGTAGCAGGACACAGTAAATAGTATGGGGCTCTCCTCAATAATAGAGTAGAATAGTCATGGTTACATGTATACAAACACTGTGGTAGAAACAGACATTAGTGACCGTAACGTGTGTTAGGTCCTTGGTCAGACTCTGGTCATCTCATGAGTCAAGGGGTGAGCATCACAGTGCAAGGCGGGGGGTGGACATATAGTAAATTAGTAGTGGGTAAGGTACCGGGGTGCAGGAGACTGGTGTACAAGTGAGGAGAGGCTTATAAGTGAGGTGAGTAAAGGTGTGCTGAAGACCCTATCTGGCGGTTTCTAGCATCTGACGATGAGCCAACAAAACCTCAAAAAACCTTGCTGGAACAGGTACATCGCCCCTTGGTTACCCAGTAACGGGGGTGTTCCGAACCAGGTGTATACTGAGACAGGAGTGTGAGTGTGAAGGGAAGCTGCAGGTTTACACCAGTAGAGGGACTGTATTCCAGGAGAATAGAAGGGAGTGTCCCCTAGCTCTGCTGATTTATCTCTCCCTGGCTGAGAAATCTGAGGCAGCAAAATAGGTAGACTGGAACCTATAGTATGGTAGGAGAGGATAGGAGCACTGAGGGAGCCAATGGAGGAGCATGCTAGACACATCCGCCACCAGGGCAGAGAGACAGAAGGAAGGACAGGCTGGGGCCGGGAGCCGCCAAGCAGCCACTCACCAGCACAGTGCAGCAGCCAGGAGTCAGCCTGTCTGGTGCTGGACCTCTGGAGAGGGTGGTCCGTTCCAGGGAGGTTGCAGGTGAGAGCCCCTCTGAGTTCAGGCGGAAATAGATAATTCCACCATGCTCCGCACCGACCGCCACTGCTTCCCGGGCCGGAAACGCTACTTGAGGCAGCGGCTTCACCTGGGCGTGTAAGCCGCAACCCGCAGAGACACTACAATTGTGTCTCCCGGCTCGCGGACCTCACCCGCCGGTAGTCAGGGTATCTGGAGGGCTCACCACAGCAGGGGAACACTCAGTCTTGCAGCTAGGAGGTATTAAAGGGCCAGCAGGCCGGGAGCTCACTTAAAGTGCTGCCTCACAGTATGCAGGCTAGGCCACGCCCCCCAGGTCTAGACTTTCATGGACACTAACAGAGCTCTGCAACTAGCACTTAAAGGTAACCATAGTATATTTCTTCAGTAGATTCAAGAGTTCAATTGATCATCTAGTATGGTCAACAAAGACCTGTCTGCCATATCTGGCCATGAAGAGACCCAATTTATTATTATGTGTGTGGGGGGGTTGGTTGGCATCATTGAAAGATTCTGTGGACAGACAAAAATGGGTAGCTATTTCAAACTGTTCTGGTATAACACTGCCATCGGGCTTTGCTTGCAGCTTCGTTCTCAGTATAAGGATATAGAGGAGATTAGTAAATACTGTTCCTACATAAACGTATTAGTTTCCTTTTGTAGACCTTTTAGACACTTGGCTTTTCCTCCAGAATGATGACTTCAGCAGTAGGAGCAAGAAGGGTGCTATTGCTGTATGCACTGCCAGCAGACCTGCAATAAAGAATCTTGCCAAGCACACTCTTGAATCCATTCTTTTTGCAAAAGCTTGTATCAGACTGACCAGGTGGATGACTAAGTAACCTAGTGAAGCAATAGGTAGGAATATATTTTATTGGTGTGTGGGCTTTATTTTTATTTTTTTGGTCCTTGAATGTTTTACTTGTGGGCAATTAGGTATAGCAAAATCTCCATTTCCCATCCCCAGTAGGTCGTCTAGTACAGATGCCAGCAGTCTACTGCAAGGGGTTGGGGGGAGATGCTAGAATTGAAAGCTATTTTAGTTGGCAAGGTGGTTTTGCCAGCTAACCAAGACATCTGGTATACAAAAACTCAGATGACTATCCCTGGTGAAATGAGTAACAAAAGGACGTGCATTGGCAGATACTTCATAAGTTTCAAAGCCTAAAAGTAGCCTATACATCTGTGACACTAAAACTTCAGTTGTCTTCATATTTCTTGACTTGGAACATATTTGTTCTAATTCAAGTTCAGGGGGTAAGTGATGCATAAATGATGAAATGCTATACATTTTTGTGCACACACCTTGTAGTGGCCTATGCATGTAAAGTATGGTTTGACGATGGCAAAATAAAAACAAATGTGGCCGTTGGTAACTACACATCTGTGCAAATAGCCACTGTAGCTAGAAAACATGTGCTGGCTGAACTTGTACCCTAGCTGGTGTGTGCAGCAAGACAAATTATGAGACTTTGATCTGTAGGGGGAGGGAAACCTTAACAGGTGTGTGACAAAAGCAGGGGGCTAGTATAGCTGTTAAGTGTTAAACCTATAGTAATATATCATCCTGAATTTGGCCTATTTTCATAATCTTTATTTTTTATACTAATATACAGTACCAGTCAAAAGTTTTGACACATCATCTCATTCAATGGTTTGTATTTATATTAATTATTTTCTACATTGTTTATTAATACTGAAGACTTCAAAACTCTGAAAGAACACATGGAATTATGTCGTAAACAAAATAGTGTTTAAACAAATCAAAGTATGTTTTATATTTTAGATTCCTCAAAGTAGCCCCCTTTTGCTTTGATGACAGCTTTGTACAGTCTTAGTCATTCTCTCAGTCAGCTTCATGGGATAGTCTCCTGGAATGGTTTTGAATTAACACGTGTGCCTTGTCAAGAGTCAATCTGTGGAATTACTTGCCTTCTTAATGTGTTTGAGACCAGATTTAGTCTCCTGGAATGGTTTTCCAACGTTCTTGAAGGAGTTCCCTGAGGTGCTGAGCACTTGTTGGCTGCTTTTCCTTCACTCTGCGGTCCAACTTATCCCAAACCATCTCAATTGGGTTTAGGTGGGGTGATTGTAGAGGCCAAGTCATCTGACGCAGCACTCCATCACTTTCCTTCTTGGTCAAGTAGCCCTTACATAGCCTGGAGGTGTGTTTGAGGTCTGTGTCTTGTGGAAAAAACAAATGATGGTCCCAGTAAGCGCAAACCAGATGGGATGGCATGGCACTGCAGAATGCTGTGGTAGCCATGCTGGTTAAGTGTGCCTTGAATTTTGAATCAATTACCAACAGTGTCACCAGCAAAGCACCCCCACACCACCACCTCCATGCTTCACAGTGGGAACCACACATGCAGAAAACATCCGCTCACCTTCTCTGAGTCTCACAAAGACACGGAGGTTGGAACCAAAAATCTCAAATTTGGACTCATCAGACCAAAGTACAGATTTCCACTGGTCTAATGTCCATTCCTTGTGTTCCTTGGCCCAAACAATTTTCTTCTTGTTGTTCATCCTCAGTAGTGGCTTCTTCGCAGCAATTCGACCATGAAGACCTGATTCACGCAGTCTCCTCCGAACAGTTGATGTTGAAATTTGTTTGCTACTTGAACTCTGTGAAGAATTTATGTGGGCTTTAATCTGAGGTGCTGTTAAGTTGCGGTTTCTGAGGCTGGTAACTCTTATGAACTTATCCTCTGCAGCAGAGATTACTCTTGGTGTTCCTTTCCTGGGGCGATCCTCATGAGAGCCAGTTTCATCATAGGCGTTTGATGGTTTTTGCAACTGCACTTGATGATGCATTCAAAGTTCTTGAAATTTTCCATATCAATTGACCATGTCTTAAAGTAATGATGGACTGTCGTTTCTCTTTGCTGAGTTGAGTGGTTTGTGCCATAATATGGATTACAACCGTAGTCAAATAGGGGTGTCTACAGTGTACTAACCCTACCTCTGAACAACACAACTGATGGTCTCAAACACATTAAGAAGGCAAGTAATTCCACAGATTGACTCTTGACAAGGCACACCTAATAATTCAAAACCATTCCAGGAGACTACCCCATGAAGCTGATTGAGACAATGATTAATGGGCCCTACACATATAAAGATCCGCCGCCAAGCTGCCTGATGGCGGCGGGGGGCAGTGACGGGGGGAGTGAAGTTTCTTCACTCCCCCCATCACCCGGCTCCATAGCAGTGCAGGCAAATATGGACGAGATCGTCCATATTGGCCTGCATGCACAGCCGACGGGGCACCAGCGATGAATGAGCGCGGGGCCGCGCATCGTTCATATCTTTGAGTGTGGAGACACCAGCGATGAACGGTATCTCGTTCATTAATAAACGAGATCGTTCATATCTTTGAGTGATGTCGGCCAGTGTGTAGGGCCTATAAGAGTGTGCAAAGCTGTCCTCAAAGCAAAAGGGGGCTACTTTGAGGAATCTAAAATATAAAACATACTTTGATTTAACACTATTTTGTTTACAACATAATTCCATATGTATTCTTTCATAGTTTTGAGGTCTTCAGTATTAATCTACAATGTAGAAAATAATTAAACTAAATAAAAACCATTGAATAAGAAGGGGTGTCCAAACTTTTGACTGGTACTATAAATGCATGACTGATTATGCCCAATTTAGTGAAGGATGGTTACCTTTTTTTGGGGTTTCACGGATGTATTTGAACGTAAATGGTTTCAGACTATTTTTGGAAAATTACCACTCAAACCTAGGGAAACTTTATTCCCCTCATGCTTGCTCAGACACTGCCTCCATACTTGGGGGGGCCTAATTCAGAGCTGATCGTAGTAGCAAACGTTTTATAGTCTGCGAAACAATGGCCCTCATTCCGAGTTGTTCGCTCGCAAGCTGCTTATAGCAGCTTTGCACACGCTAAGCCGCCGCCTACTTGGAGTGAATCTTAGCTTATCAAAATTGCGAACGAAAGATTAGCAAAATTGCGAATAGACACTTCTTAGCAGTTTCTGAGTAGCTCCACACTTACTCGGCATCTGCGATCAGTTCAGTCAGTTTCGTTCCTGGTTTGACATCACAAACACACCCAGCGTTCGGCCAGACACTCCTCCGTTTCTCCAGCCACTCCCGCGTTTTTCCCAGAAACTGTAGCGTTTTTTTCGCACACACCCATAAAACGGCCTGTTTCCGCCCAGAAACACCCACTTCCTGTCAATCACATTACGATCACCAGAACGAAGAAAAAACCTCGTAATGCCGTGAGTAAAATACCTAACTGCATAGCAAATTTACTTGGCGCAGTCGCACTGCGGACATTGCGCATGCGCATTAGCAACTAATCTCTCCGTTGCGGAAAAAAAATAACGAGCGAACAACTCGGAATGACCCCCAATGTGCAGTGAAGATGAGGGAGATGTAACATGTGCAGAGAGAGTTAGATTTTGGTGGGGTGTGTTCAAACTGAAATCTCTAAATGGCAGTGTACAAATAACGCAGCCAGTATTTACCCTGCACAGAAACAAAAAACCCACCCAAATCTAAATTTCTCTGCACATGTTATATCTGCCCCACCTGCAGTGCACGTGGTTTTGCCCATTAGAGAAAGATTTTGCTGCTGCAATCAGGTCTGAATCCTTAGTGTATGAGAATGCAAAATGTCAGTTAGCTTGGGCATAAACTGAACTATCCATTTATTGCTGTTCCTCTAGCACAGTGGTTCTCAAACTCGGTCCTCAGGACCCCACACAGTGCATGTTTTGCAGGTAACCCAGCAAGTGCACAGGTGTATTAATTACTCACTGACACATTTTAAAAGGTCCACAGGTGGAGCTAATTATTTCACTTGTGATTCTGTGAGGAGACCTGCTAAACATGCACTGTGTGGGGTCCTGAGGACCGAGTTTGAGAACCTGTGCTCTAGCATGTTCTGTAGTTTTGGCCATTTTATTCTGTAACTTTATTTTACTATAGCCAAATGCCCACTACCTCTTCACATTAAATCTAAAATGTAATTTTATTTTTTTAGTCATTGAATCATTCTTATGGAGAGAAAATTGCTTGTTTGTGTTATTACAGGGCCGTACTGACGGGGAGGTTTCCCCAGAGATGTGTGCTGAGTGATCTAGCACAGACCGCTCAGCACACATCTCTCCCCCCGCTCAGCACAGCGTGATGGGCCAAGCGAGTGAGGGACGGACATGGGGGGCCGATCATTTCACCCAGCGGTGAAATGAGCGACCTGCTAGATTGTGCCGCATGCAGGCCAATCTAGCACTGGCGCTATCGGTGCGGGACCGCACATCGCTGTTGCCAGCATCCCTACACACAGGGCGATGTTCTAAGCAATCTAGTCAGATTGCTTAGAAAATAGCTTAACATCGCTCCGTGTGTATCCCCCTTTAGTCATTCTCATCAATCACTGATCTAGTGGTTCATGCGCTTGATATTCCCAGAACCATGTACAGTAGGGTTAATTTTATTGGAAGCCAATTAATCTGCAGATATGTTTGTGGACGTGGTGGGGGACTGAAATACTGTAGCGAAAATCATGCATACATACAGTATACTCTACATAGGCCCATGGGTAAAGTGAAACCCATGACTGTAGTGCTGTAAGGTAGGAGAGCTATCAGTTAAAAAAGTAAAAATAAAATGGAAGTGAAAACCAAATCCCAGGTAGGGGATGTATACAAAGGGGCTGCCCATCTCAAGCCCTACATCATAGCTATGTGAGAGAGGTTTAGCTGGGCACACTACACAATTATCTAGTAGACCATCTGGCTGGTAGGAATGAAAATCTGCTACTGTATGGGAGCAAATGACAATCAACCATTTACTCCCAAACACTGGAAAACAGACAAAAACAGTTGTTCAGACAACCTGGTTAGCGAAAGGAATTCAGAAAGATGATTCAACTCTTTTCATTCCTGTTGAATGTCATCAAGGACTTGTTTCGCCAACACTATCTTGTGCAGGATAGATCGAGGATGCCATGTGCCGGTTTACAAGGACAGTGCATGAAGTGCCAATGATAAAGGGGCATTCCACAAGGGTGGTGCTGTCCTCCTGAACATTCACACCTCAGACTTTAGCAGATGGATTATGTAAAACAGCAGGATATTATCTTCTAACCATGTACACTGTCGAGTCATGTTACGGCTAAAGCTGGGCATACACTATACACTTATCTGGCAGATAATCTGTGATTGGAATGAAAACCTGGTAATGGATGTGAGCAACTGACACTGGAAAATGGACAAAACATGTTGTTTATACAAATTGGTTAAACCATGGACAATGATAGATTGTCAGTAGCTCTCATCCATTACCAGGTTTTCATTCCAACCACAGATTATCTGACAGATAATTGTATAGTGTATGCCCAATTTAACTCCTACATTTTAGCCCATGAAGTATGTCATGTGTCGTGCACTGGCTTGGTGGATATATAAGGTGTGTGAAAGGCCATCTGCACACATATCTCTTGTCGCTGTCCTGGGTAAAAGGGGCAATTTATCCTAGTTGCAAAAGGGATGATTTTGGGCTTTCGGCCCAAGGATGGCAGAATTTCTGAAACGGCGCAGTTTGTGAACTGTTTGTGTGCTGCTGGGGTGAATGTGTGCCGTGATTGGACAAATGGCATCATTGTGAATAACAGATGTGGAAACTGAGAAGCACCACATGCCATTAGTATGAGAGGTGAATGTCGGCTTCAAAATGAACCTGGGGGCTACCAGATGTGTGTCTAAAACGACAGTACAGCCCGTCTAGCTGATGTCTGTGCTGCACCCGGCGGTTACTCTGGCTACTAGAGGGTGGTCATAATAATGACCACAATAATGCAAGTATTGTGTTGCAGAAACTTGTGGGCCTAATTCAGCATGGATCATTAATATGAGAATTTGCAGTTGTCTGTGAGTAGAAAGGCGCTGCACTGACAAAGAAAATAGACCCCCTGCAAAGTTGTGACTGCCTCGCAGATCGCTATCCACTCGCAGATGCATACGCAAATCCCGGAACATAGAAGAATCTTTGCCATCTGAGCAAATGTAAGTAGGTCTTAGGCTGCCACTAATCTGCGACTGAGCTGGTCTGGAAGTGGTCTTCGCTAAGGTCAGGGACCCTCTCTAAAAACGCCCCTAGGCACGCCTGTATTTTTTCTGGCACACACAGAAAACGTCAGGTTTCCGCCCAGAAACTCCGGATTCCTGTTAGTCAAACAGCGGCTATATTGTGTTTACGATCTGTACGCATTTTCTGTCGCTATTATCCCATGCGCAATGCAAATGCTACACATGCTCAATCATTCGATAATCGCTTGATTTACAAATTCTCTAAGTAGTGATTCATGCTGAGTTAGGCCCTGTGTCCTTTAGACACAAACACATTTTTGGATACAATAAGAAAAAAGGGATACTGGCGCCGGCTGTTTTTCCAAATCTACAGACTATCACAATATGATAAAAATACTATTTATTTCACATTCATAAAATGAGATCTCAAACAATAATAAAAGGTATATCATAAAAACATCTAAGATCATATATGAAAAGACAACTTGTATTCCCTTCAGTGGTTATTTTAACCACAGTATCTGGCTAGGGCTCAATTCCACAATAGCTCACAAGCTCATTTGAATGTAGAGTTCAGATGTAGTTCCCTAGGTATCTCAGTTCATGCGGAGATCCAAATTGCAAAAGGGGAAAGGTCCGAATACTCATGTGCTTGTGTTTGTCAGGGCCGAAACTAGGATTTTTGGAGCCCGGGGCAAGGTAGTAATTTGGCGCCCCCCTATCCATTTCAGAAATGTTCTATCCATCCCCCCCTCCCTCACATACTTAATAAAGGGACAGAAGATGCTGAAGGCCATACAGTAGTACCCTCAATTCAAATTATGCCACACAGTAGAAACCATCTTGTTCACATTACACCAAACGTAGTGCCTCTGATTCACATTGCATCACCTAGTAGTTTCCATATAAATACAATGATTAAGCTCTTTGAAAAATTATTTTGTGTGTCGGACTCCAGCCCACATAAGGTGCAGCACAATGTCTCAGCAGGGAGGCTGACAGTGCACAGGACTATTGGAGGGTGCCAACTTATAACATAGCTACATATCTGGTGAGTCCCAGGGCAGGGAGAACAGGTTGCTAGAGCCTGACCTCAGTGTGCAGCCAGGGTGGGTGGGTGGGCTGGCTGCAGTGGCTGACAGCAGCTCCCTGTCCCCCCCCCCCCTTTATGAAGGTACAGTAGCAGGGACCTCTATGTGGTAGGGTCACACATACCTGCCTCTTCTGCAGGAATCTTCCCGACTGGTTCTCCAGCATTGCTGTTGGTGCATCCTCTGCGCAACACACAGAGACATTACTGCGGCTGGCAAACAAGCTGGGACGGAAGCCGCACTTCCGTGAGAGGACGCCGCAATGGGTCCCCAGATGATCAGCCATGATCACAGGCAGGGATGATGGGGAGGGAGTATGATGAGGAAGGGAGCAACTACAGCTACCCACTCTGCCAACAGAGAAGAGCGAGACAGAAATGGGCGAGCGACAAGGAGAGACAGGAGGGTGGGGATTCCCGTCACCACCACCTCCAGTGGCTACTGCGGGGGAAGAGGAGAAGGGGGCGAGGAAGAGTGAGGGCGGATATTACTGTGTGACACCTCCTGCCCAATGGAGTCCTCCGGTAACACCAGCCCATCCCCCTGTGTGACAGGCGCTGCTGCAGTCTCTGCAGTACCTCCTTTTTTGTGAGCCTGGGGGCATGTTTCTGAAACGCACCGTGCACACAGTGAGCTCCGCGATTCAGTCTCTGCAATTATAGGCTGTGCAGGACAGCGCCCCTTTAAGTCCAGCGCGCGGGTCACATGAACCCCTCCCCCCCCCCCCCTAGTTACGTGTGTTTATAATGTCCAGTGCATGCAAAAAGAGTCCAGAATAATGCCAGAAATGAAGATGAAGGGTTCAACGCTTGTGGTCAAACAGGAGTGTGGCTCAACGCGTTTCACTGGTGCAATAACTGCCAGCTTCCTCAGGATAGTGGTACATCTGTCCGTAGATTATTTGGGGAAAAACAGCTGGTGCCAGTATCCCTTTTTCCTTATTGTATCCACATATTTAGGGGTTTAGACCACCCCCATACAGGCTGCCGCTGACAGCGCACTCTTTAATATTTTTCTTTTTGTACAAACACATTTTTCCCTACACTTTTTAATTGCAAGAAGCGGTATGGCAACAATTTAAGTGATTCAAAAAACTAAATTGAATCATTTTTAATTAAAAATGATTGACCAGTCAAATAACATACGTCTAAAGGGCATAGAAACCATCAGAGCAACAGCTAGAGGAGGGGATAGATTCAATCTTCTTTGCAAAAGGGAAGTCTTCTGGATTTATTCATTAGGTACTTTGTTTCCCTCTGGTTTGAACGAGTCTATTGAACTCAACTATATATCATTTATCATAGTGCCTCTTACCTTCCTCTAACTGCCACCATGTGTCGCACTTTACGCTATATCCCTTGATTGTGCACTGAGTATGCTATGTTGGCTTCAATCTATTTACATTACCATAATTTTCCTTTGTTTCTCCATATAAACATTGTAACATAATTGTCATTCCTTCTTTTCTTTTTTCAGATAATCCTGTTTGAGTCTCCTTTCGCCTTATTTTTGCATTCCTATATTACATTGGTCACCTTGAATCATTAGTTTCAATATTGTCCTAATATCTTCATTGAGTGATTCTATTTGGGAAGATAACCATACTGTATCTGTATTATTGACCACCAGGGAATTAGATCTAAGTTGATCTGATTCCCTTTATGTAAAGAATGTTATATCTACCTTTTATATATACATATATGTTTCAGCTTGTAGCCTGCATTTGGTTATAATTAATATCATATCTAAATATATTATATATATATATATATAATAATGATATATCATAAAATAGTAAAAATGTAATCGTTTGTACTTGGGCTTGAACTCTGGTTTCACTCTGTACCTGTCTCAGCCATCAGTGCACTAAGTTACAGCTCATACCTAGTCATTACTGTGATTGTAGTAATATTTGAAACTGGTCTAATGCTGCTGTTTCATTAAACATTTAAGTTGCCCTGATGCCGTTTTTGATTAGTAAGCTAATAAACTTGTGTCTGTTTTTATACATTGTGTCTAAAGGTATAATTGTATGTATTAAAATGTAATTTTGCAATGTATTATTATCAATTCACCCCCCATTGTTTAGTCATTGAGCACAAAAGTTCTTCTTTAAGCTGCACACCTGCACTTGGTGGATTGGTCAGTAGACCATTTAAATACTGGATCTGTTGGAGACCAATTTGTCCACCCCTCCTGAAGAAACTGCTTTATTGCAATAGTGGAGAAACGCGTAAAGGGTGGAGCTGTAGTTTCTCATCTGGAGACTGCTAACCGGAACCTGCCAGCGCTGTACCAACTTCGTTTTCTTCACCTCCAAGCACTCCACGGCTGTGTATCCCATCCTGGCGGCCAGTCTCTGACAGCCGCACCGCTCTCTTCCACTCTCAAACGCCTAGCCACGGAATGCTGCATCATGGCTGTCCCCTGAGCCCTGTCCCGGTGTATGCACCTTGACAGCTGTCTCATCACCGGAGCTATTTCACAGGGCCATTAACAACTCTCCTATATTTCCATCATCGCACTGTGGGTAACAGCAACCCACCTTCAATATCAGCGCTGATTTGCAACTGGGAGTTTCAGAAAGGGACCCCTACACCGGTGAGCACTGAATTCATACTTATGAGGTGAACATTGTTACAGCACTGATTTAGCCACATTGTGTCATATCAACCACTCCATACCTTGTGGCATTATAGAACTTTACATTGGATATTATCCATTTGAACTTCATTAACTTTAATACTCCGGATGTTATATATATCTACATTAATTGTGCTCTATTTCTCCACGGGAGGTGTTTAGCAGTTTAAATTTTACTGTATATACATATGTTTTTTTTATGTGAATTAAATTTCTCACTTTTCCAATTTATATGCGCTGTCATATCATCCATTATATTGTGGTGATAATCTAGATCACCTACTGGGAGCTGCACATATAATTGTGGGATTGACGTATTAGTGCTCTTGCATGTGGAATTTTTTTTTTTTTTTTAATACAGTTAAAGTTGCGCCCAATCAATATTGTTTCTTTTTATCCCGGTGTTTGCATGACCGACCGCGGCATCTCAAATCTAAGAGTGCTAACAGGTTTGGAGGATAAGTACCCTAACCCTCCCTGGTGGAGGCTACGGATAAATCCAGTGGGACCCCCTCGTGCTTAACCCCCCCCCTTCATGCCTAACACTATCCCTACCCCTGAAGGGACCTTACCCTAATAGCCACCCTCAGGGCAGCCATCAGGGGGGACTGTGGGGACTGGTGTCCCGGGCCCTAACAGAGAGGGGAGCCCAACACTTTCTCCTACCGTCCATACCTGTAGAGCTGCACCAGTCTGTGAATCAACAGCAGTCTGATACCTAAGGATTACTTCTTAAAACAAGTCTTATCTGCGCACCAGCTCTCTGTAAATGGTTCCTGTAGGTCCGCAACGCTCCACCTATATGTAACATCACAATGTATGACATCACATAATGGTGAAGCAGTGCGGCAGAATCTTTTGTTTGGGAGGGAGGGGCCCTGTCTATTTTGTCAGTCCCGGGCCCCATAATTTCTCAAGGCAGCCCTGGCCACCCCGATACTTACTGTTGGGATATCGGCTGTTGGTATCCCAGCACCGGTATTCTGAGTGGTGTCGGGATTCCCACATCGGTCACACACATCCCTTTTTGTGAAGGGTAGTTCTGAGAGTGGCAAATGTCGAAGTAGGGAGATGTGTGAATATTTCAATCACACTTACAAAAATAATCCCACTTTCATAATCTTTTAAGTATCATTCATCTCCTCTCATAGTCATTCAACTGTAATTTCAAGATAACAATTTCTTCTTGAATTATTAAATGTGTAATGAGGTGCTACCACTAACTTGGAAGTAATGGGGGTCATTCCGAGTTGTTCGCTCGGTATATTTTTCTCGCAACGGAGCGATTAGTCGCTAATGCGCATGCGCAATGTCCGCAGTGCGACTGCGCCAAGTAAATTTGCTATGCAGTTAGGTATTTTACTCACAGCATTACGGGGTTTTTTCTTCGTTCTGGTGATCGTAATGTGATTGACAGGAAGTGGGTGTTTCTGGGTGGAAACAGGCCGTTTTATGGGTGTGTGCGAAAAAACGCTACCGTTTCCGGAAAAACGCGGGAGTGGCTGGAGAAACGGGGGAGTGTCTGGGCGAACGCTGGGTGTGTTTGTGACGTCAAACCAGGAACGACAAGCACTGAACTGATCGCAGATGCCGAGTAAGTCTCGAGCTACTCAGAAACTGCTAAGAAGTGTCTATTCGCAATTCTGCTAATCTTTCGATCGCAATTTTGATAAGCTAAGATTCACTCCCAGTAGGCGGCGGCTTAGCGTGTGCAAAGCTGCTAAAAGCAGCTTGCGAGCGAACAACTCGGAATGACCCCCAATATCCCAAAACAAACAAGAAAAAAAGTTTAAAATGTGGTGCACTACTGAGACCCATAGTTTTTTTTTTTTATTTAAATTGTTATATAAATAAAAGTGAAATAATTTTATAACTTAAAATGTCTCCTCCTATTGGAAATCATATCCTAGATCAGAGGTTCCCAAATGTGGTCTTCAAGGCACCCAACGGTCTTGGTTTTAAATGTATCCATGCTTGGCCACAGGTGACTTAATTAGCACCTTAGTCAATTTGATTTAACCATCTGTGCTGAGCCATGGATATACCTAAAACCTGGACTGTTGGGGTGCCTTGAGGACCGTGTTTCGGAACCTCTGTCCTAAGTATTAATGAGAATTTTTGTTCAATATTATCAACACTTAGGGCAGAGGTTCTTAAGGCACCCCAACGGTCCAGGTTTTAAGTGTAACCATGCTTGACCACATGTGACTTAATCAGCAACTCAGTCAATTTGATTTAACCATCTGTGCCATGGATATACATAATTCCTGGACTGTTGGGGAACTTTGAGGATCACGTTTCAGAACCTCTGACTCATATATTCCTATCTCCTTAAACTTTGTGTGAGCCTCACTTGCCTACCTGACCCTCTCCATGAGGGAGAAAATGCTCTGTTCCTGGACTTTCCTGGTAATGTATGATTGCCATCACCTGTGGTGAGCTAGTTAATTGATAAGAAAGGTGTTTCACCACAGGTGATGGCCATCATACATTACCAGGAAAGTGCAGGAACAGAGCATTTTCTCCCTCATGGAGAGGGTCAGGTAGGCAAGTATGGTGTGAGGCTTTATCCGATTGAGGAAAATAATACAGCCCAAATGTAGGTGGACTGTCATAATATTTTATAAGAGAAATTAATAGAGTTAAAGATAATTAGACTGTTAATCTTAACAATAAGTTATACACATTTGTATTCAGCAATATATAATTAGGTTGTTATAACATGACAGTTTATTGTTTCTGTGATAGAATCCTCAACTATTTAATGTTACAGCATTGTAGATCAGAGGACAAAATTGTATTACCTCCGCAGTGAAATTTGTAATCCTCATACACCAGTTAACGCGTTGTCTGATAAAGCAGTACTGATTACTGCCACATAACTGCGAAATCTACACTGAAAATCATGGGTCTTCAACCTGTGGCCCTCCAGCTGCTGTGGAACTACACATTCCAGCATGCCCTGCTACAGTTTTGCTATTAAGGCATGCTAAAATGTCTAGGTCCATTTAAAAGGTGTAAATAGTAACTTTGTTCCATGTTAAATTAATTGTATTTGTAATATTATAATTTTCACATAAACATTTAAACTAGGTACTCACTGTCAGATTTTTTTTTGGGGGGCGGCCCAACAATCGGACAATTTTTCTGGAAATTGTAGGCACCATTATCTGAGTTAAACACTAAAAGATTTTGTTTTTAAAGTTACCAATTTGCTGCCACATCACACTGCATTTGCATATGTCGCCACAAGGAGGATGATTTAGTGAGAGGAAAACATAGGAAATATGGCAGATTATTGAGAACGCACACACACTGCTCAATATTGGGAGATTGTGGACGATATTTTTGGTTTGGGACGATAGACCGTAAAATCAATTGTTCGTGTGTGTGTGGGGGCAAGATTTCCCGAATTATTGGTGAAACGCCGACACGATCGTTAAGACACTATACAATAACTGAACTGGTCGTTCTTCCAATTATTGGCAAATCGGACCAAAAATTGTATAGTGTGCAATTAGTAACACAGATGATATTTCTATGTGAACAACTGAGTTGCTACCTTTACTCAGTGTCCTTGCAGTTTAATTAATGATTTATCACTTAAATATCTATATACTAGTTAACTGCTATCCACTCTATTGTGTCTGCTCATCTCTCTCAAGGTGCATACACACGGTGAGATCCTTGCTGTGCCCGATTTTGAATATGCGATTTCCCTTGAACTCCCCCAGAGCCCAGATAGCACAGATTTTGACTATCTGTACTTTCGATTTTGTCTATGGGGGTAATTCAGACCTGATCGCTGCTGTGCGTTTTCGCACAGTGGGTAATCAGGTCGGTACTGCACATGCACCGCAAAACGCCGGCGCGTGGGACGACTGCACCGGGCATTGGTGCATAGCGACGGGATAGTGCAAAAAAAAACCATTAGCACGAGAGATCGCAAGGTGACTGACAGAAAATAAGATTTTAAACCTACCGGTAAATCTTTTTCTCCTAGTCCGTAGAGGATGCTGGGGACTCCGTAAGGACCGTGGGGTATAGACGGGCTCCGCCGGAGACATGGGCACTATAAAGAACTTTAGAATGGGTGTGTACTGGCTCCTCCCTCTATGCCCCTCCTCCAGACCTCAGTTAGAGAAACTGTGCTCAGAGGAGACGGACAGTACGAGGAAAGGATTTTAGTTAATCTAAGGTCAAGATTCATACCAGCCCACACCATCCACACCGTATAACCTGGAATATACGCAACCAGTTAACAGTATGAACAAAACCGTATCAGCCAACGACTGATCTTAACTGTAACATAACCCTTATGTAAGCAATAACTATATACAAGTCATGCAGAAATATGTCCGCACTGGGACGGGCGCCCAGCATCCTCTACGGACTAGGGGAAAAAGATTTACCGCTAGGTTTAAAATCTTATTTTCTCTTACGTCCTAGAGGATGCTGGGGACTCCGTAAGGACCATGGGGATTATACCAAAGCTCCAAACCGGGCGGGAGAGTGTGGATGACTCTGCAGCACCGATTGAGCAAACATAAGGTCCTCCTCAGCCAGGGTATCAAACTTGTAGAATTTTGCAAAAGTGTTTGAACCCGACCAAGTAGCTGCTCGGCAAAGCTGTAAGGCCGAAATGCCTCGGGCAGCCGCCCAAGAAGAGCCCACCTTCCTAGTGGAATGGGCCTTTACAGAATTTGGGAACGGCAAATCATCCATAGAATGAGCCTGCTGAATCGTGTTACAGATCCAGCGAGCAATAGTCTGCTTAGAAGCAGGAGCGCCAACCTTGTTGCCGCATACAGGACAAACAGAGCTTCTGTTTTCCTAATCTGAGCCCTGACCACATCAAGGGATTTGGAATCCTCCAAGTCTCCCATAGCCACAGGCACCACAATAGGTTGGTTCATATGAAACGATGACACCACCTTAGGCAAAAATTGAGGACGAGTCCTCAACTCTGCTCTATCCTCATGGAAAATGAGATAGGGGCTCTTATGAGATAAGGCCGCCAATTCGGACACCCGCCTTGCCAAGGCCAACAACATGACCACTTTCCAAGTGAGAAACTTTAATTCAACTGTTTGAAGAGGTTCAAACCAGTGAGATTTTAGAAACTGTAAAACCACGTTAAGGTCCCATGGTGCCACTGGGGGCACAAAAGGAGGTTGGATGTGTAGCACTCCCTTTACAAAAGTTTGGACTTCTGGGAGAGAAGCCAATTCCTTCTGGAAGAATATAGATAGGGCCGAAATCTGTACCTTAATGGAGCCTAGCTTTAGGCCCATATCCACTCCTGTCTGTAGAAAGTGGAGAAAACGGCCCAAGTGGAAACCTTCCGTAGGAGCATTCTTGGCTTCACACCAAGATACATACTTCCTCCAGATACGGTGATAATGTGTCTCCATCACTTCCTTCCTAGCCTTTATCAGAGTAGGGATGACTTCTCCCGGAATACCCTTCCCTGCTAGGATTCGGTGTTCAACCGTCATGCCGTCAAACGTAACCGCGGTAAATCTTGGAACACTCAGGGTCCCTGCTGTAACAGGTCCTCCCTGAGAGGAAGAGGCCACGGATCTTCTGTGAGCATCTCCTGAAGATCTGAATACCAGGCCCTTCAAGGCCAATCTGGAACAATGAGTATTGTCTTTACTCTTTTTCGTCTTAAGATTCTCAATATTTTTGAGATGAGAGGAAGAGGAGGGAACACACAGACCGACTGAAACACCCATGGTGTCACCAGGGCGTCCACCGCTACTGCCTGAGGGTCCCTTGACCTGGCACAATACCTCCGAAGCTTCTTGTTGAGGCGTGATGCCATCATGTCTATTTGAGGAAGTCCCCAAAGACTTGTTATCTCTGCAAAGACTTCTTGATGAAGTCCCCACTCTCCTGGATGGAGATCGTGTCTGCTGAGGAAGTCTGCTTCCCAGTTGTCCACTCCCGGAATGAATACCGCTGACAGAGCGCTTACGTGATTTTCTGCCCAGCGCAGAATCCTGGTGGCTTCCGCCATTGCCACTCTGCTCCTTGTCCCGCCTTGGCGGTTTACATGAGCCATGGCTGTGACGTTGTCTGATTGAATCAGAACCGGTAAGTCGCGAAGAAGATTCTCCGCTTGTCGTATGCCGTTGTATATGGCCCTTAATTCCAGTATGTTGATGTGTAGACAAGCTTCCTGGCTTGACCACAGTCCCTGAAAATTCCTTCCTTGTGTGACTGCTCCCCATCCTCTGAGGCTCGCGTCCGTGGTTATCAACCCAGTCTTGAATGCCGAATCTGCGACCCTCTAGAAGGTGAGCACTCTGCAACAACCACAGGAGAGACACCCTGGCCCTGGGGGACAGGCTTATCTTCTGATGTATTTGTAGATGGGACCCCGACCACTTGTCCAGAAGGTCCCACTGAAATGTCCTCGCATGAAACCTGCCGAAGGGGATGGCCTCGTAGGCTGCCACCATTTCCCCCAGAACTCGAGTGCATTGATGAACCGACACTCTTTTTGGTTTTAGCAGGTCTCTGACCATGTTCTGGAGGTCCTGGGCTTTTTCCATTGGGAGAAAAACCCTCTTCTGTTCCGTGTCCAGAATCATACTTAGGAATGATAGTCGAGTCGTTGGAATCAATTGCGACTTTGGACGATTTTAGAATCCAACCGTGCTGTTGTAGTACTCTCAGGGAGAGTGACATGCTTTTCAGCAATTGATCTCTCGATCTCGCTTTTATCAGGAGATCTTCCAAGTACGGGATAATTGTGACTCCCTGCCTGCGCAGGAGCACAATCATCTCCGCCATCACCTTGGGCTTTCCACGGCCCCGAGGATTTTCACCAAACGGCAATGTCTGAAACTGGTAATGACAGTCCTGTACAGCGAATCTCAGGTACTCCTGATGAGGAGGATATATGGGGACATGAAGGTATGCATCCTTTATGTCCAGTGACACCATATAATCCCCCCCTTCCAGATTGGAGATCACTGCCCGGAGTGATTCCATCTTGAATTTGAACCTTTTCAAGTACAGGTTTAGGGATTTCAGATTTAAAATGGGTCTGACCGAGCCATCCGGCTTCGGGACCACGAACAGGGTTGAATAGTACCCTTTTCCCTGTTGGACTAGGGGAACCATGACAATCACTTGCTGTTGACACAGCTTTTGAATTGCAGCTAACACTACTGCCCTCTCTGGGGGAGAAGCTGGCAAAGCCGATTTGAAAAATCGGCGAGGGGGCACCTCTTTGAATTCTAATTCTGGGATACAATTTCCATCGCCCAAGGATCCACGTCTAAAAGAACCCAGACCTGGCTGAAGAGTCGAAGACGTGCCCCCACCGGTGCGGACTCCCTCAGTGGAGCCCCAGCGTCATGCGGTGGATTTAGTAGAAGCCGGGGAGGACTTCTGTTCCTGGGAGCTAGCCCGAATCAGGCGTTCTTTTCCCTCTACCCTTACCTCTGGCGAGGAAGGATGAGCCCCGACCTCTTCTGGACTTATGCGACCGAAAAGGACTGCATCTGATATTGTGGAGTTTTCTTTTGCTGTGGGGGAACAAAAGGCAAAAAAGTAGATTTACCCGCGGTAGCTGTGGAAACCAGGTCCGCGAGACCTTCCCCAAATAAAACTTCACCTTTGTAAGGTAAAACCTCCATATGCTTCTTTGAGTCGGCATCCCCCGTCCATTGGTGGGTCCACAGGGCTCGCCTAGCAGAAATCGCCATGGCGTTAACTCCTGAACCTAGCAGCCCAACGTCTCTGAGCGTCTCTCATATATAAGACTGCGTCTTTAATGTGACCTAAGGTCAATAAAATGGTATCCCTATCTAGGGTCTCAATGTCAGCGGACAAGGTATCTGTCCAAGCTGCATCCGCGCTACATACCCATGCCGATGCTATTGCCGGTCTGAGTAAAGCCCCCGTATGTGTATAAATAGATTTTAAAGTAGTTTCCTGTCTGCGATCAGCAGGATCCTTGAGGGCTGCCGTGTTGGGAGACGGTAGCGCCACCTTCTTGGACAAGCGCGTTAAAGCCTTGTCCACCCTGGGCGAGGATTCCCACTGTACCCTGTCCTGTGCAGGGAAAGGATACGCCATAAGAATCCTCTTGGGAATCTGCAGTTTTTTGTCTGGAGTTTCCCAAGCTTTTTCAAATAACTCGTTCAGCTCATGAGATGGGGGAAAGGTTACCTCAGGTTTCTTTTCTTTATACATACGCACCCTCGTGTCAGGGACAAAGGGGTCATCTGTGATATGCAAAACCTCTTTTATTGCAATAATCATATAATGAATACTTTTGGCCACCCTTGGGTGTAACCTCGCATCATCGTAGTCGACACTGGAGTCAGAATCCGTGTCGGTATCAGTGTCTGCTATTTGGGATAGAGAACGTTTTTAAGACCCTGAAGGGCCCTGTGACACATTTAAAGCCATGGATTGACTCCCTGTTTTTTCCCTGGACTCTGCTTTGTCCAACCTCTTATGCAATAAGGTCACATTTGCATTTATAACATTCCACATGTCCAACCAATCAGGTGTCGGCGTTGCCGACGGAGACACCACAATCACCTGCTCCATCTCCTCCTTAGATGAGCCTTCCGCTTCAGACATGCCGACACACTCGTACCGACACCCCCCCACACACAGGGATATTTATCTGGAGATAGTCCCCCAATAAGGCCCTTAGGAGAGACAGAGAGAGAGTATGCCAGCACACACCCAGCGCCAACTGACACTGGAAAACAAAATCCCAGAATATATAGAGCGTTTTTATATAATTATGTATAATACACTCACTGCGCCTCACAAGTGCCCCCCCCCCCTCTTTTTTGCCCTGTGTCACCGTGTTCAGCAGGGGAGAGTCCGGGGAGCCAGCGTCTCTGCAGTTCTCTGTGGAGAAAATGGCGCTGGTTAGTGCTGTGGGACCAAGCTCCGCCCCCTCGGTCCCGCTCAATTTTACAATACTGGTGGGGGATTTATATAACCACTGCCTCCGCAGCCTATAATACTCCTATGCCAGCCTTAGAGGTTTATATTGCTGCCCAGGGCGCCCCCCCTGCGCCCTGCACCCATCCGTGCCTGCTAGTGTGTGTTGTGTGGGAGCAATGGCACGCAGCGTTACCGCTGTGCGCTTACCTCAGGGAAGATCTGAAGTCTTCTGCCGCCTTGAAGTCTTCTTTTCTTCTTATACTCACCCGGCTTCTATCTTCCGGCTCTGCGAGGAGGACGGCAGCGCGGCTCTGGGACGAACAGCGAGGGGAGACCTGCGTTCCGACTCCCTCTAGAGCTAATGGTGTCCAGTAGCCTAAGAAGCAGAGCCTATCACTTAAGTAGGTCTGCTTCTCTCTTCTCAGTCCCACGATACAGGGAGCCTGTTGCCAGCAGTGCTCCCTGAAAATAAAAAACCTAACAAAATTCTTTTTTTTTCAGAGAAACTCAGGAGAGCTCCCTGTAATGCACCCAGTCTCCTCTGGGCACATGATCTAACTGAGGTCTGGAGGAGGGGCATAGAGGGAGGAGCCAGTACACACCCATTCTAAAGTTCTTTATAGTACCCATGTCTCCTGCGGAGCCCGTCTATACCCCATGGTCCTTACGGAGTCCCCAGCATCCTCTAGGACGTCAGAGAAAGAGGCCATTTGGGGGTGGCAACTGACCGTTTTGTATGAGTGACCGGGAAAATGCAGGAGGTACCAGGTGTTTGGAGGGAGGGTTTGTGACGTCAGCTCTGGCCCCTATCATCGCAGCGGCTGAGTGAGTCCTGGGCTATGCAGAGACTGCACAAACTGATGTTTGTGCAGCTCTGCTACAAATGCGAATGTACACACAATACCATCCCCCTGTAGTCGGCGACTACCTGATCGCAGGGCTCCAAAAAACGCACCTTAGTGATCAGGTCTGAATTACCCCGTGTACAATTTTTACTAAGTGCCAATTTCGACTATACTTTGTACTAGATAGTACACTAGATAATAAAGATTGATTTGCCTGCACAGTCTATCTAGACTTGCGATACTGACCCCAGGGCCGTAACTAGGTGTGTGCCAGTGGTGCCTGGCACACAGCGCATCATCACTGGGGGCGCAGTACCGCCGGCAACACTATAGTTACATGCCGCAATGTGTGTCCACATTGTACAGATGCTAAGCGATGTACGACTCCCGCAGTCTGTGCTACTCTTTGTGCCATCCCTCTACCGCCTGACCATCCCATCCCTCCTCCCCCCCAGTGGAGGTTACAGTGAGCTGCGGGCAGCAATGCCTGATCCCTCCCCAGCAGCCGGCCCTGATCACCTCCACCCTCGCTCGGTGAGCCGCGGCGCTGGCAGCAATGCCCGATCCCTCAGCAGCTGGCCCTGATCACCTCCTCCCCCACTCGGTGAGCTGCGGCGCAGGCAGCAATGCCCGATCCCTCCCGAACAGCCATCCCTGATCACCCCCTCCCTCCTTCCCCCGCTCGGTGAGCCACAGCATGGGCAGCAATGCCCGATCCCTCCTCAGCAGCCGGCCCTGATCACCTCCTCCCCCGCTCAGTGAGCTGCCGCGCAGGCAGCAATGCCCGATCCCTCCCGAACAGCCGTCCCTGATCACCCCCTCCCCCGCTCAGTGAGCCATGTCACGGGCAGCAATGCCCGATCCCTCCCCAGCAGCCGGCCCTAATCACCCCCTTCCTCCTCCCCCGCACAGTGAGCCATCGCGGGGGAGGAGGAGTGATCAGCAGTGCTCGATCCCACAGTCCACCTTTACCATGCAGCCTGAGCGTCCCACAGATTTCAGTTCAGCCTGACAGGCGATGTAGCTGCTATGGGGCCTGGACTGTTTACAGGTCCTGCCGCTCCCTTGCACCCAGACAACTGTAGTGTCTTCCAGTGCCGGTCCTTAAGCCCCTGCCAGCTATCCACGGAGCTCAATGCTTCATGCGGCAGAGTTCACACTACCTGAGCACGGAATCTCGGATTTCCACCCCTGTAGATGACCTGCCACCTGCTCAGGACCTAGGTGAGTGCCCTGCCATAATGAGTAAAAAGGGGACTCTGCCTGCCATAATGTGTAAAAAGGGGACTCTGCCTGCCATAATGTGTAAAAAGGGGACACAGCCTGCCATAATGTGTAAAAAGGGGACTCTGCCTGCCATAATGTGTAAAAAGGGGACTCTACCTGCCATAATGTGTAAAAAAGGGACTCTGCCTGGCGTAATGTGTAAATGGGGACTCTGCCTGGCGTAATGTGTAAATGGGGACTCTGCCTGGCGTAATGTGTAAATGGGGACTCTGCCTGGCATAATGTGTAAATGGGGACTCTGCCTGGCATAATGTGTAAAAGGGATCTACTTGGTGTAATGTGTGTAAGTGGTGCTACTGTGTGGCATAATTTGAATAACAGACTACTGTGCAGCATAATATGAATTGGTATTATTTTGTGGCCACCCCCCTTCCCAATGAAGGCACACCCCTATATTTTTGATGGCGCGCACTGGCCCTATTCTAAATATAGGGGGGGGGGGCACCGATGCTGCTTCTTGCACACAGCACTAAAATGTCTAGTTACGGCACTGACTGACCCCACGGGAGTGCGCATCGGTATCGCAAGCTACCTGACACCTTGAGATATGCACTAACTTTCCTTAAGCTTCTGACTATATGGAGCCCGTCCCTGTGATGTGCGGAGTGTGCATGCGGGCCTTCTGCACATACGTGGTCACCTGATCGCAATGCATAGGGGTAATTTCCAGCGGAGGGTTCCTGGGGAACCCAGCCAGAACTACAGACTGTGATGTGTAGCCCATAGGCTACAACGGGCTACCGCAATTCCATTCCCGATATTGGTAAATCTGGCAGTATGGGGGATGCGGCTGCGGGTGAAAATGGATGGATCACAGCACGTCTCTTTTTATCATTCATTTAGCGGAAACTTATTTGCAGCTAGCCCCCCGAAAAATGGGGATTTTCGGGGACATAGCCGCAAATACTGTTTGATAAATGGGCTCCTGTAATATAAAAAATCCTCACTCAATTGCCCCCTAATTGCAATCCGCTAGTTGTCCAAAGTATAGCAGCTTTTCAATAGAAATGACATTGGAAACATTCCTAACATTCGCCTGGGATGCCCTGAAAAGCGTATAGGCGTTGCTATGGCCACTGTCAATTGAAATGTTGTTAGGAATGTTTCCGATGTAATATCTATTGAAAAGCCCACCCTGTATGGCTGCTCTGTGTTTACAGCCGTGGAGGGGTTGTGGCAGTCAAGTCAGGCTGGTCAGTGGATATAGTCCAAGTGGGACTGTGGCTGCCAAGGAGCTCAGTGGCCCGAGGACAGTGGGAGCCAAGAGGCTGCTGTGTATACCTGCAGAATGCAGGTAGGTCCTTGAGACTCTGAAGCTTGGTTAGTGTGGCAGCAAACCAGGCTCTGAGGCCAGAATCCATACACACAGGATGTAGGGAGGACCGAGAGATTTTATATGAAGTTTTAGTTATATGAAAAATTGTCCACACCCCCTATACCCTGGCTGGTCCAGCATTCTGTGAGTAGTCTTAGAACAATATACATGGATAAATTCATCCAGGCTTGTAAGGAAACATAATATTAGAACTTGTTCAAGTTTGTATGTGCCTACTGTCAAACATTGAAAAGTAAAATGTAGAAATAATTTACAACTATAGTAGCTTGAAGTTGATCAGGCAATGTTTTATAGTATATTTAATTTCTTTAACAACACTGAACTTCGAACTGTGAATTTAAAGGCAGTACCGCTGCAACATTTCACCCAGATTGAACTGAACAATTATTCCTCAATCCAACCAGAATCTATCTAGTCATAGGTGTGTTTTAAATAGAAGACAAAAACCAGAGTTCCTCTATAGAAGGCAAATCAGTCAGTTGAGATTCTGTTTAAAAGAAACATTCTCAGACTCTGGCCTTGTAAAAATGGATGTTATATTAAAGCGTTTATTGTGTCGTCTCAAAGCCAATTAAATGCACTTTAACGTTGATAGTCCCAAAAATAATGTACATGAATAGACCTCTACATACCAATTTTTTGACAAGGGTTCACTTTGCAGGCAGTTTAAATAAATAAATTCTAAGTAGAGTACAGAAGCATTCTCTGCAAAATAATGGAGCACTGTGGGAACTATCATTAAGCACATAGTACATGATTCTGCAGGGATGCTTTGTCTATACTTCAACTAGTGCTCATTTCCAATGACCCTATGTATGAGACCTAATGCACTATGGGGGAGATGTATCAAACCTTGGAGGGAGATACTGTAGAGAGACGGAAGAGAAAGTACCAAGCAATCAGCACCTAATTGTCATGTTACAGGCTGTGTTTGAAAAATGTCAGAAGCGATTTAGCTGGTACGTTCTCTCTTTCCACTTTATCTCTCTGATGCTTGATACATATCCCCCTATGAGAGATGAGATACAGACTGCAAATCTGTCCACAATGGACAAGTGAAAAGCTACCTGGGCTGAATGTAAGAATATGTCCTGCAAAACGAACCCTCTTTCTCGATTTTAGCATGGGGCTTGGAGTGAGGGGGCTGGGGATACTAGTCCACCAGCTCAGTACTTCAGAGCAAGCGTGGGGACTGGTATATTATTATTATCCTTTATTTATATGGTGCCACAAGGGTTCCGCAGCGCCCAATTACAGAGTACATATGCACATAATCAAAACAGGAAAACAGTGACTTACAGTTGAAGACAGTATAGGACAAGTACAGGGTAACTAAGCATAACTACACCAGTAGACGACATAGAGATAAGTTTCAAGGTGGCCAAAAAACTGGGATTTGGGCAGTTGAAGATTATTAAAGTAAGAAAAGGATAAGCACATGAGGGAAGAGGGTCCTGCTCGTGAGAGCTTACATTCCAAAGGGGAGGGGCAGACAGACAGGGGTGGCACAGATGGGGTAGACCAAGCATGGGACAGGGGGTTAGGATGAGATTTGGCTGGGTTTGGTAAAGAAGTGGGTCTTAAGAGCCCGTTTGAAGTTCTGTAGAGAGGTGGAGAGTCTGAGGGGGGAGAGGTAAAGAATTCCAGAGGAAGGGAGCAGCACGTGAAAAATCTTGGAGATAGGAGTGGGAGGAAGTAATCAGAAGACAGGAGAGCCGGCGTGCATTAGCAGAGCGAAGAGGACGGGTGGGAGTGTAAAGGGAGATAAGGTCAGAGATGTAAATGGAGAGGAGTGGGTGAGGGCTTTGTAAGTGAGTGTGAGAAGTTTGAATTGGATTCTGAAAAGGAAGGGAAGCCAGTGAAGGGCTTGTAGGAGAGGGGAGGTGGATGTAGTGCGTTTGGTGAGGAAGATAAGCCGGGCTGCAGCATTGAGGATAGATTGGAGGGGAGAGAGGTAATTGTCAGGAAGGCCAGTTAGTAAGAGATTACAGTAGTCCAGTCTGGAAATAATGAGTGAGTGAATAATATGGCCATTGAAGCTCTGTTTGTGCTGTCAGCTAGTGCATTTTATTTTTATTTACATATTGTGAAAAGTCCCAGTGCACTACTATGTGATTCTCTATTTATTGCCTCATGGCCTTTTTAATCTTTCACAAGTTCCCTTTCTGTCCTGTTACACTGAAACTCTGCCGATTGTCCTTCCATTCATCTCATGATTCTGTCACCTGCCTCTTTTGTTATTTGTTGCATTCACCTCAAGGGCAAAGAATGAATACAGTTGCTTTTGTACTCTGACTTATCAGATGACACTGCCGACTGCCTGTGCATCAAACAAGATATAAATTCATTGGAGGATTAGAAAATATGATGAAGCATAAATTATCTTGTTGTTTTTTTTGCCTTCTGGCAGCTGAAATCAATTGCTTGCACTTCTGCCCCATTGTGTTGTGAATGCAACACTAGACTTGAGTTACTGATCTCTCATCATGTTCTCTCTCTGATCAAAGGCTGAGACTGACCTGGCTGCCCCAGAAACATGCCTAAATATCCTGTTTCCTAATAAAGAAGCGTTTCTTTCTCTTACATTGGAAATAATGGAATATATTGTACAAAGATAATCACCGAAAAGGAGTTCATCATAGATCTACTGCAATTCTCTGGACAGATTATACTGCATATAAAAGATGGTTTTTTTAGGATACATTTAATGCAGTTTTTTTTTCTTTGTAAGCAGAAAAGTGACTAGTAGTTACCTTAAGAACAGCAGAAGTTCATGTACACATAATTAGATGGCAATGTTATTTTATTCTAAGATGCTTACACTGTATATCTTCCTACCAAACAAAGTATTATTAGAAGGGAGTGTTTGTTCTACAGATCTCTCTATATTTCCAAATATTATTTACAGCACATGCATATTCTGAGGTGTCGCATTTAGGGGGTAATTCCAAGTTGATTGCAGCAGGAAATTTTTTAGCAGTTGGGCAAAACCATGTGCACTGCAGGGGGGGGGCATATATTACATGTGCAGAGATAGATAGATTTGGGTGTGGTGAGTTCAATCTGCAATCTAAATTGCAGTGTAAAAATAAAGCAGCCAGTATTGACCCTGCACAGAAACAAAATAACCCACCCAAATCTAACTCTCTCTGCAAATGTTATATCTGCCCCCCTGCAGTGCACATGGTTTTGCCCAACTGCTAAAAAATTTCCTGCTGCGATCAACTTGGAATTACCCCCACAGTTTCAAAAAGTTGCATGAAAATGCACCCGATACAAAACGAGTTAAAACACTACACAAACCGACTCAAATACGAATATTAGTAAATATTGGCCTTATTGAATTTGGACAAACTTTGCAGATCTGGGCAATTGTGAGTCTGGTACATTTCAGCCACTTCTCTGTGTGAAATGGGAGTAACTCAGTGGCAACTGGGCATTCACATGGAAGAGAACCATCTTCTCGATGCTTGTAGCAAGAGTTGTATTGTGTCCTATTCTGAGTTGTGATTATGCAGAGGGGATAATTACTTCTGCCAGCATACTGTAGGATAGGTGGAATCCTAGTTATGATGACTGGGTCTGTGAAGGAAGACATGCGGTGGCACAGTGAAGACACATAAATAGTCGCATTAGCTTTCCGTACCCAAAATATACACATTGCTAATGCAGCCATATACAGAGCCTTATATGGCTCAGAAATAGGCCCATTATGTATTGGTAACTACAAAATAAATAAATGAATGATGTGTAAGAGGGCGGCGATACGTGTGGTGGTGACTGCTGCCGTGCAGGTGTAGTTTCGGTACTCACCAGGCGCCGCTCTCTCTCACCTTCAGGTACCGGAACCTTCAACGGACCTGGCAATCTTCAGTCGGATCCGGACACGGCAATTCCCTCTCGGAGCTGACAGACGAACGAGCTGAGGAGAAAATAGTCTACCTTAAGGGGGGTATCAACCCTTCTTTCACAGGAAAAGGGGATACCCCAGGGGTGACGGCGACCTTCACCGGTTGGGTGAAAGGTCATCACTGGCACAAAGCCTCAGCCACCTAGAAGTCACACACTCGCGCATAGTGTGATGAAGGGGTTCTCACGTCCGTGAGCAAACCCCTATTCCGGCGCTCGGGGACAGACAAAGGGACAAACGTACACAGATGCTACTCACCGTCAGTTCCGCACTGCGAACGTCTTCTTCTCTTACAGGTACCTGTAAGGAGGCAAACAAACAAGCAAACAGCCGTGCAGGGCCTAACTCTAACCTAGTGTCACACCCCTATACTAACAACAACGGCAGAGCCCTCAAACCAGCTCTGTGGGTGTGGTGCAACAAAACTAAACACAGACTTAACAAGCTCACACTTTGCCCTGCACGGTAACAACATATCCAATCACAATCCACAGCGCAAGCAACTACCACGGTGCTGTCCCTTTAAGTACCTGAATCAGAACACCAGGTAGTGGGGGCTGCACAGCTCACCCACATCCCGTACTCTCTTACCAGGGGCTCAGGCCGAGCGGGCCTGCATGCCTAAACACCTTGGGGTGGACTGGGCCTAGTGCCACCTTTATTCACATTCGGGTGAACCGCTTATTTATTGGGCCTAGCGCCCCCTATTTGCGCACGTTGGGTGACCTGGGCCTAGTACCCAGCGTCACCTTATATTAACCTAATTGGCCAACATACACTAGGGCCTAATGCCCTCTAATGCCCCACAGGCCTATTGCCGATGTCTAGCGGCGCCGCCATCGCTTTGCCGCGTCCAGCCGCCACTGGACATCTTCTTCCCCGAGCCTGGAGTCTTCTGGCCTCTTCCGCGGCCACCCGAGCTCTTCAGCGCTCTTCCGCGCGCCCTCCGTCTTCGGCTCCCGCCCGGCGTCTTCTGCTATCGCGCTCCCGCGCGCGGTCCTCTTCTTTGGTTCCCGCCCGGCGTCTGACGTCTGATGCCGGGGGCGGGGCCCATGACACGGCGAGCGCCGATTGGCTCGCCGCGCCCGCCCCCGATTGGCCGGCGCCCCGCGAGCCGCGATTGGGTCGCGGACGGCGCCGGATTTGAAAAGCCGCGGGCGGCGCTTTTGTTTGGCGGCCAGAATGGCGCCAAGTTTAAAGCGCCGCTGCCGCGCCGCTACCCGCCGCTGATGACAGCCTGGTGCAGGTAAACGTCTGATCCCTGCACCAGACACCCGCCGCTGCTGTATACCCAGCGCTGGGGACAGACAAGCTGCCCCAGCGCTGTCCACCCTTGCGCTCTGCAGGGGACACAGATCCCCTGCACCCTGCAGTGCTGATGTGCCTGGGACACAGGGCACATCTCCACATTTCCCCCCCTTTTTCCTTGGTAGTCCCTACAAAGGTCTCCACGACGTCCATTGTCCGCGGGTCAGGGAATTCCGAGGTCCCTCCGGCGAGGTTGTGTTCGAGGGCCCAGCCCGAACAGACTGTAACCCCACCTCCTTCCTCCACCGGTACCGGATTCCTCCTCTTCGTTCCTCCTGACCTCCATCGGTGGATCCTCTGGGGGAGTGGCACCTCCTCACGGTCGCTTGACGGGGCCCACCAAGGGGAATCTTCCTCCACGGGGACAACAGTCACCCACTCTTGACCTCCCATGTCGTCTGTGGCACCGTCCCTGTCTTCAGGGTGTGGTACCGACCACCACCCAACAGCAGAATCCTCCGGGGCATCCGTTTCCTCCTGGGCAACAACCACCATCTGTCGCATCTCCTCGTGGGGCATCTCCAAAGATCCCATGTCTTCCTCTGGAACGGGTCCTCCCACGGCATCACGATCCTCTCCCCGTACGTCCGTCCATTTCGGCACTTCCGGCAGGTATCCTTGCTCCAGGACTATCTCCTCCTCTTCACGGAGGGCATTCAACTGGGAGCACGACTCCACCCGATCCTGCCAGTCACTCTCGTCGGCGCTTCCGATGCCAGAGTCGTCCTCCATCTGTTCTTGGAGGGATTCGTCGGCGGACAGCTCACCGTAGTCCGAGTCCTCCTCCACCGATACCTGGACTAGGGGATTATTTTCCTCCTCAGCATACTTGGTCCCTTCCGCTGGCATCTTTACTTCCTCAGCATACTCCTTCGCTTCTGCTGGCATCTTTACTTCCTCAGCGTACTCCTTCGCTTCCGCTGGCATCTTTACTTCCTCAGCGTACTCCTTCGCTTCCGCTGGCATCTCTTGGTACCCAGGACACACCTGTTCCACACGTCCTAGTCGTGGACAGTTCCAACGCGGGGAGATTCCGGACGTCCCTGTCACTGGGTCTTCACGCTTTTCCTCGCAGCGTGGTCTCTTCACCTCCCAGTCATCCACCTCCGCCTTTCGCGGGAAAGGATTCTTCCTTACTGGGGTCGCTTCCTTGGGACAGAGCTGGGCACGACCATCCGCAATCATCCGGTCTTCATTCCATGGACAATCGGGAAGCTCATGTCCCCTAGCCTCGCAGAGCGCGCACACGGGCTCTTTCTTCGCTTGGCCCTCCTGACGTCTTCGGTCCGCTTCCTGGACCACCTTCTTTGGGGACGTCTCTCGCCAAGTACATTCGTCGGCAAAGTGCCCCGTTTGGCGACATTTCTTGCAGGGCGTCACAGCGGCCTTCTTGCGCCCCTTCTCCTGGCGCTCTTCCTTTTCACGCTGGACCGACCGCTGCACCATCTTCAGGAGGTCTGCCCCAGACACCGTCACCCAGTCGCTCTGGTCCGCACACATCCGGGGGTGGGTCTGCTCCGGAGCCGTCCGCAGGGAGGTCTTGGTGACGTTCCACATCGTGTCCGTGATCCTGTATCCTTGATCCTGCCGACTACGCCAAAATGTAAGAGGGCGGCGGTGCGTGTGGTGGTGGTGCCTGCTGCCGTGCAGGTGTAGTTTCGGTACTCACCAGGCGCCGCTCTCTCTCACCTTCAGGTACCGGAACCTTCAACGGACCTGGCAATCTTCAGTCGGATTCGGACACGGCGATTCCCTCTCGGAGCTGACAGACGAACGAGCTGAGGAGAAAATAGTCTACCTTAAGGGGGGTATCAACCCTTCTTCCACCGGAAAAGGGGATACCCCAGGGGTGACGGCGACCTTCACCGGTTGGGTGAAAGGTCATCACTGGTACAAAGCCTCAGCCACCCAGAAGTCACACACTCGCGCGTAGTGTGATGAAGGGGTTCTCACGTCCGTGAGCAAACCCCTATTCCGGCGCTCGGGGACAGACAAAGGGACAAACGTACACAGATGCTACTCACCGTCAGTTCCGCACTGCGAACGTCTTCTTCTCTTACAGGTCCCTGTAAGGAGGCAAACAAACAAGCAAACAGCCGTGCAGGGCCTAACTCTAGCCTAGTGTCACACCCCTATACTAACTACAACGGCAGAGCCCTCAAACTAGCTCTGTGGGTGTGGTGCAACAAAACTAAACACAGACTTAACAAGCTCACACTTTGCCCTGCACGGTAACAACATATCCAATCACAATCCACAGCGCAAGCAACTACCACGGTGCTGTCCCTTTAAGTACCTGAATCAGAACACCAGGTAGTGGGAGCCGCACAGCTCACCCACCTCCCGTACTCTCTTTCCAGGGGCTCAGGCCGAGCGGGCCTGCCTGCCTAAACACCTTGGGGTGGACTGGGCCTAGTGCCTAGTGCCCAGTGCCACCTTTATTCACCTTCGGGGGAACCGCTTATTTATTGGGCCTAGCGCCCCCTATTTGCGCACGTTGGGTGACCTGGGCCTAGTACCCAGCGTCACCTTATATTAACCTAATTGGCCAACATACACTAGGGCCTAATGCCCTCTAATGCCCCACAGGCCTATTGCCTGATATGCCCCTCGGGCCTAATGCCCGCCTAACTGGTGCCACAGGCCGGTGGCCTGACTATCCTTACGGGCCTAGTGCCCACTATGTGCCCTCGGGCCTAATGCCCGCCCGACAGTGCCACGGTCCAAGAGGGCCTGACCAGAAATGCCCACGGGCCGGTAGGGCCCGACTTTGTGCCCACAGGCCGGAAGGGCCTGACTATGCCCACGGGCCTAATGCCCGATCACCCGGTGGTCTAGGGAGGAATGGGAGGGGGGCACCTTACAAGGGCCTACCTTGGTGGAGAAGGCTGCAGTGGGGTACTGCACAGCTCTATTGCTTCCCACCACTGCAGCGCTTCTCAATCCTGGATGGGCTCTTCTGCCGCTGGCCCGTCCTGGCCAGCGGTGCCGCCGTCGCTTCGCCGCGTCCAGCCGCCGCTGGACATCTTCTTCCCCGAGCCTGGAATCTTCTGGCCTCTTCCGCGGCCACCCGAGCTCTTCAGCGCCCTTCTGCGCGCCCTCCGTCTTCGTCTCCCGCTCGGCGTCTTCTGCTCTCGCGCTACCGCGCGCGGTCCTCTTCTTTGGTTCCCGCCCGGTGTCTGACGTCAGACGCGGGCGTGGTGAGCCAACCGGCGCTCGACGCGCCCGCCTCCGATTGCCCGGCACCCCGCGAGCGGCTCACGGACGGCGCCGGATTTGAAAAGCCGCGGGCGGCGCTTTTGATTGGCGGCCAGAATGGCGCCAAGTTTAAAGCACCGCTGCCGCGCCGCTACCCGCCGCCAGCCTGGTGTAGGGAAACGTCTGATCCCTGCACCAGACACCCGCCGCTGCTGTATACCCAGCGCTGGGGACAGACAAGCTGCCCCAGCGCTGTCCACCCTTGCGCTCTGCAGGGGACACAGATCCCCTGCACCCTGCAGTGCTGATGTGCCCTGGGACACAGGGCACATCTCCACAGATGTGTACAAATGAGGAATATGTGGTGATGTTGAGCTTAATGCATTTTGTGTAAGAAATGCTTGTGAAAACAGATGCTGCTTGCGCAGTACAGAGTCTGGCTAAAAACTGGCATAGATAAGAAAGGCCACATGTCCAAGATGCTTAGCGTGTGCACACTACTTGTTCAGCCTTGTGCCTAGTGCAGATACATACAGAAAACCAAGTATGCTGTAACTTTAGGCTCATAATTTTTCCCACATCCTATTTCAGTCCTTGTGAAATTAATGTCTTGATCACATAGGTCAGTTCAGTGAACTATACTCAGTATACGCTTTGATCTAATTAGTTATGTGTTCAGCATTCAACAATGTGATACACCCCATTAAGAGGCTTCCTTCAAAGTCTGGTTAAAATGGAGAAACCTCCATAACCATTTAACCCTATGACCACAAGTGATCGGCTAACCATCTGAAATCTTGCCGTGTTTTACAGTTATAGTCTATGGCTTCTTCAGAAAATAAATGTTTGAGCAGCAGGATGTTATTTACATGCAAATGGGCCTCTTGGACTCCATTATGTTAATTAAACTTTTTTCTTTATGGGTTTTAGTACTTTTTCTTTTTCTGCAATAGTTGGTTATATCAATTGAGGATGAATATGTGAAAGCTTCAAACAGGAGCTTTTGAGGATAATCTTTTTCTTTAAATGAAACAAGTCGATCACTGGCTGGCCATTTTTCAAAAACCTGCAGTGATGTGCGGTTCCACCACAGGTGATGTAATTGTCCTTTAGGAATATTATTAAGCCGTCTTTTATGATGGTTGTTCTAATAATGTAAATTATTATTTGTGCTCATAGGTTTCTTTATAAGTAGAGGCGTGTAATCATCTAAAATTTCCAAAGAAATATCCAGGCCCTCAATTGGTGATGGCTGGTGAGTGCAAGTAAAGGGTAACTGAAGCCCGTCTGAAGGAAATGGAGGAGGCATCCCAGCTATTAGTGACACTATGCTACAAACTGCTTCTAGAAGCAAGTCAGCATGAGAAGTGTTCATTGGGAAGTTCATCGATAGGGGCTGCACAGCCATAAAGAAGCCTCAGATAACCATACACAATGACAAACTCTGGCTAGGGTGACATATAACATACAGTCATTAGTGACGAATCATGCTTCATCATCTGTCTGTTAAGCAAATTCGTGTTTGGTGGATGCCAGGAGATCATTTGCAGCCCAAAATGCACGTTTTCAAATGTAACACTTATTGGTGTCCTCAGCTTACTCGGGCTGGCCGTTGGAGGGTGGCCTCCGAGGCCAAGGAAACTGCCACTCCCGGTAAATGAGAGTGACATGCCCCCGTTTCCAGCAACGTATAAATTCTTTATATCACACTGAGAATATAGAATATATATATGTGTGTATGTATAGAGCTGATGAGTTCAAATGCACATAACTTCTAACTAATGCAAGATCGTTTTTTGTCAGAAAATACCCTATGTAATGAAACTTGCCATCTAATTTGGGGAATTTTCAGCATGTGGAAGGCAAGGGAGAATTATATTGATACCTTCTAAATGACTGCCTATTACAGACTGTGATTTTTACTCAAAAGTGTTGGGAGACTTGCCATGAATTGGGAAACGCTCCAACTGTGCACTCTATGACATTTACCACATAGTGGGGCAGATGTATTAACCTGGAGAAGGCATAAGGAAGTGATAAACCTGTAATATCTGCAAGGTGATAAACCCACCAGCCAATCAGATCCTAACTGTTAATTTACATATTTGAACTGATTGGCTGGTGCCTTTATCACCTTGCAGATATCACTGGTTTATCACTTCCTTATGCCTTCTCCAGGTTAATACATCTGCCCCAGTGTAGGCTATAATTCATCTTTATGAGCAAAGTAGAATCTTCAAATATGGATATTTTGAGACGCTGCATATAAAAATTAATTTCATAATCCATGCCTAGCTACTAAAATTTGTATTTTTGTTGATACACAACACATGGAAGACAATGCTGGTATTTTGCTCCGGACCCATATAGCGCATGTGTAGTACAGGTCCTGCCTCGGTGAAGTCTGCAGCTGTTTGGGGGTGGGGAGAGGGCAGCGATGGCAGCCATTTCCGAAAAGCGAGTGTCGAGGCCGGGATCACTGACAGACTGAGATTTCCTGGCATCGTGGCAGGAGCTGCGGCTGCTGGCCTGATGCTGTGTCCTAGGACAAAGCACTGGATCACAAATACATGCAGGAGGCGTCTACTTATACCAGGGGAAAGGAATTAACCCTAGTGTAGGGGTGACTACAGTGCTAATCTCGACCTACCGGTTAATCGCAGACACTGGACAGGTAAATCGTGGTCATCCACTGTCTGCTGCAGAAGTTGACGTGCAGCAGCCAATAAGAGCCAGGCATATTCCAATTGGCTAGCTATGCTGAAGCCTTGGCTGTCAGCAATAGCCAATCAGAAATATGATTCTTATTGGCTGAGGCAGTCACATGTAATAGCCTCCACTGCACTAGTGCCAGCATTACTGTTCGCCATTAGCTAGTAATGCTGGTAGTGTCGGAGTCTTATTTGCGTAGCAGCTGCATAAATATATACGTTATGGTAAGAACTTACTGTTGATAATGGTATTTCTCCTATGTCCACAGGTTTTCACAGGATAACATAGTGATATGCCAGAGCGACAGTGGACATGGCACCAAACGAACACAAGCTTTCTGGCCTCCCAGAATGCACCAGGCTCGTCCATATAATCCCGCCCACTGACTCAGTCAAATCAGTTGTTTCCAAAGCATTTAGGCAGGAGCATTATGTAGAACCTTATTCAGGCGAAAAACACACCTGCATACTCTTCCATGCAAAAGGAAGAGTTTAGTGAGTATAAAGATTCTCAAATCAGGTGCGTCAGGGTGGGATCCCTGTGGAAACCTGTGGACATAGGAGAAATACCGTTATCAACGGTAAGTTCTTACCATAACGTATATTTCTCCGGCAGGGTCCACAGGTTATCCATAGGATAACATTGGGACTTCCCATAGCAATTTTTAGTGGTGGGAACACTCCTCATTATTAGGAGAATCTTACGCCCGAATTGAGCATCATGAGAGGCAAATATATCCCAGGCATAATGTCTGATCGAATGTGTTTATTAGTGATGAGCGGATTCGGTTTTACTCGGTTTTACTCGGTTCTCAAAACGGCATCTTATTGGCTCACGGATGTCACGTGTTTTGGATAGCCAATAAGATGCCGTTTTGAGAACCGAGTAAAACCGAGTAAAACCGAATCCGCTCATCACTAGTGTTTATTGGAAGCCATGTGGCTGCCTTACATATCTGTTCTGCTCAAGCACAATATTGTGCTACCCATGAAAGACCTTCCTTACATGTAGAGTGAGCAGAGACATTAGCTGGGACAGGGCGATCAGCTTAAAAATATCGTCATTCGAAGCCATCTTGCTAGCGTCTGTTTAGAAGCAGGCCATTTTCTCTTGTGAAAACCGTAGAGGATGAAAAGAGAATTTGTCTTTCTAATGGCACTGGTACGATCCATGTAGATACTTAATGCCCGGACTAAGTCCAGCAACGCATCTCCCGCAGAAAATCCCGATATCTGAAAACTGGGACCATAATATCTTCATTAAGGTGGAATATAGATTACCCCTTTGGAAGATACCCAGACCTAGTTCTGAGAACTACTTTATCTGGATATTATCAGAAAAGGAGATTAGCATGAAAGTGCTCCTAAATCCGACACTCTTCTAGCTGATGCCATAGTCAGCCGAACGGGAACTTTAGCTGTCCACCATTTAAAATCCACTTCACTTAGTGGTTTAAACAGAGCAACTTGACAGGCTTTGAGGACTAAATTTAGATTCCCTGATCCTGTAGTAGGAAAAAGGGAAGGTTGAATGCGCAGCATTCCCCGAGAAAAAGTGCGCACATCCTGCAATTTTGCCTTTTTCTTTCGGAACCATAAGGTCAAAGCTGACACTTGTATTTCCAAGGAAGCCACCGCTAAACCTTTATCTATTCCTGTTTGAAGGAATGCTAAACCCCTGGAAACTCTGCAAGATTTCAGGTCCATACCTCTTTTTCATTGCACCAATGCATATAAACTTGCCATATTTGGTGAAAAATACAAGTCAAGGAAGTTTTTCCTTGCTCTGAGCATTTGTGAGAATCCTCTGGACCTCAGTATATAGATTTCCAGAGCCACGCCATCAAAACAGTTGATCCAGATATCTGTGATAATCAAGGATCCTGTCTTAGTCTGGGCGTAGAGGAAACAGAAAAGGTATTCAACATTTTCTGCGGATCCGTGTACCAACGCCTTCTGGGCCAAGCCGGGGCTTGTTAGAATCCCGGCATCTTTGTTGTATTTTCCTCACTATCCTGAGTAGCAGGATGATTTGAGAAACACATAAGAGAAATAAATTCCCATTAAAAAGATATCCACAAAGATCACTTCCTTTGTTCCTGACCCGATCATGGCTTTTGTTGTTCAGATGGGACACCATGAGAATTATCTCTGGCCAAGCCCATTTGTCTAACCGAGTCTGACACTACCTTAGGGTGTAAAGCCCATTCATTTACCTGAATGGCGTGTCAACTGAGAAATCAGCTCTTGAGTTTAGGACCCTGAGGATAAGGCTGGAAGATGGAGTTCTGCACACTTTAGTATGTGATTTACCTCCTTTCTTGCTATTTATCTGCGTGCTCCTCTCTGAAAGTTGAGGTACACTATTGCCATTTCCTTGTCCTTGTGGATCTGGACTGATCTTCCTTTAGAAATGTCCCGTGCCTGAATCAGGACCCAGTATATGGCCTGAAGTGCTAACAGATTTATTAGCAGGCACCTTTCTTCTGTGGTCCATAATCCCCGGAATCATAATTTTCCGGATAATGGCCTCCATAGCTGTGAAGACTTGTACTTGTAATCAGGATTTCCCCACCTGATATCCAAAAAGAAAAAGGTATCCTCTGATCTAGATGGAATGTCTGTAGCCCCCAGGCTACTTCTTACCTTTTTTTGCCAGTACCACGTACTTGTTTGTGTACTGTCCCTCTGGCCCCGTCTACACCACCTGGTATTCACAGATGGTCTTGCACTCGGAGAATTTAACCAGGTACAACACTGCTTAACTTCCAACATCATTGAGATTGGACATATCCAGTGTGATGCGGCCTTAGATGGAGGAGATGCTGAAAAAGTCTTGAGTGGAATTACATATGCCCACTCCACCATGTGTATTGTTAACACCATCAAACCCATCATTCGCATAGCTGCGTGAATTGATATTGTTTGACATTGTAACCACTCTCCTAGCTTTGCCTTGAATACCTTGTTCCGAGGTAACTACTTTCTGCAAACTCGAATTCAGTATAGCCCCACCGTGAGTTATGTTACGGTACCAGAGATGATCCCATTAACGAACCACCCGTGCCTCTGCAGACAAGTTATTTGAATGTTGTAGATGACACAGAACCTTTCCTGTATTTGTGTCAGGATAGGAAGGTAGTCAAGGTATGGCAATTTTCTTAACCTCTACTAATGGAGATAAATTGCCATAATCATTTTGGTAGTACTCTGGGGCTGTGGCTAACCCAAAGGGTAAGGCCTAACTGAAAATTTGCTGAAGGATGGTAAACCTTGAGATAATACTGATGGACAGTGTTATTGGAGCCTGAAGGTAAGATTCCTGATTTATCCAGGAATACCCTATAACTATGGAGTTGCCTCCACGTAAACCGTGTCCAAATTTCTCTGTTTTTGAACTTGATAATGGGGCGAGGGATTGTTTTTGACCCAGGTGGGAATAAACCCCCCCATTGTGCATGGGTTACTGGAATGACTATTCCTGACAAAACATTTTCTTAATTGCTTCATGCCAATCCCTCGCCTACGTCTCTACCCAAGATGGGCTAAGACCAAAACCTTTTAGGAGAATGGTTCCAGAAGGGAAAGTATAACCTTAGAAATACCGCTTCTTGCACCCAGGCATCTATCTGTAGATTGCTATCAAATCTGTACAAACTGAAGAAGTCGGCCGCTTATCCTTCTGGAATCCGCCAGAAGGAGAGCCACACCATCATGCTGATGGCCTCTGGTTTGGAAGCTGGCATCTGGTTGCCTTACCAAACTTATTGTAATGGGGCTGTTATGTTCCTTTATGACCGACAAGGCCGACCCAGACCCCTAGATTTGGGGTTATAATAAGATTTTACTAACCAGTTAACAGTATGAACAACAACATAGCCACGGTACCACCGAAAACTATAACATAACCCTTATGTAACCAATAACTATATACAAGTCTTGCAGAAGAAGTCCGCACTTGGGACGGGCGCCCAGCATCCTCTACGGACTACGAGAAATAGATTTACCGGTAAGTAAAATCTTATTTTCTCTAACGTCCTAGAGGATGCTGGGGACTCCGTAAGGACCATGGGGATTATACCAAAGCTCCCAAACGGGTGGGAGAGTGCGAATGACTCTGCAGCACCGATTGAGCAAACAGGTGGTCCTCCTCAGCCAGGGTATCAAACTTGTAGAACTTTGCAAAGGTGTTTGTCCCCGACCAAGTAGCTGCTCGGCACAACTGTAATACAGAGACCCCTCGGGCAGCCGCCCAAGAAGAGCCCACTTTCCTAGTGGAGTGGGCCTTAACCGATTTCGGTAACGGCAATCCTGCCGTAGAATGTGCCTGCTGAATCGTGTTACAGATCCAGCAGCAACCTTGTTGGCTGCATACAGAACGAACAAAGCTTCAGTCTTCCTGATTCTAGCTGTTCTGGTCACATAAATCTTCAAAGCCCTGACTACATCCAGGGACTCGGAATCCTCCAAGTCCCGTGTAGCCACAGGCACGACAATAGGTTGGTTCACATGAAAAGGAGACCACTTTTGGCAGAAAGTGAGGGCGAGTCCTCAACTCTGCCCTATCCACGTGAAAAACCAAGTATGGGCTTTTATGTGATAAAGCCGCCAATTCGGAAACACGTCTTGCCGAAGCTAACGCCAACAACATGACCACTTTCCACGTGAGGTATTTCAACTCCATAGTTTTGAGTGGTTCAAACCAAGGTGAGTTGAGGAACCGTAACACCACGTTAAGATCCCAAGGCGCCACCGGAGGCACAAAAGGAGGCTGAATATGCAGCACTCCCTTCACAAAAGTCTGTACTTCAGGAATAGAGGCCAATTCTCTTTGAAAGAAAATGGATAAGGCCGAAATCTGGACCTTTATGGACTCTTATTTTAGACCCAAAGTCACTCCTGTTTGAAGGAAGTGGAGTAGACGGCCCAAATGGAACTCCTCCGTAGGAGCGGCTCTGGCCTCACACCAAGAAAATATTTCCGCCATATACGGTGATAATGTTTTAACGTCACGTCTTTCCTAGCCTTGATCAGGGTAGGAATGACCTCCTCCGGAATCCCTTTTTCCGCTAGGATCCGGCGTTCAACCGCCATGCCGTCAAACGCAGCAAGTCTTGGAACAGACAGGGCCCCTGCCGCAGCAGGTCCTGCCTTAGAGGAAGAGGCCACGGATCCCCTGCGAGCAACTCTTGCAGCTCCGGATACCAAGTCCTCCATGGCCAATCTGGAACAATGAGTATTGTTCTGACCCTGCTTCTTCATATTATTTTCAACACCTTGGGTATGAGAGGAAGAGGAGGAAACACATAGACCGATCTGAACACCCAAGGTGTCACCAGAGCGTCTACCGCTACCGCCTGAGGGTCTCTTGACCTGGCGCAATACCGCTTTAGCTTTTTGTTGAGACGGGATGCCATCATGTCGATTTGAGGCAGTCCCCAACGATCCGTGATCTGTGCGAAGACTTCTTGATGAAGTCCCCACTCTCCCGGATGCAGGTCGTGCCTGCTGAGGAAGTCCGCCTCCCAGTTGTCCACCCCCAGGATGAACACCGCTGACAGCGCGTTTACATGGTCTTCCGCCCAGCGTAGAATCCTGGTCGCTTCTGCCATGGCCATTCTGCTCCTTGTTCCGCCTTGGCGGTTTATATGAGCCACTGCCGTGACATTGTCTGACTGAATCAGAACCGGTTTTCTCTGAAGCAATTCCTCCGCTTGACGCAGGGCGTTGTATATGGCCCTCAACTCCAGGACGTTGATGTGGAGACAAGACTCTAGGCTTGACCAGAGACCTTGGAAATTTCTTCCCAGTGTCACTGCTCCCCAGCCTCGGAGGCTTGCATCCGAGGTCACCAGGACCCAGTCCTGAATGCCGAACCTACGACCTTCTAGTAGGTGAGCACTGTTAAGCCACCACAGGAGAGATACCCTGGTTCTGGGAGACAGTGTGATCTTTTGATGCATTTGTAGATGGGACACGGACCACTTGTCCAAAAGGTCCCATTGAAAGGTCCTCGCATGGAACCTGCCGAAAGGGATGGCCTCGTAGGAAGCCACCATCTTCCCCAGGACCCGCGTGCAATGATGCACTGAAACCTTTTTGGGTTTTAATAGGTTCCTGACCATGGCTATGAGTTCCTGGACCTTTTCGATCGGAAGAAAAAAACCTTTTTCTGGTCTGTGTCTAAAATCAGCCCCAAAAAGGTCAGACGCGTTGTAGGGACTAGCTGGGACTTCGGTATATTGAGAATCCAGCCGTGTAACTGCAACGTCTTCATGGACAGAGACACGCTGTTCAGTAACCTCTCCTGAAATCTCACCTTTATGAGATCGTCCAAGTATGGGATAATTGTGACCCCCTGCCCTTGGTGAAAATTCTCGGGGCCGTGGAAAGCCCAAACGGCAACGTCTGAAATTGGTAGTGACAGTCCTGCACTGCAAATCTCAGGAACGCCTGATGCGGGGGGAATATCGGAACATGAAAGTAAGCATCCTTTATGTCCAGGGACACCATCCAATCCCCCCCCCCTCTAGGCTGGCGATGACCGCCCTGAGTGATTCCATTTTGAACTTGAACCTCATCAAGTACAGGTTCAGAGATTTCAGGTTTAAAATGGGTCTGACCGAACCGTCCGGTTTCGGAACCACAAACAGGGTTGAGTAATATCCCTCTCCTTGCTGGAGATGAGGAACTGTGACAATCACCTGTTGAATATACAATTTTTGGATTGCTGTCAACACTAGCTCCCTCTCTGATGGGGAAGCCGGCAGAGCCGATTTGAAAAATCGGCGAGGAGGCAAGTCTTCGAATTCCAGCCTCTATCCCTGGGAAACAATCTCTAATGCCCAGGGATCCACCTGCGATTGAACCCAGACGTGGCTGAAAGATCGAAGACGAGCCCCCACCAGATCTGCCTCCCCTCGGAAAGCCCCAGCGTCATGCGGTGGACTTTGCAGACGCGGGGGAGGACTTCTGCCTTTGGAACTAGCTGTGTGCAGCTTTTTCCCCCTGCCTTTCCCTCTGGCAACAAAGGATGATCCACGTACCTTCTTGTTTTTATTGGAACGAAAGGACTGCATTTGATAATGAGGTGCCTTTTCTGTATGTTGCGGGGGGACATAAGGTAAGAAATTTAACTTACCAGCCGTAGCCGTAGAGACAAGATCCGAGAGGCCGTCTCCAAACAACTCCACCCCCTTGTAAGGCAAGGACTCCATATGCCGCTTTGAATCGGCATCTCCCGTCCACTGTCGGGTCCACAAGAGCCGCCTAGCAGAAATAGACATAGCATTTATTCTGGAGCTTAATAAACAAATGTCTCTCTGAGCATCCCTCATATACAAGGCAGCATCTCTGATATGCTCTATGGTCATTTGAATGGCGTCCCTATCTAAGGTGTCAATTTCCGTAGATAAGGAATCTGCCCATGCTACAACCGCACTACAAACCCAGGCCGACGCCATAGCCGGTCGAGCAATAGTACCGGAATGATTGTAAATGTGCTTTAAGGTAATTTCCTGCCTGCGATCAGCAGGTTCCTTGAGGGAAGCCGTATCCTGAGAAGGCAGTGCCACCTTTTTGGACAAACGTGTCAGCGCCTTGTCAACTTTTGGAGAAGATTCCCAGCGTATCCTATCAGTTTGTGGAAAAGGATACGCCATGAGAATCCTTTTGGGAACTTGTGGTCTCCTATCCGGAGATTCCCAAGCCTTTTCGCACAAGTCACTTAATTCAAATGAGGATGGGAAAGTGACTTCAGGCTTTTTCCCTTTATACATGTGTACCCTCGTGTCAGGGACAGGGGATTCCTCAGTAATATGCAAAACTTCTTTAATGGCCATAATCATGTACCGTATACCCTTAGCACAGTTTTTGCCAAACAACAACATATGAGTGTTTGCCGCCCTTAGACATGATAAATACTCAGCACTTCCACAGTGTACTACACAATATGTGACTGTAATCACTTTTCTATAAAGTGATATGTGTGACCCTTCCCATGCACCTGCATTAAGGATCAGAAGTATCAACCGACAATTATTTATTATTAAGTCAGCCTCACACTAGCAGTCAGTCACATATTATACATATATATATATATATATACACACACATATACATCATATGAGCAGATTATCAATTATGAACACATCGCAAAGCATGTAGGAGTACATATTACTGAATTCTGGTATAAACAGATCTTTAAAGTATTCAGACGCATTGCGAAGAAGACCACAGTATTGTACTAAAACTCATATGCAATAGGCACTAAAGTTAACTATTCATACTACAAAAGTAGATAGAAATTTAGCGCTGTATAACCCGTACTCAGTAGAGTGGGATACAGGGAGACTTACCCCACTTCCAGGATCGATCAGTACGTTAGCGAACACTGAGTGGATCCAGACGCTACTAGTGTACACTGCCGCTCCGGTCATTTTTTGTGGACACAGACGCTCAGTGAACGTTAGTGCATACAGATGCTCATGTCTGCGACCCAATCTCTTAGCGGTAAACCTTAGTGTATACATACGCAGCGGCCTATGCTGCGACGAGTCCCCTCGTGGTAGCGTCTGAGACGGAAGTGAGGCAATCAGTTCATGGCGGGAGACGCACGGTAACTGCTCATGAACTGGGGGCAGGGGCGACCAGGAGAGCGTCCGACTCCCCACTGCTGACATCAACCATAGGGATCGCAGCCTCAAACTAATCCTGGTGCCTTATGATCCCTAAAGCCTAGCGCTAGAGCACCCGTGGTGGTGGCACGCCAGCTACTGTTTGGTAGTCTCCTCCCAAAACAGTGCGGCTGTGTCTGTATTCCCCTTCTAAGCGGAACCAATGCCTTACCTTCTCCCTGTGCTCCGGCCACAGCCTGGTAACGTCAGCTGGACCTGCTAGTAACATCCGACACAGACGCCCGTCGAGACAGCACTTGTAGCGTGGGTAAGCGTTGTTGCGACCCGGCGGAGAGTTGTTGGAGCGACTCTTTCCAATATGCGTGTAAGACGCTGTTAGGAAAGATCACTCAGAAAACATAGCAAGACTATAAAAATAAATCAAATAAAGCTTAGGGCTGCCAAACACAACAGCCCTGTAATCATGTTCCGGCTCCTGCCGCACCAAACAAAAAACTGATTTGACTGAGTCAGTGGGCAGGATTATATGGACGAGCCGGGTGCATTCTGGGAGGCCAGAAAGCTTGTGATCGTTTGGTGCCAATCCGCTGTCGCTCCATCACATCCCAATGTTATCCTGTGGACCCTGCAAGAGAAATATCTGATTAACTCACTTCTGTTCAGTGGATAACAAAATTCACATACACAACAGCATGGGCTTATTAGCAGACCCGTCAAGTCTTCTGTAATAATATGACCTCTGCCCCCTGGTTCTCATGGATTTATTAAAACCAAGAGATAGGAAGTCAACCTTCCTCCTATTACAGCTAATATCAACAGTGCAGAGCTGTATACAATAGGCTGGTCGTTACCAGTACTTAAGGGGCGTTTTAACAGAGAAGGGGGGCCATGTGCGATCAGTGGTTCCCAAACTCGGTCCTCGAGGACCCCCAACACCTTTCCTGGTCTCTTCAGAGAATGACAAGTGAAATAATTAGCTCCACTTGTGGATCTTTTAAAATGTGTCAGTGAGTAATGAATACACCTGTGCACCTGCTGGGTGACCTATAAAACATGAACTGCTGGGGGTCCTTGAGGACAGAGTTTGGGAACCACTGATCTAGACAATAAAATTACACAGGAAACACTCAAATATTCCCTAATTTCTATCTCACAGGACATCATAGTATGGACCAACTGCAGGACTATTCTGGAGAGCAAGATTGCATACCTCCCAACATGACTTTCTCCAGGAGGGACAGAATGCTCAGCTCTTGGACTTCCCTCTTAATTAATGATTGCCATCACCTGTGCTGAAACACCTTTCTTATCCATTAACCTGTTCAGCACAGGTGATTGCAATCAAACATGAAGAGAAAAGTCCAGAAGCCGAGCATTTTGTCCCTCCTGGAGAGGGTCATGTTGGGAGGTATGAGATTGGCCTCAGGCTACATGACATGCTATGCAAACCTTGGTGGACTAAAAAAAGATTTTAGAGATGTATTGCAGCTACCAAGTAGATTATTATATTATTAAATGTCATAAGCAAGGATGCATTGTAATAAATGTGATCTGATTATGAGTTTGTTTTCTTGTTCCAGGCATTTCCACTAACAACGTTAATGTTTTTTTTTTTTTTTTTTTAATCATACCAATTCTGGACTTCTAGTTATATGAAGACTTGTTAGGAAACCGATCAAGTGTAAACAACACTAACGATAGAAAGTCTGTTTTATTTCCTCTCTAACTTTTCCTTTGGAACTGGCAATACATCATGCACTCTTAATAGAAGCAGTGTTTGAGGACAGATAAGGGAATGTTGTGCTCTGGAGAGACCTGCTATGATTTGTTAAGACTGGTAATTAACATAAAATGTTTATAAAGACTCATATAATCAGCTGCAATGCTTAAAAAAGCCAAAGAATTAATACTGGTTTTAGCGGTTATGTGTCAGTTTGTTATATCTAGTTGAACATACACTTCACAATTCTAAATGGCCCTGAAACACGTATTTTATTACTTTCCACGACTGAATGATTATACTATTTATTATCCACCTTTCTCACATTTATAAATTTCCTGACATTTAAACTTTTTTTTTTTTTTATAAATGCTCCAGTTACTGTAGAAAGATGTACCAAATTACTTCGCAACATTTAATGTTTTGGAATAAAAAATGTTCATGTTTAGCACTTCTGTAGAGCTAGACTGCCCCAGATTGCCCTTTTATATTTATTATTTAATACAAAAAGGGTTTTGGTGAACTTTTTATTTTCTCCAAAAAGTTTCGTTTTCAGTCCACTGTGAATGAGCGAACCAGCAAACTGGTTCATATGTGCAAATTAAATATTAAATCACAGCCTAATGTTGGGGCCTCTAATCCTGAAGTGACACCAAAACTGAGGACCCAGAGATTTATGTGTAACCACTCTTGCTTGGTACATTAGGAGCAGTATAAAAACAGAGGCCCAAAGCACAGCACTGGGAACCTTACCTGGTCCAACCTGTAGTGTTTTGGGGTTGGAGAATAATTTCATAACCACTTATACATTTTGAATGCATTCTTCCCAACCTAACCTAGGGTGAAATGCATTATACCTTGGAGAGAGATAAAGTAGCAACAAACCAGCTCCTGACACATTGCAGACTGTGAGGCAGATGTGCCAAGCCTCAGTGAATGATAAAGTAGAGCGAAATAAACTACCAACCAATCAGCTGCAAACAATTTTTTTTCAAATACAGCCTGTAACATGGCATTTAGGAGCTGATTGGTGGGTACTTTATCACTCTCCAATTTATCTCACTCCAAGGCTTGATACATCTCGCCCCTAGAGTGATGTAGAGCTGCATGATTTCAATGGCCACTAGCCTACAGCCTCCATTATACTAATGGGGACCAGTGGTGCAAGCATACGGGTACGCTTGGGTACGGAGTACCCTTAAGAATTTGGCAGCGGGTATGCAGTACCCACTACGACACACTTTGCCATTACCACAATTATAATGTGCCACAAAGCAACAAGACCATGGTGCTTGGCAGTATGACGGCTCAGGATTACTGGGAGTGCGACAGTGGCTGTATTTTCCTGTTATAATGGAGGCATTACTATATATTTTTATACTGGAGGCATTACTATATATTTCTATTATACTGGAGGTATCACTATATATTTCTATCATACTGGATGCATTACTATATATTTCTATCATACTGGAGGTATCACTATATATTTCTATTATACTGGCGGTATCACTATATATTTCACGAGGCATTACTATATATTCTTAGCCTTGCCTTCAGATTCCCCCCAAAAAAGGGGCTGTCGTGTGGCCATGCCGCTTGTGTCATGTAGCCACTCCCCCTAGCATGTGGTCACGCCCCTCACAAAACATGACCACTTTTTCGGGACACTCAGTACCACTAAGAACATATTTCTGCTTGCACCACTGCTGGGGACAGAGTGACAAAATGACCCACCAGCTTAAGTATAGCCGCACACCTGCCCTGCTTACAGGTCAAAAGAAGAGGATGCTGACAAACCAGGAAGTATAATCTTATATTGCAGAGTTCCATACACGGGTCGCTTCGTTCATCCCCATGTTCCATCACTACCTCACTTTAGTACTTCGTCTTTGTTGCACTCGATAGCAGTGGTGCCATTTGCTTATCCTTTTTTCCAGTAAAATAAAATAAATTGATTGCTGGGTATTAGAAGAGACCCCTCTGTTTGTCTATTTCCATATATGCATAATGTAGCCAATTCAGAGTACCTTTAAAGTACTCCCCTTTGGCAGATAAGGAATTAAAATGCTGCTTCTTTAGCAGTGCCAAATGTGATGACACTTGGCTGATTAACAGCAATTAAGAACAACTGCTGATCAAGAAAGTGGAGGATAGTAAATTTCAATTACATCCACAGTTAAAACATCTTTGCATTTTGATTTAAAGAAAATCTAAAATACTTCCAAAAGTGGTAGGAATACATTTTATGATCTGAAAGGCATAATTTTCTAATCTAGTTATACATTTGTATCTGTAAGCCCATAAATGGCACTTAAATGAATGCGTTGAATGGGTTTTGCTCCGTAAAATGTCTATTAGATGTACAGAACATGGAATAGGATCTGAAAGAACATGAACACATACTATAATCAGTCTTTATTACATTGTTTTATGATCACCAGGGTCATAACTGTGTGTGACATGTGCTGCCACCCACAGTGCAAGGAAAAAGGGCAGCACGTTCGCCAATCTGATGGCATCCTTTTGCTGGGTGCCAATTGAAGCACTAGTCTTCATGGAAAGCTGTAGGTGCATCATATAAGATATCACTGACAGCCATGTTTCTTCCCCCAGTGTTACACGGGCGCTTGCTCTTTGACATTATATTACCTGTGCTGGGGGGCAGGGGGGGAGGGGGTTTTGGACTGGTCCAGGATGCAGAGGCGCCCTGCTACAGCACTGATGCTCACTCCAAGCTGTTATCAAGCATATTCTAACAGAAAGAATGCGTGACACAGCCAGACAATTCCCTTTAAAATATTTCTGATTTTTATTTATTAGGCAGGGGCAAGACACTTCATGGCAGAACCACATTGCAGAATTTAGTGGAGGGGATGCCATGCTAGTCCACCACTCTTCTAAGAATACCCAGTAAGCCTTTAGGAACAAATGCAATACTTTAACCATTGTATCCACATCTACAAGCATTGCCGTGCTATCCAATCCTATTTCCATGAGCACTTTTCAGTTATAGCAATGTGTTTCACGGGCCAAACAGTATTTAACAAATCACGCTATGCAACAGATTCTAATGGTACGCTATGCAACAGATTCTAATGGTCAAGGAAGTAAGGGGCTCCAAAAAGCTTATCTTGCCTGATCTTAGTCTATATTGTTGTTGAGGGATAAACAAAAAAAGGGAGTGTGCAAGCATATTTCCATGTTACCATGCTCCAGAACATAACTACAGGTGATACAGCATCTTATTATCTTCATAGCATTTCCACTTGAGACTGAAGGGGAATAACTGGGAGTGTGATATATATGCTACTTTCAAAAAGGTAATTTTGAGGGAAGAATTGTGTAAAGCAAATGTTCTACAATACGTGCACACTAGTATGTTGAAACGAATGGAACAAGATTTTTCTGTCCTCGACTGTGGTATAGTCTGGGCCTGCTTGCCAAGCAGATTTTACATGCTAATGAAGCACACACCAACGCGGGAGAACAATACAATCTCCACTTGCGACTCAGTAGTATGAACTTCGCAGTAATGGGGCACTCTCGCACAGGTATGGTTTAGGGAGGGCACAGGTATGGTTTAGGGAGGACAAATTAGAGGGCTACAGAGTTGAGTGTACACATAAAAACACCTATTTCCAGATGCATCTTTTGCAGCAGAATATTCATGATACACATTGAACAGAGCTGACACCAAACATATAAATATGGGTGGTCCACCAAAGGGGATGCAGTCACGCTACCAGCTCTTGGGATCACTGCGGTCTAGAGCCAGACGCCGGAATCCCAACAGCCGCCGTAATGCTGCCGGGCTAAATCCGGGCCAAAGCCCTAGTTCCCACTCAGGTGGAATACAATACTGTGGCGAAGCACACCACCGGGCCTGAATCGTGGTGAGCGCAGCGGTGCCCGCGAGGGGACTGCCTGCCGGGATTCCGGCGTCTGTCTCCTAATGGCCGAGATTCCGACAGCCGGTATTACATACCGGACCACGCCAAAGAGCTATATATAATTCTGCATAAGGCAGAATATGCACATGCTCTGTGCATCAAATGTTGGGGCAATTGTAGCAAACTTGCATTCCCCTCTGCATCAGCTTCTGCATTATTCAGGCATTATTGTTGCAGCAGTTGTATGTTATAAACCACTGGTATAACTGAGCAAAATCCATTGTAGTTTCCAAACGTTCATGCAGGCTGTGATTTGAGTGTGACCTGGGTCGCTCATGTACAACAGTGCAATGCTTGTAGACAATTCAATGCTTTTTAAATGATAAGTAACAGGTTCCAGGCAATAAAGTGAGAAATATTCAAGTTGAAAAGTAATGATGTGAAAAGCAAAACAAGACACTTAAGTTTGTAACAAAATGCAATTTACTCTGCAGTAACATATTGAAAAGCATAAACAAAATCCAGTGAAAAAGTTGTACTTGCTAAAATGTAAGATTTTTCTCTCATAAATAGAACTTTGGCATTCAAAATTCTAGCTGTAAATCTAAATTACAAAAAATAATAATACCGCCTTTGAAAAGTGAAAGGCATAAACTGGGAACCATCCAGTGGCTTCCATCTACTTATAACATGACAACCTATTTACATGAGGTATTTCCAAGGATTTACAAATAAAAGCTCCAAACTAACAGGATTTACATTTCTCACACCCATAGCTGTGCTTTACAAATAAGGAAACACCAGCAACTTCTTCATTCAGCCACATACTGGTAAAATACAAATAAATAGTAACACACCCAATGCACGCTTATGTATCTATCTCAAGCTATATACTAGAAAAAAATACAAATATGTACAATAAGAGTTAAACAGATGAGTGTTCGGGTAATTTTTAACATTATTTACTACCAAAAAATTCCCTTAAATTTGAGCAACACGTTAATAGCGTGCATAATTGTCCTTAAAGCAGTTGTTTTCTCGGTTTCTGCCTTGATGCTTGTTATATGCTCTTTAAATCCCTCTACATTTGCTTGAAATACATTCTAATTAATAAAAAAAAAAAAATAACAGATCAGAAACAACCCCCCCCCCCACTATTTGAATTTCTTTACCATGAAAATGAGTGTTACCTAATATTTCATGCGTCCTGGGCATAGTGGGAGGAACAAAAAACACACTTATTTGAGTTTTAAAAAGTGAAAATTCATCCAAGGATGTAGCTCGCAGGAAAAGGAAGTGACAGGACATAGATTTCAGGGACATGGTCTGGTACAAGGCACAAATAGAATATTGCTAATGAGCCACTCGTCTTGTATTTGTATCTAGAATCCTCCCAAAGAAACATACTTAGAAATGTTTAGAAACATACTAGCTTCTGATTGCATAATGGTATCACAATATAAACTGTATGCCATTGTTAGAGACGTGAAAGAATGGAAAATATGTTTACAAAATTAATTGCAAGTTATCCTATGGGCTTTAGTCTCTTTGAAAAAAAGAAAGTTATTCATCTTTGAAAAAAGAAAGTTATTCTATTGGAGTATTTCAACAAAAGAAATAACTAGTATTGGCAAAATGTGTTATTCTCTGCTGTAATGTCTAGGACGGAGGTGGCGCATGGAAAACGCAGTAACTGTACATAAGCGTATAGAGATACTAGTTATTCTTTAAGCCCCAGTATATTTGGGAAATGCTAACAGAGTTTAAATCAGTTTTTATCATGCAGAGGTCAACTTCCCATCAGTTAAGACAGGCCTGGCCATCCTGTGGCTCTCCAGCTGTAGTGATAATACAAGTCCCAACATGCCCTTCTACACTTTTGTTATTAGGCTATGCTAAAACTGTGGCAGAGCATGCTGGGATGTGTAGTTTCACAACAGCTGGAAAGCCACAGGTTGGCCAGGCCCGAGTTAAGCCATCATGCAGTATTGCCTGTGATATCACATGAAAAATACATTTGTCACTCTGCATTTAGACTAAAAACAGGAGAAAGGAATATACACTTGAAGACACTGAGCCGCGTTCTGGAAAAAGGTTCTTAATATTCAGGGAGATTCATAACCAACATTAGCTGACTATTATATGTAGTAGAAAGTAGCTGCGTTAGTATACTGGTTATAGAAGCATTTACTAGGCCCTGCCTAAGAGCTTTGCATTACAGGGCTATTCTTTACATGGTCATAATAAAGAAGGACCTAGATAATCTACAAGAAATAAATGGTGGTAATCTATTTTATGATTGTCTTTGCCAACAAGGTGACACATACAGTTGCTACTTCTAGAGTGATAGCATGATATTACAATATGGACAATAATATGCCAGGTCACTACACTATGACTGGTATAAATAAGTAGTTTGTGTACTGGCCTTTGCAGCACAGACCGGCCTAAAAAGACCTACATAAGAAGTGGTATGGGAGCCTACATGTGATTTCTCTACAGTATATTTGTATGACAGGAGATCAGTAAAATATATATATCTGCATAGTAATGTAAGTGCTGTGTAAGTACAGACAATGGAGAATACAGCAGTAAAGACATGCGTAGTGGTTGACAAGCGGAAGTCAGTTACAAGTATGTTCTTATAAGACAAAAACTTTGTAATCACTGAAGTACTAAGAAATACAGACGTGATCATATAATGTGCTTTTTGTTCAAGGAAATTGTAGTCCTTTTCCTAGGTTTGTTTTTAATCAACGATATTACTGTGAAACCATTCAATCAATGTCAATTTAGTAGAAATTTAGAGAATTATATGTTTGTTTGTTATTTTACATTTTAAGTCTACCTGTATAATAATATTCTACTAGCCAGCTAGTTCATTAGCACTAACAACAAAATCATAGGCTTCTGAAGACGAGATTGTGTCCTGAATGTACAATTGTCAGTTCCTTTGACAAATTCAGCAGTACATTGTATATACATGGCTTATGGCTTAGCAATTGAACAGAATACAGCAACGAATTGTGCTGCTCTGATGGGAAGGATGCTGAAAATTAATTGTTCATATCCTAATTTACGCTTGTAATTAAAAATAAAACCTCAATTGCACATGCAGTAATCCAAAAATATACAGAGATCTGTCAAAATATATAAAACTGTGTATACACACATGAAATGTAATCCAAACAGTAACAATGCACACCAATGTATAATTGTGAAGACCGTGAGGTTGCTGGTAGACCAGACACTGATACACTAATAACTGTGATGCACCTAACTGTGGAGTGTGTGGTTATATTCTGGTCAGCATTTACATACCAGCAAGCTGCCATGCTGCAAGAAGTATATTACGCTATGTATACATCAATGCCAGAGCTCTGGTTGGGATAAGAGACCGTGATTACTGCACCCCAGAGCTAAATAAACCTCTTACCAACCTGTGTCCTAACATTGGGAAGTCACAATCATTTCCCTTTAGAACCTTGAACCGTCAGAACTCGCCATCCGTGGTGTGTGCTTTGTGAAACGGCAAAAATGCTATCACAAATAATGCTCGTCTTCACTTTGAAGTGGCTGCACAAATGGACTAGTCACGCCTCACCAAACGCCTGGCAAATTCATCTCTAATGAGGGAGATGTAACATTACTGTTGATACACAAGGGAACACTTCTGCAATTGCTGGAGGTTATCCTGGCGATATCATTACCAGACACAAAGTATTCATAGTTGTGTTAAAATGTTAGTTAATGAGAAACATAATAAAAGTAGACAGATGATTTAAACTAACATGGTTAGGACCGTACTAATGACAAGTGACACCGCAGAAATTCACTAAGTCTACATCCCCATGGACGGTAACCGTGTGAGAAGAAATGCGCCATGATGGGATAAAATCTAAACATATCATTTCTCAGACAGTGGATGGCAGACCTCAGTGATTTCAGCTATTTCCACTCAGCTAGGGCAAGCTGTGAGCTTTGTATTACATTCATAGACCGGCTTTTTCTCTGTAGTCTCCGTTTAGGTCAATAGAAAAATAGAACATTCCAGACAATGACTCGTTAATTCCATGTTGGAGGAGTGGTGACGTTTGGTATAGAAAGTGGCACAGGTGTGCTGTGCATAGTACGTGTTCCAGTCTTACTATGGCTCCCAGATAAAATGCACATAACTGCTATGCAGAGCTATTTAATGTGAAGGTGCCAGGTCCCAGCCAATCACTGGGTAATACAGTTCTCCCCCATATCCTGAGCATAGCAGTCTGACAGAGCAGTCCTCAGCTCATCAATGTCTCTCCGTAACTGACGTGCGTCTGACAGCTTCTCGCTGAGGCTCTCTGTGCTGTGGTTGCTAGCTTCATGATTCTCCGAAAAGGAGCTCACAGCTGTGAAAAGCAACAAATTCAGAGTGAAATATGAGCCTTGTGATATTTACTAACAGTTATTTATACAGAGCCTACATATTACCCAGCGCTTTACAGACATGTAATCATCCTCGGCTGTCCCTGCCACTTTAGCCCTTACAATCTATATTCAATTTGTGCTAGGATGATGGCAAAGTTTTCATGTTATTTATTCTCACTCACTAGTGATAACCATTTGCTCATTTGAGCCCTATTTATCTTGAACTAATTAACATATATACTCAAAATCTTGTAAAACTATCACAGCATATGTACGAAGCTGCCATATTTCTTACTCCTAGGAGGAAAGCATTATATTTAAAAAAACAAATTCATCATAGGCACTTGGACTGTAAAACAAAAAGATAATTCATCACTGCCTAAGGGCAATAATACCAACAATGGGGTTTCCTAATGGTTAAACACAATGCCGCAAGCGTGGTTCCCACCAGGCCAGCTCTAGCACTGAGCCTCCAAAAATATAAATGCTTAAACAATACATAATGATTAAGTAGTCCAAACTATGCCACTGGTTGTACTATACTGTGGCACTTACTACTATATGACAATATATAAAACATATCTACTGCTCTCTCTCTAATCCTTATATATGTGCAGATATTAATGAATACAACAAATCCGCTGCCCCATATTTTTAGTATGCTTACAATGAATGCCGAGGAGCAGGGAAAGATTGGGCTCCTTGCCCTGTACTCGCTGATTAAGAATACTGCAGAGTGCTTTCAAGTCAAACAGACAGTAGGACATCTCCTTAAACAGCTGCTCTGCCACTGGCATCTTCTCTGACAATGGCTGCCTGGACACGAGTAACTCTTCCAGCTGCTTACTCATGGAGCTATTTTCTTCCTTTAGCATTTGGTTCTGCATGGGAGAAAAATAATAAGTACTTTAACACTGAGCATGCTATACTGTATGTCAGGGGAACCCAAACGCGGTCATCAGTGCACCCCAATGATCCAGTTTTTAAGTATATCCATCCTTGACCACAGGTGAATCAATTAGTATCTCAGTCAATTTGATTTAACCATCTGTGCTGAGCCATGGATATACTTAATACCTGGACCATTAGGGTGCCTTGAGGACCGCATTTGGGAACCTCTGCTGTATGAGGTCTACTGGGCAGCTAGGCTGCGTATATTTTGGGTATATGACATATCACCAGTTGATTGATAAGTCTGCTCTACTTGCAGCATACAACGCAGTCATACAATTTAACTTAAATAGTCAGTGGATTGTCATATGGGGTCTGTATCAATTTAAAAGTGAAAACTGCTGCACATTCAGTGTTGGAAAAAAACAACTTTCTTGGTTTAACCTGTTTTTTTTGTTGTTTAAACCAATTTTTTTTTCATTAATCTTTTAATGAAACAAAATTTAATCATGTATTAGAAACCTTGATCATCCATGTTTTAATTCTAACATTAATAATGTTATTAGACTGATTTATTTTACATATTTCAATAAAAACAATTTTTTACTGTTTATAATTCCTATTACATCTGAATATATGTAGATAGAGTAAACATATTAATACATACAAAGTACACTCATAGATAGATGAAATTGAAAATAAGAACAAGTTGATGTTAAGCATTAGTCTTGCTTATTATAATTAAATAAATCTGAATAGTAATACAAAATGGAAAATGAAAAAGCACTTTTCAGAAAAACACACACACACGAAGGGGGAGGTAAGCATAACCAGTGGACATGTCACTGGCATTAAACATTTTGAATAAAACCACAATTTTTTAAGTATAATAGGCTTTTTTTTTTAAATAAGTCACGGTGCCGTGGCTGTACTAACAGCATTATTAAAAAAACATTTGGTTTAAACTAGCCAACCGTGTGGATATTTGACTAGATTGTCAGTTTATGCATCCAACACTTACCGTATATTCTCGAGTATAAGCCGACTTTTTCAGCACTTTTTTTTGTGCTGAAAAAGCCACCTCGGCTTATACTCGAGTCAGTGACAGGCAGAGGCAGAGCAGTGTGAAGGAGGGACACGGAGCGCACAGCGCGCGGCTCTCCTGTGTCCCTCCTGCATCTCCGGCGGCAGCAGCGGCGGTTCTATTACAGGAAGTACCCGTTCGTGACCTCTGATCACGAACCGGCACTTCCTTTAATAGACCTGCCGCGGCCGCCGAAGATGCAGGAGGGACACAGGAGAGCCGCACGCTGTGCACTTCGTGTCCCTCCAGAAGACAGCGCGGGAACGACGGAGGGGTAAGTAACAACACTGTGGGGCATACCTGGCACTTGGGGAGGGAGCATATCTGGCAGCATGAGGGGGTATATGTGGCAGCATGAGGGGACATATCTGGCAGCATGAGGGGACATATCTGGCAGCATGAGGGGGCATATGTGGCAGCATGAGGGGACATATCTGGCAGCATGAGGGGACATATCTGGCAGCATGAGGGGGCATATGTGGCATCATGAGGGGACATATCTGGCAGCATGAGGGGACATATCTGGCAGCATGAGGGGGCATATCTGGCAGCATGAGGGGGCATATCTGGCAGCATGAGGGGGCATATGTGGCATCATGAGGGGACATATCTGGCAGCATGAGGGGACGTATCTGGCAGCATGAGGGGACATATCTGGCAGCATGAGGGGGCATATCTGGCAGCATGAGGGGGCATATGTGGCATCATAAGGGGACATATCTGGCAGCATGAGGGGGCATATGTGGCAGCATGAGGGACATATGTGGCAGCATGAGGGCATATCTGGCACATCAGGCACTGTGGGGCATATCTGGCACTGTGGGCATATCTGGCAGTGTGGGGGCATATCTGGCAGTGTGGGGGCATATCTGGCAGTGTGGGGGCATATCTGGCACTGTGGGGCATATCTGGCAGTATGAGGGCATATCTGGCACTGAGGGCTGTGTACGGCTAGAGCTGCATTTCCCACCCTAGGCTTATACTCGAGTCAATAAGTTTTCCCAGGTTTTTGTGGTAGAATTAGGTGCCTCGGCTTATATTCGGGTCGACTTATACTCGAGTATATACGGTACTTTGTGTGTTGGATGCATGTACAGTATGTTTAAATTACAAGATCTTGCAGCCCCCCTCACCCCCAATTTAAGGCTTTATTCTCCACCACTACTCCCTACTTATATAATTCCGATCAGATAATCTAGATAGCAATCTATTGTTATTTTCAGGCTTCTCCAGGAGACACTTCATTGTGCAGCGGTACAAGGCTACTCTATTATGTATTACAGCTTATCTTGGACAAATCATGTAATGGGAAAGAAAAGCTTTGCTTATCTCATGTAACCATTGAACATTAATATGCTACATGGCTAAGTACTATTCCCATATAAAGCATTTAGTAGCAAGTTTCTTTCTATGGGGGTCATTCTGACCTGATAGCTCGCTGCAGTTCTTCGCAGCGCAGTGTTCAGGTCAGAAATGCGCATGCACCGGTGCTGCAGTACACCGGCGCATGGCTGACAGCCGTCGCTGCCTAGCGATCGCCTCTGCCTGATTGACAGGCAGAGGCGGACCCTAGGCGGCACAGCGGTGTTTGCCCGCCATTTTGTGGGTGCAGTCCAGCCAACGCATGCGTGGCTGGACCGTGCGGGGGGGGGGGGCGGCCCGCAGCGGCTGCGTGACTTCACACGCAGTTGCTGCGACCCAGGCAGCGACGAGTAGCTCCCGGCCAGCACGCAACAGCTGCGCTGGCCAGGAGCTACTCCTGAAGTGCAAAGTATTGCTGCTGTGCAATGCTTTTGTACTTCTGCGATGGGGCAGGGACCGACATGCGGGGCTGGGCGTCCCCCCACATGTCTGTGTTCCTGATAGTAGCTTTGCTAAATTTAGCACATCTACGATCAAGTCGGAATCACCCCCTATGTCTTTTTGTTTTAGTTGTGCAATAAAGGACTATGGGGGTTATTCAGGTTGGATTGAAGAATCTGCAATCCTTTTTTTCACATGCTGGGTGCCGCCCATCGCAGGGCAAGGCCGTGCACCATGCTAAATGGCCTGCCCAGTGGCTGCAAACGCAATTTAATTGCAGTCACAGCAACTGTGGAAGACCCCCTGCAGCTAGGCTGCGTATGCAGTCGGTCCGCTGCCATTTTCTCTATCGTCCTAGTGGATGCTGTGGTTCCTGAAAGGACCATGGGGAATAGCGGCTCCGCAGGAGACAGGGCACAAAAAGTAAAGCTTTAGGATCAGGTGGTGTGCACTGGCTCCTCCCCCTATGACCCTCCTCCAAGCCAGTTAGATTTTTGTGCCCGGCCGAGAAGGGTGCAATCTAGGTGGCTCTCCTAAAGAGCTGCTTAGAAAAGTTTAGCTTAGGTTTTTTATTTTACAGTGAGTCCTGCTGGCAACAGGATCACTGCAACGAGGGACTTAGGGGAGAAGAAGTGAACTCACCTGCGTGCAGGATGGATTGGCTTCTTGGCTACTGGACATCAGCTCCAGAGGGACGATCACAGGTACAGCCTGGATGGTCACCGGAGCCTTGCCGCCGGCCCCCTTGCAGATGCTGAAGTAAGAAGAGGTCCAGAATCGGCGGCAGAAGACTCCTCAGTCTTCTAAAGGTAGCGCACAGCACTGCAGCTGTGCGCCATTTTCCTCTCAGCACACTTCACACGGCAGTCACTGAGGGTGCAGGGCGCTGGGAGGGGGGCGCCCTGGGAGGCAAATGAATACCTATTTTGGCTAAAAATACCTCACATATAGCCTCCGGAGGCTATATGGAGATATTTAACCCCTGCCAGAATCCGTTAAGAGCGGGAGACGAGGCCACCGAAAAAGGGGCGGGGCCTATCTCCTCAGCACACAGCGCCATTTTCCCTCACAGAAAGGCTGGAGGGAAGGCTCCCAGGCTCTCCCCTGCACTGCACTACAGAAACAGGGTTAAAACAGAGAGGGGGGGCACTAAATTGGCGTTAGAAATATATAAAAAAGATGCTATAAGGGAAAACACTTATATAAGGTTGTCCCTATATAATTATAGCGTTTTTGGTGTGTGCTGGTAAACTCTCCCTCTGTCTCTCCAAAGGGCTAGTGGGTCCTGTCCTCTATCAGAGCATTCCCTGTGTGTGTGCTGTGTGTCGGTACGTGTGTGTCGACATGTATGAGGACGATGTTGGTGAGGAGGCGGAGCAATTGCCTGTAATGGTGATGTCACTCTCTAGGGAGTCGACACCGGAATGGATGGCTTATTTAGGGAATTACGTGATAATGTCAACACGCTGCAAGGTCGGTTGACGACATGAGACGGCCGACAAACAATTAGTACCGGTCCAGACGTCTCAAAAACACCGTCAGGGGTTTTAAAACGCCCGTTTACTTTAGTCGGTCGACACAGACACAGACAGGGACACTGAATCCAGTGTCGACGGTGAATAAACAAACGTATTCCTTATTAGGGCCACACGTTAAAGGCAATGAAGGAGGTGTTTCATATTTCTGATACTACAAGTACCACAAAAGAGGGTATTATGTGGGATGTGAAAAAACTACCGTAGTTTTTCCTGAATCAGATAAATTAAATAAAGTGTGTGATGATGCGTGGGTTCCCCCCGATAGAAAATTATGGGCGGTATACCCTTTCCCGCCAGAAGTTAGGGCGCGTTGGGAAACACCCCTTAGGGTGGATAAGGCGCTCACACGCTTATCAAAACAAGTGGCGGTACCGTCTATAGATAGGGCCGTCCTCAAGGACCAGCTGACAGGAGGCTGGAAAATATCATAAAAAGTATATACACACATACTGGTGTTATACTGCGACCAGCGATCGCCTCAGCCTGGATGTGCAGAGCTGGGGTGGCTTGGTCGGATTCCCTGACTAAAAATATTGATACCCTTGACAGGGACAGTATTTTATGGACTATAGAGCATTTAAAGGATGCATTTCTATATATGCGAGATGCACAGAGGGATATTTGCACTCTGGCATCAAGAGTAAATGCGATGTCCATATCTGCCAGAAGATGTTATGGACACGACAGTGGTCAGGTGATGCAGATTCCAAACGGCACAAAGGTGTATTGCCGTATAAAGGAAGAGGAGTTATTTGGGGTCGGTCCATCGGACCTGGTGGCCACGGCAACTGCTGGAAAATCCGCCGTTTTTACCCTAAGTCACATCTCTGCAGAAAAAGACACCGTCTTTTCAGCCTCAGTCCTTTCGTCCCTATAAGATCATATCTGCCCAGGGATAGAGGAAAGGGAAGAAGACTGCAGCAGGCAGCCCATTCCCAGGAACAGAAGCGTTCCACCGCTTCTGACAAGTTCTCAGCATGGCGCTGAGACCGTACAGGACCCCTGGATCCTACAAGTAGTATCCCAGGGGTACAGATTGGAATGTCGAGACGTTTCCCCTTCGCAGGCTCCTGAAGTCTGCTTTACCAAGGTCTCCCTCCGACAAGGAGGCAGTATGGGAAAAAATTCACAAGCTGTATTCCCAGCAGGTGATAATTAAATTACCCCTCCTACTACAAGAAAAGGGGTATTATTCCACACTATATTGTGGTACTGAAGCCAGAAGGCTAGGTGAGACTTATTCTAAAAAATTTTTTGAACACTTACAAAGGTTCAAATCAAGATGGAGTCACTCAGAGCAGTGATAACGAACCAGGAAGAAGGGGACTATATAGTGTCCCGGGACATCAGGGATGCTTACCTCTATGTCCCAAATTTGCCCTTCTCACTAAGGGTACCTCAGGTTCGTGGTGCAGAACTGTCACTATCAGTTTCAGACGCTGCCGTTTGGATTGTCCACGGCACCCCGGGTCTTTACCAAGGTAATGGCCGAAATGATGATTCTTCTTCGAAGAAAAGGCGTCTTAATTATCCCTTACTTGGACGATCTCCTGATAAGGGCATAGTCCAGGGAACAGTTGGAGGTCGGAGTAGCACTATCTCGGATACTGCTACAACAGCACGGGTGGATTCTAAATATTCCAAAATCGCAGCTGATCCCGACGACACGTCTGCTGTGCCTAGGGATGATTCTGGACACAGTCCAGAAAAAGGTGTTTCTCCCGGAAGAGAAAGCCAGGGAGTTATCCGAGCTAGTCAGGAACCTCCTAAAAACAGTGCATCATTGCACAAGGGTCCTGGTAAAAATGGTGGCTTCCTACGAAGCAATTCCATTCGGCAGATTTCACGCAAGAACTTTTCGGTGGGATCTGCTGGACAAATGGTCCGGATCGCATCTTCAGATGCATCAGCGGATAACCCTATATCCAAGGACAAGGGTGTCTCTCCTGTGGTGGTTATAGAGTGCTCATCTTCTAGAGGGCCGCAGATTCGGCATTCAGGTTTGGATGCTGGTGACCACGGAGCCCAGCCCGAGAGGCTGGGGAGCAGTCACACAAGGAAAAAATTTCCAGGGAGTGTGATCAAGTCTGGAGACTTTTCTCCACATAAATATACTGGAGCTAAGGGTAAATTTATAATGCTCTAAGCTTAGCAAGACCTCTGCTTCAAGGTCAGCCGGTATTGATCCAGTGGGAAAAACATCACGGCAGTCGCCCACGTAAACAGACAGGGCGACACAAGAAGCAGGAGGGCAATGGCAAAAACTGCAAGGACTTTTCGCTGGGCGGAAAATCATGTGATAGCACTGTCAGCAGTGTTTCATCCCGGGAATGGAAACTGGGAAGCAGACTTCCTCAGCGGGCACGACCTCCACCCGGGAGAGTGGAAACTTCATCGGGAAGTTTTTTCCACATGATTGTAAACCGTTGGGAAATACCAAAGGTGGACACGATGGCGTCCCGTCTGAACAAAAAACGGGACAGGTATTGCGCCAGGTCAAGAGACCCTCAGGCAATAGCTGTGGACGTTCTGGTAACACCGTGGGTGTACCAGTCGGTGTATGTGTTCCCTCCTCTGCTTCTCATACCTAAGGTGCTGAGAATTATAAGACGTAGAGGAGTAAGAACTATACTCATGGCTCCGGATTGGCCAAGAAGGACTTGGTACCCGGAACTTCAAGAGATGCTTACAGAGGTCTTATGGCCTCTGCCGCTAAGAAGGGACTTGCTTCAGCAAGTACCATGTCTGTTCCAAGACTTACCGCAGCTGCGTTTGTCGGCATGGCGGTGGAAAGCCGGATCCTAAGGGAAAAAGGCATTCCGGAAGAGGTCATTCCTACCCTGGTCAAAGCCAGATAGGAGGTGACCGCACAACATTATCACCACATGTGGCGAAAATATGTTGCGTGGTGTGAGGCCAGGAAGGCCCCACAAAGAAATTTCAACTCGGTCGTTTCCTGCATTTCCTGCAAACAGGAGTGTCTATGGGCCTCAAATTGGGGTCCATTAAGGTTCAAATTTCGGCCCTGTCGATTTTCTTCCAGAAAGAATTGGCTTCAGTTCCTGAAGTCCAGAAGTTTGTCAAGGGAGTATTGCATATACAACCCCCCTTTTGTGCCTCCAGTGGCACTGTGGGATCTCAACGTAGTTCTGGGATTCCTCAAATCACATTGGTTTAAAACCAGTCAAATCTGTGGATTTGAAGCATCTCACATGAAAAGTGACCATGCTCTTGGCCCTGGCCTGGACCAGGCGAGTGTCAAATTGGTGGTTTTTTCTCAAAAAAAGCCCATATCTGTTTGTCCATTCGGACAGGGCAGAGCTGCGGACTCGTCCCCAGTTCTCTCCCTAAGGTGGTGTCAGTGTTTCACCTGAACCAGCTTATTGTGGTGCCTTGCACCTACTAGGGACTTGGAGGACTCCAAGTTGCTAGATGTTGTCAGGGCCCTGAAAATATGTTCCAGGACGGCTGGAGTCAGGAAAACTGACTTGCTGTTATCCTGTATGCACCCAACAAACTGGGTGCTCTTGCTTCTAAGCAGACTATTGCTAGTTGGATGTGTAATACAATTCAGCTTGCACATTCTGTGGCAGGCCTGCCACAGCCAAAATATGTAAATGCCCATTCCACAAGGAAGGTGGGCTCATCTTGGGCGGCTGCCCGAGGGGTCTCGGCTTTAAAACTTTGCCGAGCAGCTACTTGGTCAGGGGCAAACACGTTTGCTAAATTCTACAAATTTGATACCCTGGCTAAGGAGGACCTGGAGTTCTCTCATTCGGTGCTGCAGAGTCATCCGCACTCTCCCGCCCGTTTGGGAGCTTTGGTATAATCCCCATGGTCCTTTCAGGAACCCCAGCATCCACTAGGACGATAGAGAAAATAAGAATTTACTTACCGATAATTCTATTTCTCGGAGTCCGTAGTGGATGCTGGGCGCCCATCCCAAGTGCGGATTATCTGCAATACTTGTACATAGTTACAAAAATCGGGTTATTATTGTTGTGAGCCATCTTTTCAGAGGCTCCGCTGTTATCATACTGTTAACTGGGTTTAGATCACAAGTTGTACGGTGTGATTGGTGTGGCTGGTATGAGTCTTACCCGGGATTCAAAATTCCTCCCTTATTGTGTACGCTCGTCCGGGCACAGTACCTAACTGGCTTGGAGGAGGGTCATAGGGGGAGGAGCCAGTGCACACCACCTGATCGGAAAGCTTTACTTTTGTGCCCTGTCTCCTGCGGAGCCGCTATTCCCCATGGTCCTTTCAGGAACCCCAGCATCCACTACGGACTCCGAGAAATAGAATTATCGGTAAGTAAATTCTTATTTTCTTTTTCGAAGTGTCTGTGTGTGACGTCACGCAGCTGCCCCGAAAACGTCAATCAGGCAGATGCAATCGCATTGGCTGCTAGCGCACATGCAGGATGGGACCTGTGCACTGCCGCCGCCGGGGTTATGGTGGTCACATCGATTAGCGATACGACCTGAATAACTCCCAATGTCTAGAACAAAGTAGTAGCTGCCTTGAAAACCTTTAAATGTCAACACGAAGTAGATGACATGGGCAGCAATGCTATCACCTCTGTATAGAACAAACCAACTGTTCTAAATCAAGGGGACGGGGTGTTTAATAAAGGAAGTGAACTGTTGGCCATCTAATCGATAGCTTTGAAATCATACTTGGTTTTTCCCACTTTGCACAATCAGTTTTAAACATTTTAAAAATAATGTAAAAAAAATAAATGAATGTCTAAATATTGCTTACTTACACTCTAGTGGCACCCATGTGTGCTAATATGAAGCTTCATACTTAGGTGTATTTTTCATTTGTCACATGGTTTAGTCCCACAATGAACAAACCTCTAATGAATATGGGCATAGGGAACATGTCACAGTTACTTACTTCCAGATAAAGTGTGTGCAGCTTTTGTGTGCATTCTGCTTGCTCTGCAACCTTTTTCTCAAGTTCAAGAACACACGATCTCTCCTGGAACAGCTTATCTCTTAGTGTCTAGAGAAAGACAATAATAAAAATACATGTAAATGCAGAAACACGATGACCCTTTCTGTACAATGCAGCACCCCCCCATGCTCTGCAGTGACTTTTCAGACATGACGTTGTCATTGCAGCACAGAAACATCACCAGGTCTATACTATAGATCAGACATATAATTTACTATGATATGAAGACGAAGACAATGTGGGGTATCCAATTAGAGCTGATCCCTTCTCGGCGGGTGAAAACGGACGGATATCGCAATTAATGACTAATGGTTATTATCATGGTATCCTATTACAGGGCCGTTTTCTTAGTTCGAAAATGGACATGCGATCGCGTCAAAACACATGGGATCGGGGATAAGTCCCTGATCCCATGTGTTATCGCGGCTCCGGCAGCCCGCTTATCGAGGATTATGCTTCGGGTGCCAACCCCGATAAGTGCTAGCATCAGGAGGAGAAGCACAACGCATCGGGGTTAATAGGAGAGCCCCCGGTGATACAATTCAAATGGTGTGGTAGTCCACAATGGGCGCTGGAGTGTTCTAAAAATGAGTATTTATTTGTAAACATGGGACAAGACAACATGAATTTAAAAAGACACCTCGGATGTCAGAAACAGCAATACAAGGACATACATAAGACTAATAATGATATAAAAATCCTGGATCCTGCAAGTGTTCAAACACCTGTGTGAAACACCATAGTCTGAAAAGCTTGTAAAATAACAAAAGTATTTGGTAATGGGAAAATGTTCTCAATCGTCCAAATAGAACAGGAGGGTATAAGGCTTACCCAGTGACTAGAAACGAGCAGAATGCAGTCCGGACTGGTAGTGACTGTGACTCGCCAAGGATCATCAAGAGAAGGGGTCGCTTTGCCTGGTTAAAGTATTGGAGCCCAGCAGGGTGCGTAGTCCGGACTGCACTCTGCTCATTTACCACCAGAGGCTCCATTTCTATTCACTGGGTAAGCCTTATACCCTCCTGTTCTATTGGGACGATTGAGAACATTTTCCCATTCATGTTGTCTTGTCCTAGGTTTACAAATAAATACTAATTTTTAGAACACTCCAGCGCCCATTACTAACATTAGAAAACCTTCTCTTTCCAATTCCTTTGCTCTTAGGCTTCATGTACAAGGTACCCTTTGGCACCGCCAATATCCCTATTCCCACTTGGAGACATGCTGATAACTTCTCACTGAAATGTTAGCCAGCCATGGGAGCTGTGCTATACTGCAGCATCTAGCAGTGGAGAGCCGGTGCCATTTTAGCCTCTAGTTCTGGTACAATGGAGAGGAGCTAACACTGCGAAACAGGTCTCCTGCTAAATGACCCAATTTAGAGATATCACCACTCTGCATGGTATGCGGTCATGATGTCACCAGTCGGAATGTCAACACTCATGATGCCAACATGGTTGAATTGTCTACATCATTAATGTCGACATAGTAAATGGTTACACTGTCATAATGTCAATATTTCCATTAGGGATAGGGCTAGCATTAGAGTTAGCACTAGAATGGCAGTAAAAATAAATTGTCAGCATTTTAACAGTGTTGACATGTCAACATTACAGCCATGTCAACATTCTTATTGCGACCTAATGAATGGCGACATAAAATACCATAACCTTCCGAATAATGTGTACATTAATAAATTTAGAGATGAGCGGGTTCGGTTTTACCCTTATCTCCTTATTGGCCATCGGACGTCACGTGTTTTGGTTAGCCAATAAGAAAAATCCAGAAAATAAGAAATGGCGATATTTCTGGCGTAAAGAACCGAGTAAATCCGAACCCGCTCATCTCTAATTAATATTAATCTTTATTTAGCAAAATCCTTGAACTACGGGCAAGTGGTGACATCAGTTTCACAATTCGGACGTCCAGTGCTAAAGACTAACAATGGATGTCCTATGTAAAATATTTAACATGCAATACTTGATTTTCAGGCACAATACATAGTTAATCAAGTGGGGAGGACAGCTTGGTGCTCTGGCAGGTAATTATAGGAGTTTGCTCCACCTCAGGCCACGATTCCAGACAATGAATAATGAACTACACACAAAAACCCTTCTTGTTATTAATCATGTGCTAAAAAAACCATTTCTGAAATGAGAGTATGCTTGGCTGCCTATATATTCGTGCATGGTACTCCCAAGAGCAGTTATGTCCTATTCTGGTCTCAATATAATTTTGTAATTTCTAGTTTATTGATTTGTACACAACCATTAAAACAACAAACTTCAGAAAATAGAAAAAAAAAATTACTTCAGCAGTTTCAAATGAACACCTTATCAACGGTGGTGGATGGCTACTCAGTGCATGGTCAATATTCACAATTCTGCCCTAGGACAGTGCTTCCGGGAATAACTTATCTATGTGTACAGAAGCAAAGCCTGGTTTTCCCCACAACTTTGTCTTTTGTAGAATACTAGACTAAATAAATCCTTTTTATTTGAAATGCAAGATGGCTACTTTTACTGTTGAGCCAGATAATTACCACAAATACCAAGTAGGTCTAATTTATATGGGGCATTGCCAAGAGAAAGATGAGAGACACGAGACCGAACAATTCAGAAGAGCTGAAGGCCGCTATTGAAGCATCCTGGTCTTTCATAACACCTCAGCAGTGCCAGAGGCTGATAGAATCCATGCCACGCTGCATTGAGGCAGTAATTCATGCAAAAGAGGCCCAAACCAAGTACTGAGTACATATGCATGATTATACTTTTCAGAGGGCCGACATTTCTGTATTTAAAATCCTTTTTTTCTTGATTTTATGGAATATTCTAATTTTCTGAGATTTTGAATTTGGGGTTTTCTTAAGCAGTAAGCCACAATCATCAAAATTATAACAAATAAAGGCTTGAAATATCTCACTTTGCATGTAATGAGTATATAATATATTAGTTTCACCTTTTAAGTTGAATTACTGAAATAAATGAACTTTTGGACGACAGTCTAATTTTCTGAGTTTCACCTGTATACCCCTATGTATCAGTAGGCCCAGTACAGGGTCTTACCTGAATTTCTGCTGTCATATTGTCAATTTGAATTTGCTGATTGTCTATGATCTGAAAAAGAGAACATAATCAAGTTTTATTACAATAAAAAGACTGTGTTACAATTACCAGAGTTTTTGCCGAACATCATAGGAGCGATTTGAGAAAACCAGGAAGCAGAGGGACCAGGAAGCAGAGGGTTCCTCTGAGAGCGACAACTGCAGGAAGCTTCTCTTCCTGCAGCCGCTGCACAGTGATCTTTCTGACAGGTTGCATCAGATGCGACAATGTCAGGGAAAGCACAGCCTGGTGTGGTTGGATCTGATGTGACCATACCAGGCAAGTGGTTGAAAGAGCATCTTTAAATTTACTATTGTGTTCAGCTCCAGCAGGAGTGGAAGGACAGAGATGCTAATTAGGCATGGATAATAAGTTCTCACCTTGTTGGCACGCTCGGCCTGCTCTCTGAGACGATCGTTCTCAGACTGGAGTTGCTTTGTGTCCAGCATTGGGAGCCGCACACCATCCTCTAAGCATTTTTGAACTTTCTGCTGTAAACTGTAAGGATACAAATTAGTTTCAAAGATTTATTTTATTATAGTTATTTCTGCTTGTTTGACGTACAGGACATTAACATTATGCTAAACCTTCATGTATATTTAAGTTGAGACCGAGGACCTGACTGAAAGGTGCACACTAATCATGTGTGGCTATGATTTGTCATGGATGTGCAAAAATATGCAAAATGTCAGCGTTCCTCTTGTGTACTACCGTGCAACGGACTGCGCAAACACTGTGATGCCCACTATGCATATCTGAGCAATGCTCAGCAACTGCGCTAGTGGATCTGATTACTCCACTGACGACGCACCATTGGTAGCAATATGGATTCCTTGAGCATATCCTGCCGGGCACAGAGCCTCCCTTGCAACTTTCTCAATATATGGCCACTATGCAGCCACATCCCAATAAACGCCAATGACAGTCCCACAACAAGCACATGACACCTCCTTGTTTTGCCATCACTTTAGGTCACCGCTCAGTCTTCAACTTGAATCAACCATGGATTGCAGACACCATCTCAAGTCATAGCGATGTCATATGCAAATGCAGAGGCCGTGGCATGCATCTCTTCATGCGTGTACACTAAGGCTTTCCTAGACTTCTTACATATGCGTAATAGCAAATTATAGAGCAATTGTGCAAACATCAGCATTGCGTCCACATCTGAATCAGGCTGGACTGAGAGACGCATGACGACACCTGGAAGTAGGCAGGTTCCAAGCTAAAGTAGTCAGAAGCATAGTTAGGTTACTGAACTTTTTGTGCAACTACTACATTAATAAATGAAAAATAGATAGTCATAAGCCCACACAAACCACAATACAATGTGAGAAAAAGATATACATATAAAAGATATCCCATATCCAAAATACTTGGGACCAGAAGTATTTTGGATATCGTATTTTTCCGTATTTTGGAATAATTGCATACCATAATGAGAGATCATGGTGATGGGACCTAAATGTAAGCACAGAATGCATTTATGTTTCATATACACCCTTTACACACAGCCTGAAGGTAATTTTAGCCAATATTTTTAATAACTTTGTGCATTAAACAAAGTGTGTGTACATTCACACAATTCATTTATGTTTCATATATACCTTATACACAAAGCCTGAAGGTCATTTTAGCCAATATTTTTAATAACTTTGTGCATTAAACAAAGTTTGTATACATTGAGCCATCAGAAAACAAAGGTTTCACTATCTCAGTATCCCTTAAAAAATTCCGTATTTCTGAATATTTGGAAATGGGATACTCAACCTGTATTGTATACATATAGCTATCTATCTCTAGCTACACATTATGGAACATCTGCACTCACCATTTACATCATGAACACTCTAAGCTGTATTCCTTAAACTGCACACAAGGTCATACAGGTAAGACCTCGACCCAGTATATTAGCTATTAAACACCTGACACAGGTTGGATTATATGAAACATTTCTATTTATAGTTTATTTAAAAAAAGATCCATGTTGTGTATGTACACAAACTTAGTTTCATGCACAAAAGTATTAAAAATACTGTAAAAAAACCTAACTTTCTGGCTGTGTGCCTGTGACTGATTAAAACCAGATGACATGCAGGCTTAAAGTCAACCAGCCCCAGAATCTGTGTGATTTACGAGTATCCCGGTTTAAAGGGATAATATGGTAAGCCTATGCTACCAATCGTTTATCAAGTCCATTCCATAAAATGATAGCTAGCAGCTGATTAGTTACGATTTCCACCCGTTTCTGATTAAAAATAAAATAAAAAAAATATGTGACTGTCTGGCCCTTTTACAAATACATTTCCCATATGGATTTTTAATATGAAGTGTATTTGAATGAAGTGCTTGAATAACAGAGATACACTGATTGAGCACTGGTATCCATGACAACGTAGCTTATGAACTCGGCACTCCAGCTACATGCAAGATGTCTGGTGGCTCGGTATGTTCTCCCAACATGGATTGATAAACAGAGCTCCTGACATCTCATGTTTACTATTGTTCCATGCAGGTCTGGATCAGTGATTAGCCCTATTACTTTTGTAATATATATGATTTTAGTAGCATAGCAGAGAAGAGATATCTTGTAAATCAATCTAGGGATATAATAAAAAAAACCTCCTGAATGGCAAAGCAACCCTTCAAAATAAAAAGCATGGTCTCTACAATAAAGAAAAAACAGCCTGATAATATAAAAGGGAATTATTTGTTTTAATATCACTTTACGTATATACCAAGAACTCACTGCATAAGCTCAGTAGTGGCAATCATCAGCAAACATTAATTAATCAGAGATACAGAATTTGCTTGATTACTCATTAGTTTTTTGACTGCAATATCGTTGCACCTGGAGCTCACAATTTTGGGAAAAATCCCCTATTCACATAACCTTAGCAAGTTCAGTAATGTGTAATACTTTCCCTTTACATCATTAACTTCCTCATATTTATATACTTTACAGCAGAGCATTTACATTCAAAGTTCTACAAATAATTAGCTTTAATTTGTCTGAGATAAAAGTTCTACAAAATAATTAGTTTTAATCACACTTGCCTACCTGACCCTCTCCATGAGGGAGAAAATGCTCTGTCCATGGACTTTCCTGGTAATGTATGATTGCCATCGCCTGTGGTGAGCTAGTTAATTGATAAGAAAGGTGTTTCACCACAGGTGATGGCAATCATACATTACCAGGAAAGTCCAGGAACAGAGCATTTTCTCCCTCATGGAGAGGGTCAGGTAGGCAAGTGTGGTTTTAATTCGTCTGAGATACGGCATATAGTCACAGATTATGGAGAAGAAGAATTGTATAGCCCACCACGTTTATTATAAGATAATGGTTTTGTTTCTGTGCCTGGGGCAAGGTACTTGTCTAAGAACATGGCACACACTAGGATGGGCTATGAAAAAAAGACCCTCCATGATATTAAGAAATTAATCACAATTCTATATTTCCAGTAATGATCCATTTGCAAGAAATGGAAATACAATCCTACAGACTGTAAGCTTGTATGAGCAGGGTCCTCTCCTCCTGCAGCTACATAATTATGCTAAGTGCATCTGTAATTATGGCTCTATGTGAATATATATGGTGTCTGTATATCGTTTGCTGTCTGTAATTCCTCTTGTACAGAGCTATTGAACCAATGTAGTTCTTTAGAAATAAACACATTCCAAGATTATGGTGTTATATAAATCTGATAAAAAATTATGGGGGTGATGTATGAAAAAAAACGTTCTAACGGACATAACGTCCAGGGGCGTATCACCACATTATCGTGGTGATATGCCCGCAGCCGCTGCCACAATGTATTATTAAGGCCCCCGCCGATGTGGGAGGGCGTTATCCTACCTGTACCACGATAGCGCACCTTCCACATCGGCTTGGCTGGGTTCAGCGCCGCAGTCTGTGCGCATGCGCACTTCTCTCCTGCTTCCTGTCTGAACCGCAGGAGGCCCCCCGGCGCATGCGCTTTGTGGACCAGCAGATTACTGGCCTCGAACAATAAAGTTTGTTGAAAAAAATAAATAATTAACTCAGCGAGTGCACATTTTGCACTCATCGCCTGCCTGGGGGAGGCGTTACGGCCCAGCGGCTACAAGAGACGAAAAGCGACAGCAGAGGCAATCATACATTGCCTCTGCACTTCGTCTCCAATTCAGGACTGCGGGGTAACGGTAAGCGGCGGGGTAACGGTAAGCGGCGGGGTAACGCGGCGGACACTGCACACGGCGTTAACACGCCGTACATACATTAGGGTGCTGAGCAAGATGATGGCTTAAGGTGCGCTGTGGTCAGTAGAAACCACAGCGCACTTTCATACATCTGCCCCTATATTAGGAACTGGACATCATATGCACCAGAAATATATCATAATATAAACTTAATAGAACACACCGTTTACATAAATACTTACAGTGCTACTGTCCTCTACTGTCCAAAGTTAGTATTAGATTCAGAGAATAAAAAGATGGAATAATTTGTATTGCTACTCAAGTAGTTATATAAAAGGACTGTATTCCTATAGATCTATCTGGTAGATAAAACAAACAACATCATGTAAGGTCCTGAATGGAGATTCTTATGCAAAAATAAATCAGGTCCTCATGCTATAAATCCAAAAATCATATTTAAAAGAAAAATCTCTATATTGCTCAAAAGTAAAGACAGTGCGACAAATAGCAATCCGTAAACATTCTTGTACACTAGTAACCACAAAAATAGTAAACAGAACAAAACCGATATGACATGCTGTAGCGTGTCATAAAAGCAATAGAAAACAGCTACACAAAATAAAAAAAGATGGGAAGAATCATCGTACAGAGCTAGAAAGAAAATGACTGTTCAGGCCTATCCCTAGCAGTCACAAGTGCGAGGAAGAAGAGGAGTGGCAAAGCAGAGGGGCATGTGAGCTAAGCAAAAGCAAAGAGATCCAGACTAAAGTATTAGGGGAGAACGCAGATCTTCATCTATGAAGTAAGGGATTATTCACGCTCATGTGTATTGTTGCTTATTGCAGTGTCCTTTTAATATAGTTGCTGCCTAGTTGTAATTTTTTCCCTTGAGCTGCGGTTATTTCTGCGAGATTGCATGAGAGAAGTATGTACGTCTGTCATCATCCTGTGACTCCTTGAACCACCTTGATAGGACAACATAATCAGAGTGGAGAAAGACATACACACAATTATTTTCTGGATGTTAAATAGGCATTATACACTGCTTTCATTATTCTAATGTTTGAGGGCAAACTTAATGTATCCTCTAGCCAAGGACGTATCTACACCTTGGCCAAGGTGACACATGCCAGGTGTGTCAGCAGTCCCTGTGCAGCCCTCTGGCCAGTGCTGCGCTTTCTGATGCTGCCAGATATGTGAGAAGAGAGGACAGTAAAATAATGCACATGTCAAAAGTAATATGCAGTAGAATAAGGTATGAGGGAGAGTAAAGAAAGGAATGTTGTTTATGAATGAGAGTGGAGTGAAAGAAAAGAGTAAGGAACCCGAGATAGTAACGAAAAAAAGGAGGTGATTAAGGTATTTGAGAGAGAAAAGGTGGCAGGAAAGGACGTTGTGTTATGTGAGAAATAAGAAAGGAAAATTACTGAGATGTGATAGAGAAAAGTAAGACAGACAAAAATAAATTATAATAAAGTATAAAAAATCTAAAGGGAAAGGTGAGACTTTAAAGAGCAGAGAAAGTAAAGAAGGAGGGCTGAGGGAGTAAGGTATCAGAGCGTGGAAAGAGAAAATTCTGAATTGAAGAAAACAAAGAAGTGGACAACGTAAAGGAAGAAGCGTAAAGAGAATGAGAATATAAATATAAAATAAAGGAGAGAGTATATAATGAGAAAGTGGAACAAGAGTAAAGAATAGTCCACTGTATGGGCGTGATGTAGCACGCATCGCACCCTGTTACTTACTGGGTACATACTGGCGATGATACCGCTGATATGCACCTAGAAATGCCATAAAGGGGGGTACTCTCGGAGCGATATTCTAAGCAATCTGACTAGATTGCTTATAATGTAAGCCTGATCGCTCCGTGTGTACCCCTTACAGCGATAGCGATGCACAGCCCCCCGCTGGGGGAAGTGAGTGCCCCCCCCCTCTCCCCCCGCACGCTCAGCACACATCGCGCTATGCTGAGCGGGGGGAGAGAGATGTGTGCTGAGCGGTTCACTCAGCACACATCTCTCCCACATCGGCCCGTCTATATGGGCCTTTAGAATCGTAAAGGACAGTTCTCCCGATAAGAGCTGTTCTTTACAATCACAGGACTTTTGGGTTTATGACCCATATATAATATGACAGGCAGTGGAACAGCTCTTGGCATTTGCGCGATATTTCTTACCAATAAAACCAGTGATGTAGGTGACAATGGGAAAATCTGCCTGTGAAAAATTATAGAAAGCAAGTGTTTTTCAGCAATATAAGTGCTCACATTAAATTAGGGGTGCAAGTCTAAAAACACTTGTCCGACTCAAAGCACTCCAAAATACCTGTTCCATACCTTGTACCCCAATTTCCATCATTTTGCACTTTTTCATACAATTAAAAACTTCTATGTGCATAATTAGTCATTCAGTGGGGTGACCCAAGGATTCTGAACCAATCCTATCCTTATTTACTTTAAAATAGGGATTTTCTTCAACTTTTCACCTGCTCCGGGGGGATGAACAGAAAATTGCCATAAAATCTATGGAGAATTATAGCCGGAGAATAATTAAATAGGTCAGTTTTTGCAAATCGCAATAAAAGACCATTTTCTGAGCAAAAACGAGTTATCACGGCCAACTGAATATCCCCCTTACTGTTTTAACTTCAATACACTTTCTGGTGTCAAAAACACTTTCCCTTGAACTGTATTTAGACCTACAATAGGAAACGTTGCTATTAAGTTGGATGTTCATGGCCCTTTTTGCTTTTCATCCAAAAAGAAATTGCAGGACCCAGGCTGTAACCTAAGAAGAGGACACCGTTGATGTTGCCATTATCCAAATATTGTCCAGGTAAGTCCATATGAATATTTCTTTGCCATGATCAATATTAGAAGGTTTGCTAATACCTTGGTGGAGGCTGACATTCTAAGGGGTATATTCAATTAGCAGCGATAACGGACTTTTCGCGTGAAAAGTCCCGTTTTAGCGCGAAAAACCGGACTTTTCCCGCGAAACGTAATTACAGCCTATTCAATTTTCTGGGAAAATTTATCGGTGATCATTTTTTCACTAATTTCACTTCACCTACTCAGAAGCAGGTGAAAAGTTAGGAAAAGTCACTATTTTAAGGTAAAAATGTTTGGATATGGTACAGAACTCCTGGGACACCCCCCTTAATGACTAATTAGGCACGTTGAGGTTTTTAATTGGCCAATAATGACATGTCATTTTTGGGGTGAAAAAGTACAAAGTGATGGAAATTGGGGTTCAAGGTATGGGACAGGTATATTGGGGTGCTTTATGAGTGGGACAGGTGTTTTTAGGCGTGCAGATGGGAGTAATCGGTCTGTTTCCACTTTTTTTTTTTAAAGTACGCTAAAATGACCCAAATATATACTTATACCCATTTTCATGCACCCCAAATTTAATGAGAGCATTTATTTTGCTCAAAAAAAACTTGCTTTCTATCATTTTTTTGCATTTAAAAAAAAATGCATATAACAGCCATTTCACACAATTTAAGTCCCCAAAAACTCTCTAATGTGATCTCTAATACACTTCTCTTCTGTTTTCCTATGTTAGTTTAGCATTTTTTGGGGTACAGGCTGATTTCCCCATTTTCACCTGCACTTTTCACTGCAAGAATTTTCAGGTGAAAGCCGTTTGGAATTAAATTGCTGCGAAAAATTTTTGGGCGAAAAATTGCAGCGAATTTGCGGATAATTGAATTCCCTAGTAAAAGAGACATTTGTATGGAAAATGTTAATTGAATATAGAGAATCTGAGGACTTGCTGATGTGCCTGTTGCATTAGCACATCGTATGGCATCTTTCAAAAACCACAGTGTTCACAATGGTCCTTACCAACTCCTTTTAAAATTTGGGTGTTGCGGTGTATGCCGAGCGTCCTCACATCTATAATAATGTGAAAACCTTTTCTTGTTTTTCCACAACAAATATTTGACAATATAATCCTGTTGCTAAATTACTTTTTATACCAACAGCATTTTTAAGTTTTCCTTCATACTGTTACTGATCTTTGAAAACTGCTGCCTGGCTGCAAGTCCAGGAACGCTATCGTATATAATTTCCTTTTCTCTAACGTCCTAGAGGATGCTGGGGACTCCGTAAGGACCATGGGGATAGACGGGCGCCGCAGGAGACATGGGCACTTTAAGAAAGACTTTGACTCTGGGTGTGCACTGGCTCCTCCCTCTATGCCCCTCCTCCAGACCTCAGTTTGATACTGTGCCCAGTGGAGACTGGGTGCATTTCAGGAGCTCTCCTGAGTTTCCTGTAAAGAAAGCATTTTAGTTAGGTTTTTTATGTTCAGGGAGCCTGCTGGCAACAGACTCCCTGCATCGAGGGACTGAGGAGAGAGAAACAGACCCACTTCTCTAAGTTTCAGGGCTCTGTTTCTTAGGCTACTGGACACCATTAGCTCCAGAGGGATCGGTACGCAGGTCTCACCCTAGCCGTCCGCCCCAGAGCCGCGCCACCGTCCTCCTCGCAGAGCCGGTAGATTGAAGCCGAGTGAGCATTGAGGAAAAGAACATCAGAGGCGGCAGAAGACACCTTAATCTTCATAGAGGTAACGCACAGCACTGCAGCTGTGCGCCATTGCTCCCATTCACCTCACACACCTCGGTCACTGTAAGGGTGCAGGGCGCAGGGGGGGGGGTGCCCTGGGCAGCAATATAAACCTCTCCTGTGGCATATATAGATATATACATGTACAGCTGGGCACTGTACATGTATTTAAAGAGCCCCCGCCATGTTATTGAGAAATTTGAGCGGGACAGAAGCCCGCTGCCGAGGGGGCGGGGCTTCTCCCTCAGCACTCACCAGCGCCATTTTTCTCCACAGCACCGCTGAGAGGAAGCTCCCCGGACTCTCCCCTGCTTAACACACGGTGAAAGAAGGGTTTTAAAGTAGAGGGGGGGGGGGGGGGCACATAATTGGCGCATATACATAACAAAAGCGCTACTGGGTAAACATACTGTGTTTTTTCCTGGGTCATATAGCGCTGGGTTGTGTGCTGGCATACTCTCTCTCTGTCTCTCCAAAGGGCCTGGTGGGGAACCTGTCTTCAGAAAAGAGCTTCCCTGTGTGTGTGTGTGTGTGTGTGTGTGTGTGTGTGTGTGTGTGTGTGTGTGTGTGTGGTGTGTCGGTACGCGTGTGTCGACATGTCTAAGATTGAAGGCTCACCTAAGGAGGAGGGGGAGTGTATGAATGTTAGGTCTCCGTCGGCAGTGCCGACACCTGACTGGATGGATATGTGGAATGTTTTAAGTGCTAATGTTAATTTATTGCACAAAAGATTAGACAAAGCTGAAGCTGGGGTACAGTCAGGGAGTCAACCCATGCCTGTCCCAATGTCACCTGGACCTTCGGGGTCTCAGAAGCGCCCACTATCCCAAATAGTTGACACAGATACCGACACGGATTCAGACTCCAGTGTCGACTACGATGATGCAAAATTACAGCCAAAAGTGGCTAAATGTATTCGATATATGATTATCGCAATAAAAGATGTTTTGCATATCACTGAGGAACCCCCTGTCCCTGACACGAGGGTACACATGTATAAGGGAAAGAAACCTGAGGTCACCTTTCCCTCATCACATGAGCTGAACGAATTATGCGAAAAAGCGTGGGAAACTCCAGACAAAAAACCGCAGATTCCCAAAAGGATTCTAATAGCGTATCCTTTCCCGTCGCAGGACAGAAACCGGTGGGAATCCTCCCCTAGGGTGGACAAAGCTTTAACGCGCTTATCAAAAAAGATAGCGCTTCTATCCCAAGATACGGCTACCCTCAAGGATCCTGCTGACCGCAAGCAGGAGGTTACCTTGAAGTCCATTTACACACATTCTGGTACGTTACTCAGACCGGCTATTGCGTCGGCCTGGGTTTGTAGTGCTGTAGCAGCATGGGCAGATTCATTATCAGCGGATATTGAGACCCTTGATAAGGATACCATTTTAATGACCCTAGGGCATATAAAAGATGCTGTCTTATATATGAGGGATGCTCAAAGAGACTTTAGTTTACTGGGTTCCAGGATAATCGCTATGTCTATTTCTGCTAGGCGTGTCTTATGGACCCGACAGTGGTCAGGTGATGCAGACTCCAAGAGACATATGGAGTTGTTGCCTTACAAGGGTGAGGAATTGTTTGGAGAGGGCCTCTCGGACCTCGTCTCCATGGCTACGGCAGGTAAATCGAATTTTTTGCCATATATTCCCTCACAATCTAAGAAAGCGTCTCATTATCAAATGCAGTCCTTTCGTTCCAATAAAAGCAAGAGAGTACGTGGATCGTCCTTTCTTGCCAGAGGTAAGGGCAGAGGGAAGAAGCTGCATAACACAGCTAGTTCCCAGGAACAGAAGTCCTCCCCGGCCTCTTCAAAATCCACCGCATGACGCTGGGGCTCCCCTGAGGGAGTCCGCCCCAGTGGGGGCACGTCTTTGACTGTTCAGCCACAACTGTGTTCACTCGCAGGTGGATCCCTGGGCAATAGAAATTGTTTCCCAGGGTTACAAGCTGGAATTCGAAGAGGTGCCACCTCGCCTGTTTTTCAAATCGGCCCTACCGACTTCCCCCCTGGAAAGGGAGATAGTGTTACATGCGATTCGCAAATTGTGTCTTCAACAAGTGGTGGTAGAGGTTCCCCTACTTCAAAGAGGGAAGGGGTACTACTCATCTCTGTTTGTGGTCCCGAAGCCAGGCGGTTCGGTAAGACCCATTTTGAATTTAAAATCCCTGAACCTTTACTTAAAACGGTTCAAGTTCAAGATGGAATCGCTCAGAGCGGTCATTGCCAGCCTGGAAGCGGGAGATTTTATGGTATCTCTGGACATAAAGGATGCATACCTGCATGTTCCCATATATCCTCCTCATCAGGCGTACCTGAGATTTGCGGTACAGGATTGTCATTACCAATTTCAGACGTTGCCGTTTGGGCTTTCCACGGCCCCGAGAATTTTCAGGAAATGATGGTGCTCTTGCGCAAACAGGGTGTCACAATTATCCCGTACTTGGACGATCTCCTCATAAAAGCGAGATCACGGGAGAAGTTGCTGAACAGCGTCTCACTTTCACTGACTGTGTTACAGCGACACGGCTGGATTATCAATATTCCAAAGTCGCAGCTGAATCCTACAACTCGTCTGCCCTTCTTGGGCATGATTCTGGACACAGACCAGAAGATGATTTTTCTTACGACAGAAAAAGCGCAGGAACTCATGACTCTAGTCATGAACCTGTTGAAGCCAAAACAAGTGTCAATACGTCATTGCACTCAAGTCCTGGGAAAAATGGTGGTGACATACGAAGCCATTCCCTACGGCAGATTCCATGCAAGGACATTCCAATGGGACCTATTGGACAAATGGTCCGGGTCACATCTGCAAATGCATCAGCAGATCACCCTGTCCCCCAGGGCCAGAGTATCTCTCCTGTGGTGGCTGAAAAGTGCTCACCTTCTAGAGGGCCGCAGGTTCGGCATTCAGGACTGGAACCTGGTGACCACGGACGCGAGCCTCCGAGGTTGGGGAGCAGTCACACAGGGAAGAAATTTCCAAGGCCTTTGGTCAAGTCAAGAGACTTGTCTTCACATCAACATCCTGGAACTAAGGGCCATATACAACGCCCTACGTCAAGGGGAGATCTTACTTCGCGATCGACCAGTTCTGATCCAGTCAGACAACGTCACCGCAGTAGCTCATATAAACCGCCAAGGCGGCACAAGGAGCAGGGTGGCGATGGTGGAAGCCACCAGAATTCTTCGCTGGGCGGAGAATCATGTAAGCGCTCTGTCAGCAGTGTTCATTCCGGGAGTGGACAACTGGGAAGCAGACTTCCTCAGCAGACACGACCTGCATCCGGGAGAGTGGGGACTTCATCAAGAAGTTTTCGCGCAGATTGCAAGTCGGTGGGGACTGCCCCAAATAGACATGATGGCGTCCCGTCTCAACAAAAAGCTACAAAGGTATTGCGCCAGGTCAAGAGACCCTCAGGCGGTAGCTGTGGACGCCCTAGTGACACTGTGGGTGTTCCAGTCGGTCTATGTGTTTCCTCCTCTTCCTCTCATACCCAAGATGTTGAGGATAATAAGAAAAAGAGGAGCGAGAACAATACTCATTGTTCCGGATTGGCCACGAAGGACCTGGTATCCGGATCTGCAGGAAATGCTCACAGAAGATCCGTGGCCTCTTCCTCTAAGGCAGGACCTGTTACAACAAGGTCCCTGTCTGTTCCAAGACTTACCGCGGCTGCGTTTGACGGCATGGTGGTTGAACGCCGGATCCTAGCAGAAAAAGGTATTCCGGATGAGGTTATTCCTTCGATAATAAAGGCTAAACATTATCACCGAATATGGCGTAAATATGTTTCTTGGTGTGAGGCCAGGAATGCTCCTACGGAAGAATTCCATCTAGGCCGTTTTCTTCACTTCCTACAGACTGGAGTGAATTTGGGCCTAAAGTTAGGCTCCATTAAAGTTCAGATTTCGGCCTTATCCATTTTCTTTCAAAACGAATTGGCCTCTTTACCTGAAGTACAGACTTTTGTGAAGGGAGTACTGCATATTCAGCCTCCTTTTGTACCTCCGGTGGCGCCTTGGGACCTTAACGTGGTGTTAAGTTTCCTTAAGGCACATTGGTTTGAACCACTTAAAACAGTGGAGTTGAAATATCTCACTTGGAAGGTGGTCATGTTGTTAGCCTTGGCTTCGGCTAGGCGAGTTTCGGAATTGGCGGCTTTATCACATAAAAGCCCCTATCTGGTTTTCCATATGGATAGAGCGGAATTGTGGACCCGTCCTTAATTCCTACCTAAGGTGGTCTCATCCTTTCCTATGAACCAACCTATTGTCGTGCCTGTGGCTACACGTGACTTGGAGGATTCCGAGTCCCTGGATGTGGTCAGGGCTTTGAAAATTTACGTGGCCAGAACGGCTAGGATCAGAAAAACAGAAGCACTGTTTGTCCTGTATGCAGCCAACAAGGTTGGCGGCCCTGCTTCAAAGCAGACTATTGCTCGCTGGATCTGTAACACGATTCAGCAGGCGCATTCTACGGCAGGATTGCCGTTACCGAAATCGGTTAAGGCCCATTCCACTAGGAAGGTGGCCTCGTCTTGGGCGGCTGCCCGAGGGGTCTCGGCACTACAGCTGTGCCGAGCTGCTACTTGGTCGGGGTCAAACACCTTTGCAAAGTTCTATAAGTTTGATACCCTGGCTGAGGAGGACCTCCTGTTTGCTCAATCGGTGCTGCAGAGTCATCCGCACTCTCCCGCCCGTTTGGGAGCTTTGGTATAATCCCCATGGTCCTTACGGAGTCCCCAGCATCCTCTAGGACGTTAGAGAAAATAAGATTTTAAACCTACCAGTAAATCTTTTTCTCGTAGTCCGTAGAGGATGCTGGGTGCCCGTCCCAAGTGCGGACTACTTCTGCAAGACTTGTATATAGTTCTTGCTTACATAAGGGTTATGTTATAGTTTCATCGGTTTTGGACCGATGATATGTTGTTTTTTCATACTGTTAACTAGATAGTATATCACAAGTTATACGGTGTGATTGGTGTGGCTGGTGTGAATCTTGCCCTTGGATTAACTAAAATCCTTTCCTCGTACTGTCCGTCTCCTCTGGGCACAGTTTCTCTAACTGAGGTCTGGAGGAGGGGCATAGAGGGAGGAGCCAGTGCACACCCAGAGTCAAAGTCTTTCTTAAAGTGCCCATGTCTCTTGCGGAGCCCGTCTATCCCCATGGTCCTTACGGAGTCCCCAGCATCCTCTACGGACTATGAGAAAAAGATTTACCGGTAGGTTTAAAATCTTATTATTGCTGCTAATACCCATTCATAGGCAGTAGCTAAGGTCCATCCTTCTAGGACTTTTGCACGTCTGCCTCCCACTTTGGTCTCCTCTGAAGAATGGACCATGGGGGTCATTCCGAGTTGTTCGCTCGCAAGCTGCTTTTAGCAGCTTTGCACACGCTAAGCCGCCGCCTACTGGGAGTGAATCTTAGCTTCTTAAAATTGCGAACGAAAGATTCGCAATATTGCGATAAGACATCTCTGTGCAGTTTCTGAGTAACTCGAAACTTACTCTGCCAGTGCGATCAGTTCAGTGCTTGTCGTTCCTGGTTTGACGTCACAAACACACCCAGCGTTCGCCCAGACACTCCTCCGTTTCTCCAGCCACTCCCGCGATTTTCCCAGAAACGGTAGCGTTTTTTCACACACTCCCATAAAGCGGCCAGTTTCCGCCCAGAAACACCCACTTCCTGTCAATCACATTACGATCACCAGAACGAAGAAAAAACCGTGAGTAAAATTCCTAACTGCATAGCAAATTTACTTGGCGCAGTCGCAGTGCGGACATTGCGCATGCGCACTAAGCGGAAAATCGCTGCGATGCGAAGAAATTTACCGAGCGAACAACTCGGAATGACCCCCCATATTGGCATCATTGGGAAGATGGTCTAAATAATCTTTAAAATTCCATCCTCTTGTTTTATTGGTTTTTCGGAATCCTCGGTTCTCAGGCCCCCTTACTTTCCCCCCCCTTTATTCTCACCATCCTTGTTTATTCTTCTTTCTCCCATGCTGGGTCTCGACCTAGTATGTTCTTTTTTTTCTATCATCCTCACTATTACTGTTTTCTACTATTCTAAACTTAAAAAATGTACACGAATTCGGTTTGATGTCAAATGTCTATTTTATTACTGTAAATGATTGTTCTTTATTGAACCGAATTTAATAAAAACAGTTTATACAAAAAAAAAATCCATCCTCTTTTGCTGATGAAAAAGCATATCCTGTACAGCCTTGAGGTGCTCACCTCTTTAACTTCCATGATTTTGACATCCGTTCTTGGGGCCTGATTCAGATCCCTTTGTAGTAGCGGTGCATGCCGTAAAGTACCAATGAATGTTCTGATCAGTAATATATGCAGGAGTGACGCCTCCTGCTGCATTACCATAATAAAGCTATTGCTGCTGCTTCCATGTAAGCAGCGATAGCAACTCCAACCACATCTTAACCAGGCCCTTGATGTCACTGTTACTGTGCAGGCTCCTAATTGCTAAATGTAACTTTTAGGTTCTTACTTACATTTTCCCATCCTGCATCAGATCCTTGAAAGAATTTGTATCTTAAATAACAAAGGGGTAGATGTATTAAGCCTGGAGAAGTGATAAAGCAGTGATAAGTGGAAGGTGATAATGCACCAGCCAATCAGCTCCTAATTGTAATTTTTCAAACCTGTAATGATTGGCTGGTGCGTTATCACCTTCCACTTATCACTTCTCCAGGCTTAATACATCTGACCCAATATTTCTTGCACAGTCTGCTGCATCCACTTTAAGCAATGTACCACTAATTTTAGGCTCCTCAGAAGAGGTGGTGTACTTACAAATTAGGCTGTTCAGGCTGAGGAGGCATTTGCCAAAGTTTTTCCACTTTTTCTTAATGATCCAATTAATAGCTCAGTTAATGGGAAAATACCAGATCTTTCTCTTGACCCGTGACATACTGTTAACATTACTTTAGATTTAGCTTTCAAAAGATTGTCTATTAAAACCACAGAAAAATGGGACTTAGAATCTGAATCTCAGCCCTCATCAGGAAAAAAGGAAGGCATCAGAATAAATGTGCTGCACACCTGATTCTTGCTCTTCAGTCACTACGGGCGAATGATCAGAGTCACTACGGGCTAACGATCGTGGCTTTTTGCATTTTCATTTATTCAGATTTATTAGCTAATGCTATCTTCATCCATTTAATAAGCTTAACCGTGTGAGGAGGTGGCTGCTGCAGCTCGTTAGTACTGGAATCAGAGCAAATCTTTTCTGTAAAACTATCAGGTAGCTTTCTGGTCACAAATAACAAAATTCAGGGTTTTAAAATGTGAAAGTATTCTCATATGTGCTCCTTTCCTCAGACATATAACTAATGTATATAACAGATAGTGTTGCCAACTCTGAAATGAAAAACAAGCAACTGATATCTGAAAAATAAGCCCAAACCAATCCTAAAAAGCAGGAAACTCAGTTGCGTCATGGCCGTTTTTGGCCCTGGCCGATGACGTTGCTTGTGTTTCCTGAGATCATAAACATGGCGGCGGTGCCATTACATACACAGCCATGCTGCATCGGCAGGGGTCAACCTTTTTCAGGTTTTTGCGATGCAATGCCACACATCCTGGGCGGCCTTGCCCTGTGCTGAGATAGCAAAATCAGCGACCAAGTCTTAATAACCCTCTATATACAAACTATTGTGACCTTGTGAACCAATCACAAGTCACTACTCCCGAGTCCTGATGCTTCACTGTTGTGTGTCTGGTCTGTGTCTTTGTTAAAATCAAATTAGCCTTACTGAATACATACAACCGTCAGGTGGCAAAAACAGCCCAATTCCGCCTGTTACAAGCTGAATTGGCAACTATGATAACAGTACTAATAAAAACAATACAACTGAATATACGGGTGTGATACAGCATCCCTACAATGAAAATGCCCACAAGGGACAGGCTGAGGATAATTTCAAGCACATGATGGTATTTCCCTCAATACCACAATGCACTAGTCTTACAAATATTGGAATGCTAGTTCCTAAGGCATCACTTTTACACAAGGCTGGTCACGATACTTTTTCCCCCTGAATGTATGCTATGTGGGGAATAAGGGAAGGAGCCTATTTAATCTATATCCCTCCTAACAGGGGCCCATAGAGCATGTAAGCTCCTAAAGCTTAAAAAAAAAAACAACAACCCAAGAAACCTGTCTAGCCTATCTCTATGGACAAGAAGGAAGACACAGGAGGCAGGGACATAAGTACCCTCTATTTATGCCTTGCTGTCCTGACTCTGTAGGATGGATAGATTTACTCTTTGTTGTATGCTTCCATAAAGGAGGGAGAGGGGCAAATAACTTTTATATTTCAGCTATATTAAGTATTTAATTTATTGAGAGAGTGCAGTAGACACCAATATTATTTACAATAACCATTAGATTGTGAGCCTTAATGCATGAATGTGTAGTACAGCAACTCCGCTTAGCAGTGTTAGCACCATGAGAACTACACCACTGTGAACAATTTTACTTTTCTGATGGAGCAGGCATTGAGGCAGACAAGACAAGCTGATGACCTGTTGGAGGATGGTCCACAGACTGGGGCCTGTGCTACCACTGCAGAAGCTTGAATTGTGTGCTGCCACTGCAGTAGGCTGTCACATACACCTGCATGCCAGAAAAAGCCGGCTGAAATGGACCAGAAACCAATCCCTATGCTGGAGCTGCTCGGGAGCTCCCACAGAGAAATGTGGATGTTATAGCGAAATAAAGTTCTACTGAGTAATGAAGTCTCCATTGATGCCTTAATGAGGAGCATGTGAGGAGAGGGCATAAAAAATATACATCCCAGCTCAGGCACAAAGTAGAGAACTACACAGGGACATATGAAGAGCAGTTATCTGCCTTGCAGCAGGTCTGGGTGTCTTGTGAGCCTAAGGGTGTGTACACACGGTGAGATTTTTTCTTAAGATTTTGACTATATAGTCAAAATCGTAAGAAAAGTTAGTGCAGATCGCAAGGTGAAAGTCACCTTGCGATCCCGATGCGCGGTCCCGCCAGGTCGGCATCGCAAGAAAAGATAGACTGTGCAGGCAAGTCAATCCTTGCTAGATCGGTGTACTATCTAGTTCTTCTCACATGTCAATGACATCTCACATAAGCCAAAATCTCACATAAGCCAAAATCGTAAGCACACATAGTACAGATCTCAAGAAAAGTTAGTCAAGATCTGTCCTATCTGGCCTCCGGGGAGTTCAAGGGAAATCGCAAGTAAAAATAGGACATAGCAAGGATCTCACCGTGTGTACACACCCTTAAACAGAATATGCAATGGCACAGCAGTGGCCAATGCAGGATTTCACCCCTACCCTCTCTTTAGAGCTCCAGTGCTGGCCTTCTATAGCTCTAAAAGAAGTAGACACCGTGCCAGTGTCATGTCGTGAGTATCTATGAAGACTAAGGACAGCCATCTGACTACCTCCTCCACTAAATATCAAAATTTTTTAAGAGATTGTGGAGGACTGCGAAGACAATAAAACCTGACCCCTTATGAAGTCTTAGAATGAAACGCTATCTTTCAGCTGTTACCGCGGTCTTCAAGTCTTTTGAGTGGGTAGGAATTGCTACTTAAAGAAGGCATTTGAATCCTGTCCTTGACAGATACAGATGTGTCCTCTCTCATCGTTGCTGCAGTCATATTAAACAAACTAGTCACGCCTAGTCGTGAGCGTGTTTACTAACATTGGGCATATTTTTGTGCACTTTTTCCCCAAAATGTGTCTTCTGAACATCTCTCTGCAAATAAGACGCACAAGACTCTGCTGATTAACCACTTCACTGACTATTTTTTTACCGGCAAAACCGATCAGAAATTGTTTATTTTATTTTTTAATGTAATATAGTTTAAAACATTTTTTTAAAAATAAGATTTTAAACCTACCGGTAAATCTTTTTCTCGTAGTCCGTAGAGGATGCTGGGACTCCGTAAGGACTATGGAGGATAGACGGGCTCCGCAGGAGACATGGGCACTTTAAGAAAGACTTTGGATCTGGGTGTGCACTGGCTCCTCCCTCTATGCCCCTCCTCCAGACCTCAGTTAGAGAAACTGTGCCCAGAGGAGAGGGACAGTACGAGGAAAGGATTTTTGTTAATCCAAGGGCAAAATTCATACCAGCCACACCAATCACACCGTATAACTTGTGATATACTAACCGGTTAACAGTATGAAAACAATATAGCATCAGCCCAAGACCGATGAAAACTATAACATTACCCTTATGTAAGCAAAACTATATACAAGTCTTGCAGAAGAAGTCCGCACTTGGGACGGGCGCCCAGCATCCTCTACGGACTACGAGAAAAAGATTTACCGGTAGGTTTAAAATCTTATTTTCTCTAACGTCCTAGAGGATGCTGGGACTCCGTAAGGACCATGGGGATTATACCAAAGCTCCCAAACGGGCGGGAGAGTGCGGATGACTCTGCAGCACCGATTGAGCAAACAGGAGGTCCTCCTTAGCCAGAGTATCAAACTTATAGAACTTTGCAAATGTGTTTGACCCCGACCAAGTAGCAGCTCGGCACAGCTGTAGTGCCGAGACCCCTCGGGCAGCCGTCCAAGACGAGCCCACCTTCCTAGTGCAATGGGCCTTAACCGATTTTGGTAACGGCAATCCTGCCGTAGAATGCGCCTGCTGAATCGTGTTACAGATCCAGCGAGCAATAGTCTGCTTTGAAGCAGGGCCGCCGACCTTGTTGGCTGCATACAGGTCAAACAGTGCTTCTGTTTTTCTGATCCTAGCCGTTCTGGCCACGTAAATTTTCAAAGCCCTGACCACATCAAGGGACTCGGAATCCTCCAAGTCACGTGTAGCCACAGGCACGACTATAGTTTGGTTCATATGAAAGGATGAGACCACCTTAGGTAGGAATTGAGGACGGGTCCGCAATTCCGCTCTATCCATATGGAAAACCAGATAGGAGCTTTTATGTGATAAAGCCGCTAATTCCGAAACTTGCCTAGCCGAAGCCAAGGCTAACAACATGACCACCTTCCAAGTGAGATATTTCTACTCCACTGTTCTAAGTGGTTCAAACCAATGTGCCTTAAGGAAACTTAACACCACGTTAAGGTCCCAAGGCGCCACCGGCGGTACAAAAGGAGGCTGAATATGCAGTACTCCCTTCACAAAAGTCTGTACTTCAGGTAAAGAGGCCAATTCCTTTTGAAAGAAAATGGATAAGGCCGAAATCTGAACTTTAATGGAGCCTAATTTTAGGCCCAAATTCACTCAAGTTTGTAGGAAGTGAAGAAAACGGCCCAGATGGAATTCTTCCGTAGGAGCATTCCTGGCCTCACACCAAGAAACATATTTTCGCCATATTCGGTGATAATGTTTAGATGTCACGTCCTTCCTAGCCCTTATTAGTGTAGGAATGACCTCATCCGGAATACCTTTTTCCGCTAGGATCCGGCGTTCAACCGCCATGCCGTCAAACGCAGCAGCGGTAAGTCTTGGAACAGACAGGGACCCTGTTGCAACAGGTCCTGTCTTAGAGGAAGAGGCCACGGATCTTCTGTGAGCATTTCCTGCAGATCCGGATACCAGGTCCTTCGTGGCCAATCCGGAACAATGAGTATTGTTCTCACTCCTCTTTTTCTTATTATTCGCAACACCTTGGGTATGAGAGGAAGAGGAGGAAATACATAGACCGACTGGAACACCCACGGTGTCACTAGGGCGTCCACAGCTACTGCCTGAGGATCTCTTGACCTGGCGCAATACCTTTGTAGCTTTTTGTTGAGACGGGACGCCATCATGTCTATTTGGGGCAGTCCCCACCGACTTGCAATCTGTGTGAAGACTTCCTGATGAAGTCCCCACTCTCCCGGATGCAGGTCGTGTCTGCTGAGGAAGTCTGCTTCCCAGTTGTCCACTCCCGGAATGAACACTGCTGACAGTGCGCTTGCATGATTCTCCGCCCAGCGAAGAATTCTGGTGGCTTCCGCCATCGCCACTCTGCTCCTTGTGCCGCCCTGGCGGTTTACATAAGCTACTGCGGTGATGTTGTCTGACTGGATCAGAACTGGTTGGTCGCGAAGTAAGGTCTCCGCTTGACGTAGGGCGTTGTATATGGCCCTTAGTTCCAGGATGTTGATGTGAAGACAAGTCTCTTGATTTGACCAAAAGCCTTGGAAATTTCTTCCCTGTGTGACTGCTCCCCAACCTCGGAGGCTCGCGTCCGTGGTCACCAGGACCCAATCCTGAATGCCGAACCTGCGGCCCTCTAGAAGGTGAGCACTCTGCAGCCACCACAGGAGAGAAACCCTGGCCCTGGGGGACAGGGTGATCCGCTGATGCATTTGCAGATGTGACCCGGACCATTTGTCCAATAGGTCCCATTGGAAAGTCCGTGCATGGAACCTGCCGAAGGGAATGGCTTCGTACGTCGCCACCATTTTTCCCAGGACTTGAGTGCAATGTTGTACTGACACTTGTTTTGGCTTCAACAGGTTCTTGACTAGAGTCATGAGTTCCTGCGCTTTTCTATCGGAAGAAAAACCCTTTTCTGGTCTGTGTCCAGAATCATGCCCAAGAAGGGCAGACGAGTCGTAGGATTCAGCTGCGACTTTGGAATATTGAGAATTCAGCCGTGTCGCTGTAACACCTTCAGTGAAAGTGCTACGCTGTTCAGCAATTTCTCCCGTGATCTCGCTTTTATGAGGAGATCGTCCAAGTACGAGATAATTGTGACACCCTGCTTGCGCAGGAGCACCATCATTTCCGCCATTACCTTGGTGAAAATTCTCGGGGCCGTGGAAAGCCCAAACGGCAACGTCTGAAATTGGTAATGACAATCCTGTACCGCAAATCTCAGGTATGCCTGATGAGGAGGATATATGGGAACATGCAGGTATGCATACTTTATGTCCAGAGATACCATAAAATCCTCCCCTTCCAGGCTAGCGATGACCGCTCTGAGCGATTCCATTTCGAATTTGAACCGTTTTAAGTAAAGGTTCAGGGATTTTAAATTCAAAATGGGTCTGACCGAACCGTCCAGTTTCGGGACCACAAACAGAGTTGAGTAGTACCCCTTTCCTCTTTGAAGCAGGGGAACCTCGACCACCACTTGTTGAAGACACAATTTGTGAATCGCATGTAACACTATCTCCCTTTCCAGGGGAGAAGTCGGTAGCGCCGATTTGAAAAACCGGCGAGGAGGCACCTCTTCGAATTCCAGCTTGTATCCCTGGGAAACAATTTCTATTGCCCAGGGATCCACCTGTGAGTGAACCCAGATGTGGCTGAAAAGTCGAAGACGTGCCCCCACTGGAGCGGACTCCCTCAGGGGAGCCCCAGCGTTATGCGGTGGATTTTGAAGAGGCCGGGGAGGACTTCTGTTCCTGGGAACTAGCTGTGTTGTGCAGCTTTTTTTCCTCTGCCCTTACCTCTGGCAAGAAAGGACGATCCACGTACTCTTTTGCTTTTATTTGAAAGAAAAGACTGCATTTGATAATGAGGCGCTTTCTTAGATTGTGAGGGAATATAAGGCAAAAAATTCGATTTACCTGCCGTAGCTGTGGAGACGAGGTCCGAGAGGCCCTCTCCAAACAATTCCTCACCCTTGTAAGGCAAAAAAACTCCATATGCCTCTGAGTCGGCATCACCTGTCCACTGTCGGGTCCATAAGACTCGCCTAGCAGAAATAGACATAGCGTTTATTCTGGAACCCAGTAAACTAATGTCTCTTTGAGCATCCCTCATATATAAGACAGCATCTTTTATATGCCCTAGGGTCATTAAAATGGTATCCTTATCAAGGGTCTCAATATCCGCTGATAAGGAATCTGTCCATGCTGCTACAGCACTACAAACCCAGGCCGACGCAATAGCCGGTCTGAGTAACGTACCAGAATGTGTGTAAATGGACTTCAAGGTAACCTCCTGCTTGCGGTCAGCAGGATCCTTGAGGGTAGCCGTATCTTGGGATGGGAGCGCTATCTTTTTTGATAAGCGTGTCAAAACCTTGTCTACCCTAGGGGAGGATTCCCACCGTATTCTGTCCTTTGGCGGGAAAGGATACGCCATAAGAATCCTTTTGGGAATGTGCAGTTTTTTGTCTGGAGTTTCCCACGCTTTTTCACATAATTCGTTCAGCTCATGTGAGGAGGGAAAGGTGACCTCAGGTTTCTTTCCCTTATACATGTGTACCCTCGTGTCAGGGACAGCGGGTTCCTCTGTGATATGCAAAACATCTTTTATTGCAATAATCATATATCGAATACATTTAGCCACTTTTGGCTGTAATTTTGCATCATCGTAGTCGACACTGGAGTCTGAATCCGTGTCGGTATCTGTGTCAACTATTTGGGATAGTGGTCGCTTCTGAGACCCCGAAGGTCCCGGCGACATTGGGACAGACATGGGTTGACTCCCTGACTGTACTCTAGCTTCAGCTTTGTCTAATCTTTTGTGCAATAAATTAACATTAGCACTTAAAACATTCCACATATCCATCCAGTCAGGTGTCGGCACTGCCGACCTTTCATACACTCCCCCTCCTCCTTAGAACAACAGAAAAAAGGGAGTGGACCACCAGCGCTGTTACTGTCGAGTAAATATAAACATGTCTTTCAACCGATGTTACTCCTCAGTCAACCATCAGAAATATTTTTAATAAAGTGCTCCTTATTTGATGTACCTCACTCACCGCCGTACAACGAAATTTCCTCCTATAAAGGTATTTTTTCTTTGTACGATTGGAGTCAGCAGAACATGAATTCTTACAACCTTATAAATAATTTAGGGAAAATAACTGATAATTGGATATACCTTACTCACCGACGTACGGTGAGGTTTCCTCATATAAAGGTATCTTTTCCTATAGCATTAAAACCAACATCAAAAGGGCATATGGTAATGAACTCACCATTTGTCTAGGCCCTATGTTCATCCAAAGGTTTCTTTATAACTGCAGCATCTGTCACTTCAAAAAACCTGATGGCTTTTCCTTAAAATATGGATAGGAATACTGGATTCTTCATAAAAAGTATATTTAATTCATAAAACAAAAAATGTCCATACATAAAATACTATTAAAAATCAGGGATTACATCACTCCACTCCATAAGGACCTCAAACATCAACCAGTCTGCCAATCAAGTCCCCAAAGAAAACACAAAAGGGGGGAAAAAAGGTGAATCTTGAGGATATAAGATCTTACTCCTTATATGGATGGGGATGTTTACTCCCTATAGCTCATAGCACCTATGGTCTCCTGACCGTCGGTATGCTGCCGGGACCCCGGCGTCGGTAAGCTGACCGGCGGTCAGCCATACTACACCCGCCACTGGGTACATAGACGGAGCAGCGCTGACATCCCGGCGGATGCTGCTCTCTGCAGCCACTGGGTACATAGACGGAGCAGCGCTGACATCCCGGCATATGCTGCTCTCTGCAGCCACTGGGTACATAGACGGAGCAGCGCTGACATCCCGGCGGATGCTGCTCTCTGCAGCCACTGGGTACATAGACGGAGCAGCGCTGACATCCCGGCATATGCTGCTCTCTGCAGCCACTGGGTACATAGACGGAGCAGCGGTGACATCTCAGCGGATGCTGCTCCCTGTAGCCACTGGGTACATTCCGTAGAGCAGCAGCCGCCGGGTGAGAGGGGGTGATGATGCCATGTTCACTATTGCCACAGTGATCAGGACACACTAGAGGAGGAGACATAGCTCCACAGGGGCGGGAGGTTATTCTTACATTGGCGGCTGTGGGAAGAATCTCTCCCACAGCAGGCCATTGGGCGTTTCTGACTGGTCGCATCACATGCGACCATTCCAGCTACGTGGTTAAGAGGATATGTGGCATGCCTATATTCTGTACAAAATGCTACGCTACAGTGTTTTCCTATTTGGTCGAACCCCAACATGCAACATTGCAATGTAAAGCTTTTGTGTACGCTTTACAACTTCAGACACTTTTTATTATTACAGTAATAAGTATTACATGGTTTTAAAAGCAAATCACATTTAAATCTTAAGCAACTTGGCCATTGTAGAGTAATGATGTTACCGAGAATCGCTTTTCAGCATTGCAGAAAGCACAGGCTTTACAAGAATAATGAGTATAATCACAAGCACAATTCCCTGCAATACACACCTGGGTGCAATCTGTGTCAAGTGATTTAAAATAAAAAAAATCAACCTCCTCCTAGCTCTTATCCAGTGTGTAAAGAAATGGGCAGCATCTTTATATTCTCTTTTCATTTACATCATTATTATTATTGTTGATTTCTAAGAAAAAATAATAATTTTCCAAAATGCTTGTAGAGAGAAAGCTGAGCTTTAGTTTCCGACAGACGAACAGATAAACGCAAACAAATAAATAAGAAATGGAGAGACGCAATCAGGCTTTAAGGGCTTAAAACCTAGCCAGTTATTCCTGGTTGTGCTATCTCCTGATCATATCTATCTGCCGAGTATAAAACACAGCAGGCCAACCCACGGAGAGGAGAAAGAAGAAAAACAAAATTCCTACCCCATCGCCTACAAAACCTGCAGTGACTGTGAAAGCCATGTAATATGGTTTTACCTCTGTACGGTGGAGACCAGCTCTTTTTCCCTCTGTTTTTGGGACTCAATCTGAGTTTCTCTTTCCCGACACTGCATTCTGGAGTCATTGGCGAGTTTTTCCAGACACTTCATCTTTTCCTTTAGCTGTTTGTTTTCCTCTTCTAATAACTGCAACTTAATACACAAAGTATGGGATTTAGTTCCTTAGTGCACAATTCTGAAGACGTAACATTGCACTTTATGTAAGGAATTTCTGAGACAGATTGATGCAGCACCATATACTTCTATTTACTCCTACAGGGCGTGTGTAACAAATCGGGAGACCTTGGTCGGGTTTTGGTAAGTGCACACCTGTAGTGCATGTGTCCTGTAAGAGCAAAGGCAGTGTTTCTACATGAAGTACTACTTACCCTATCTCCCTGTCTCTGCACATCATCAAGTGTAGGCAGGTCAGCCACATATTTCTCCAGAGTTTCAATTCGCCTTTGTTTCTCCCGGTTTAGTTCATTTTCTTTTTGACATTTTTTCCTTAGGCTGTTAATATATTTGTCTCTTGTTTTTATCTAAAAATAATTAGTAAAACAATTGGGGAAGATAATTTAATTAATCCACTGATTTATATAATTAATAGCAGTAATTACTAGATACAATAGATATGGTAATGCAAATTATAGATTCATTTTCACCATTTCTGCTTCTATAAATTAGAATTTCCAAAATCATTCAGCGGTTTATTTATTTTAAAGTTGCTTTAATCTTTACCTATGATGTCATAGCATCAGCAGACATGATGTTGTTAATATCCTGGCAATCGCCATCCTGACTGTCAGAATACCAACAGTGACATCCTGACGGTAAATGCGGTTAGGGTTAGGCACAAAGGGCTAGGTTGCGCATGGTGTGTGTGCAAGGACACAGTTAGGAATAGGCTCGTGGGGGGTACGTTAGGGTTAGGTTGCAGGGCGGGCGGATATGTTAGGGTCAGGCTGCAGGTGGGAACAGTTAGGGTTAGGCTGTGGGAGGGGATGGTTAGTGTTAGGCTGCAGGAGAGGGATTTTGAACGGCGGAATGCCGCTGTTGGCATTCTGGCTATCGGGGTGGTGACTGCTGAGATATGGATACCATCCCCAGCAGACATACAGTACCTGGGCATGGCCCCACAGAAACAAACAGGCTAGAGAAATCAAGCATGTACAGGTAAGACTTCGCCCTCCAACCCCCTGCAAAAATACCCAGAAAATGCTGCTTGCCTAATACATAGTTTTGGGTTAATAGAGGTGAGATGTGTCATTGAGGAATTTGGTATTTACCTTAGCAATGAAAACAGCCTTGTATGTCATTATGCATTAGTAAGACTAATAGAAATTAAATGGCTTATATAATGACTGGTAAACAAGTGTCCTATAACCCATGGCAGCCAGACAGTTAAGACCATATAGTCTCATTTGAACTTGGCTGATCAAAGCTATGACCCACAAGGCAAGACCATTTAAAATATACACGTGCCAGTAACAAGTAGTATCAATTCTACATGCTGGTTTGAAAACCTTTAAACAGCAACCACGCCAACCTATTTTTACTTTCACTATTTGTAAAGCATAGATTTTTTAAAAGGGTGCATGAAAGCAAGTATTCAGTCACTTATGACACTTCTATAAAAATGCAATACTTACAGATCAACACTTTGGTTGCTGTAGGGTTATAGCACATATTATCACACTTTAATTAATCACTTACGTAGAGAGATTGTTCTGCACACTCGTACTAAATACATCTTTCAGTGATGTAGTCACTACACATTTTAGGGAGCAACCTACATGGTACCATGAAGCTCATCCCACAGGTACTAAACCAGTATGTTCTCAAGCAGAAATAACTACAATGTGTGCAGGAAATGAGAGAACAGAAATCTAAAGCCAGTTTGACTAAATCATCAAGGCTGATTATCATTATAATAATGGCTACATTAACCTTTCTTTCTGTAGCTCACCTTTACACTACTAACTACAATGGGATCACAGTGACATGCACTACTTCAGTATGTATGAGCAAATCCTGATTTCTAAGAAAAGTAATCTTTCTCCCTGAATAATCAGTTGCATTCATCAGCATGGTCACATTTCTATAGCAAGAGTTCTTTTAATCAGGATCTCAATTCAGAGCTAGCAATTTATTCTTATGGTAACCGTCTGATACCTGCTATGTTTTATTCCCACAGAAACAGGCTTATTGATTTTATTTTTACAAGACGTGAAAATCAAGAGCAAAGTTCTGTATCCACATGGAAGATCAGTTCTCTTACTGCTGGACACAGGGTGATGAAAAATGATTGTCTTCTTGAGCCCAAAGGAACTCCACCTTCACCAGTTAACAGAATGGTGAGAGTACCTCTCATTGTTACTTGTATCCAACAGTTGAGTCCTCCATGAATTAGAGGAATGGTGCATCGTAACAGTGGCAGAACTTCAGACAGGGCGCCCAAAGGCCTGGTCTCCAGTTGCCACCCCCCATCACCCCGTACCTGGAGCTTAAAGGTGAAGCCTAGGAGAGGGCAGTGACAATTAAACACTCTCCCACTGCAGAGGTACCCATGGGCACAAACGCAAGTATGGACAGATGGAGAAGAAAGACGCGGCAGGGAGCTGCACGTCCCTAGAAGGCTTCATTCGGAAGTCGTGCCTCTGGCAAGCCACTGTGAGTCTAAGTGCCCAAAAGCTATGGTAGTAACAGAGGCAGTGTAGAGCACTGATCCAACAGTGCACCCATTTAAAGATGCAGATGTCCCTCCTTTCTTCCTCCTCTGCACCCCCCCTGGCAGTGGCGCCTGGAGGCCAATGCATCCATTGTCTCCAGGAGTTATGCCACTGCATCCTAAGCTGGCCATACACTGCCCGATAATTGTGCAAACCAGCCGACTAAATGTCTAGTAGAACAATTATTGCTCAGTGCCTTTTACTGAACAATCGGTCAGTCTGAAAATGGTTGAAAAACAGTCTGCTGTTCAGCTAACTTCAGGCTATGAATGGAGATTACCACCATACATTGCATAATGTATGGAGGCTCTCCAACTATCAGACACTCGTCTTCTCCCATGTGTTGGCTTGTCTGATGCATGATCATGCAGTGTACGGTCAGCTTTAGAGAGACGAGAAATTCAAACATTATTAGAGAAGTGATCTCAGTGCATGATGGCCCTGGCAAACCAAACGGGGAGGTCTGTGGATGGGTTTTTTTCTTGAAAAGTATAACATAACATTTACTTTAATTTTTATTAGAGAACTGCATACCTTCTCCTCCAACTTTTTTAAGTCATCGCTGGATTTGCTTGTGCTCTGTTTTGGGACCTCGCTGAGCTGTGTAGCTCCTACTTCGGCAGTAGAATGTTTTCTATCAAGTTCACTCCTGTCTCGAAGGAGGAGATTCGAAATGTCCAGATTCGAGTTCTGTAATTGTTTGCATGTAGAACCCTTGAAAATAAATTAATGACAATTAATAATATAGCTACAATTTCTTATATTTATGGAGGTAGCACTGGCATATTTGTTAGCCTGGCCTCAGCAATAGTACCCGTCAATTCCAGGGCCATGCCAAATGCAGTCAGAGGCCTTACTTTAATTAAGTTTACAAAGCTTTATTAAAACATGGACAAATAATACCAACCTTACATTGTCCTTATATCAATAATGCTGTGTCCTTGACTAAAGACTGCGGCTAAATAGGCAGTTTCCACCTGTCTGCACTGCATGGACATGAATTGTATTAACACCATAAACCCAGAATAAATAAATCCAGTATCCATCCACAAGTATTTATTTTGAATGTATGATCTATTTCCATGTGTTCAATCTTATCTCTGCATTTGCATTGAACACTCGTCCAGACAGATGGTTTTACACAGAGATCAATGATTCCGAATGAGAAAGCAGTATTCTCTGTGTTTGTCATTCAGGTCCACAGACATCATCACCAATATTCCATTATCCCAACCCTGGGCAATAAGCTGGAAGTGATATAGGAGACTGTCAAATACCATAACCTCTGCCATAGTTTGGGAATGTTGATATACACAGTCGTACCTCTGCTAAAGCTGCAGTACCACATAGGAATGTATTTTCCAAAGGTGGCTCTTACCCAAAGCCAGAGCCCAGGTACCGTTTCATGCAGTGGTTTTCACCCAAGGCTCCAGCTAGGTGCAAGGGCCACAAAATAAATATTAGATGACAGTGCATCTTTAGAATAAGTATTTAGGTTTAGAATTCCATGTTTCACTAACAGGTTAACAAGATATAACAACTTCTGTTTCCAAAGGTTTATTTTCACTTTAATGCACTTGAAAACCAGTGAAATACTAGAGAAGAGTCTAAGTATTGGATTTACAAGCATGGACTCTCTCTTTCTATATTACGGCAGGCAGAGCCAAATAAAAAGGAAAGCGTTTCATTCCTACCGTCATCCCATGGATGTAGCCATCGTCTCCATTCATACCAGGACTGGTGCCAGGCTGGTAAGTGCTCGGCTCGCTGCCCCTGATGGCTTGAAGGTGGCAGATCTGCTGCCTCTGCCTGAAAGCACGCACAAATGGATTAGAACACACGACTGCTGCCTATTATAGGACACTCCTCAGACCTGTCTTATAGAAGAGACAGAATGCCACAACAGCAATAGACAGAAACCTCAGACCTTTTATCATTCTAACAAAACTGTTCTCAAATGCAAAGTCACATTTGTTTCCATCAACAAATTTACCATATCCACAGTACTGGTTGTTTGTTTGTACACTACACCAAATGCCCATCAATTTGGCAGTATACAGGTTGAGTATCCCTTATCCAAAATGCTTGGGACCAGAGGTATTTTGGATATCGGATTTTTCCGTATTTTGGAATAATTGCATACCATAATGAGATATCATGGCGATGGGACCTAAATCTAAGCACAGAATGCATTTATGTTACATATACACCTTATACACACAGCCTGAAGGTCATTTTTGACAATATTTTTTATAACTTTGTGCATTAAACAAAGTGTGTCTACATTCACACAATTCATTTATGTTTCATATACACCTTATACACACAGCCTAAAGGTCATTTAATACAATATTTTTAATAAGTTTTTGTATTAAACAAAGTTTCTGTACATTGAGCCATAAAAAAACAAAGGTTTCACTATCTCACTCTCACTCAAAAAAGTCTGTATTTCGGAATATTTAGTGATTAGCGGATATGGGATACTCAACCTGTATTAAGGTGGGGGGTGGGGGGATTCAATTAAATTACAGAGGGTGAAAACGGGAGATAGCCTTGTGCTTTAATGCCCTTGGCTATTCAACTGGACTCATGAGCTCACCAGATTAAAGTAGCATGTCAATGGGCATTAACACACAGAGTCTGTGAAAAGTTCATGGATTTGTGCCTTAACAGGGTTGCGACACTCGTTAACCCGAGCTGCTGAGGCAGGTGAAAAAAAATTCCAGATAACTCCTGGCTTCTGGGCTAATTGGATAGCCTTGGGGGATCAATCAGCCCGCAGTAATCTACCGCGGCTAACTGAATTCTGCCCTTAGTCCTATACAGTGTAGTAGTTAGCACAGAAAAGCTTTGCAAAAAGAGAATAATGAGGATACACTATATAGAACTGTAGTGAAATTCTGCACGCATAAGGGTGAAGGGTAATGGGAGGAAAAGCTCATAAAACAAACAAAGGTTATATGAAATGGTTTATTTCGTGATTGGGGAGATTGTAAGAAATAGGTAGCGTAGATTTACAGAATGGTAAGGATGTAAATAGGATTCCTCGGAGTGGAAGTCACTATGAGTCTGCTATAGAATTAGAAAGGTTTACCAAACATGACATGACATGAGAGATATATATATATATATATATATATATATATATATATATATATATATATATATATACACACACACATAGACTGCTCAAAAAAATAAAGGGAACACTTAAACAACACAATGTAACTCCAAGTCAATCACACGTCTGTGAAATCTAACTGTCCACTTAGGAAGCACCACTGATTGACAATCAATTTCACATGCTGTTGTGCAAATGGAATAGACAACAGGTGGAAATTATAGGCAATTAGCAAGACACCCCCAATAAAGGAGTTGTTCTGCAGGTGGTGACCACAGACCACTTCTCAGCTCCTATGCTTTCTGGCTGATGTTTTGGTCACTTTTGAAATCTGGCGGTGCTTTCACTATAGTGGTAGCATGAGACGGAGTCTACAACCCACACAAGTGGCTCAGGTAGTGCAACTCATCCAGGATGGCACATCAATGCGAGCTGTGGCAAGAAGGTATGCTGTGTCTGTCAGCGTAGTGTCCAGAGCATGGAGGCGCTACCAGGAGACAGGCCAGTACATCAGGAGATGTGGAGAAGGCCGTAGGAGGGCAACAACCCAGCAGCAGGACCGCTACCTCTGCCTTTGTGCAAGGAGGAACAGGAGGAGCACTGCCAGAGCCATGCAAAATGACCTCCAGCAAGCCACAAATGTGCATGTGTCTACTCAAACGATCAGAAACAGACTCCATGAGGGTGGTATGAGGGCCAGACGTCCACAGGTGGGGGTTGTGCTTACAGCCCAACACCGTGCAGGACGTTTGGCAAATTCGCCACTGGCGCCCTGTGCTCTTCACAGATGAAAGCAGGTTCTCACTGAGCACATGTGACAGACGTGACAGAGTCTGGAGACGCCACGGAGAATGTTCTGCTGCCTGCAACATCCTCCAGCATGACCGGTTTGGCAGTGGGTCAGTAATGGTGTGGGGTGGCATTTCTTTGGGGGGCCGCACAGCCCTCCATGTGCTTGCCAGAGGTAGCCTGACTGCCATTAGGTACAGAGATGAGATCCTCAGACCCCTTGTGAGACCATATGCTGGTGCGGTTAGCCCTGGGTTCCTCCTAATGCAAGACAATGCTAGACCTCATGTGGCTGGAGTGTGCTGCTGACACACTCCAGCCACATGAGGTCTGGCATTGTCTTTTGCATTAGGAGGAACCCAGGGCCAACCGCACCAGCATATGGTCTCACAAGGGGTCTGAGGATCTCATCTCGGTACCTAATGGCAGTCAGGCTACCTCTGGCGAGCACATGGAGGGCTGTGCGGCCCCCCCAAGAAATGCCACCCCACACCATTACTGACCCACTGCCAAACCGGTCATGCTGGAGGATGTTGCAGGCAGCAGAACGTTCTCCGTGGCGTCTCCAGACTCAGTCACGTCTGTCACATGTGCTCAGTGAGAACCTGCTTTCATCTGTGAAGAGCACAGGGCGCCAGTGGCGAATTTGCCAATCTTGGTGTTCTCTGGCAAATGCCAAACGTCCTGCACGGTGTTGGGCTGTAAGCACAACCCCCACCTGTGGACGTCGGGCCCTCATACCACCCTCATGGAGTCTGTTTCTGATCGTTTGAGTAGACACATGCACATTTGTGGCTTGCTGGAGGTCATTTTGCTCTGGCAGTGTTCCGCCTGTTCCTCCTTGCTCAAAGGCGGAGGTAGCGGTCCTGCTGCTGGGTTGTTGCCCTCCTACGGCCTCCTCCACATCTCCTGATGTACTGGCCTGTCTCCTGGTAGCGCCTCCATGCTCTGGACACTACGCTGACAGACACAGCAAACCTTCTTGCCACAGCTCGCATTGATGTGCCATCCTGGATGAGCTGCACTACCTGAGCCACTTGTGTGGGTTGTAGGGAGGTCATACAGGCACGTGGAGGCCACACACACTACTAAGCCTCATTTTGACTTGTTTTAAGGACATTACATCAAAGTTGGATCAGCCTGTAGTGTGTTTTTCCACTTTAATATTGAGGGTGACTCCAAATCCAGACCTCCATGGGTTAATAAATTTGATTTCCATTGATAATTGTGTGTGACTTTGTTGTCAGCACATTCAACTATGTAAAGAACAAAGTATTTAATAAGAATATTTCATTCACTCAGATCTAGGATGTGTTATTTTAGTGTTCCCTTTATTTTTTGAGCAGTGTGTGTGTGATATATATATATATATATATATATATATATATATATACATATATACATATACACACACACACACACACACACACACACACACACAGGTTGAGTATCCCTTATCCAAAATGCTTGGGACCAGAGGTATTTTGGATATAGGATTTTTCCGTATTTTGGAATAATTGCATACCATAATGAGATATCATGGTGATGGGAACTAAATCTAAGCACAGAATGCATTTACGTTACATATACACCTTATACACACACAGCCTGAAGGTCATTTTAGCCAATATTTTTTGTAACTTTGTGCATTAAACAAAGTGTGTCTACATTCACACAATTCATTTATGTTTCATATACACCTTATACACACAGCCTGAAGGTCATTTAATACAATATGTTTAATAACTTTGTGCATTAAACAAAGTTTGTGTACATTGAGCCATCAAAAAACAAAGGTTTCACTATCTCACTCTCACTCAAAAAAGTCCGTATTTCGGAATATTCCGTATTTCGGAATATTTGGATATAGGATACTCAACCTGTATATATATATAATACTGAGAATACTTTTGGGGTTTGAAAAAAAAAAATAGCTCTTGTAAAATTGTTATGACATGTTGACAAACAAAACAGATTTACTTTGATTTGCCATAAAACATTCATAGTCACTGTGATCACTAAACCTCTGCAAATCTTCATATGGAATATACTGCCACCTTGTGTTATTTTGGCAGCAATAGTTCTTACACCAAGAAACTGGCACAATTCTTATACATCCACCCAAGGGCAGCTGATTTTGATAATAACAATTACCTTCATCATTTGTATAGCAATTTTTCCCATGATTTATGCTAATCCTTCTTTATACAATTTTTGAGGACATTAACCTACAAATAAATACAATTTTGCATTACGGTTAGTAGACCTTTTACAGTTACCAGAGCCCCAAAATAGCTGGAAAGATTCAGATCAAACATTAATAATGCAGTAATACAGGTCATTTAAAATGACACAGTTGTATAGCCAATGCGCTTGACACACTGTGGGTAGCTCTTGCCATTACTGTATACACAACAATGATCAACTATGGGCATGCCAGAGTCACACATACCTATTTCTGGCCGAACGGGCATAAACCCATGACAAATGGACCTTCCCGTGTAGGTGGGTGTGCATGCCTATGCTTGCTCGTATGCAGAAATCCATCTAATTTCTGATGGATCCCTTGCACAAAGTATGGGGCTGCTGCCAATAGTTGCTTATAGTAATGATGACGATGATGGCAAAGATTATTTCTCAGCATGCAATGAGGCTGCATTTGTGGTCGACTTATAAGCGTCTCTGAATCAGGCCTAATGTGTTGGTAGTAGGTGTTTATTGAAATAAGGATGGAAAAGGCAAGAGCACATTTATGTGGCCACTAGTTACCAGCCCGTCAAAATGACAGAACATAACAGTTACGCCAGCGCCGGCGGCCTGAACAGAGCAACACTTGAATTGCTCCGTCGGGCGCCATCTAGTGGCTGCTGGCAAGCAAACCACTTGAATCCCCCCATAGAGGTGAGGAGCAGCGTTAGCCTTTTATTATATAGGATATACACACGAAAATGCACATGTACTGAAATATATTGGTTACTGTTTACCTGTGTAAAAAAAAAAAAATCAAGCATCCATAAATAAAGTAATCCTCAAACAATGCTTGTTGCCATTTCCCTAATCCCACTGAACAGAAGCACCCAATAAAGGAATGCTTTGTAATAACTGCATTGCTTTGCTAATGTGGGGACACACAAATATAGCTCAGCACTGACTCTAATGCACAGCTGCTGTGAGCTGCTAATCCAGATTTTAGGCGCTGAGGATGACAGTTATGTCTGATAAAGAAAACATGACCACACAATAAATAGTTCCCACATGACCACAATGACCGCCACTTCTATTGTATCAATATTTTTAGAAATTTAAAATACTATGGGGGATATTCAGTTAGCCACAGTTATTTAACACCGCTAATTGACGCCCCCCCCCCTCCCCCGGGGATATTCAATTGTCCCCGATATCAGCAGTTATCGTGAATTTTGTTTCACATACCTATGGGCATGTAAAACAAAATCCCCAATAACCAGCCCTATTAGTCCTGAAAACACATAGGATCCGGGGTAAGTTCCCAGACCTATGTGTTTTCACCAGAAAATAGAAGAAAAAATAGTCTACAAAGAAATTGGGTATAATTGGATAGGGAGAAGAAAAAATAAGATTTTAAACCTACCGGTAAATCTTTTTCTCCTAGTCCGTAGAGGATGCTGGGTACTCCGTAAGGACCATGGGGAATAGACGGGCTCCGCAGGAGACATGGGCACTAAAAAGAACTTTAGCTATGGGTGTGCACTGGCTCCTCCCTCTATGCCCCTCCTCCAGACCTCAGTTAGAGAAACTGTGCCCAGAGGAGACGGACAGTACGAGGAAGGATTTTGTTAATCTAAGGGCAAGATTCATACCAGCCCACACCATATAACATGGAATACACTAACCTGTTAACAGTATGAAAACAAAACAGCATCAGCCTGAGACTGATCAAAACTGTAACATAACCCTAATGTAAGCAAAAACTATATACAAGTCTTGCAGAATTTTGTCCACACTGGGACGGGCGCCCAGCATCCTCTACGGACTAGGAGAAAAAGATTTACCGGTAGAGGATGATGGGGACTCCGTAAGGACCATGGGGATTATACCAAAGCTTCAAAATGGGCGGGAGAGTGCGGATGACTCTGCAGCACCGAATGAGCAAACACAAGGTCCTCCTCAGCCAGGGTATCAAACTTGTAGAATTTCGCAAAGGTGTTTGAACCCGACCAAGTCGCCGCTCGGCACAGCTGTAAAGCCGAGACGCCTCGGGCAGCCGCCCAAGAAGAGCCCACCTTCCTAGTGGAATGGGCCTTTACTGAATTTGGTAACGGCAATCCAGCCGTAGAATGAGCTTGCTGAATCGTATTACAGATCCAGCGAGCAATAGTCTGCTTAGAAGCAGGAGCGCCAACCTTGTTGGCCGCATACAGGATAAACAGTGCCTCTGTTTTCCTAACCCAAGCCGTTCTGGCTACATACATTTTCAATGCCCTGACCACATCAAGGGACTCGGAATCCTCCAAGTGCCGCGTAGCCACAGGCACCACAATAGGTTGGTTCATATGAAAAGAGGAAACCACCTTAGGCAAAAATTGAGTACAAGTCCGCAACTCAGCTCTATCCACATGGAAAATCAGATAGGGGCTTTTGTGAGACAAAGCCGCTAACTCAGATACTCGCCTTGCAGATGCCAAGGCCAACAACATGACCACCTTCCAAGTGAGATACTTTAAGTCCACCGTTTGAAGCAGCTCAAACCAGTGAGACTTAAGGAACCGCAACACCACATTAAGGTCCCATGATGCCACTGGAGGCACAAAAGGAGGCTGGATATGCAGCACTCCCTTCACAAAAGTCTGGACTTCTGGGAGAGAAGCCAATTCCTTCTGAAAGAAAATGGATAGGGCCGAAATCTGAACTTTAATGGAGCCTAATTTTAGGCCCAAATTCACTCCAGTCTGTAGGAAGTGAAGAAAACGGCCCAGATGGAATTCTTCCGGAGGAGCATTCTTGGACTCACACCAAGACACATACTTACTCCATATACGGTGATAATGTTTTGCGGTCACCTCCTTCCTAGCCTTTATCAGAGTAGGAATGACCTCATCCGGAATGCCCTTTTCAGCTAGGATCCGGCGTTCAACCGCCAAGCGCAGCCGCGGTAAGTCTTGGAATAGACAGGGCCCCTGTTGCAACAGGTCCTCTCTGAGAGGAAGAGGCCACGGATCTTCTGTGAGCATTTCCTTCAGATCCGGATACCAGGCCCTTCGAGGCCAATCTAGAACAATGAGAATTGTCTGTACTCCTCTTCGTCTTATGATTCTCAATATCTTTGAGATGAGAGGAAGAGGAGGGAACACATAGACCGACTGGAACACCCACGGTGTCACCAGGGCGTCCACTGCTACCGCCTGAGGGTCCCTTGACCTGGCGCAATACCTCGGAAGCTTCTTGTTGAGGCGTGACGCCATCATGTCTATTTGAGGCAGTCCCCACTGACTTGTAATCTCTGCAAAGACTTCCCGATGAAGTCCCCACTCTCCTGGATGTAGATCGTGTCTGCTGAGGAAGTCTGCTTCCCAGTTGTCCACTCCCGGAATGAAGACTGCTGTCAGAGCGCTTACATGATTTTCCGCCCAGCGAAGAATCCTGGTGGCTTCTGCCATTGCCACTCTGCTCTTTGTTCTGCCTTGGCGGTTTACATGAGCCACTGCGGTGATGTTGTCTGACTGAATCAGAACCGGTAGGTCGCGAAGCAAATTCTCCGCTTGACGAAGGCCGTTGTATATGGCCCTTAATTCCAGTACGTTGATGTGTAGACAAGCCTCCTGGCTTGACCACAGACCTTGGAAGTTTCTTCCCTGTGTGACTGCTCCCCATCCTCGGAGGCTCGCGTCCGTGGTTACCAGAACCCAGTCCTGAATGCCGAACTTGCGACCCTCTAGAAGGTGAGCACTCTGCAGCCACCACAGGAGAGATACCTGGCCCTGGGGGACAGGCTGATCATCTGATGAATATGTAGATGTGACCCGGACCACTTGTCCAGAAGGTCCCACTGAAAAGTCCTCGCATGGAACCTGCCGAATGGAATGGCCTCGTAAGACGCCACCATCTTCCCCAGAACTCGAGTGCATTGATGCACCGACACCCTTTTCGGCTTCAACAGGTCTCTGACCATGTTCTGGAGTTCCTGGGTCTTTCCCTTAGGAGAAAATCCTTTTTCTGCTCTGTATCCAGAATCATGCCTAACAAAGGCAAACGGGTCGTTGGAACCAACTGTGACTTTGGGAGATTGAGAATCCAGCCGTGCTGCTGCAACACCCTCAGAGAGAGTGATACACTGTTCAGCAACTGCTCTCTTGATCTCGCTTTTATTAGGAGATCGTCCAAGTACAGGATAATTGTGACTCCCTGCTTGCGCAGGAGTACCATCATTTCCGCCATTACCTTGGTGAAAACCCTCGGGGCCGTGGAAAGCCCAAACGGCAACGTCTGAAATTGGTAATGACAATCCTGTACAGCAAATCTCAGGAACGCCTGATGAGGAGGATATATGGGAACAAGAAGGTAAGCATCCTTTATGTCCAGGGACACCATATAATCCCCCCCCTCCAGGCTGGCAATGACCGCTCTGAGCGATTCCATCTTGAACTTGAACCTTTTTAAGTATAGGTTTAAGGATTTTAAATTCAGAATGGGTCTGACCGAACCGTCCGGTTTCGGGACCACAAACAGGGTTGAGTAATAGCCCATCCCCTGCTGAAGCAGGGGAACTTTGACCACCACTTGTTGAAGATACAATTTTTGAATTGCATTTAAAACTATCTCCCTCTCTGGGGAAGAAGCCGGTAGGGCCGATTTGAAAAACCGGCGAGGAGGCCCCTCTTCAAATTCCAGCTTGTAACCCTGGGAAACAATGTATATTGCCCAGGGATCCACCTGTGGTTGAACCCAGACGTGGCTGAAAAGTCGAAGACGTGCCCCCACTGGGGCGGACTCCATCAGCGGAGCCCCAGCATCATGCGGTGGATTTTGTAGAAGCCGGGGAGGACTTCTGCTCCTGGGAACTAGCTGTAGTTGGCAGCTTTTTCCCCCTGCCCTTACCTCTGGCAAGAAAGGAAGATCCCCGTACTCTCTTGGATTTATGCGAACGAAAGGACTGCATCTGATAATGAGGCGTTTTCTTAGGCTGTGAGGAAACATAAGGCAAAAAAGTTGATTTACCTGCAGTAGCTGTGGAAACCAGGTCCGTGAGACCTTCCCCAAATAAGTCCTCACCCTTGTAAGGCAAAACCTCCATATGCCTCTTCGAGTCGGCATCACCCGTCCATTGTCGGATCCATAGGGCTCGCCTAGCAGAAATTGCCATAGCGTTGGCTCTGGAACCCAGTAGGCCAACGTCTCTCTGAGCATCTCTCATATATAGGACAGCATCCTTAATATGACCTAGGGTCAATAAAATGGTTTCCTTATCCAGCGTATCAATATCAGCAGATAAGGTATCTGTCCATGCTGCAACAGCGCTATAAACCCAAGCCGACGCTATCGCCGGTCTGAGTAACGTACCAGTATGTGTGTAAATTGACTTCAAGGTAGTTTCCTGCCTGCGATCAGCAGGATCCTTGAGGGTTGCGGTATCTTCAGATGGCAGCGCTACCTTCTTGGATAAGCGTGTCAACGCCACCGTATCCTGTCCTTAGCCGGGAAAGGATACGCCATAAGAATCCTTTTGGAAATCTGCAGTTTTTTGTCTGGAGTTTCCCAAGCCCTTTCAAACAACTCATTTAGCTCATGTAAAGGGGGAAAAGTAACCTCAGGCTTCTTTTCTTTAAACATGTGGACCCTCGTGTCAGGTACAGAGGGGTCATCTGTTATATGCAACACGTCTTTTATTGCAATAATCATATAATGAATACTTTTTGCCAAACTTGGCTGCAACTTCGCATCATCGTAGTCGACACTGGAGTCAGACTCCGTGTCGGTATCAGTGTCTACTACTTGGGATAGTGGGCGCTTTTGAGACCCAGACGGTCCCTGCGACATAGTGAAAGTCAGGGCTTGACTCCCTGTACATTCCCTGGACTCCTCTTTGTCCAGCCTTTTGTGTAATAAATTCACATTTGCATTTAAAACATTCCACATATCCAACCAGTCAGGTGTCGGCGTTGCCGACGGAGACACCACACTCATTTGCTCCACCTCCTCCCTAGAAAAGCCTTCCGCTTCAGACATGCCGACACACGCGTACCGAAACCCCACACACTCAGGGAAATCTCTAATCTGGAGACAGTTCCCCAACAAGACCCTTTGGAGAGAAAGAGAGAGAGAGTATGCCAGCACACACCCAGCGCCAATGACCCTGGAAAAAAAATCCCAGATATATAGAGCGCTTTATATATATATATCAACTGCACCAAATTATGTGCCCCCCCCCACCTTCTTTAAAACCCTCTGTCACCGTGTTCAGCAGGGGAGAGTCCGGGGAGCCAGCTTCTCAGCGGTGTGCTGTGGAGAAAATGGCGCTGGTTAGTGCTGAGGAATCAAGCTCCGCCCCCTCAGCGGCGGGCTTCGGTCCCGCTCGATTTCTTTAAAAACTGGCGGGGGTTTTCTATATACAACCCTCAGAGCCTATATATAATGTCTGGCCAGTCCTAGAGGTTTAAAATTGCTGCCCAGGGCGCCCCCCCTGCACCCTGCACCCATCAGTGCCTGCCGTGTGTGTTGTGTGTGGGAGCAATGGCGCGCAGCGTTACCGCTGCGCGTTACCTCAGCGAAGATCTGAAGTCTTCTGCCGCCTCTGAAGTTTTCTATCTTCTTATACTCACCCGGCTTCTATCTTCCGGCTCTGTGAGGAGGAAGGCGGCGCGGCTCCGGGATGAACGGCGAGGGGAGACCTGTGTTCCGACTCCCTCTGGAGCTAATGGTGTCCAGTAGCCTAAGAAGCAGAGCCTAGCATTTAAGTAGGTCTGCTTCTCTCTCCTCAGTTCCACGATGCAGGGAGCCTGTTGCCAGCAGGGCTCCCTGAAAATAAAAAAACAAAATTCTTACTTTCAGAGAAACTCAGGAGAGCTCCTTGTAGTGCACCCAGTCTCCTCTGGGCACAGCATCAAACTGAGGTCTGGAGGAGGGGCATAGAGGGAGGAGCCAGTGCACACCCATAGCTAAAGTTCTTTTTAGTGCCCATGTCTCCTGCGGAGCCCGTCTATTCCCCATGGTCCTTACGGAGTCCCCAGCATCCTCTAGGACGTAAGAGAAAAATAGGAGAAAAAGTAAAATAAAAATAAATAAAAAAGGGGGACAATTGAACATACCTCTTTATAGGGGTGTATTTAATTGAAGTCGGATTTCCAGACTTGTCGGATTAACGGGAGTTTAAGGTTGAATTCATACTTGACCTATTCAATCATACTCCCGTTTATCCGACAAGTCAGAAAATCCGACTTGTCGGAAAGCACGTGGATCGGCGGCTACGTGTTTTGTCGGATTCGTGGCCAAATCAGACAGGTGTTTGCCCCGTTTCCGACAATGTCAATCCGACTTTAAAAAAAAAAAGTCGGATTGGCATTGTCGGGAATGGCCAAATCATACTGAATACACCCCATAATAGCACTGAATACACCCCATATTAGTAATGTTTACAGCGAGTATAAAAGGGCTGCACTGGAGAAAGGATAGCACACCGCAGCCTACCATATAGGGACTGCTTTGTTGGTTTTCCACTCTTTAGTTTGCAAGCAATATACTGTATTTAGTACAACTATAATTTACTAAAAACAAAAGTTGAAAATTGTGCCTTCAAGACATGTATATGAAGGAGTTCACATTAATGGATTCTCATTTTTTGGGTGAATATGTGTTGTGAAGGTCTACCTCCTATTGTGCTTGTATGGGTGATCTGTCTATTAATCTTTGGGGGATAGGAAAAGATACCAAGATGTGATATCATCCTGGGGGGTGGCCTTTGCTTACTGTTTGGTCAGTCTGAGCCAGCAGCAAACAGATGACATTATTGCTCTTGCTCATCTCCAGGACCCAGTGTTTGATTTGATATTTGAATTCATTAAGAGTAATCTGAAAAGTAGAGGCAAAATCTCTCTTGAAGATGGTCAAAAGAGATAAGAGACTAAGGGGAGAAAAGAATGAAAAGACTGGAAAATACATAATAGTTTTGGTAATATCATAATTTTGAAAGCTGCTAAACAGATTAAGCATGAGACCTAGTGGATAATCCATGTGTTGGTGCAACAAATGAGATGGGAGTTATCTTAACTTTTTAAATATTTTTGCTATAGGCTGGGATCTGTATACTTGGATAATGAAATATCCTTCCAGATATATAGGAATTTCCATTCGAGTTTAATGAGATTGGGAGTAGGAATATTAATTGGGAAGGCTTCAGGATTTGGTGGTATTAAGTTTGTCATCAGAGTTCTTGTATTATTTATCTAAGATTTAATATAGAGTTCCAGGTTTGTTACACATGGCACAATGCCCTCTGCAACTAAAGAGAGTTTATTGAGAGTTCCATGGACCACAAGATCTGGAACGGAGGAGGAACATATAAGCATTTGGCAGTGGGGTTCTATTGTCATCACAAAGAATAAAGGGGAGGGGGACCACCCTTCCTTGTGCTGCTTGTGATATGAAAGGCATTGGAGAGGAAGTAGATACTAAAGACTTCGGTTGTCGATCCACTACACAGAGCTAGGTTGGAACTCAGGATCTCTCATTGGAAGCTATTCTCTAGGGACATGACACATATTTTATATCACCAGTGCAGCCTATCAAAACTTTTTTTTCTGTGTCATGATCCTTTTAAGAGTTAGATGCTAGTTCCAAAGTCTATGAGTATTATCAAGGGCTTGCCTGTCTAAAATAAATCCTACCTGGTGTGGATGTATTAGTTTCGGAAGCAGGGGATTTGGTAATTTCCTATTAATTAAGCATAGATTTCAACATTGGTGTTGAGAAGAGCAATGAGTCTGTCATATTTGCAATCAGAAGCACTTGCAGTATTTCAGATAGGTGAACAAAATGTATTCAGTGTTTGAGGCAATCACACAGCTCTTTATCTAGATAATATACATATGAAAAGGACACTGCTTAAATACCGCAAATAGCCTTGAAAGGACTGTTCTGGACCTATGTTCCTAAATACATTGTGACCATTGGCTGTTGTGATACACATCTTTGATTATGCATGACATGTAATGGTGGTAAGCTTATGGTGTTGGGAATATTTTCTTTGTACACATTAAGCCCCTTAATATCCAATAAGCACTGTTTAAATACCACAGCCTTAGTCTTGTTGCTGACAATATACATCCAACTTATGGCCGCAGTCTACCCAACCACCTTCTAATGACTACTTCTATTAAACCATCAAGTCACATTATTATGACCACCAGCTAATAGCCAGAATAAATCGCAATGTGCAACACGGACAACAGCTAGACGGGCTGTATTGTCATTTTAGACACACGTCTGGTAGCCCCCAGATTAAATTTAATGGTGAGCTGCTCCACTGTAGCATGTCGGTCTTCCCTTATGCACCGCCATAGCACACGTTCACCCCTCACATCGATGGCACGTGGTGTTCCGCAGTTTCCATTTCTGTTATCCGCAATGGTGCCATTTGTCCAGTCACAATACAACTTCTCGACAGCAGCACATTAACAGTTCACAAACTGCGCTGTTTCAGAAATACTGCCATCCTTGGCCCGAAAGGTGGTGGAGGTGGTCGGAATAATTTGACATGTAGAATAACGCTCATTATCACAGAGCCCACATTATCTCAAACTTGTTCAATGCACATGCCAATGAATTCAGTGTACTTTTTGGCCTCCACACTTAACAGATCTCAGTCCAAACTCAATATAATAGAGTACCTTTGGCATATGGTGGAATGGAACATTTGCATCATTAACACGCAGACAACAACTCTGCAACAATTGAGTGATGCCATCATTTCAACATGGAGAAGTGATAAAGCAGTGATAAGTGGAAGGTGATAACACACCAGCCAATCAGCTCCTAACTGTCATTTTTCAAATCCGTACTGATGGGCTGGTGCGTTATCACCTTTCGCTTATCACTTCTCCATGTTACTACATCTGTCCCACAGTCTGTCCTCAGGTCAAAGCTGGGTCGTACCCAATACCAGGAAAGGTGTACCTAATAAAGTGGCCATTGAGTGTGTATAAATTATACATCCTGTGGGTTTTAATATTGTATACTTACCACATCAATTACATAAATATATTTTAGAAGAGTGACATTTATGAAAATAAAATATCCAGTTCAGTAGTGGCCAACCCGCGGTTCTTTCTTTTCACTGATGCGGCTCCTGTCACTCCTGACAGTCTGCACTCGTTGACCCGTGGCACTACATCATGGCCACGGTCCCTGCCTTGTCTAGCTCCTGACAGTGCTGTGAAGAAACGGCGCCTGTCTGGCCTTACTGTCATACAGGTGAGCGTGGCTACCAGTAACAGGAGGGGGGAGAGGTAGAGGGGGAGGATGCTCACAGAGTGAATGGGGAGCAGGCTGAGAGGCAGAGCGAAGGGGGATCAGTCTGAGAGACACAGAGTGAAGGGGGAGCAGTCTGAGACACAGAGTGAAGGGGAAGGATAGCTTGTTTCACTGTATTTTGTGTGGATTTGGATTGTTTTAGAGTTTCTCGCCCCCAGTGTGACTAAAAACATGGGGTGTGACAAATGGCCATGCTCCTACAAATGTCATACCGAAGATAGGTGCACAATAATGGGGCGTGGCCTTGTGCCAGTTGGGCCACACTCCATTTCTTTGAGCACGCACATGATACTGGCTCTTTGACTCAACTACAGATATTTTTGGTCTCTTTCCCTCTGACTGGTTGGCCACACCTGATCTACTTAATCATTTTGCCACAAGATGTTGTATATTAACCAATTCTATCCCAATCCCGCCAGAGTAGAATGAATGATTGTTGTCACCAAAGCACTAGCCATAGACTACACGTTTCACCAAATACAAATGTACAACCCAGAATGGAAAAGCAGCAGTATCGCCTGACCTTGCTCATGATAAAGCCACGCTAGAGATGGAAACTATGTGGCATCTAAACCACTATCTTCAACATGATTAGCATTTGGCAAATGTTATATCACTACCTTTTTATACTGGTATCAAGTGAACAGCAGAGCTTGCTCCACGTATACAGAGTTTGTGCTCTGCCACATAGAGTACGTTACACATGTATAAGTAGACACACAAAGGTGAAGAGTACTAAGTAGCAGCTGTTTCCTGTACACAGCGAGCTTTTACAAAAAAGCTCTCATTGTCACAGCGCCTTACAAAGCTGTAACAGTACAGCCTGGCCTGAAAGCAGGGATTCAGTGCCTGAATCTCTCATGAGACTGGTGTTATTTACAAGGGGTTTAGATCACATGTCCAGATATTTGGCATAATTCAGGCCAGTATGCAATCAGTCTCCAAATAAATACTACGCAGTTTCATGATCCAAATACTTATGTGCTTATTACTTCTTTAAATATGTGGTTACCATAATCATTCCTGATCTAAAATATCTGCAATGATTTTGGGATGACACAGCCAGAAAAAATTACAGGTTTCTTTGGCCTGATACAAGGTAAAAAATAGATTGAACATTAAAAAAAAAGAGAAAAAAAAAGAAGAAGAAAAGACTGTAAGAAATGGCACAGGTGCCAACAGTATTAACTCATTTCCAGGGACCGGTTGTTCCACTATCTTATGTTGATGTAACTTCAGTGTCGGACTGGGGCTGTAAGGCTCATCTGGGGAATGCAGTGGCCCATGTTTAGGGGTGTGGTCAGTATCCAAAGGGGTGTGTGGACAGCCGCCACCATTACAGAGTGCATGTCTGGGCCACTGATAAATATATATAGTAAGTACTGCTAGTGCATGCATGATAATGTACCAGTTTATTAACAGCAATGCACTGTATAGAAACACCATAGTCCTGTGCCGTATGTACAATGTAGAATTCAAATGCACAGTCTGGAATCTGATCCCTAGAGGAGGCGGCGGACCCCCTCTCTCAGACAGTGTGGGCCAGTCCGACCCTATGTATCTTGGTTTGTTTTTGCCTTTTAACCACTTGCCTGGCATGGTCACATCAGATGTGACCATACCAGCAAGTGCTTTATCTGACCTGGTCGCGACCAGTCAGATAAACAGTGTTAGCAGCTGCAGGGAAGGGAAACTTCCCTCTGCTGCTGCTGCTCTCAGTATTGCTGTGCTGCCGATCAATGCAGAGTTCTGAGTTCCAGGATGTTTATTGGAAGGACGACTTCCTGACTTGACCATCTTCCTTAAAACTGCACCCCCTGGGTGACTGCGCCCCAACCTCTGAGGCTTGCGTCTGTGGTTAGCAGAATCCAATTCTGAATCCCGAACCTCCGACCCTCGACTAGGTGAGAAGTCTGTAGCCACCACAGGAGGGAGATCCTGGCTTTTGGCGACAGACGGATCCTCTGGTGCATGTGAAGATGCGATCCGGACCATTTGTCCAACAGATCCAGCTAGAAGGCCTTGCATGAAACCTTCCGTACTGAACCGCCTCATAAGAGGCCACCATTATCCCCATAAGGCGAATGCACAGATGCACGAGATCCGGGTTGGCTTCAGGACATCCCGAACTATCGACTGGATTACCATTGCCTTTTCCAAGGGAAGGAACACTTTGAGACTCTGTTGCCAGTAGTTTCCCAGGAAAGGAGGCCTCTGTGTTGGTTCTAGGTGAGATTATGGTAGGTTCAGAATCCACCCGTGATCCAGGAGTAGTCTGGTTGAGAGGCCAATGCTGTCCAACAACCGTTCCGTGGACGGTGCCTTTATCAGAAGATCATCCAGGTACGGAATTATGTTCACTCCCTGTTTGCGGAGTAGAAACATCATCTCTGCCATCACTTTGCTAAACACCCTCGGTGCTGTGGAGAGACCAAATGGCAGGGCCTGGAACTGGTAGTGACAGTCCTGCAGTGCAAACCGTAGATAAGCCTGATGAGGCGGCAAGATTGGAATGTGAAGGTATGCATCCTTGATATCCAGAGACACTAGGAATTCCCCCTCCTCCAGACCTGAGATCACCGCTCTTAGAGACTCCATCTTGAATTTGAACACTTGTAAGTACGGGTCCAACGACTTGAGGTTCAGAATCGGTCTTACCGAACCATCCGGTTTTGGTACTACAAACAAGTTGGAATAGTACCCCTTGTTTTGAAGACGAGGTGGAACTGGAACAATGACCTGAGTCTGTACCGGTCTTTGAATGGCGTCCTGTAAAGTTATACTTGCCTTTTAGGAATTTGAAATTTCTTATCAGGACTAACCCACGGTTCTTCAAACAGGGTATTCAATTCCTTTGACACAGGAAAAGTGACTGAGGACTTCTTTTTTTACATTAAAATAAGATTCCTCACACTCCTCTGATATCTTATCAGGAATTTGCACAACATCTCTGATAGCCTCTATAAGAGCCTCTATTCCCTGTGAGAGTAGCATCCCCCCTCTCCAAATCCACCTCGCCCTCCTCCATGTCTGACCCATCAACGTCAGACTGCAGGATATGGGCCAGAGATCGTTTCTGCAGACAAATGGGAGGGGATTGAGACGCTGGTTTGGGGACTGAGTTTCTATTCATAAACTCATCCTCAGTCTGTCTTAAGTATTGCGTCTCTTTCTCATTGCGAGATAATTTCGTAGAAATATTGGAGATCAGTCTCACTCCGGTTCAGTGGAATAGGAATATACACAGCGCTATAAAAACTGGATATGGAAAAATAATAATCACAATTTATTATAAAAAATTGTTGCAACAAATAAATTCATATATATAAAAACATTTCTTTGTCATTTAAAAAAGTGTCAAAATAGGGCAGGCACAGCAGATTTGTTTGGTAAGTTACCACACGAGGAAGCCGGGCATGATACACTGGTACGAGTCCCTGGAATAGTAGCCACAGTCCTGGGTGCAGTTTTCAATGCTAGCAGATGGAGTCCAAGTGCAGAGGCAGACCTTTATGTGCTTATTTCCGGACTGGAATGGGTCCTATTTGAAAGCTGGATCTATTACGGTCTGCCTCTGCACTTGGACTCCATCTGCTAGCATTGAAAACTGCACCCAGGACTGTGGCTACTATTCCAGGGACTCGTACCAGTGTATCATGCCCGGCTTCCTCGTGTGGTAACTTACCAAACAAATCTGCTGTGCCTGCCCTATTTTGACACTTTTTTAAATGACAAAGAAATGTTTTTATATATATGAATTTATTTGTTGCAACAATTTTTTATAATAAATTGTGATTATTATTTTTCCATATCCAGTTTTTATAGCGCTGTGTATATTCCTATTCCATTGTCTATCCAGGGACTAACTATCCCTTTAAACAGCAGCTTAAAGGTCAAGCATATCTTCTTAACAGCGCCGGACAAATTACCTCGGTAATTTTGTTTTCTGTACTTTCACTCCGGTTCAGCCCCACTATTTTTGGAAGGTACACTGCCCTGAGTACCCAGTAGTGAGCCCCCTGGTGAAAAGGAACACTCCGCTGTACAAGAAACACACTCTTTGACTGACATAATGTAAATGTGACAGCACACACACACACACACACACACACACACACAGGAAAAGGTTAAGCACAATTAACCCACAAAGAGCCCTTCAGGGAGACACAGAGTTATTTGGAGCCAGCCCCCACCGCGCCCTTATCGCTAATGCCAAGCTTAGCCGGCTCGCAGAATAAGTACCCTGATAGGGGACTTAGTACACTAATAAACGCTCCCCCCCCCCCCCCCCCCCCTGCTATGACCACCTGGTACCGCTGAGGTAATCTGGAGTCTCTCCGGAGGAGCTGCGCGTCCCTGTCAGTCATCATCTGTGTCCACTGCAGAGGGAAAATGGCGCTGATGAGCTGCTGGATCCGCTCATAGCGAAGGCTCGCCTCGTCAATGGCGCGCGGTCATCCCACTTTTTTATACTGGTTTAGGTAATCTAGTGCTTAAAATGGAGAGAAAACCGTTTTAAGGATGTTTTTGCCAGTGTGGGTACTGTGTACAGTGTACTGAGACGCAGCTGTGTACTGTGTCTGGAGACGCATTACGTCCCAGTTAGAAGCCGTGCGTCTCCGTACCCTAATGCCGCCATAATGGCCGGTGCCCCGCTAACCAGGACGCTGGCTTAGTACTCACCACTCTTCATTCTTCTGGCTCTGTTAGGGGTGGCGGCATGCTGCGGGAATGTACGCTCGCTGTGGTGGGGCTTGCGAATAGTTCCCTCAGGAGCTCAGTGTCCTGTCAGTGGGGAACGGGACCACTAACCCTGAGAGAGGTTGGTCCCCCCCCCCCCCCCTAAGTCCCACGAAGTAGGCAGGCTGGTGCCATCTAGCCCTGCCTGAAAATAACAAACATATAAAATAAATGCAGAAAACTCTTCAGGAGCTTCCATAAGCGTGACTGGCTCCTCCGGGCACATTTTTGAAACTGAGTCTGGTAGGAGGGGCATAGAGGGAGGAGCCAGCCCACACTATCAAATTCTTAAAGTGCCCATGGACCAGTCTATACCCCATGGTACTAAATGGATCCCCAGTATCCTCTAGGACATGAGAGAGAGAGGAGAAAAGAAAAGAAAGATAGAGAGATAGATGTTGTTATCAACATCAATGAGGGAGAGTTATCCAGAACTACAAATGTAAATGTCAGTGAGTTCAGTCAGAATACACAAAGGGAAGGAGTGTCTTTGGAAGTATGTTTTATTAAAATTTTACTGTCACGGTGTCTGTGTGTTTATTGTAATATTTATTTTGTTGTAGAGGTACCATAGGGCACGTTATTTCCCTGCATGCTGGTACTTGTGGTTCTCCAAGTACCAGCATGCAGGGAAGGCTTGCTGGGACTTGTAGTTCCACAGCAAAAGACAATATTCTTTTTAAACACTTTCAAGGCTATCAGCCCCCATCCACCATCCAGGGATGGGGGGCAGTCCCAGGCTTCATCCCTGGCCCTTGGGTGCCTAGAGGGGGGGGCCTCTTGATTTAAGGGGTCCCCACTCCCCCAGGCTGTGGCATCACCTCCCTGGCTAGTGGAGCCGGGGCTGGTTTAAAAAATACGGGGGGGACCCCTACTTCTTTTGTCCCCCATATATTTGAAACCAGGACCGGTCCAATAGTCCGATGCTGGTTGTTTAAATACGGGGGTACCCCAGTCAATCCCCCCCGGTATTTTTTCAACCCGGACCGGCTCAAAGAGCCCGGGGCTGGTTATGCTTTTGGGGGGGGACCTGCACATTTATTTTCCCTTTTTGTTTTTTCAACACTTTCTTCACTGTTCCATGCAGAAGCATGCACGGATTTCACTGATCTGTGCATATTTCTGACCTAGAAATAAAAACATGACCTAAAAACCACATGTTTTTATTACTAAAAATAGCATGTTCCCTTTAATAAAAATCACCAATAATCGCATGCGAATTCCGTTTTAACCGTAAAATTCGCACCCTATTACATTTGCGATTTTTTTGTAAAAAATGGCAAGTTACAAACATGGGATTTGTTGCGATTTTTTAGACACCTAAAAAAATAAGAATTTACTCACCGGTAATTCTATTTCTCGTAGTCCGTAGTGGATGCTGGGAACTCCGTAAGGACCATGGGGAATAGCGGGCTCCGAAGGAGGCTGGGCACTATAGAAAGATTTATGACTACCTGGTGTGCACTGGCTCCTCCCACTATGACCCTCCTCCAAGCCTCAGTTAGGACACTGTGCCCGGACGAGCTGACATAATAAGGAAGGATTTTGAATCCCGGGTAAGACTCATACCAGCCACACCAATCACACCGTACAACTCGTGATACTATATCCAGTTTGACAGTATGAAAACAACTGAGCCTCTCAACAGATGGCTCAACAATAACCCTTTAGTTAGCAATAACTATTTACAAGTATTGCAGACAATCCGCACTTGGGATGGGCGCCCAGCATCCACTACGGACTACGAGAAATAGAATTACCGGTGAGTAAATTCTTATTTTCTCTGACGTCCTAGTGGATGCTGGGAACTCCGTAAGGACCATGGGGATTATACCAAAGCTCCCAAACGGGCGGGAGAGTGCGGATGACTCTGCAGCACCGAATGAGAGAACTCCAGGTCCTCCTCAGCCAGGGTATCAAATTTGTAGAATTTTGCAAACGTGTTTGCCCCTGACCAAGTAGCTGCTCGGCAAAGTTGTAAAGCCGAGACCCCTCGGGCAGCCGCCCAAGATGAGCCCACCTTCCTTGTGGAATGGGCATTTACAGATTTTGGCTGTGGCATGCCTGCCACAGAATGTGCAAGCTGAATTGTACTACAAATCCAGCGAGCAATAGTCTGCTTAGAAGCAGGAGCACCCAGCTTGTTGGGTGCATACAGGATAAACAGCGAGTCAGATTTTCTGACTCCAGCCGTCCTGGAAACATATATTTTCAGGGCCCTGACAACGTCTAGCAACTTGGAGTCCTCCAAATCCCTAGTAGCCGCAAGCACCACAATAGGCTGGTTCAGGTGAAACGCTGACACCACCTTAGGGAGAAACTGGGGACGAGTCCTCAATTCTGCCCTATCCATATGGAAAATCAGATAAGGGCTTTTACATGATAAAGCCGCCAATTCTGACACTCGCCTGGCTGAAGCCAAGGCCAATAACATGACCACTTTCCACGTGAGATATTTTAGATCCACGGTTTTTAGTGGCTCAAACCAATGTGATTTTAAGAAACTCAACACCACGTTGAGATCCCAAGGTGCCACAGGAGGCACAAACGGGGGCTGAATATGCAGCACTCCTTTCACAAATGTCTGAACTTCAGGTACTGAAGCTAGTTCTTTTTGAAAGAAAATCGACAGAGCCGAGATCTGTACTTTAATGGAGCCTAGTTTTAGGCCCATATTCACTCCTGCTTGCAGGAAATGCAGAAATCGACCTAGTTGAAATTCCTCTGTTGGGGCCTTTTTGGCCTCGCACCATGCAACATATTTCCGCCATATGCGGTGATAATGCTTTGCCGTAACATCTTTCCTGGCTTTAATAAGCATAGGAATGACTTCCTCCGGAATACGCTTTTCCTTCAGGATCCGGCGTTCAACCGCCATGCCGTCAAACGCAGCCGCGGTAAGTCTTGGAACAGACAGGGCCCCTGCTGTAGCAGGTCCTGTCTGAGCGGCAGAGGCCACGGGTCCTCTGAGATCATCTCTTGAAGTTCCGGGTACCACGCTCGTCTTGGCCAATCCGGAACCACGAGAACTGTGTTTACTCCTCGCTTTCTTATTATTCTCAATACCTTTGGTATGAGAGGCAGAGGAGGGAACACATAAACCGACTGGTACACCCACGGTGTCACTAGAGCGTCCACAGCTATCGCCTGAGGGTCCCTTGACCTGGCGCAATATCTTTTCAACTTTTTGTTGAGGCGGGACGCCATCATGTCCACCTGTGGTTTTTCCCTTGACTTAGGGCATTGTAAATGGCCCTTAGTTCCAGAATATTTATGTGAAGGGAAGTCTCCTGACTCGACCATAGTCCTTGGAAGTTTCTTCCCCGTGTGACTGCCCCCCAGCCTCGAAGGCTGGCATCCGTGGTCACCAGGACCCAGTCCCGTATGCCGAACCTGCGGCCCTCCAGAAGATGGGCACTCTGCAGCCACCACAGTAGAGACACCCTGGTTCTTGGAGACAGGGTTATTAAGCGATGCATCTGAAGATGCGATCCGGACCATTTGTCCAATAGGTCCCACTGAAAGATTCTGGCATGGAACCTGCCGAAGGGAATTGCTTCGTAAGAAGCTACCATCTTTCCCAGGACCCGCGTGCAGTGATGCACCGATACCTGTTTTGGTTTCAGGAGGTCTCTGACTAGAGATGACAACTCCCTGGCTTTCTCCTCCGGGAGAAACACTTTTTTCTGGACTGTATCCAGGATCATACCCAGGAACAGTATATTCAGAATCCAGCCGTGCTGGTGCAGCACTTCCTGAGATAGTGCTACTCCCACCAACAACTGTTCCTTGGATCTCGCCTTTATTAGGAGATCGTCCAAGTACGGGATAATTAAAACTCCCTTTTTTCGAAGGAGTATCATCATTTCCGCCATAACCTTGGTAAATACCCTCGGTGCCGTGAACAGTCCAAACGGCAGCGTCTGGAATTGGTAATGGCAATCCTGTACCACAAATCTGAGGTACTCCTGGTGAGGATGGTAAATGGGGACATGCAAGTAAGCATCCTTGATGTCCAGGGATACCATGTAATCCCCCTCGTCCAGGCTTGCAATAACCGCCCTGAGCGATTCCATCTTGAACTTGAATTTTTTTATGTATGTGTTCAAGGATTTCAAATTTAAAATGGGTCTCACCGAACCGTCCGGTTTCGGCACCACAAATAGTGTGGAATAGTAACCCCGGCCTTGTTGAAGTAGGGGTACCTTGATTATCACCTGCTGGGAATACAGCTTGTGAATTGCCGCTAGCACCGCCTCCCTGTCTGAGGGAGCAATCGGCAAGGCAGATTTTAGGAACCGGTGGGGTGGAGACGCCTCGAATTCCAGTTTGTACCCCTGAGATACTATTTGAAGGATCCAGGGATCCACCTGTGAGCGAGCCCACTGATCGCTAAAATTCTTGAGGCGGCCCCCCACCGTACCTGGCTCCGCCTGTGGAGCCCCCCCGTCATGCGGCGGACTTGGAAGAAGAAGCGGAGGAGGACTTTTGCTCCTGGGAACATGGGGTAAAAATGCTGACTTCCCAGACGTTGCTGTGGAAACTAGGTCCGAGAGACCATCCCCAAATAATTCCTCACCCTTATAAGGCAAAACTTCCATGTGCCTTTTAGAATCTGCATCTCCTGTCCACTAGCGAGTCCATAAGCCTCTCCTAGCAGAAATGGACAATGCACTTACTTTAGATGCCAGCCGGCAGATTTCCCTCTGTGCATCTCTCATATATAAGACTGAGTCTTTGATATGGTCTATGGTTAGCAGGATCGTGTCTCTGTCTAGTGTGTCAATCTTTTCTGACAGTTTATCTGACCACGCGGCGGCAGCACTGCACATCCATGCTGACGCAATAGATGGTCTAAGTATAATGCCTGAGTGTGTATATACAGACTTCAGGATCGCCTCCTGCTTTCTATCAGCAGGTTCCTTGAGGGCGGCCGTATCCGGAGACGGTAGTGCCACCTTTTTAGACAAACGTGTGAGCGCTTTATCCACCCTAGGAGGTGTTTCCCAACGTGACCTATCCTCTGGCGGGAAAGGGAACGCCATTAGTACCTTCTTAGGAATTACCAATTTTTTATCAGGGAAAGCCCACGCTTCTTCACACACTTCATTTAATTCATCTGATGGGGGAAAAACTACGGGTAGTTTTTTCTCCCCAAACATAATACCCTTTTTAGTGGTACCTGTAGTTATATCAGAAATGTGTAACACCTCTTTCATTGCCTCAATCATGCAGTGAATGGCCTTAGTGGGCATCAGGTTAGACTCATCGTCGTCGACACTGGTGTCAGTATCAGTGTCGACATCTGGGTCTGCGGTCTGAGGTAGCGGGCGTTTCAGAGCCCCTGATGACCTTTGAGACGCCTGGACAGGCACGAGCTGAGAAGTCGGCTGTCCCACATTTGGCATGTCGTCAAATTTCTTATGTAAGGAGTCTATACGTGCACTAATTTCTTTCCATAAGCTCATCCACTCAGGTGTCTGCCCCGCAGGGGGTGACATCCCTTCTAAAGGCATCTGCTCCGTCTCCACATCATTATCCTCATCAAACATGTCGACACAGCCGTACCGACACACCGCACACACACAGGGAATGCTCCAACAGAGGACAGGACCCACAAAAGCCCTTTGGGGGGACAGAGTGAGAGTATGCCAGCACACACCAGAGCGCTATATAATGCCGGGACTAACTGAGTTATGTCCCCTATAGCTGCTTTTTCTATATAAATGTATACTGCGCCTAAATTTAGTGCCCCCCCTCTCTTTTTTACCCTTTTCTGTAGTGTAGACTGCAGGGGAGAGCCAGGGAGCTTCTTTCCAGCGGAGCTGTGAGGGAAAAATGGCGCCAGTGTGCTGCAGGAGATAGCTCCGCCCCTTTTTCGCGGACTATTCTCCCGCTTTTTCCTATATTCTGGCAGGGGTATTTTCCACATATATAGCCTCTGGGGCTATATATTGTGGTATTTTTGCCAGCCAAGGTGTTATTATTATTGCTTCTCAGGGCGCCCCCCCCCAGCGCCCTGCACCCTCAGTGACCGGAGTGTGAAGTGTGTGTGAGGAGCAATGGCGCACAGCTGCAGTGCTGTGCGCTACCTTGGTGAAGACTGATGTCTTCTGCCGCCGATTTTCCGGACCTCTTCTTGCTTCTGGCTCTGTAAGGGGGACGGCGGCGCGGCTCCGGGACCGAACACCAAGGCTGGGCCTGCGGTCGATCCCTCTGGAGCTAATGGTGTCCAGTAGCCTAAGAAGCCCAAGCTGGCTGCAAGCAGGCAGGTTCGCTTCTTCTCCCCTTAGTCCCTCGCTGCAGTAAGCCTGTTGCCAGCAGGTCTCACTGAAAATAAAAAAACTAATTTCTATACTTTCTTTCTAAAGGCTCAGGAGAGCCCCTAGTGTGCATCCAACCTCGGCCGGGCACAAAATCTAACTGAGGCTTGGAGGAGGGTCATAGTGGGAGGAGCCAGTGCACACCAGGTAGTCATAAATCTTTCTAGAGTGCCCAGCCTCCTTCGGAGCCCGCTATTCCCCATGGTCCTTACGGAGTTCCCAGCATCCACTAGGACGTCAGAGAAATCACGCCCTATTACATCTAGCCCATGGACTCAAACAGACAGTACCCCATATTAGCCCTCATGCACTCTGTAAAAGTGTTAACATCCGATGGAGACATTTATTACCAAGCCCGTGTTCGCTTGGACCCCCACTCAAAGTTCTTGGAGACCCTGTAAAATAGTGGATTCTTAAAATGACTAGCTATGATCTTTACAAAGAGTTTGACATCTATAGTAGCTGGAACACATGGTCAGATCCTTGACCTCGTTTAAAAATCACCATTTTGTGGGCTTAAAGACTGACACGAGAAGGATCTGGTGACTGAGATTACAACATTCATTAAAGTAGGTAGATCTTCAAATATCCCATTATATATGAACTATAATATAGTCCCAGACTTTTACAAACAGGGAAAGATCAAATAGTCTCATACAGCTCCTTTTACATAAAGGGTATATCTAGGGCCATTACAACATAGTCTGGGAGTATAGGGAAATCTAGACTCTAAATCAGTGGTGGCCAACCGGTGGCACTTGAGCCTCATGCGGCTCTTTCTTTATTCAAATGTGGCTCCCGACACTCAAAATCATGTGAACACAACAGACTCGGAAACTGCTGCACTCCAACCAGACACACTGCAGCACTACGGGGACTGAGAACTGAGGGAGCCAGATACTAGAGGTGAGACACTCACCGGCAAACAGTGGATACATTAGGGGCTGCTGCAATGGCATGAGTTGCGAGGGGCTGTAGTGACACATGAGGGTGGGCTGGAGTGACACAAGGGGGAACTGACTAGAATAACACAGGAGGGTCCTGGCAGGAGTGACACATGAGGGAGTTGACTGGAGGGACACAAGAGGAAGCTGGCAGTAGTGACACATGGGAGAGCTGGCTGGAGTGACACAGGAGGGTGTTGGCAGGAGTGACACAGGGAGCTGGCTGCAGTGACATAGGAGGGTGGTAGCAGGAGTGGCACATGGAGGAGCTGGCTGGAGTGACACAGCAGGTTGCTGGCTGGAGTGATACATTGGAGAGCTGGTTGGAGTGACACAGGAGGGTGCTGGCAGGAGTGACATACAGTAGGAGGGTGATAGCAGGAGTGACACATGAGGGAGCTGAAGTGCATTATGTGAATCTGCCTTTTTCAATTATTTTATGTGGAAGTTAATTTTTTCAATGTATTTTATGTTGGTTCTGGCTTTAAAAATTGTTTTTTTATATGGGTCTGGATTTTTCAATGTATTTTATACCAGGGGCAGGGTCTAGCAGGCACAGGGCCACATCCCATTTTTACATGCGCGCATTCGGATTGATGTCGGCTCTTTGACGTGCCTAACAAAATTTTTTGTCTCCATCTCTGAATGGTTGGCCACTCCTGCTCTAAATAGTCCTGAATACCTTGTATTTGAGACTCCGGGTGAGATGTACTAAGCAGTGAAAAGAGTGGAGAAATTAGAGACTGTGGAGAAGTTCTCCATGGCAACCAATCAGCTGCTCTGTATAATTTTATAGTATGCAAATTATAAATGTTACTTCAATGCTGATTGGTTGTCATGGGCAACTTCTCTACTGGCTCACTTCTCCACTCTTTTCACTGCTTAGTACATCTCCCCTTCAGTGTCTACAGGTGTATGTGTTGAGAAGAGGTCATGTACAGATGGAGCCGGGCTCATCTGAGGCGGCTCCATCGCAAACGAGCACTACCGGCGTGACTAGGCGATCCGTCCGCCTAGTCACGCCGGGAGTGCACAGAGACGCTGCCATTCAGAGTGTGTCTGTCCGGGCGCGCGGATGGAGATGCTCTTCATTCAAGTGAATGGGGCGCGTCTCCGTCACGGGGGCGGACGGGGACGCTCTAGGCGATGGGCGCGCCTAGTCACAGACAGAGCCACAACTAGCACGGCTCCATCTGTAGTTTGGATTAGAATGCTCTAAATACCTCTGTAGTCTGGCGCTCAGAGTGTATGAGATCCTCCCCCATCATCTTAGTCACAGGGAATATAAGCAAGGGAGCTCTAAGGGTGCTTGACCTGATCTACCCAACTTGTTGCCCCATTTGTGATATTTGTACCTACAGCGCCAAAAGCCAAACTACTTACGAAGCCTTGGACGGCGATAAAGTACCAACCAATCACCTCCTTACTGTCATTTTTCAAACACAGCCTGTGATATGGCAGTTAGGAGCTGATTGGCTGGTACTTTATCTCCATCCAAGACCTAGTAAATAGAGCAGTCTTTTACCAAAATTGTTAATGCTGACCTGACTTTTTGCAAATGTAAAAGGTTTCAAAGAAATGAAAACAGAAAGCTCCAGGTTATGTACAGTACATTCCATTGTTATTCATATTTACGTATGTATGGTCACTCCTAATGCGTCATTTTAAATTTTAAGAAGTTTATAGAACAACAGTACAAGGTTTATATAGGACAATCAGTCAATTTTATGGGTGAAATTTGGACACAATTCACAAAAACAACAAAAACAAAAGCTTCTTTTTTGTCATCTGAAATATTCCAGAACCACAGAATGACAATGCTAAAAATACAAGTACCAAAATGTTCTATCTGGTTATGGCCTTCATATTGCTAAATACCAAGTGTTTGAGATTTGCTTTCAACATCTCTTTTCCAGGGCTCGTATCCGGGCTGCTCGCCACTCAAAACAGTTAAGACTTTCAAGCCAAAGAAGGAACATAAATCTCAGACCCGCATACTTGTTTCATTAGATAACAGTTACAGAGTCCGAGTTACTTCCCCTAACAAAATAATGAAATAACTCATCATTTCATGCTTTTTTTTCCCTCAGTGTTGTTACTATTGATTTTAACTATTAAACAATAATTACAGTATTAATTGTAGCTCCAAGCAGTTCATTCGATTACATTACAACCATATAATATAAGTGTTAGTATGTGAAACATTTTTATTAAACATACCTTTCAATTACAATCTCTTTCTGTCGCAATAAACTTTCTTTGATTTTCAACAGGGATTCCCACTTAGAGACATCCTGGCCTGCGGGGACTGCAGAATATGGTGATCGAGAGGAGTTTGACCCAGTCTGCAAAAAACAATGCATGATTAGCTACTTGAGAAGTTTATTTTAACATCATCTCATCAGGCACTGTCCCCTCTGCCTTCAAGCATGCTCTTGTCTCCCCTATTCTTAAAAAACCTACCCTTGATCCTAACACTCTCTCCAACTATCGACCGATCTCTCTCCTCCCCTTTGCCTCCAAACTTCTTGAGCGTATTGTCTATAATCGCCTTACTGCCTTTCTTTCCTCTCACTCACTGCTTGACCCATACCAGTCTGGTTTCCGCTCTCTCCACTCCACTGAAACTGCCCTCACAAAAGTCTGCAATGACCTCCATGCCGCCAAATCTAAGGGCCACTACTCTCTGCTTATTCTTCTTGACCTCTCTGCTGCTTTTGACACTGTGGACCACCCTCTTCTTCTGCAAATCCTTCACTCTCTTGGTCTACGTGATACTGCCCTCTCCTGGCTGTCCTCCTACCTCTCCGATCGTTCCTTCTCTGTCTCCTCTCATGATGCTACCTCGCCCCCACTTCCACTAACTGTTGGTGTCCCCCAAGGTTCTGTTCTTGGGCCTCTCCTTTTCTCTCTCTATACGTCCTCTTTAGGTGAACTCATTAGTTCTTTTAATTTCCAGTATCACCTCTATGCTGATGACACTCAAATCTACCTCTCCTCCCCTGATCTCTCCACGGCTCTCCTCACTCGTGCCTCTAACTGTCTTTCTGCTATCTCTTCCTGGATGTCCCAGCGCTTTCTTAAACTCAACATGTCTAAGACTGAGCTGATCATCTTCCCACCCTCCCGCACAACCTCACCTCCCACAATCTCATTATCCATTGATGGCACGACTATCTCCTCTAGCCCCCAAGTACGCTGTCTTGGTGTAATCCTTGACTCCTCCCTCTCCTTCAAACCACACATTCAGCACCTCTCACAAACCTGTCATTTTCATCTCAAAAACATTTCCAGGATCAGACCTTTTCTCACCCAGGATGCCACTAAGATCATTATTCACTCACTGATTATTTCCAGACTGGACTACTGTAATCTCCTCCTAACTGGCCTCCCTGACAATTACCTCTCTCCACTCCAGTCTATCCTCAATGCTGCTGCTCGGCTCATCTTCCTCACCAAACGCACTACATCCACCTCCCCTCTCCTACTAGCCCTTCACTGGCTTCCCTTCCCCTTCAGAATCCAATTCAAACTTCTCACTCTCACTTACAAAGCTCTCACCCAATCCTCTCCCATTTACATCTCTGACCTTATCTCCCTTTACTCTCCCACCCGTCCTCTTCGCTCTGCTAATGCACGCCGCCTCTCCTGTCTCCTGATTACTTCCTCCCACTCCTATCTCCAAGATTTTTCACGTGCTGCTCCCTTCCTTTGGAATTCTTTACCTCTCCCCCTCAGACTCTCCACCTCTCTACAAAACTTCAAACGGTCTCTCAAGACCCATTTCTTTACCAAACCCAGCCAAATCTCATCCTAACCCCCTGTTCCATGCTCTCTATGTACCCCATCTGTGTCACCCCTGTCTGTCTACCCCTACCCCTAGAATGTAAGCTCTCACGAGTAGGGCCCTCTTCCCTCACGTGCTCACCCTTTTCTTCTTTAATAATTCTCAACTGCCCAAATCACAGTTTTTGGGCCACCTGGAACTTATCTCTGTCATTTACTGGTGTTATGCATAGTTACCCTGTACTTGTCCAAAATTGATTTCAACTGTAAGTCACTGTTTTGATTATGTGCATATGTACTCTGTAATTGGGCGCTGCGGAACCCTTGTGGCGCCATATAAATAAATGATAATAATAATAATAATAATAACATAAAGTGGCATCTAGCATATTAAAGATAACTTTTTATAATACAGATTCATTTTGGTTAAGATACTTCTGTAACAGTCTGGCTGTGTGAGAATTCCAGCGAGTATGCCCGTATTTTTAAAGCGGCAATTATTTACAAGGCAAAACCAGCTTTAAAATATGGGCATACTCAACGTAATTCCCACACAGCCTGCATTTTGCAGACTATTACATAAGCCCCACCATCTTTGTCATTTTAACTAAAATAGTTGCAACATGTCAACAGACACCACCTTTGGCAATTTCATCAGACAAAATTGCCAATTCAGTACAAGTTTACCCAAAATTGCCTTGTGTATGGATGGCTCTCCTTGCAGCGCCGTAACTACCTATGTGCCAGGTGTGCCTGGCACACAGCGCAGTTACACTGAGGGCGCACGGCGAGCGGCATGTAATGAGTCAAATTGACTCATTACATGCCGCCTCTGCTGGGTGCCGTGCGCCGCGCTGGAGGGAGAGCAGCGCCGGAGGCAGAGAAGGAGGAGGGAGGGGGACTTGAGCCGCAGCAGCGCTATGTCATTGGAAGCGGCGCCGCTGCAGCACTCTCCTCTCCTTCTGTATTGGCTGCCCGGCGCTGCTGTGAATGCTGGGATGCGGTTCCCTCATCCCAGCATTCTTAGCAGCGGCCAGCCAATACGGAAGGAGAGGGGAGTGCTGCAGCGGCGCCGCTACCAATGACATAGCGCTGCTGCGGCTCAAGTCCCCCTCCCTCCTCCTCCACTGTGGCTGCCCGGGATCTCTGCCAGCACGAGGAGCCTGAGAGATGGTAAGTATATAGCTATCTCTCTCTCTATGTCTCTCTCTGTGTCTCTGTCTCTTTTTCTCTCTCTCTCTCTCTCTGGTGTCTGTCTGCCGCAATGTGTAAAAAGGGGGACTGGCTGCCGCAATGTGTAAAAAGGGGGACTGGCTGCCGCAATGTGTAAAAAGGGGGACTGGCTGCCGTAATGTGTAAAAAGGGGGACGCTGTCTGCCATAATGTGTACAAAAAGGGTCGCTGTCTGCCGTAATGTGTAATAAAGGGGACGTTGTCTGCCATCATGTGTAAAAAGGGGGACGCTGTCTGCCGTAATGTGTAATAAGGGGGACGCTGTCTGCCGTAATTTGTAATAAGGGGGACGTTGTCTGCCGTAATGTGTAAAAAAGGGGATGCCGTCTGCCGTAATGTGTAATAAGGGGGACTGTCTGCCGTAATGTGTAAAAAGGGGGACGCTGTCTGCCGTAATGTGTAAAAAGGGGGACGCTGTCTGCCGTAATGTGTAATAAGGGGGACTGTCTGCAGTAATGTGTAAAAAGAGGGACGCTGTCTGCCGTAATGTGTAAAAAGAGGGACGCTGTCTGCCGTAATGTGTAAAAAGGGGGGCGCTGTCTGCCGTAATGTGTAAAAAGGCACGCCTTCTGCCGTAATTTGTAAAAAGGGGCTCTACCCGGTGCAGTGGCTCTACTGTGCAGCGTAATTTGAATAATGGAGACTACTATGCACCGTAGTATGAATTGGCATTATTTTGTGGCCATGCCCCTTCCCCATAAAGCCACGCCCCTATATATTTTTTGCGCGTCTGCGGTGCGCACTGCTCCTGTCTTGCGTAGGGGGGGCGCCAATGCCATTTCTTGCACACAGCGCCAAAATACCTAGTTACGGCACTGTCTCCTTGCATCTAATTTTATGTTCCCAATGTCTTCCCTTCAATTAATCTAAACTTCATGTCACACAAATCATGCCTCATTTTCCTTGAGATTGTTTGGCCAGTCAATTCTATACCTCCAGTGTGGTTTATGTTATAATGGTTACAAGCAAGTCCTTCAATGGGGTGTAGTATGGTATGCCGGCGCTTGGGCTCCCGGCGACCAGCATACCGGCGCCGGGAGCCCGACCGCCGGCATACCGACAGCGTGGTGAGCGCTAAGGAGCCCCTTGCGGGCTCGCTACGATCACCACGCTGCGGGCACGGTGGCACGCTAAGCGCGCCACACTATTTTATTCTCCCTCCAGGGGGGTCGTGGACCCCCACGAGGGAGAATAGCTGTCGGTATGCCGGGTGTCGGGATTCCGGCGCCGGTATAATGTGCGCCGGGATCCCGACATTCGGCATACTGAAGACCACCCCTTCAATGTTCTGCATTGCTTAGAACTGTAAATTGTATGCACTGAATATCTTATGTTTGCACTGCATCTGAACGGTGGAGCTGCAAACCCCTTATGGCATACTATACATAAAGGATAATATTAATTATACAACTGTGGTTTACAGTACATTGAATCTGAAAACTTGCAGCATGCATGTCGCTAAATGCAGGGTAAACTTGCCAATCAAAATGTCCCTCTTTCCTATTTTCAGACAGTGGGATGTATGAAATAAAGTATTTTTTTGTTTCAAATATTTTATCGGACAACTGCACAACATACAAATTTGAAGTACGTAAATAAGGAAAATCAGTGTGTACATATATCAGTATTACATTGCCCAAAATAAGAAAAAAATAAGAGTGGAGAAGATTACACACCTCAGACATATATAAAGCGAACCAGTATCATTCATGAAGGAAGTGCCTTCATCCTTAAAATGGGGGATGACCCAAAGAGATTGATTTGATTATACCGTTTTCCTGAGGGGCTATTTCACAGAGGGCAGGAAGGGTAGAAATAAAGTATTTTTAAATGAATCATGATCAATTACTACTTGCTAATATGATCTATTACCACTTACTTTGCAAGGATTAATATATGTTGATAACACAGCATGTTTTATTCCAAGCCATTTACCTTCCTGTAATGAAGAATAATACTATACATATGGGAAGCACACTAAATAGAGAAAGCAGCATGTTCCACTCATGTTCATTAGCGTTTATTTATAGGAACAGCCTTGCCAAATACTTGGTAGATGACACGTTTCAAAATAGCGCAATACAAGGAGAACAAATGAGTGATAACAGAATGATGAATTTCCAGTGCTAGGCCTAGTTCTGTACCTGTAAAACTTAAGAGGCATTCCATTAAAGTCTTAATTATCTACATCGATATACTTGTCTATACAAGCCTAACCAAACACTTAAAATTATTTTTCCATGGTTCCAATCCAAGAATTTTTCTTTTGTCTTTGGAGAAAGAATATATAAATAACCAATCTAATAAGAGCCTGCAGGCCAAACGCTTTGCAAAGAGGAGCAATCAATGCTTCCGACTGGTGTCCCTCATATATTAGATCTTCACACTGATTGATAAGTTAGGACAAACTGCTGTAATATACAGGTATTAATGCTTTCTTGTTATGCGACTCATTTTCTTCTCATGTCTGCCACATTTTTATTGAGAACTTCACAAATATGTAAAAGTTTACTAGATACCCCATTCGCTTTCACAGCGATTCCTTATACTTTGGCAACACAATCTGCTGTTTTTTAACGATTCACCGTTATAAAATGCTATCAGACCTTGGTAAGTTATGCAGAAAGTCCAGACGAAGTGTCGACTTCACCTGTAAAAGCTTTAAAAATACTTTTATCTGTAAAAAAAAAAAAAAAAAAAAAAAAAAAAAAAAGCTTCCCTGCAAAAGCCACCTTACTTCCAAGAAGCATACTAATAACAATCCAATCACTCTGTTTTCCTACAAGGCAACCTAAATCTGGTGGAAACTTCTGCTAAATCTGCCACCAGATGTTTTATTCTCTCTCTGTGTATTGTGGTGATCTGGGGTAATCAGCTCAGTAGAGGGGTGTATTGGTGCAATGTCTAGGTGTTTAGTCTGGGTCCACACACAGCTCTGGTGAATAAATAAAATAATGATTTTTCGGTCAGCAAAATCAAATAGAACAATAACAAACAGCCTAGCCCCTGTGTAGGGCACTATCTCACTGTGAGGCCACTCTCTATATGGGAAGCTAGTCTGCAAAGACTCTTACGAAAGTCTTAAGTCCCGTACACACTGGTCGCTATATCGGCCGTTCTCTTGAACGGCCGATATATCGCGGGTCCGTCGGCCAGTGTGTACGGACGATACGTCTGTAAACTCCGTCGTTCACAGACATATCGCGTCGGCCACGCAGCACAGCCGACGGCCAATATATCTACCGATATATTGGCGCGTCGCGTACACATGCTGCGGCAGGCCGGCGGCGATTGACAGCTGAACTGGGCGGGCGTGTGTACACGCCCGCCCAGTTCATGACGTCAGTCCCCGACGGATCGGGCAGTGTGTATGCACAGCACACTGCCCGATCCGTCCATAGATATATCTGCAGATCAATTGATCTGCAGATATATCTATTAGTGTGTACCCACCTGTCTCTCACAGGTTCAGTAAGACAGCTCCTAAACTACTCACTCACTGGCCAATCTTGGCTGGCTGCCACAGCTGCACAAGGACAGTGGTCCGAAGTTTAGTGTTCTCCCTGCCTCAGGATGTAAGAGCCTGGCTTCCTAGCCTTCAGTGGCTTCCAAGATCACAGTGGTCTCTGATTGTCCCACCTAGACTGCCTGACTGCTAAGACCCAACTGGGTTGTGCCCAGGGGTGTATCTTCCTATTGGCCAGGATGGCACTCGCCAGGGGTGCCAGCCGAGTAGGGGCGCCATTCAGAGGTGCTACCCGCGGGCAGTAGGTAGATTCACTTTTAGAGGCAGCAGCAATCCCTCCAACCCTGTGTAGTTCCTCACCAGCAGGGATGGCCAGCTGGGGAGGTGTAGTTTATGTAGAGTTTCTTGTCTGTATTGTGGTGCGTGCTGGACCCCGGCGCCAATTACAGTGGCTGCTGCTGCTGCATTCTTTGATCATTAATGGCCATCCCTGCTGTTGAGGAACTACACGGGGGTGGGGGGATAGCTGTTGCCTCTAAAAGTGAATCTACCTAAAAGTGCTGCCTTTAATAATAAAATCAACATGGGGCATGTGTGTGTCTGGCACTGTGGGGGCATACGTGTCTCTGGCACTGTGGGGGCATACATGTCTCTGGCACTGTGGGGGCATTTGAGTGTCCGGCTCGGTGGGGGCATTTGAGTGTCTGGCTCGGTGGGGGCATTTGAGTGTCTGGCTCGGTGGGGGCATGTGAGTGTCTGGCTCGGTGGGGGCATGTGTATCTGGCACTGTGGGGGCATATGTGTATCTGGCACTATACTCGGAGGCATTATGTGTATCTGGCACTGCACTACTGGGGTCATTATGTGTAACTGGCACTATACTGGGGGACATTATGTGCATCTGACACTATACTGGGGACATTATGTGTAATGAGAACTACTGTGGGTATTGTGTGTAAGGCTGCTAATTGTGTGTGTGCGCATGTGTAGGGGGTGTGATTATATATTTATAGTTTGATATAATATAAAATTGTGAGGCCACGCCCACTTTCCCAGGAACGTGCACACCTTCCTATATATATATATATACACATACAGGTTGAGTATCCCATATCCAAATATTCCGAAATACGGAATATTCCGAAATACGGACTTTTTTGAGTGAGAGTGAGATAGTGAAAACTTTGATTTTTTGATGGCTCAATGTACACAAACTTTGTTATATACACAAAGTTATTAAAATATTGTATTAAATGACCTTCAGGCTGAGTGTATAAGGTGTATATGAAACATAAATGAATTGTGTGAATGTAGACACACTTTGTTTAATGCACAAAGTTATAAAAAATATTGGCTAAAATGACCTTCAGGCTGTGTGTATAAGGTGTATATGTAACATAAATGCATTCTATGCTTAGACTTAAGTCCCATCACCATGATATCTCATTATGATGTGCAATTATTCCAAAATACGGAAAAATCCCATATCCAAAATACCTCTGGTCCCAAGCATTTTGGATAAGGGATACTCAACCTGTATATATATATATATATATATATATATATATGGGCACTACTGTGTGGCATAATGTGTATAAGGGGTACTACTGTGTAGCATAACGTGAATAATGCACATCACTGTGCTGTGTAATGTGAGTAAGGCACACTACTGTGGTGTAATTTGAATTGGGGTACTATTGAGTGGCCACACCCCTTTTTTGGCACACGTGCCTTCCCTATTTCAAATATGGGGGGGGGGGGGCACCAGTCCTTTACTTTGCCAGGGGCGCTCGGACACCTAACTACACCCCTGGTTGTGTCTTCACAGCGCAGTCTCTAGGTTTGGTCAGAGCCGGATTAAAGGGGGTGCAGGAAACACTGTGTCCCAGACCCTCCTTTCCTGCTAGAGCACACTGCCATCACAGTCTCTTCCTCTTGTGCAGCAGCAGAAGGAAGAACCAGGCAGCCAGAATGCAAGCAAGATGGCTCAGAGCTTCCCGAACAGAGGGGACAGAGGGCTGTAAATGACCCAGGGATCCCAGCTTTCTCTTTCCCCAAATTCATAGCAAGCGAGATTGATGTGTCTGGGGTCTGTATAACCTGTTATCTGATGAGAGCATTCAGGACAGTAGAGAGAGAGACACACACACAGAGTCCTCCTCAGTCCCATCCGCATGTAAATTAGTACAGAGGCTGATGCTATTCTTGCATGTGACAAGATGTTAGATTTTATTTTTGTATGTGTACTCAGGCATTATGAAACCATTAGTTTAAATCTAATATACACCATAGGTTTTAATTTGACATACACAATCTAATATACACTACCCCCATTTCCCCCAGGAGGACACTGTTGCACTGTGCAGTCCCATAGTGGGGGCACGCAGGATGACAAGTGGGGGCGGTGCTGGCAAGATGTGGAGGCCCCCCCTGTCTTAAGTGCACCTGTCCCCCCACCCCCCTCCCAAAACCTAATCCGGCCCTAAGTGTGGTCACACACCCCTTCAGTTCCTTGTATGGGTGGATCCCTCCAACCACACACACTGAATCACCTGCTCACCAGCGCCATATCTGGTGATACTGATATAGTAGTATAAATATATAGAGCCGTTTGCATAGCATATGTGGATGAATTTGCTCTGCACTTACTTAGAAAATATTTGTTATGGTAAAATTTACCATTGATAACGTTATTTCTCATCCACAGGATAACAGGAGTTTGCCGTAGGTGCAGGACGCTGGCCGAACTCTGACATTTTTTTTAAAGGGGCAGTCATTTACCAGGCATGGTTTTGCCACTTAAAAAAAAATATTTGAGTTCGGATGTGATCCTGCACCTCCAGCAAACTCGGTTGCCATTACATTCCGCTGTAAGTGTAGCAGGAGAAGCACTGTACAGCTTTCCCTGGTGTGCTATGATGTAAAGAAGAACTATGTAAATAAGAGATGAGACACAGAGCAGGACCACTCAGATTTCTGAGGTGATGGACCAGAGTTTACAGGAACACACATTTAATGTAGATAGTGAATGACAAAATGTGGCTCAAAAAACACTTCATTGCATCTGTTGTATGCATTAAAACATGTTGGGTTTTCTCTTTGAATCATAGCTTGGACAGTGGTACATTCATAGTGTTATGTAATGTAAGTAGCTGAGTGTATAACGCAAGTGTAGTTTAGCTGCATATGTTGGAATGTTGGTGTATGTGCGTGTGTTTCTGTACAATGTGCGATTTTCAGTGTTTGACAAGCTAGTAGTGTGTATGTATGTTTTCCTGTGCAATGTTTGTATTTTTCTGTATGTTTTTTTTTCAGTACTTTACTGTCTATGTTGTTATGTGTATTACAGAAGCGTTATATATATTTTTTCGGTGTATAACTGCACAGTGTTTTTTCTCAGCAAGACTGCGCAGTGTCTGTATTGTTCTGTCTATTACTGAGCAGTGTGTGTTTGTTTGTATGTATGAGAATCACTGCATATAGTGTTGCTTTAGTCTGTGTATTACTGAGCAGGGAGTGATTGTTTTTCTGTGAATTACTGCATATAGTGTTGCTTTAGTCTGTGTATTACTGAGCAGGGAGTGATTGTTTCTCTGTGAATCACTGCATATAGGTGGTAATTCAGAGTTGATCGCAGCAGCAAATTTGTTAGCAGTTGGGCAAAACCATGTGCACTGCAGGTGTGGCAGATATAACATTTGCAGAGAGAGTTATGGGCCCTACACATATGTCGATCCGCCACCAAGCTGCCCGACGGCGGATACGGCCGACGGGCGACCCAGCGGCAGTGCCGGGGCGAGTGATGTTTCTTCACTCTCCCCCGTCACCCGGCTCCATAGCAGTGCATGCTAATATGGACGAGATTGTCCATATTGGTCTGCATGCATACGCGACGGGGCACCAACGATGAATGAGCGGGGGGCCGAACATCGTTCATCGTTGGTGCCTACACACAGAATGATATGAACGAGTTCTCGTTCATTAATGAACGAGAACGTTCATATCGTTCTGTTTTATCTGCCAGTGTGTAGGGCCCATTAGATTTGGGTGTGTTTATTTTGTTTCTGTGCAGGGTAAATACTGGCTGCTTTATTTTTACACTGCAATTTAGATTTCAGCTTGAACACACTCCAACCAAATCTCTCTGCACATGTTATATCTGCCCCACCTGCAGTGCACATGGTTTTCCCCAACTGCAAACACATTTGCTGCTGCGATCAACTCTGAATTAGGCCCATAGTGTTGCTTTAGTCTATGTATTACTGAACAGGGAGTGATTGTTTTTCTGTGAATCACTGAATATATAGTGTTGTGTTAATAGATCCGATATGAAATACCGGTGGTGGGATCCTGACATCTGGATTCCCAATGGCGAGTGAGCTAGTCCCCTCGCAGGCTTTATGCGCTTGCCACGCTTCAGGCCCGGTGGTGAGGAAGCTCGCCAAACTATTATATCCCTCCTTGGTGGTGGCATGGTCTATCACCCGAGTGGGAATATGGAGCTTCGGTCGGTATTCCAACAGCCAGCATTTCCCCCGTTGTCGGGATGCCAGGCATCTGTATCCTAAACGCCGGTAAATTAACTGTATCCCGTTTTAGTCTGTGTATTACTGCACAGTGTATGTATGTGATTCTGTATCACAGTATTGTGTGTACGCCATTCTCTGTATTACTGCATTATATGCACATCTATATTCTGTGTGTTTTTCTATGTATTAATGTAATATGTTTGTGTTATTATCTGCACTACTACACTGTATTGTTTAAGGTATACTTACCACAAATAAACAGAATATGTAACAGGTGGCATATGATTTTGAGAAGGTTTCAATTTGTCACTGTCTGTAGGGGGAAATATCTGATGTGCCAGCCTCCATGTAAACATTGCTTACAGGAACATACATTATTGGCAGAGGACCTCATTTCCTACTGCCGGGATCAGAAGCTGTCTCTGTGCTTCAGGACAGTTGTATGCAAAACACAAAGTAGAGGACATTCTATTTTTATGGCCTGCTAAATTGAATCACACAGGTAATTTAATGGCAAAACAGAGGTTAGCTGGGATTGAGGAGCAACAGAGATGGTGAAAAACTATTTTATGGCAGGTCTGTTTTTCTTTGCACAGAGCAGTAAGAAATCTAGCCTAACTAAAAAATGATGACCACCCATTTGTCATGGCCTACTACAGAGATCCCCAAACTTGGTCCTCAAGGCAACCAAACAGCCCAGGTTTTAAGCACATTCATTCTAGAGCACAGGTGGATTAATTAGTGCTTTAACCATCTGTGCTCTAGCATGGATATCCTTAAACCCTGGCCTGTTAAGGTGCCTTGAGGGCTGCGCTGGGAACTACTATATAAATTGTATAATTGTGTTGCAGTTACAAATGGCATGAATACCTTGGGGTTGATCACAATGCCTACTTAGTTGCTATTTATGAATGGTCATTTCCTTATAGACAAACAAGGTCTGTATTACAAGCTGCCGATTCGAGGTAATAATATTTACCACAAGACATACCTGGTTGCGCATTTATTATTATTGCGTTTTTTTAAATATTACTGCGGTTTTAATTTTTGGAGTTAAAACTGCTGAGAAACAGCCACTGGTGAAAGCAGCCACTTAACAAATCTAGGGGGACATTTACTAAGCAGTGATAATAGTGGAGAAGTGAGCCGGTGGAGAAGTTGCCCCATCAACAATCAGCAGCCCTGTATAATTTTACAGTATGCAAATTATAGATGTTACTTCAGTGCTGATTGGTTGATGCGGCAACTTCTCCACTGGCTCACTTCTCCGCTCTTATCACTGCTTAGTAAAATGTCCCCCCTAGACTGGAATCTCAATCCATGAGAAGCAGAACCAAGCCTATCCTGTATTCATTATATTTTATGGAAATGCTTTAAGAACCTCAGACAAATGATCTGTCTGTAGTCTTTTAACTATTACACTACAATTATATTGCTAATTGTTATTACATCAACCCAATCCCATACATGAGCATCAGCATGCTTACAGTAAATATTGAAAAATAAGTCAAACTGTAGCAGATATTTAAGGATATTATGACATTATTGGATATGCTATTCTGTAACTATAATCTTACTGACTTGTATTATTATTGTGTATTGGAGTTGAGGTAAGAGGTTGTAGTATGTTATGCCGGCGCCGGGATCCCAACCGCCGGCAGCTGGGCGAGCTTAAATGAGCCCCTTGTGGGCTCGCCGCGCTATGCTATTTATTCTACCTCCAGGGGGGTTGTGGACCCCAAAGAGGGAGAGTAGTTGTCGGTATGCCGGGTGTCGGGATTCCGGCGCCGGTATACTGAGCGCCGGGATCCCAACAGCCGTTATACCGAATACCACCCGAGGTAAATGCCACATAAAGGCCAAGTTACCATGAAAAATGGAACTTTGCTTACTGTTATAGGGCAATATTTTGTGAACAATACACACATAAAGTATTCTTTTACTTGCTCGCAGCAACAGCTGCCTATAGCAGTGGTTCTCAAACGCGGACCTCAAGTACCACCAACAGTTCACGTTTTCCAGGTCTACTCACAGGATTGCAAGTGAAATTATTTGCTCCACCTGTGTCAGTGAGTAATGAATACACCTGTGCACCAGCTAGGTAACCTGGAAAACATGAACTGTTTGGGGGTACTTGAGGACCGAGGTTGAGAACCACTGGCCTATAGCATACCTGACAACTGCTGCCAATAAGGACAGCATTATCCTATGGCAGTGTTTCCCAACCATGTTCCTCGAGGCACACTAACAGTCCAGGTTTTAAGGACAGCCATACTTGAGCACAGGTGACTTAATTAGTAATTCAGTTATTTTGATTTAACCATCTGTACTCAAATATGGATATCATTAAAACCTGGACTGATGGTGTGCATTATGGATCGAGGTTAGGAAACACTGGGGCAGATGTATTAACCTGGAGAAGGCATAAGGAAGTGATAAACCAGTGATATGTGCAAGGTGATAAAGGCACCAGCCAATCAGCTCCAATAATAGGATTTTAATACCCACCGGTAAATACTTTTCTCCTAGTCCGTAGAGGATGCTGGGAACTCCAAAAGGACAATGGGGCCACTATAAGACTTTGAATGGGTGTGAACTGGCTCCTCCCTCTATGCCCCTCCTCCAGACCTCAGTTATAGGAACTGTGCCCAGGAAGACGGACATTTTGAGGAAAAGGATTTTTGTTAACCAAGGGTGAGAAACACACCAGCTCACACCACAACACACCGTACAACATGGTTTACAAGCAATACCAGTTAACAGTATGAACAAAAAACAGCAACAAGCTGAATATAACCGATACACAACCTTCGTGTAACCGAAAACAATAACTATCAATACAACTGCAAGTAACAGTCCGCACAGGGACGGGCGCCCAGCATCCTCTACGGACTAGGAGAAAAGGATTTACCGGTAGGTATTAAAATCCTATTTTCTCTTACGTCCTAGAGGATGCTGGGGACTCCAAAAGGACCATGGGGTCTATACCAAAGCTCCAGACCGGGCGGGAGAGTGCGGACGACTCTGCAGCACCAATTGGGCAAACATGAGGTCCTCATCAGCCAGGGTATCAAACTTGTAAAACTTGGCAAAAGTTTTTGAACCCGACCACGTAGCTACTCGGCAAAGTTGAAGCGCCGAGACTCCTCGGGCAGCCGCCCAAGATGAGCCCACCTTCCTGGTAGAATGGGCTTTCACTGACTTCGGCAATGGCAATCCAGCCGTACAATGAGCATGCTGAATCGTATTACAGATCCAGCGTGCAATAGTCTGCTTGGAAGCAGGAGCCCAATTTTGTTGGGAGCATATAGGACAAACAGAGCCTTTGATTTCCTAATTTGAGCCGTTCTGGCGACATAAATTTTCAAAGCTCTTACGACATTGAGAGATTTTGGCATCGCCACGGCATCCATAGCCACAGGCACCACAATAGGTTGATTTATGTGAAACGAAGAAACCACCTTCGGCAGAAATTGTTCACGAGTGCTCAATTCCGCTCTATCCACATGGAAAATCAAATAGGGGCTCGTGAGACAAAGCCGCCAATTCCGACACCCGTCTTGCGGACGCCAAGGTCAAAAGCATGACCACTTTCCAAGTGAGGAATTTCAACTCAACCTTTCGCAAAGGTTCAAACCAGTGAGACATAAGAAATTGTAACACCACGTCAAGATCCCACGGTGCCACAGGTGGCACAAACGGAGGATGGATGTGCAGCACTCCCTTCACGAAAGTCTGAACCTCTGGAAGGGCGGCCAATTCTTTTTGAAAGAAAATAGATAAAGCCGAAATCTGCACTTTAATGGAACCTAATTTCAGGCCTGCATCCACGCCTGACTGCAAAAAATGGAGGAAACACCCCAGCTGAAACTACTCCGTAGGAGCTTTCTCGGCTTCACACCAAGACACATACTTTCGCCAAATACGGTGATAATGCTTCACCGTGACCTCCTTTCTAGCCTTAAGGAGAGTGGGAATGACTTCCCCGGGAATACCCTTTCGAGCTAGGATTTGGCGTTCAACCTCCACACCGTCAAACGCAGCCGCGGTAAGTCCTGGAAGATGCATGGCCCCTGCAGTAACAGATCCTCTCTGAGAGGAAGAGGCCAAGGATCTTCTATGAGCAATTCCTGAAGATCCGGATACCAGGCCCTCCGTGGCCAATCTGGAACGATGAGTACTGCCTGAACCCTTGTTCGTCTTATGATCCTGAACACTTTTGGAATGAGCAGAAGTGGAGGGAACACAGATACCGACTGAAACACCCACGGAGTTACCAGGGCGTCCACTGTACTGGCTTGAGGGTCCCTTGACCTGGAACAATAACTCGGAAGCTTCTTGTTGAGGCGAGACGCCATCATGTCTATTTGAGGAATTCCCCAACGACTTGTCACTTCTGCAAAGACCTCTTGATGAAGACCCCAGTCTCCTGGATGGAGATCGTGTCTGCTGAGGAAGTCTGCTTCCCAGTTGTCCACGCCCGGAAAGGAAGACCGCTGACAGAGCGCTCACGTGCTTTTCCGCCCAGCGGAGAACTTTTGTGGCCTCCGCCATCGCCGCTCTGCTCTTTGTTCCGCCCTGGCGGTTTATGTACGCGCTGTTACGTTGTCCGACTGAATCAGGACAGGTAGACCTCGAAGAAAGTGTTCCGCTTGCAGAAGGCCATTGTAAATGGCTCTTAATTCCAGAACGTTTATGTGCAGACAAGCTTCCTGGCTTGACCATTTTCCCTGGAACCTTCTTCCTTGTGTGACTGCTCCCCAGCCTCGGAGACTTGCATCCGTGGTCAGCAGGACCCAATCCTGGATCCCGAACCTGCGTCCCTCTAGGAGGTGAGAACTTTGAAGCCACCACAGCAGATATTCTGGTCCTGGAAGATAGACTTATTTTCCGGTGCATGTGCAGGTGAGACCCGGACCACTTGTCCAACAGATCCCACTGAAATATCCGGGCATGAAACCTGCCAAACGGAATGGCTTTGTAAGCTGCCACCATCTTGCCCAGCACCCGAGTGCATTGATGAATCGATACCCTTGCCGGTTTCAGAATCACCTTGACCATGGTCTGGATTTCCAGAGCTTTTTCCGCTGGGAAAAATACTTTCTCCAGTTCCGTGTCCAGCATCATGCCCAGGAAAGACAGCCGAGTTGTCGGAATCAACTGCGATTTTGGCAAATTTAGAATCCAACCATGTTGTTGCAGAATAGTCAGGGAGAGTGCCACGTTTCTTAGCAACTGCTCCTTTGATCTCGCCTTTATCAGGAGATCGTCCAAGTACGGGATAATTGAGACACCCTGCTTGCGTAGGAGTACCATCATTTCCGCCATTACTTTGGTGAATACCCTCGGGAAAGACAAAACGGCAACGTCTGAAATTGGTAATGACAATCCTGCACCACAAACCTCAGGAAAGCTTGATGTGGAGGATATATTGGGACATGTAAGAAGGCATCTTTTATGTCGACTGACGCCATAAAATCCCCCCCTTCTAAACTGGATATCACTGCTCGAAGAGATTCCATCTTGAACTTGAAAGTTTTCAAATACAGATTGAGGGATTTTAGGTTCAGGATTGGTCTGACTGAGCCGTCCGGCTTTGGTACGACAAAGAGGCTCGAATAAAACCCTTCTCCCCGTTAAACGGGGGTACCGTGACAATGACACTCTGTTGACACAGCTTTTGTATCGCAGCACTCACTACTTCCCTTTCTGGGATAGAAACTGGCAAGGCTGATTTGAAAAATCGTTGGGGGGGGGGGGGCGGCACCTCCTGAAACTCCAGTTTGTACCCTTGGGACACTATGTCTAACACCCAAGGATCCAGGCCCGAGTGAAACCAGACCTGACTGAAGAGTCGGAGACGCGCCCCCACTGGTACGAACTCCCGTAGGTGAGCCCCAGCGCCATGTGGTGGACTTGGCAGAAGCCGGGGAGGACTTCTGGTCCTGGGAGCCTGGCACTGCAGGCGACCTTTTTCCCCTTCCTCTACCTCTACCTTTAGAGGACGACCCTCTTCCTTTTTTGTATTTATTAGGCTGAAAGGACTGCATCCGATAATGGGCTGTCTTTTTCTGTTGTGCAGGAACATAGGGAAGAAAGGATGACTTACCCGCTGTAGCGGTAGACACCAGGTCAGCGAGGCAGTCACCAAACAAGACACTATCTTTATATGTGAAAGCTTCCATAGATTTCTTAGAGTCGGCATCAGCATTCCATTGATGAATCCACAGCGCTCTCCTGGCTGAGACTGCCATGGCATTGGCTCTTGATCCCAAGAGGCCAATATCCCTCGCCACATCCTTTAGGTAAGCTGCAGCGTCCCTGATATAACCGAGAGTCAAAAGACTGTTATCCCTACCCAGGGTATCCATGTCAGATGCCAAATTATCAGCCCACTTACCAATAGCACTACTCACACATGCCGACGCCACGGCAGGTCTGAGCAGTGCACCCGTAGTGACATAAATGGACTTTAAGGTCGTTTCCTGCTTACGATCCGCAGGGTCCTTGAGGGCAGCAGTGTCGGGAGACGGAAGTGCCACCTTCTTGGACAGTCGTGATAGAGCCTTGTCCACATTGGGAGATGACTCCCACTTTTCCCTGTCGTCAGAGGGGAAAGGATAAGCCATTAGAATTCTCTTGGGAATCTGCCACCTTTTATCGGGAGATTCCCAAGCTTTTTCACAAACAGCGTTCAGTTCATGAGAGGGGGGAAACGACACCTCAGGCTTCTTTCCCTTATACAAACAAACCCTGGATTCTGGAACAGCAGGTACTTCAGAAATATGTAAAACATCTTTAATTGCCACAATCATGTACTGAATACTCTTAACCAATTTTGGATGTAAACTGGCCTCACTATAGTCGACACTGGAATCAGAGTCCGTGTCGGTATCCGTCCCCGCTATTTGGGTAAATGAACGCTTTTGTGACCCTGAGGGGGCCTGTACCTGAGACAAGGCGTCCTCCATTGATTTCTCCATGTTTGTGTCTGAGAATCAAATTTATCCAGTCTTTTAGTCAATAACGCCACTTTTGCATTCAATGTACTCAACATATTCACCCAATCAGCAGTCGGCGGTGCCTACAGAGTCACTCCCAACTCCTTATCTGCGCCCCCAGCAACTTCCTCCGGGGAGGAGCACTCAGCCTCAGACATGTCGACACACACGTACCGACACGCACACACACACACTGGCTATAGGGGACAGACCCACAGGGAAGCCTGTTAGAGAAACCCCAGTGCCTATTTCAGTACCGAGATAAAATATCAGATGTCTGCGCTGTTCTCAAAAGGTGGTAATAGCACCAAATTACTGTGCCCCCTTCCCCCCCGTTTTGCTCCCTGTTACTTGATCAGGAGAGTGGAGGTCCGGGCCAGCGTCTCTGCAGTCTGTGAAGAGAAAATGGCGCTGGTAAGCTGTGAGGGCTAAGCCACGCCCCCTCCTCGGCGCGCTGTAGTCCCGCTCAAATTCCAATCTTTATACTGGCGGGGGCTATATTTAGTGCTTAGGCACTTATAATATATCTATTTGTGCCAGTTTTAACCTCAGTAACATGCTGCCCAGGGCGCCCCCCTGCGCCCTGCAAGTGCCGTCTGAAGTACGTGTGGGAGCATGGCGCACGGTGCGACCGCTGCGCGGTACCTCGTTACTGAAGTCTTCTGCCATCACTGAAGTCTTCTGTACTTCTTTATACTCACCCGGCTTCTTTCTTCTGGCTTTTGTGAGGGGGTTGACGGCGCGCTCCCGGGAACAAGCAGCTAGGCGCACCAAGTGATCGAACCCTCTGGAGCTAATGGTGTCCAGTAGCCTAAGAAGCAGAGCCTTTGAACTCAGAAGAAGTAGGTCTGCTTCTCTCCCCTCACTCCCACGAAGCAGGGAGCCTGTAGCCAGCAGGTCTCCCTGAAAATAAAAAACCTAACAGTCTTTTCAGAGAAACTCAGGAGAGCTCCCCTAGTGTGTGTCCAGTCTCTCTGGGCACAGAATCTAACTGAGGTCTGGAGGAGGGGCATAGAGGGAGGAGCCAGTTCACACCCATTCAAAGTCTTATAGTGTGCCCATGTCTCCTGCGGATCCCGTCTATACCCCAGCATCCTCTAGGACATAAGAGAAATGTAAAGGAACAGTTAGGCTCTGATTGGCTGGTGCCTTTATCACCTTGCACATATCACTGGTTTATCACTTCCTTATGCCTTCTCCAGGTTAATACATCTGCCCCACTGTGCTATGGACTGGAAGGTTGGTGAGCAGCTCATGTCATTGTGGTCATGCAAGGAATGCTGAACACACACCTTCTCATGACGACAGGGACCTTTAAATGAAACAGTTGTAAAGTACATATAGAGTAAGGAAGTAAGCAGATCATGAAAGACTGTCACAGACCGTACACCAATCCGGAGAATGGCAAGAGGATTGAAACCAGATTGTTTCATACTGCCAACTGGTATAGCAAAGATCTCTTGCCATTATACACTGCAGAGTGCTGCATACTGAGAACACTATACAGTAGTATACCGAACATTATATTACATACAGTAAAGTTGTGGGCTCTTACTGCTTCCAACACAGCCCAGCATCCTCTTACTGTACACAAGTAGTCAGTGACACGTGCAACATTTAAGGGAAGAGAGCATTTGAGGGGCTGGAAGTTGTTAGACACTAGACTTCCCTGTGGGAATGTCCATGCCACCCTTCAGTGGTCTGGGTACTAGGCATAGCAGATATGGCACAGGGACCCGCATTTGAAAAGGACTAATCTGTCCATAGTAACACATACCACTTTCATTCAAATTAAGTATTTTTTCTTTGTTACAAATTAATGAATTTGTTAAACAGTGTTTTGATCTCATCTGTAGCAATACAGCACTGAGCTCATGGGTTCAATTCCCACCAAGGCCCTGTGTGGAGTTTGTATATTCTCCCTGTGTTTGCATGGGTTTCCACCAGGTACTCTAGTTTCCTCCTACAATCCAAAAATATACTGGTAGGTTAATTGGCTCTTAATAAAAATTAACCCTAGTGTAAATATGTGTGTACCTATGATATATAGATTGTAAAGCTCCACTGGGGCAGAGATTGATGTGAATGGCCAAATATTCTCTGTATTGCGCTGCGGAATATGTGTGCGCTATATTAAAAACTGATGGTGGTAATAATAATAATACTGAAGCTGTGGAACAATAATGAGCACCAAACTATGAGCTTAATCTTATCAGGTGATACATAAAGCAAGCTGCTATGTTTAGAAACACTTCTGTGTACAAGTGGTCATATTATCAGCCCATTACCACAAACACACTTTAGTTAAAACACTTGCATGTGAACAGCTCTTCGGGTAGAATCATCTTTCCGATTACAACAGATGCTTGTGAGAATAAGAATTTGTCAGGAACCCTCCTGTATCTAGGATGGCCAGACAATACTAAATTCTCCACACACCAAATGGATCAAGTACAGACACATTTAAGGAATGAGGGCAGAGTATATATTATGACTGCCTGATTATTAATAACAATATACCGGTACTCTATGGATGTTTTTAGGTAAGGTAATTACCTAAAAAACGGTATCCGTTCACATGGTCGACAGTCATTAGGTCGACCACTATTGGTCGACATTGACATGGTCGACACATGAAAATGGTCGACACATGAAAGGTCGACACATGAAAAGGTCGATATGAGTTTTTTAACTTTTTTTTTTCTTTTGGGGAACTTTTCCATACTTTACGATCCACATGGACTACGATTGGAACGGTAAAGTGTGCCGAGCGAAGCGGTAGCGGAGCGAAGGCACCATGCCCGAAGCATGGCAAGCGAAGCGAGCCATGTGAGGGGACGCGGTGCACTAATTGGGGTTCCCAGTCACTTTACGCAAAAAACGACACCAAAAAAAGTTAAAAAACTCATGTCGACCTTTTTCATGTGTCGACCATGTGTCCATGTCGACCATGTCAATGTTGACCAATAGTGGTCGACCTAATGACTGTCGACCATAACATGGTCGACCATTCATACCGGAACCCTAAAAAACAGCCTTGGAGGGGACAATGCAGCATGTGTACCACAAGCAAACCTGATTTAAGGTATTAAGAAAGCTTGACATGAGTATATACAGTATACTGTATCATACAATAAAGTCATGTAATACAAGTCGATTATCACATGGACTATACTGAACAAAGTATTAAGCTTTAGTAAATTGTGCTTGGGTATCAGCATGAACAGACAAGCAAAAGCCCAGAGCACTAAATCCAGCACTACTAACACTGTAAGTAGCAGGATGGACGCAATTGAAAAGATTTTTGGAGAGGCTGCAGTTTAATACTGGAAGGTATTTATTCCACACAGCAAAAGCAGATTAAAGGCATGGCAACCACCGGCATAACAGGAACACTAGTACAGAACTGCATATGGCGTCCATGCACTGCTTCTATAAGCCACAATATACAATGTATACAGTTGCCAACATTGTAAAATAGTTTCCAAGGACACTGCTGAAACAAGGCATACACGTAGGAGATACATAACAGTCTTGGTGAACCGTGGAGCACTACAATCCCCAGCAGATACCATTTCCTGTAGTTCCCAAGGACACTGCTGAAACAAGGCATTCACGTAGGAGATACATAACAGTCTTGGTGGGCCGTGGAGCAATACAATCCCCAGCAGATACCATTTCCTGTAGTTCTCAAGGACACTGCTGAAACAAGGCATACACGTAGGAGATACATAACAGTCTTGGTGGGCCGTGGAGCACTACAATCCCCAGCAGATACCATTTCCTGTAGTTCATACCTTCCTTGATAAACACTTAGAAGTCACAGAGAAGAAAATAATAATTTCTTTCACCATGCATATAAAGTGAGAACCTGTATTATGTCGTTGGTCAATACTGAAATATAGAGATAAATGTTTGCAATCTTGGAAAATTAGGGACAATTGGCAATACTGCACTATATGTAATGATGAACAATTATAAAATAGTAGAGTATTGTGGCATAGCTGTTATTTAGCCATCCTAAGCACATAATCAAAGCAGAACTGGCATACTGCTGTAGGTCAGAACACATAAAAAAAGAGGACTCCTGTCTTCTGACGCACCTGAATTATATTAAATAGCGGCAATAGAGTACTGCACCTGCTTAATGGCAGCTCTGGAAGACAGGCAGGGGAAACACCATTTCACATGATATGAGCTGTACAATTGTGATTTTTTTTTTTTCTTTCATTTTAAAAGACATCCCCTAAGCTTGAGGCTTAAACAAATCCAGCTTCTCTTCACCAGCAGAACCAGTATACAACTTTCCATTACTAAATGCGATAAGAGAGAAAAAAAAGAGAGCGAGCAGGATGACATGTGCCAAAGATATGTCATCAGAAGTTCTAACAGATTTACAGCACAGTAATGTATTTGCAAAACCATCTTCTGTTGAAGTGTTTTCATTTTACATCTGGCGTGCTGGCTAAATGAACAGAAACAAGACTTAGATACGAACGCCACAAAAATCTGGGAGGAGACCAAGATATCTCCTTTAAAGGGCATGTAAGGAGCAGTTAGGACCCTTTTTCATACTAAAAATGTAGCAAGTCCCAGAGTATACAATCCTCCATTGTGGACCGCAGACATTTACACTTCAATTCAACAGCATCTGATTCTTGAGCTCCAGTTGTATATGTTATGAGACAAGCCTGTGCGCAAGACAGTTACTGCGCTATCTCCAGTAAATGTATATTACAAAACAGGGACAGTTCTGAGGAGCAGAAAGTGAAACTAGGCTACGTGCTGGGATTAACATGAAGGAGCACAAAATAATGTCATGCAGATTCTTTATCAAGTGTGCAGCTACCTGATAAGATGCTATAACAAGCGGACTAATCCATTTGTGATTAAGGTTTCTAATAAAAGCATAAATTATGTTTTTATGAGCATAATGCTGGGTACACTAAACGATGTGAGGACTCAGCTGACGGCACATGACCGATGTAACGATATATCGTGCAACATATGGTTTGCGGAAGCATTTAGGATGCATGCCCTCATTGCCATGATCGTCCCATTGGGCATGAGGCATGCCCGACAGGATGACCTAGCACACGGACCACCAGCGGGCGTAATCGTGTGTACATATGGGTGATATAGCGTTCCTATCCACGATATACGTCTAATGTGTCCCAGTTTAAGACCATATAAATGTGTAGCCTTATATGTACATAATATTTTATGCTTTTATTAGAAAATACTCACGATAAAAGGGATTATGGGGCTAATTCAGGTTGGATCGCAAATTGTGGCCGCATTTGAACTTTTTGCGGAATTTTTGCAGTGGGCCCACAGGCGCAGCGTCCGTACTGCGCATGCGTCCGCACTTTCTGTGGGGGGCCGCAAAAAATGCGTTTGCCTCTGCCTGTCAATCAGACAGAGGCGGTCGCAGGGCGGCAACGCTCCGTTTCCAGGGAGGAGACGGAGCGTTGCGGGGGCGGGGTGATCCGAACGGTGGGTGGTGTGGCGCAAACGGGGGCATATCGGGGGAGTGGTCGCGGCGGCTGCATGACATCACACGCAGCCACCGCGATAGGTAAAATGGCCCCGGCAGGAGTCATCTTTAATCTCTGCTGACAAGCAGAAATTGCTAAGCGAAGCGATTGCAATTTCTGCTTGTCAAAGGGGGGAAGGCGCCGGTCAGTATGCTGGGCGGCCCCTAGCATGCGAGCAAAAGGATAGCAAATTCTGCTGATTAGCAGAATTTGCTATCCTTAATTAATTAGCCCCTATGACGCTTAATTATTTTTTAATGAGTTCATTGTTTTAAAGCAGCAAAAATGCTCTTAAAGACTGTAACAATCTACAAATCTGACTGAAAGTCTTCCATGTTGCAGGTATAAAATGAGTTTCCGCTTCCTATAACTGACCCACCTATTTTCCTCCACACGCATACTCTCATGTACAATCACAATCCTGGTATTAGACATTACAAGATTCTATTGTAAGGTCAGTGTACAGTATTTACTGGTGTCTTACAGCTAACACTACCTTTATAATGAAAGCTTTGGAACTTTAAAGCTACATTTCATCACAATTGCTCCAACTAGCCTGGATTATGGCGACTCCTACCCCCGACCTGTATCTCAGTGCTGTTAGGGACCATTATAATTATGTTGAGAAAGCAAGAAGAAACTGACCTGTATGGGCCCGATTCTGATCTGGGAGTAAAAGCAAAAAAAAATAAGATTTTACTCGCCGGTAAATCTATTTCTCGTAGTCCGTAGTGGATGCTGGGTACTCCGTAAGGACCATGGGGAAGAGACGGGCTCCGCAGGAGACTGGAAAGAAAGATTAGATACTATATCTGGTGTGCACTGGCTCCTCCCTCTATGCCCCTCCTCCAGACCTCAGTTAGGGAAACTGTGCCCGGAAGAGCTGACATTACAAGCAAAGGATTTGGAATCCAGGGTAAGACTCATACCAGCCACACCAATCACACCGTACAACTTGTGATAACTATACCCAGTTAACAGTATGAACAACAACTGAGCCTCATTAAACTGATGGCTCAGAACAAAAAACCCTATAGTTAAGCAATAACTATATACAAGTATTGCAGAATTCCGCACTTGGGACGGGCTCCCAGCATCCACTACGGACTACGAGAAATAGATTTACCAGTGAGTAAAATCTTATTTTCTCTGACGTCCTAGTGGATGCTGGGTACTCCGTAAGGACCATGGGGATTACACCAAAGCTCCCAAACGGGCGGGAGAGTGCGGACGACTCTGCAGCACCGAATGAGCAAACTCAAGGTCCTCCTCAGCCAGGGTATTAAACTTGTAGAATTTTGCAAACGTGTTTGATCCCGACCAGGTAGCAGCTCGGCAAAGTTGTAAAGCCGAGACCCCTCGGGCAGCCGCCCAAGAAGAGCCCACCTTCCTCGTGGAATGGGCTTTGACAGATTTAGGATGCGGCAGTCCAGCCGCTGAATGTGCAAGCTGAATCGTGCTACAGATCCAGCGAGCAATAGTCTGCTTAGAAGCAGGAGCACCCAGCTTGTTGGGTGCATGCAGGATAAACAGCGAGTCAGTTTTCCTGACTCTAGCCGTCCTGGAAACATAGATTTTCAGGGCCCGGACTACATCCAGCAACTTGGAAGCCTCCAAGTCCCGAGTAGCCGCAGGCACCACAATAGGTTGGTTCAAATGAAACGCTGATACCACCTTAGGGAGAAATTGGGGACGAGTCCTCAATTCTGCCCTGTCCATATGGAAGATCAGATAGGGGCTTTTATATGACAAAGCCGCCAATTCTGACACACGCCTAGCCGAAGCCAAGGCCAAAAGCATGACCACTTTCCACGTGAGATATTTCAACTCCACGGTCTGAAGTGGCTCAAACCAATGTGATTTTAGGAAATCCAACACAACGTTGAGATCCCAAGGTGCCACTGGAGGCACAAAAGGAGGCTGAATATGCAGCACTCCCTTAACAAACGTCTGAACTTCAGGCAATGAAGCCAGTTCTTTTTGAAAGAAAATAGACAGGGCCGAAATCTGGACTTTAATGGATCCCAATTTTAGGCCCATAGTCACTCCTGACTGTAGGAAGTGCAGAAATCGACCCAGCTGAAATTCTTCTGTTGGGGCCTTCATAGCCTCACACCAAGCAACATATTTTCGCCATATGCGGTGATAATGTTTTGCTGTCACATCCTTCCTAGCTTTTATCAGCGTAGGAATGACTTCAACCGGAATGCCCTTTTCCATCAGGATCCGGCGTTCAACCGCCATGCCGTCAAACGCAGCCGCGGTAAGTCTTGGAACAGACAGGGTCCCTGCTGTAGCAGGTCCTGTCTGAGAGGCAGAGGCCACGGGTCCTCTGAAATCATCTCTTGTAGTTCCGGGTACCAAGTCCTTCTTGGCCAATCTGGAACGATGAGTACAGTTCTTACTTCTCTCTTTCTTATTATCCGCAGTACCTTTGGTATGAGAGGAAGAGGAGGGAACACATAAACCGACTGGTACACCCACGGTGTCACTAGAGCGTCCACAGCTATCGCCTGAGGGTCCCTTGACCTGGCGCAATATCTTTTTAGCTTTTTGTTGAGGCGGGACGCCATCATGTCCACCTGTGGCCTTTCCCAACGATTTACAATCAGCTGGAAGACTTCTGGATGAAGTCCCCACTCTCCCGGGTGGAGGTCGTGCCTGCTGAGGAAGTCTGCTTCCCAGTTGTCCACTCCCGGAATGAACACTGCTGACAGTGCTATCACGTGATTTTCCACCCATTGGAGAATCCTTGTGGCTTCTGCCATCGCCATCCTGCTTCTTGTGCCGCCCTGTCGGTTTACATGGGCGACCGCCGTGATGTTGTCTGACTGAATCAGCACCGGCTGGTTTTGAAGCAGGGGTTTTGCCTGACTTAGGGCATTGTAAATGGCCCTTAGTTCCAGAATATTTATGTGTAGGGAAGCCTCCTGACTCGACCATTGTCCTTGGAAGTTTCTTCCCTGAGTGACTGCCCCCCAACCTCGGAGGCTTGCATCCGTGGTCACCAGGACCAAGTCCTGTATGCCGAATCTGCGGCCCTCGAGAAGATGAGCACTCTGCAGCCACCACAGCAGAGACACCCTGGCCCTCGGGGACAGGGTGATCAGCCGATGCATCTGAAGATGCGATCCTCACTTGTCTAACAGGTCCCACTGAAAGTTCCTTGCATGGAACCTGCCGAAGGGAATTGCTTCGTAAGAAGCTACCAACTTTTCCAGGACTCGCGTGCAATGATGCACCGACACCTGTTTTGGTTTCAGGAGGTCTCTGACCAGAGATGACAACTCCTTGGCCTTCTCCTCCGGGAGAAACACCTTCTTCTGTTCTGTGTCCAGAAACATGCCCAATATCAGCAGACGCGTCGTAGGAACCAGCTGCGACTTTGGGATATTCAGAATCCAGCCGTGCTGTTGTAGCACTTCCTGAGATAGTGCTACTCCGACCAACAACTGCTCCCTGGACCTCGCCTTTATAAGGAGATCGTCCAAGTACGGGATAATTATAACTCCCTTCTTCCGAAGGAGTATCATCATTTCGGCCATTACTTTGGTAAATACCCTCGGTGCCGTGGACAGACCAAACGGCAACGTCTGGAATTGGTAATGGCAGTCCTGTACCACAAAACGGAGGTACACCTGGTGAGGTGGGTAAATGGGGACATGTAGGTAAGCATCCTTGATGTCCAGTGATACCATGTAATCCCCCTCTTCCAGGCTTGCAATAACCGCCCTGAGCGATTCCATTTTGAACTTGAACTTCCTTATATAAGTGTTCAAGGATTTCAAATTTAGAATGGGTCTCACCGAACCGTCTGGTTTCGGTACCACAAACATTGTGGAATAGTAACCCCGTCCCTGTTGAAGGAGGGGTACTTTGATTATCACCTGCTGGAGGTACAGCTTGTGAATTGCCGCCAGTACTACCTCCCTGTCCTGGGGAGTAGCTGGCAAGGCTGATTTGAGGTAACGGCGAGGGGGAGACGTCTCGAACTCCAGCTTGTATCCCTGAGATACCACTTGTAGAACCCAGAGATCCACCTGTGAGCGAACCCACTGGTCGCTGAAGTTCCGGAGACGGGCCCCCACTGCACCTGGCTCCACATGTGGAGCCCCAGCGTCATGCGGTGGACTTAGTGGAAGCAGGGGAGGATTTTTGTTCTTGGGAACTGGCTGTATGGTGCAGCTTTTTCCCTCTACCCCTGCCTCTGGGCAGAAAGGATGCGCCTCTGGGCAGAAAGGATGCGCCTCTGACCCGCTTGCCTTTCTGAGGCCGAAAGGACTGTACTTGATAATACGGTGCTTTCTTAGGCTGTGAGGGAACCTGAGGTAAAAAAGTCGACTTCCCATCTGTTGCTGTGGATACGAGGTCCGAAAGACCGTCCCCAAACAATTCCTCACCCTTATAAGGCAAAATTTCCATGTGCCTTTTAGAATCAGCATCACCTGTCCACTGCCGAGTCCATAATACTCTCCTGGCAGAAATGGACATTGCATTAATTCTAGATGCCAGCCGGCAAATGTCCCTCTGTGCATCTCTCATATATAAGACTACGTCTTTAATATGCTCTATGGTTAGCAATATAGTGTCCCTGTCAAGGGAATCAATGTTATCAGACAGGGAATCAGACCACGCTGCTGCAGCACTACACATCCATGCTGAAGCAATAGCAGGTCTTCGTATAGTACCTGAGTGTGTATACACAGACTTCAGGATAGCCTCCTGCTTTCTATCTGCAGGCTCCTTTAAGGCGGCCGTATCCTGAGAAGGCAGTGCCACCTTTTTTGGTAAGCGTGTGAGCGCCTTGTCCACCTTAGGGGATGTCTCCCAGCGTAACCTATCCGTTGGCGGGAAAGGGTACGCCATTAGTAACCGCTTAGAAATTACTAGTTTCTTATCTGGGGAATCCCACGCTTCTTCACACAATTCATTTAACTCATCAGATGGGGGAAAAGTCACTGGCTGCTTTTTCTCCCCAAACATAATACCCTTTTTTGTGGTAACCGGGTTAATGTCAGAAATGTGCAACACATTTTTTATTGCCGTAATCATGCATCGGATGGCCCTAGTGGATTGTATATTTGTCTCATCCTCGTCGACACTGGAGTCAGACTCCGTGTCGACATCTGTGTCTGCCATCTGAGGTAGCGGGCGTTTTTGAGCCCCTGACGGCCTCTGAGATGCCTGGGCAGGCGCGGGCTGAGATGCCGGCTGTCCCAAAGCTGCGTCATCGAACCTTTTATGCAAGGAGTTGACACTGTCGGTTAATACCTTCCACATATCCATCCACTCAGGTGTCGGCCCCGCAGGGGGCGACATCACACTTATCGGCACCTGCTCCGCCTCCACGTAAGCGTCCTCATCAAACATGTCGACACAGCCGTACCGACACACCGCACACACACACACAGGGAATGCTCTGACTGAGGACAGGACCCCACAAAGTCCTTTGGGGAGACAGAGAGAGAGTATGCCAGCACACACCAGAGCGCTATATAACAGAGGGATATACACTATACACAAGTGAATTTTCCCCCTATAGCTGCTTATATCACAATTTGCGCCTAAATTTATGTGCCCCCCCTCTCTTTTTTTTACCCTTTCTGTAGTGTATACTGCCGGGGAGAGCCTGGGGAGCGTCCTTCCAGCGGAGCTGTGAAGAGAAAATGGCGCTGGCTGTGCTGAGGGAGATAGCCCCGCCCCTTCAACGGCGGGCTTCTCCCACTTTTTACAACGTTAATGGCGGGTTTTTTTTGCACATATACAGTGTTAAACACTGTATTATGTGCTTTTTATTGCCAAAAGGTATATTAATTGCAGCCCAGGATGCCCCCCCCCAGCGCCCTGCACCCACCAGTGACCGGAGCGTGTGGTGTGCTGTGGGAGCAATGGCGCACAGCTGCAGTGCTGTGCGCTACCTTATTGAAGACCGAAGTCTTCAGCCGCCGATTTCCTCGGTTTCTTACGTCTTCTGGCTCTGCAAGGGGGACGGTGGCGCGGCTCCGGGAACGGACGATCGAGGTCGGGCCCTGTGTTCGATCCCTCTGGAGCTAATGGTGTCCAGTAGCCTAGAAGCACAAGCTAGCTGCAAGCAGGTAGGTTTGCTTCTCTCCCCTAAGTCCACGTAGCAGTGAGTCTGTTGCCAGCAGATCTCACTGAAAATAAAAAACCTAACAAATACTTTCTTTCTAGGAAGCTCAGGAGAGCCCCTAGAGTGCATCCAGCTCTGGCCGGGCACATATTTTAACTGAGGTCTTGAGGAGGGGCATAGAGGGAGGAGCCAGTGCACACCAGATATAGTACCTAATCTTTCTTTCCAGTCTCCTGCGGAGCCCGTCTATTCCCCATGGTCCTTACAGAGTACACAGCATCCACTAGGACGTCAGAGAAAAGCAAATAGCTGTGCACCTGGGCAAAACCATGCTGCACTGCTGATGGGGCAATGTAACATGTGCACAGAGATATAGATATGACTTGTCCCAACCAGGCAGCCTTCTTCTATAACTCTTCCCTTGCCGCTGCTCTCGACTCTGTGGCCCCCCTCTCCTCTCTCCCCCTCCACCGCTCCCAACCCTGGCACACCAAACTAATACGATTCTTGCTAAAATGTTCATGCTCCGCAGAACGCTCCTGGAGGAGATCTCACTCTCTGGTGGACTTCCTCCATTTTAAGTTTAATCTCTCCTCCTACAGCACTGCTCTTTCTCTCACCAAGCAATCCTTTTTCCAAGCACTCATCTCTTCTCAGTCCGCCAGACCACGCCGTCTGTTTGAAACTTATAACGCTCTCCTTCGCCGCCCCCCTCCTCCTCCTCCCCTCCTCCCTCACTGCCACTGACTTTGCCTCCTTCATCTCCAAAATTGAGGATATCCAAAATGACACCTCCTCCCGTCACTCCTCTGCTGCCCCCATCATCCCTCCCCTCCATCTATCCCACCCTGTCCTGCTTCCATACCACCTCAGACAAGGAAGTCCACTCCCTCATCTTATTCTCTCTCCCCCCCCCCTCAACCTGCCCATTGGACCCCCTCCCGTCTTCTCCGCTCCCTCTCCCCCCACTGCCTGCTCCCACCTTGCTCACCTCTTTAACCTATCGCTCTCTACCGGCATCTTTCCCTCACCATTCAAACATGCTCTGGTCTCACCTGTTCTCAAAAAAATCAACCTCGACCCTTCATCACTCACTAGCTACCGCCCCATCTCTCTTCTCCCATTCGCCTCCAAACTACTTGAACGACTGGTCTATAGCTGTCTCACAAGCTACCTCTCTGACAACTCCATCCTTGATCCACTACAATCTGGCTTTCGCACACTCCACTCCACCGAGACTGCCCTGGTGAAAGTCACCAATGACTTGCTTTCGGACAAATCCAAGGGCCACTTCTGTCTGCTCATCCTTCTGGACCTCTCTGCTGCCTTTGACACTGTGGATCATCCTCTCCTCCTCCGCACACTCCAAAACTTTGGCCTCTCTAGCACCGTTCTTGACTGGTTTACCTCTTACCTCACTAACCGCTCCTTCTCTGTGTCTGCCTCCAGCACCACCTCACACCCTTCCATCCTTCCTGTTGGTGTCCCTCAGGGTTCTGTCCTAGGCCCCCTTCTGTTCTCCCTGTACACCTCTTCCCTGGGTGCACTCATTAAATTGCCATCTCCTCCTGGAGGTCTGAGCACTCTTTGAAGCTCAACATGGACAAAACTGAACTCATTATCTTTCCCCATGCCAGAGCAACACCCCCTACAAATATCTCTATCACTGTTGACAACACAATCATCTCCCCCGTTCCCCAACTCCGCAGCCTGGGCGTCACTCGACTCCTCCCTCTCCTTCGCACCATACATTCAAGCTCTGGCGCAATCCTGTCGGTTCCAGCTATGTAACATTACTCGCATCAGACCATTTCTCTCCCAGAGTGCAACTAAACTTATCATCCACTCACTGGTCATCTCACGACTCGACTACTGCAATGTTCTCCTCACTGGCCTCACTTGCTCCCATCTCGCTCTCCAATCTGTCCTCAACTCCACAGCTAGGCTCATCTTCCTATCCCGAAGCTCCACATCTGCCACTCCGCTTCAACAAAATCTACACTGGCTCTCATTCCCCTACAGAATCCTCTTCAAACTCATCACCCTCACATACAAGGCCATCTCTAATTCCACTGCTCCCTACATCTCCAACCTCCTCTCCCTTCATACTCCCTCCCGCCCACTACAATCGGCCAATGACCGTCGCCTCTCCGATGCCCTGGTCACTGTTTCCCATGCACGAGTTCAAGATTTTGCCCGTGCTGCACCCCTTCAGTGGAACGCGCTCCCCCACTCCATTAGACTCTCCCCAACCTTGCAAAGCTTCAAATGGGCACTGAAAACCCACATATTCATCAAAGCGTACCCCTCCGATGCATAACCTAGTCCTTAGGCTGCTCCTCCATCCCCCTGCCTTCAACTTCTCTGCTTTGCTTACATACTGCCATCAGGCTTCCTCCCGCTTGCTTGCACCTCATATCATCTGTCTGTCGCCCCCTCCCAACTAGATTGTTAGCTCTTCAGAGCAGGGCCCTCTTTCCTCTGGTTGTCAAAGTACTCTTCTCGACACATTTCACTCGCAGCACTCTCCAACTCAGCAACCATCTTTACACATTTTTCTCCTGCTGGTAAAGGCTCATCTCTATCTATGGCCACCAGCCCCAAGTAGTATGGCGATTACTCCCTTGCTACTTACATCTTAGCTGTATTATGTTTTGAGAATTGTGGTGCTCTGTTACCTGTACTCTATTTTTGTTTTTTATTTACTGTAATGGTAAGTTTTGTCTCCCTGTACTGTCCTTTGTACGGCGCTGCGAAACACTTGTGCCCTATAAATAAAATGTAATAATAATAATAATAATAATAATAATGTCCAAACTCAAATCTAAACTGCAGTGTATAAATAGAGCGGTCTAACATTTATGGGCTACATGCAAAAGCAGCCACTATTTACCCTGTATGCAAAGCAATAAATACGTTTGCACCCCATGCACTGAAACATGGTTTGTCCAGGTGCAAAGTTACTTGCTCTTTTTTCCTATGCTCCCTACTCAGAATCATGTTTTATGTCAGTCCCATCTCATGCCTTCAGCATGGCGCCACTTCAGGCTGATGATACGTAGTGCCAGTAGCATTGTGTTAGAACTTACCTTACCATATATCTTGTCTGTCTTGTGTGCTGTCCATAGAAATGAAGCAGTGACAAGATAAGGAGGTAACAACAACAGAGGGCTCAGCTTGGAGCCTATTTGTACATCAGGCCCAGTGTGGTGGATGAAGTTCAAAAGACAGGAACCATAATATTTAATGAAAGTGGGCAAAATGTTCAAAATACTATAAAAATAAATAAATCACAGTTTACTATAATTCCTATAAAAGGTCTTGGGTTTCACGCAAAACTGCTTTCCAGATAAACATCAATGCTAGCACTATGATTTAATCATGCAGCCTCACACATGGATAAAACGCTTGTTGGAACAGGATTCTTATAGCTAATGTATGCTAAGGTTTGAGTCTCAGGGACAGATGTATTAAGCCTGGAGAAGTGATAAAGCAGTGATAAGTGGAAGGTGATATTGCACGAGCCAATCAGCTCCTGTCAGTTTACATATTGGAGGTGATTGGCTGGTGCGTTATCACCTTGCACTTATCACTTTTCCAGGCTTAATACATCTGCTCCTCGATTTGTTAAATTCTGTTAAGGGCAACATACAGTAAGAGGTTATATATAATGCTGGTAATGGGTGTTTAAGCTGTTGTGTAGTAGAGAACTGCAGGAAGGCACCACGAGCATATCTGGTTAGAAATCAATAAGCAGATTCTTCTGAATGAAACATCGTTGCTATATCTATGCCCCAGCCTGGAGGTAAAAACAACTCTGCATAAATCTATTAAAGTTTTTCTCTGACCTTACAAAGACTTTTACTATGCCCAAACCTTTCATCCCTCACCAGCACACACAGGGAAGGTGCAGACAGACACAACTGAAAATATTTTCCACAAGGGACCATACAGTAACGAGTTATATGTACATAAATATGCCTGGATGGAGAGCGCGCATGTCCTGATAGCATAGCTGTATTGAAGCGTATTGTCTCCACAGCGATACATACTGAGTGAGATGAATTCTGCATTTCATGTAAACGTATTATAGCTAATAATGGGTGATTATCAGTTTATCAAGAAAAAAACCCCATGGAATTCTTCCTTGGCTCTTTCCAGCCCAAAAAGTGTGAATCCACACCATCCACATGTTCCTCCAAATATCCAAAATCATTTGTGAGGTGCCAGAGATAAGTTAGATGGAAGTACACAGTGTGTAGAGAGCACGGCACTACACAAAGATTCAAACACCAGAAGTTTCTACACAAAGCATAGCAGCAGTATTTACAGCAATGTTTTGGGCAGAACAATACTTGACAATGCTTGGGAAAGGGCTATTGTTCTGAACGAAACGTTGCTGTAAATATTGCTGCTACACTAGATATTCTGTGCTAGATATGGAAAGGCAATTTGCATTTCCTGTGCCACCAATATGAATTGTCTTTGTTTTCTTCCACACTTGCTCGATTCTTTCAAGAGCATGTAAAAAGCTTCATAATCAGCATAGTAGTCAATGGAAAATCCCGCCTTACCCGTCACCCGAAGTATGGTTACATAGAAGGCAGCGTCCACATAGCAGGAGCAAAAGCATTTGATCGAACATAATCTAACTGCTTGTATTCTGGGGGTCTACTCATAAAGCAGTTAAAAGTGTGGAGAAGTGAGCCGGTGGAGAAGTTGCCCTTGGCAACCAATCGGCACTGAAGTAACATTTATAATTTGCATACTATACAATTGTACAGAGCAGCTGATTGGTCGCCATGGGTAACTTCTCTGCTCCATGATTAGGCCACCTGGTCTCTAACAGCACATAAATGCAGTCCTCAGGCAATCTATGCTGAGCCATGGATAAACTGAAAACCTGGACCATTAGTGGTCCTAGATTAACTAGTTTGGAAACCACTGGTGTAAAACAATACTTCAGTATTCAGTATTTTAATTAATAGTATATGAGCAGGGCAGGGCCGGTGCAAGGTCTCTCTGCACCCTAGGCATAGCTTCAGGCTAGCGCCCCCTAACCTGCAAACCCCACACACTCTCGGAGGGGAGATGCAGGTGGCCACTAGGTGGTCTGGGGTAAATTGCATCATTATACATATACAGTGAAAGGGGACAACACAATAGGCCAGAGATTTTCAACCTTTTACAACTTGCGGCACACTGAACAAGATCTAAATATTGCCAAGGCACACTCAAATATAATGGTGATGCATGGTGCAGTTGTGTCCCCTAGGATTTCACATTGCAGCTTCTCCACAGGTAACGCCTGAGCCACATCTGAGAAAGCCAGAAGAGCCCAACACTGCCCGGGCCCAAATTTAGAACTGGCTCTGCAGCCACTAAACCCACCAGTATTGATCGTTCCAGGGCCTCAGTAGTGGCAAAACACCGATGGGCATGGCTCTGCTTCTATGGTGGCACACCTGGAGACTGCTCAGGGCACACTAGTGTGCCACGGCACAGTGGTTGAAAAACACTGCAATAGACACTGCATCTGTATATAGGGTCTGGTGGGGATATTTAATTGTTGATATCCCCATGGGTCACTTACCTGAAAGTTGTTTCCTTGTTTTCCCTTGTAATTGTCATGGTTCCTCTTACAGGTGGCAGCAGCATTACAGCGACGCTGCTGGGTGCAGACATGTAGTCAGGTGCTGCTTCCTGCTGGAACGCTGGGATCCATGGGCCTGGAGGAGGTGCATCAGGGCCAGTGGTGCCGAGAGGGGGGTGAGCAGGTACAAATTACCCAGGCCCAAGCTGCTGGGGGGGCCCCGAGCCGAGACCCCCCTCCATTACATTTGCATTGTTGCCGGCATAGGAGGTGTCATCTTCCCGGTAATCTCTTTGGGAAGGTGGTGCCGCACATAGAAAGCAAAGACTTTGGCACTGTGCCAGAGTCTTTGCTCTCTAGTGGCCAGGGTTCCCAAATATCACTGGGAAGGTGGCACTGGCCGGAGAGGAAAGCCCCGCTTCCTGGGCAAGTAAGGCAGGAAGCAGGTGCCCTCCCCTGCGCCCTCTTGTGCTATAATTGCTCCCCCCTGTAGAGTGCGCGGAATGTTTTATATAAAAAATATAGTAATGGGTGTCAGAACAACACCTTTTTTAAGCCAGGAACCTCTTTACTGGGGCCCGGCGTGACACTCAACGCCCCTGATCATGGCTATGAGGAGGAGCCGTGGGGGCGCCCCTCTGGAGCCATAGTTAGATACGCCTCCTATGTGCCTTCAAATGACTTAATGTTACATGTGTCAGCACAGAGGAAGGGCTGAGGCACTATGTGGTACAGCCTGATAGTGGCGGCTACACCTGATTAGACCCACAGCAGCAGCCAGCGCAATGTAATAGGAGGAGGCTGCATACAGAGACATACTTCAGTTTTTTGCTTCATGAATTCAGTGGTGCCCTCCAGGGTATGGCGCCTCTAGGCAGCCGCCTAAAGCTGCCTAATGGTAGAGCCGGCCCTGGAGCAGGGGTGTATTAAGAGAGAAGGTGCCCGCATGTAGCCTCTGTCTGGGAACACTCCTCTGTAGCCAGTAGCACAGTGGGACTCTGAGCACTAAGGTCATTAGGAGACCGTAGCGCTGTACCAGAGTCCAGTGCGCATGCACAGGTCACTGGGGAAATGGCACGCTAGTCAATTTCCCGGCAATTTTCCTACTGCACATGTGCAAAACGCCGGGAAAATGGCTACCACACCATTTTCCCTGTGATTTGTGCAGCGCCCTGGAGGGGTAAGTATTAAAGAAATGTGCACCACACCTTGTGCTCATTATAGATACGCTCTGTATATGGCAGTATAAGCACAAAGCATCACATCTGAGAGGAGCCTTTTAGATAATCACTGATGCATGAGGAAAAAATAAAACTGCACGCAGCAGGAACTCCATTTACTAAAAAACTTGTGACTTTATCATGTCTCAGACTTCCCACGGCAGCTGCACAGTATGTAAACCTCATTATTTGGCCTGTTCATCTCTCTACAGCAGGGGTGGGGAACTTTTGGCCCTCCAGCTGTTGTTGAACTACATATTCCAGCATGCCCTGCAACAGTTTTAGCATGGCCAAATAGCAAAACTGTAGCAGGGCTGGTATGTGCAGTTCCACAACAGCTGGAGGTCCAAAGGTTCCCCACTCCTGCTCTACAGCTACACATGTCACAGGCAGCACACAAGACACATCTCACCAGTCTCTTAGCTGTCCATAAAGATAGTTACATACCTGTGTAACTACTCAGTACTAATGGCTACAAACATGCCAGAATAAGCAGTCCCATCAGTTATTGTTTAATGTACTGGCATTAATGAATTTTCCTTTTTAGGGAAGGTATGAAAAGACAACCTTCTGCTGACATTACATTAAGACTGTGATATAGCTGTAAAACCTACACAAAACTTTTGCTGGAGACTGCAGTGTAACATTTTGGTCTGCAAAGCTGCAGAGGGAAGTAAGAAACCAACATCTGTAAAGAGAGGCTAATTTATTAGAGAAATTACAATTGCGCACATCCCCCTGACAACTCACAGAGAACCAGTCTCTGAGCATACTGACTGAAACCTTAGTCTTTACAGCACTAGACTTGTTGAACAATGGATATTTTACAGATTTCTTTGCCTCCCTAATTTAACAATTGTACCATTGCGGGTGAGAACACGACAATATTTTAACAGTCAGGGCCAGATGATTAATGGGACGTGTTATATATAATAACCCGCTAAGGTCTGTCAGCAGAGTCCACTGCAGCGACCTTAGCAGAAGAGGACAGGAGACCACTCTGCAGGCTCTGGGAACAGGGTAAGTATGCAGCATACATATATTTTATATACTGTGACAAGAATCACACAAACCGGATAAAACTTTAACACACTTTATTCCCAGCACAGGCAGGTTACAGCTTCATACAACAGGCTTGCAGGTCAGGATATCAGGCAGTTCTTAAAACAGCATGTGGTTACCATACCTCCCAACTTAGGAGGCGTGGCCTACCAAAAGGGGGTGTGGCCTTGTCAAGTGCTGCAATTGAAAGCCACGCCCTTTTCCCGTCATTATGGGGGCATGGACAGGCCATGCCCCCTGTCCCTCTCTCCCTCTCTGCCAGGAATAGCGTCTATTCACCGCTGCTCTCCTCAGAGCAACGAGTGACAGGGAGGGTTCTCCCAACTGCCCCCCCACTCGCGGGACACTGCGACCCGCGGGTGGGACAGCGGGACAGACCGTGAAAAACGGGACTGTCCCGCCAAAATTGGGACAGTTGGGAGGTATGGGTTACAGCATCACATCAGCATAGTTCATAGAAGCACAGGATCAGTGGCCCTGACTTCCTCACACCCCCTTCTGGATGCCAATCACCATCAGAAGCCCTATTCTGTGCTCTGAACACACAGTTAGAGGCAAATTACAGGTGCAGTTTAATTAATTAGCCTAACTTCTGGATGACAACTGATTGAGGCAACACCTAAACTGGACCCTTCAGTCCTGCTGCTGCTCTGCTAACCCTAGGAAATCCTGATATCCCACATTACCTTCATGTGGAACTATGCTGTCCCTGCCACAATACATATACACCATCAGACCCCCCCAGACATGCCCATTAAATGCACAGTAGTCCTTCACTGCATGCTGTCAGACCTCCCCACGTCCCTCTTAAATGCCCATCATTCTTCTACACCTGCCTTGGGCCTCCCTACATGTCACAAATGCATTCTATCAGTCATTCCCAGACAAGCCCTTTTGATCCCCTACATGGCATCAGACCTCACCATTATCCCCTTAAATGCTCTCAAACCCACATGCCCCTAAAATGTCCCTTAGACCTCCTCATGAATTAAGTTAATTTAACATTTATTGATAACGTTTTTCCCCTCACCAAAATTACTTTTCCCTTAACACAATCCTCAGTAATGGAAAACGCATCATATCTGTAGCGTTACTGAAGCTTGATGCTACAATACATTGGGACTATAAGGAAGATACTGTAGTGTGAAAACAGACGGACAGCAGGGTCTGATTCTGCAATGCAGTTTATTGATATCGTACTCATTCTAAAAGAATTTTAGGTTATCCCCTGCAGCAAGTTACATACCAATAAAACTGGGCTGTAATGGAAGGGCAACAGAGCCTGAGGGGTCTATTTACTAAGACTTGGACGAAGATAAAGTGGAAGGTGATAAAGTACCAGCCAATCAGCTCCTAACTGTCATTTTACAAACACAGCCTGTAACATTGCAGCTAGGAGCTGATTGGATGGTACTTTATCTCCGTCCAAGGCTTAGCAAATAGACTCCAGTCTCTTCCTCATCCTACTAGCCCTATTGCTGCACTGACGGTGATTGTTACAGATGGGCTGGCCTGTAACAATAATTCAGTGAGCTGAATAAAATATCAGGGCCGCTCTAGGTGCCCAGGAGTGCAGGCGAGACATAACCATGCCACAATCACGTGCCCTCTGGTATACCTCAGTATAACAAGGCATACAAATGGAAGTGCTTAAAAAACCCCACAAAAAATATTTGATATAAAAGATATTATTACTGTAATAATGCACAGTAGTCCATAATTTCTCAGAACAATAAAGGGACTAACAGCCATTACCACAAATCTCTATACAACAGTATACGATATTTAATACATCTGTATCAATAATGAGGCTTTGCTGCTTCGATGAATCAAATCATTCTAATGTGATGTCAACAGCCCTGCCTCTGTCTCATATAGCCAGCCCTCTCTCTTCCTTCCACACCTCCCTGAATTGTTCCCATAAACTAAGTGACAAACTCCCAGCACTGCCACATAACTTCAGGAAGGGTGTGATGAAGACTTTCCTGTAGCCTCGGAGAAGTGACCTAAACCTTTTCCAAACCCACTGGCCAAGGTAAGGGTTTTTTAAAGGGATATCTCTGCAAAGAATAATGTGCAGATGTGAAAAATGTTGTATTGAAATTCCAAGCTGAAAACATTTATTTCAATCAAGAATTGAATCAAACAACTAATAGCAATTAATTCTCTTTACAACATAACTATCTAAATGTATATTTGTTAAACGAAAACAGCGCACGTACTTTCTCTGGATAGAAATAACCTATAACACTACAGTGATCTGTGAGGAAATGCATTATACCGTTTTTATTTGTTATGTCCTGCCGCAATGGGTCTGATCTGTTCCTGTAAAGCAGTGTTTAACCTTGGGATTAAGTTGATTATTTGGAGCACACGTACTGGAGAGGTGGGGGAGATCAGCAAATGCAGGTGTGTGTGTATGGGAGCATGCTGCCACTGATTTTAAACAGGTAATGATCATGAGACACCTGCTAAATATCTACTCTTTATGCATCTGTAGGAATCATATAATATGAAGGCTAAAAATGCTCATACGTGTATATTTATATTTTATTTATTTACCACCATTGTTCTTCTCATCCACATACTACATATACAGCATCAACAATTATGGCACACTTCACAATCACCGTTAGGGCATTTAGATTGGATTTTGATATGCAGTAAGACTTATCATCATCATCATCATCATCATCAATACCGTTACAATTTTTGCACAGGGGGAAAATATATCTGTAGTAACATCAATAAGAAAATCAAAAGACCCCTAAGCAATAAAACAGGAAACATGCTCTGAGACCACATATTAGAGAGCTGCAGTCCCAGAATGTATGCACAAGTCCAACAAATGATATCTTGTAGTATGGTAAGTATTGGTTCAGTGACTGACCTGTCACTTCAGAATCCTAAAATCCAGCAGTCCTCGCTCCTCAGTGAGCGTATGTGTGTCACACCAACCAGCAGTGCGTAACACTGGTGCGAGAAAGTTGTACAGAAGTCTGTCCAATTCCTCGGTCCCTTACCTTCACTTGTGCAGAGGAAGTCGGAGGAATTCCTCTGGGATATAATGCATTAAGCTGCTTACGTGCACTTCCTGGGGACAGCAAGAGGCACAGGATTCCCAGAAAAGCTATGTTTATCTAGGAACATTATTCAACATAACACATTTAAACAGTAAATCCAGTGCATTTGAAATCATTCCAAAATTTACACATGCAGCATCTCAGGTTGCTATTGTAATTAAGGGCTAATGTGGTAATCCATTGTTTACTAATCATAACAACAGAACCAACCCATGCCTCACGTCCCACACGTCAGTCAGCACTATGAAGAACACAAGCATTTTTATTTTTAATCTCTGTGTTCTGTTTTTCCCACTCGTGACCTTCTCAAAATCCCCCTACTATCCCTAACATGCCCATGTGAGTTTAGGGAACACCATAACAAGCAGCAAATGAAAGTAGTGCCACAACTTCTAGATGAACTGAGGTGAAAACCATAGGCTTAGTGTGTAACACGAGTGACAGGCTGGCACAGCCAATCTGTCTACATAGGCTTTGGGAACACGATATCAGGGCAGAAGTGTACAATTTAACACTATTATCTGCACTCTAAATCCAGGACAGCATCCTCTACTTACAACATAAGCAGCCTGGTAACACTAACATAACCAACTGCAAAGCACCTACTATTGACCAGGAGCTAAAGTAATGCCTAACCTGACAACTACACACCCTGTCATATCAACCGTTACATTAAACATATCCGCAAGCTTACAAATAACAATTTCCAAAGAAGATATCAGGATTACATACAGTGCACAACACAAAAAATAAGACACATATGTTTAATAAACTGTACACTTGTGCTAGATCTGCAGCTGTATTTACTACTAGGCATTGTTGTGCTGGGAATGATTTTCTAATATACATGGAACAGACATCGGCTTACATAGCACCACAGCTTCTGGTTTATGTCTCTGCCTGGGAATCCGGTATAAAGCCAAGTGAGAGCTGGAATGTTACAGTGCCCAGACTGATGGCATGTGTTTTCTTAGCCTAATATGGACTACAGAATGAACTATATCATGTGTTCTAGCGTACACTGCAATAAACCCCACAAGACATACATCCTAAAACTAGGCACTGTGAAAGTCTCCATTTTTCAGTCTGCACCAGAAACATCATAGGCAGCAGTGGAACCCATAAATAGAACTTCACTTCTGTGAACTGTGTATGCTGGCTGCCAGAGCTTGCTGGAAGGTATAGTTTAATAAAATAAAAAAAAACTAGAAAAGTATACCTATATCTATATATATCTATATCAGCTGCAAGGTACAGTATGGTCTCTATCAACTTTAAACGGACAGGTATTTAATGTACCACTTTATACCCATGAAGTTATAGAGCGGGGTTGTTCTATGAACTGTAATGCTCTTGCATCAATAGTCTAAAGTCGTTCTACAACTCAACAGTGAAAACGTGTGTGTGTGTGTGTGTGTGTGTGTGTGTGTGTGTGTGTGTGTGTGTGTGTGCGTGCGTGTCTGTGTATGACTAAACATTCTAACACCACTGCTATGTTTTCTAGGTTGAATGCTATACAGGTTGAGTATCCCTTATCCAAAATGCTTGGGACCAGAGGAATTTTGGATATCGGATTTTTCCGTATTTTGGAATAATTGCATACCATAATGAGATATCATGGTGATGGGACCTAAATCTAAGCACAGAATGCATTTATGTTACATATACACCTTATACACACAGCCTGAAGGTCATTTTAGCCAATATTTTTTATAACTTTGTGCATTACACAAAGTGTGTGTACATTCACACAATTCATTTATGTTTCATATACACCTTATACATACAGACTGAAGGTCGTTTAATACAATATTTTTAATAACTTTGAGTATTAAACAAAGTTTGTGTACACTGAGCCATCAAAAAACAAAGGTTTCACTATCTCAGTCTTACTCAAAAAAGTCCGTATTTCGGAATATTCCGTATTTCGGAATATTTGGATATGGGATACTCAACCTGTATTACATTTTCCTGATTTCCCTGAAATATATGTTAGGGCTGTACCCTGTCCTCCTACTACTGGTAATGGAAGTTTATGCTCCCCAATTTGTGAAGAAAAAGAAAGACTTATTAACTTGCATGAGTCACTTGCACTACACGAGTTTTCTAACTTTTCACTTTCCTGCTCACTCAGCTTCAACAGAGAACCTCAGAGAGAAGACTAAGGTCCTCTTTCACTCTGCTTACGGGAAGCACGGTCTCTCTGCACTTCTTCTATTACCTGTCACCTGCACCCTCTGTCCTTCTGTAGCAATGGATAAAGTCCAGCATATTACCCGCTCTGCCATGAGGAGAGCCTCAAACATTGAGGTCAACCCGCAGATCCGGCAAAACCTGCAAGAACTCTTTGTAAATTTCTCTCTGATTCTCATTTGTCTTCTTCTCATCTGTATCATTGTGATGCTGCTCTGAGGGTTACTCTGAGCACCCCTGTAGAAAGTACCAGACAGACTATACAAAGCCTCCTCATGGAAGGGCCAGAGTAAAGATGTGTTACACTATTTATAAGCATGTACCACTTGTCAGCTTTGTATGCAGTGCGCGCCTCACGATTGTAGATGTCAATGTTTATAATATTATGTAATAAACATACGGTAACATATTTCCTTCCCACCTGTAATACAATAATGTAATAACGTAGTCCAGGACTACAGGCATGATAAATAAAGCTTCACCTTCATTGAGGCAGCCATGTTTGACATATACCTGGAGTTCTGCACACGTCTAATGTTGTTCATGGATCACTGTGCCTGTGTAGTGTGTTACCATGGAGTAAGAACCGTTAAATAAAAGCATAATCTCAGCAAAGATTGTCACTGCTAACTGAAAAGATTTATTTGAAAAAATGTGCACTGCTGGATTTTCCTGCATATTTTCCAGAAAGAATTTGCGTCTGTGCTTTGTACTGCAGAATGTTACAGAGGGAGAGACACTAACAGAAAAGTCACTTCATTCCTTCCCCTTTTGAGGCAAAAGCTGAAGTCTGTAGTTCTAGTACTTAATGGTTGCTGGAATGGGAGAAAAGTGTAATCAGTTTTATACATTTCTTACTGGCAAGCACACGCACATAGGGGGTCATTCCGAGTTGATCGCTAGCTGCTTTCTTTCGCAGCGCAGTGATCAGGTCAAAAATCGGCAATTCTGCGCATGCGTATGGGGCGCACTGCGCACGCGCGTCTTACTTTCACAAGAGCAGATGTAGTTTTACACAAGCTCTAGCGACGCTTTTCAGTCGCACTGCTGATCGCTGAGTGATTGACAGTAAGTGGGTGTTCCTGGGTGGTTAACTGACCGTTTTCGGGGAGTGTGTGTGTAAAAACGCAGGCGGGCCAGATAAAAACGCAGGAGTGGTTGGGGAAACGGGGGAGTGGCTGGCCGAACGCAGGGCGTCTTTGTGACGTTAAAACAGGAACTAAATAGTCTGAAGTGATTGCAAGGTAGGAGTAGGTCTGCAGCTACTCTTAAACTGCACACATTTTTTTTAGTAGCAGCGCTGCGATCCTTTCGTTCGCACTTCTGCTAAGCTAAGATACACTCCCAGAGGGCGGCGGCTTAGTGTTTGCACTGCTGCTAAAAGCAGCTAGCGAGCGAACAACTCGGAATGAGGGCCTTACAGTCCTACAGTGACCACTCCTAGCATCAAAGGATATACTGTGGCTAGGCCCTTCACATATTGTTCATTATTCGAAGCATTTTATTACATTTTATGTGCTCAATGCTTCAGAGCCTGCTATCAAGATGGTGATGTAACATTTAGTCTACACTGGGGAAGAAGAAATCATTTGATGGACACACCGTGGTTTCTTATATAAGCGTCATTTATATGTACATTATACAAGGACAGATCATGCAGGCATTCTAGATTGTTGTGGATATTTTTGGCAGTAGAATAGGAAAATATAAAAATTTTGGATTCCACAGGCCTATATATGCTGCTATCTCAAGAGCAATAGTTAGCAAGGTAAACAAGTCTATTTTTATATGGACTAGTTAGCTATGCTGATCCATGGGAAGACAAAAAGAAATACAGATAAAGAGCTGGACATTTATCCACCGTATGTGGGAAAGTAATCCTTCCAAACGCCTCACACAGCAAAACAGACTAACCCACTGACTGAGCCACCTTAGAACCCATCATAGTTGGTGATACGGATACTTAGTAGAAGGAACGGATGTGGTGGAAGGCTAGGGTTAGGCTGTGGGAAAGGAGGATCAGGGTTAGGGGGTAGGGTGAAGCATATTTACCTGCTCCCTGTTGGGATGCTGTGCATTGGGATGCCGGTGTTGGTCTTACGCCCGTCTGTGCTATTTGAGGGGACACTATTAAAGTCAATGTGCTGTAATATATCCTTAAAATTATCAAATTAATGGGCCAATTTATCAATGTTTTAGCTATTCAAAACTCGTTGCATATGATAACCGGTGCTCTAGCCCAGTGGTTCCCAAACTTTTTTGAATCACGGCACCCTAGAGTATGATATTTCTTTTCACAGCACCCCTAGGACAAAAGTTTCTTATTGAGAAATTTAGAAAGAAATATTAAATTAAGTAAATTGTGTTTATGTCATCTTTAGATTGAATTGTGTGGTGAGGGACAGGATTTGCCTCTGTTTGTCCACATATTTTATGATTGACAGCCACCAGCACAGGTTTTGCCTATTACATTGACCAGAAATTATTTTAATTAGTCCTGGACCACCAACCCAGGGCAACCCTGCAAGTGTCCTGAGGCACCCCGGGTGTGCCACAGATCCCAGTTTGAGAACCACTGCATTAACCATAATTTAAATTGATCCTGGACCACCAATCCAAGGCACCCCTGCAAATGTCCCGAGGCACCTCCGGGGTGCCATGGCACACAGTTTTAGAACCACTGCTCTAGCCAGCTGTCATGTGTTTGAAAAATTACAGTTGGGAGCTGATTGGCTGGGGCACCACTTATCATATGCAACAAGTTTTAAACAGCTAAAAACACCACCATTTAAAAACACAGGTGCATTTCTGCTGAAGCTTGGGTATCACTAAAACCTGCACTGATACTGTGCTCTGGGTACCGATGTTGGGAATGCCCGCTCTAAGTGAACATTAAAAGCATACCTCCCAACTGTCCCAATTTTTGCACATGTGCACAGCATCTATTCACGGGAGACACAAGGACTGCAGGCATGCCAGCAGCTCACAGAGCGCTGGGCATGCCCCCTCGCTGACAAAGTAGGGAGGCGTGGCTTGTTAGCCCAGCATCCAATGAAGCCATGCCGCTTTTTTTGAGGCTATACCCCCTTTCCCGATGCAACTTCGACGTGCAGAAGTCCTGAATTCCCCTTTGTGAATGTTGGGAGGTATGTAAATGTAATGTCATTCTATTACTTCATACTACCCAACAGAACTTCCCTATCTAGTTGGTTCTTCCATCATCACTAGCAGCTGCTTGGCATTTAAAGCTGCACAATCACATAGGGAAATGTTCTCCTTATGTGTCCCTACCCTCATGCCACACCATGCAGCCATTTTCCAGGGTTACACTATTTCTCTCACAGCCTGACTGTTAAGACTGTGGCCTGTGATATGCTATGCCACTCATGCATGCCCTCTTCCACCACCACTTCAGGATGGGGAGTTCACTTATTTGACAGTTCTGTATTACAGAACAGACAGTGATTACATAGAGCAACCCATAGGGCTCTAGACAGGAACAGGTGGCTCCACTGAAAATATATATTCTAGGTATAGTACAGGTTTAATATTGCTAAAATATGCTTCCTTTACCAGAAATCGTACATTTCCCAATTAGTTCCTGGGTAGCCAAGTGCCCCATTATTATGTTCCCATCATACAAAACTGCTTTTTAATTAACTTTCTAAACTTTTATACTCATAGGTGACTTGGAAGTAATCCTAATCAGGACACTATTGGTGACTCTCCCCTGGCTTTCCATATATTCTAATAAATAAATAAATAATAGATAGATAGATAGATAGATAGATAGATAGATAGATAGATAGATAGATAGATAGACACACACACACACACACACATTTATCTATAAGGACTTAGGGGGAGATGTATTGCACCTTCTAAAGTGGTGCATTGCAACCACAGATATTCTACATTTACTTGGTGTATTCTATTAAATGATAGTAGAAACTTGTTGATTTACTACGGGCAACTTCTCCACTGGTTTTCTATGGAAGGTTTGATACATATCCCTCATACTACTGAAATCACCCCTTCGCCCCTAATCCTCCTAGTAGGATAAACAAATCACATTAACCAACAGATAAATATAGGAGGGTGACCAGTATTTTAGGGCCGCTACACACTAACCTTACATTTTCAGACATGAACTACAGCGGTAATGCCTGATATAACATGGCAGCTCTGTCCCAGTGAGCTCTGATACAGGTCTAAAAGCTGAAAATGCAGTCATCCAAGTGACCGTACTGTGACATCACTGCCTCTGTAATTCACTCTGGGTATTTCTGCACAACAAGAGGTCCTAGAAGCCCTGCCCACCTAGTTATAAGTATAAGCTCAACAGTTGTTCTACAGTATGTACAGTATACTACTAGTGTGAACAATTATATTTAAATTACTAAAATATATATAAAAATCAACTAAATATGTGTATATCTACAATAACAAAGATATTCTAGGATAGTTAAAGTGACATGCTTTTATACATGTCGGTGTTCTACTTATTCACCTCTTAGCTCATAAAAGCCTTTATTTCAAACAAAAACACATTTATTAAATTGTAAGCATTAACCAGACAAAAGCGATTGTTATAACACACTTGGGCACTTCAGGCTATTACAGTCTTTTATGATTAGCCGGGATTATTTTAGTAATGAAGAGAATAAAAATGATCCCAGCTTAAAAGTTCAACAGTGCATAATATTGTCTCCCTGCCATGGTAACAGTTTGCCGAACACCATCCAAAGAGCAGAGAAATGAGTAAAAGTAAGCACTCTCAGCCGCACTGCTATGCTTTATAGTCATGCCAAGCAATGGTGGTCTTGCTATAGCTTTTCCACAATATTGAAAAATAAAATATTTGTATGTTGGATAACAATTTATATTAGACCAGTGGTTCCCAAACTTTCTTGAATCATGGCGCCCTAGAGTATCTGCATTTTTTTCACGGTACCCCTAGGATAAAAGTTTTTTATTGATAATTTTTTTTTTAAATATTCAGTTAAGTAAATTGTCCCCAACTGTTATCCTTAGGGTCAGTAAGGTGGTGGTGTACAGCTGAGCTTCTGATTGTCCACATACTCACAATTGGCAGCCATTAGCACTGGGTTTGCCTATCACTTTGACCATAATATGATTTGGTCCTGGACCACCAACCCGAAGCACTCCTGCAAGAGCCTCACGGAACCCCAGGGTGCCTCGGTGCACAGTTTGGGAACAACTACTGGCTCATTCTTTAAGTATCGGTCTGATGATCCATTCAACTTTTCCTGGAACTTTTACCTGCAAATTCCATTTTATTTATGTACAATGGCCACAATGCCATGGCTTAGCAGTGTGCTCAGTGGTGAGTATGGCCCTGTTGAGTGCTTAACGAGGATTCAAGGTCCCTAAATGATGGGACAAAAAAGGGGGCAACACTTAACTAAATATGCTTATGCCGCAGGAATTGAAGTAAAGGTACATATAATATCATTGGTATACTCAGGGCCTTTTTTCAGGATTAAAATCAATTTTGGAGAGCACTGTAATAAAGTATATTAATCTGATTTGGGGGGGAAATAAATAAGTAAAAAATGAATGGAGAAAGTTGCCTTCCACAATGTAAGTCATAGGGCGGTATCCTATTATGTGCTCTGAGTTACCGCACTGTAATAATGGGCTTTTTAGCCCAATAACGTTAAAGCGCTATCCAATTACAGCCCATTTTTACCGTATGGTAACTCACCCGTTATTGGTCGATTACACCTGGGATCCGTGATAACGGGTCTTCTGGGGCTGCTTATCGGTGATTCTGCTTCACGTGCATAATCCCTGATAAGTGCTGATTGGATAGCCTCAGGGGAATCCTTAACCTGCAGTAACTAACAGCTAATAGGATATCGCCCTTCCTTTTTTTTTTAGAAATAAAAACGTGTTTTTAAATTAAATATATTTTTTCATAGGTACCAGCTGAGACAAGGCAAAATAGCAAAGAAGAATCTCTGACAAGCACAAAAAAGGCTGAGCAACATGGATCTCGCCAACAACAGAGGACTGAACCTCCTGCTCAATTTTGTTCTGATCATCATGGTTCTGCTACTTATGTTTATTCTCGTAAAACTTCTGTGAGATCTACAAAGCAGCCCCTGGATCTGTGCAATAATCTCATATCATACAATGGCCAATCAAAGCTACTTTCAAGAGTTTGATCCATCTGGGACTTAAATTCAGCATTACTTGAACATTCTTGTTGGGCCATCCACTTCTTGCAGCACCTGCTGAGCATACGTTGGACCTTTAACCATCTAATCAATTACTAAGAACCCTTGTGCTGACACATACTAATTTATAGTAGATTTCCAGATTACCAGTCTGGTAGAGATCTTTCACTGCACACAAAGAATGCCATCCGTCTCATTAACCAACACTGGACTACCATACAGAGTAGATCAATGTGATTGAGAACCAGCAGTGTAGAAGTCAATGCATGTTACAGTCAACAAGAGCAACAACCTCTCTCTATTGCATATAAGTGTACTTTTAATACTGAAAAATTGTCATTATGGCTGCCTTTTATATATCGGTCAATTATATACATGCAATAGCTTAGTGTTATTACCTTAGACTTGCACTCACTTACTGGCATGTTGATAGCTGAGCTTTACTCACACTTTTATGTTACTTTTTTTAGGTTATTTTTTGTGTTTCCTTTTGTTAAAACACTATCATATACAGAACTATACTGCTTAACCTGATACAGATAGTAGGTAAAGTGTCAGATAACACTGCAAAATCATTCAGTCAAAAAATGAATGTTCTATTTCACACCTAAGAAAGAAACCTGTAATAGATACTATAGCACATTCATTGGCTGGATTACCTTCCCTAAAATGAAAAGAATTTAGCTACAGGTATCCGTATCTGCACAATGTTACATCACTGAGAATTATGATGATTGGACGACACAGATCGGTGTAGAGTAAAATAAGAGTTAACCTATAGAAGAGCACTGTAACAGTCAATAAACAGGTTTCTGTATAATGTGGTCTACCATCCTCTTTTTTTGCTATATATATATATATATATATTGCTATATATATATTGCTATATATATATATATATATATATATATATATATTTATTAATATCTTGGTAGTACTAAATACAATCTATATTGTATTACCAAGGGAAGGCATATGCAGTAGACATAAGAGTATCAGTCTAGGGGTGAATTCTGTTACCCGAGAGCACTACCCTGAACGGATTCTGGTGGCTTTGCGGGGTATGTCTCAGAGGCTGGTTTCTGCTCATAGCATATGGAGGTTTAGAGCAGGGTTCAGCTACTTTTATTCTAGTCTATGCAGGCAGCTCACATCCAACTGAACCTCACTCTTTATGGTTTGCTAAATATACGTTATAAATTGCTTACACAATGACTGCAACACATTGAAATTTGACTGCAGTAAAGCTTTAAATGACTATTGTAACTAATATGTTAATTTAAGATTAGATTTTAATTTGACTATGAGAACGCCACATAGTACTGCTGTCATTGCAGCAATTCCTGGAAAACTTGTCAAGATGAAGAAGAGAAAACAATGTCCGATTTGACCTGTGCCAGACATCCACTCAGGTGTTTATGTTCTGTTGGGTCATCTCCAGGTAGAGATGCGCCAGTCTCAGTGCTTCTATGAAGTGTGGTTAGCGGGGAGAGACCTATACCTCTGAGAAGGTATACAACTAGGGGGAATGTCTTTACCTAAATCTCCTCATTAAATAAAAATATGAGGGTAATCCAGAAAGTAAAGACCATTTGCACAATCCCGCCACGTAGGTCATTCACCATACTAAATTTATGGACAGGCAATCTCCCTAACCTGCTCTCTGTGAATGGCATGCTATTATGATACTTTCTGTCAATGATGGGTGTTAAAATGAACCCTATAATACAAAATCCCTGACTGTAAAAGTGAGAATTCTGATTCTCCAATGCGCACGAAGTGACACCTGCCAAGTATATGTTGTCAATTAAAGCAGATATATGGTGATGTGAGAAAGTGGTATGATATGTTAAAAAATGGACAAACAAATATGCATGACGAAGACTGACCAGGACGCCCATCACTGGACAACAATTTTGAGCGTAACGTTTTCGATCATCCAACCCACAGATGTGTCCTCATACATCTAGCTTTAGTAAGTCATGCACAACGAGATGCCTGGCATGAGTGAGCCAGTAGTTCCCATGCAACTCTGCTATCGCCAGTGTCTATTTTTTGGGGCAAAAATTTGTCTTACTTGCATCATTATGTGAAGAAGATGCACAAGCAGACGCTGCATGCCTATGGGGGTCATGCCGACCCGTTCGTACGCAGCGGTGCGAACGGGTCTGGAATGCGCATGCGTCGTTGCCCGCTAGAGCCGATTGCAAGAAGACTGACAGAAAGAAGGCGTTCCTGGGTGTCTCCGGACCGTTGCCTGCCGTTTTCGGGGAGTGGAGAAGAAAACGCAGATGTGTCCAGGAGAACAGAGGGCGGATGTCTGACATCAAAGCCGGCCCCAGCATCGCTGAGATCGTCGCACAGGGTAAGCATGTCCAGGGCTAGTTTTGTTCTGCTTGAAAATATTTTAGCTTAGCAGGGCTGCACAAGCGATCGCAGCCCTGCAAAGCTAAAATACACTCCCCCACAGGCGTGTTCTAGTTGATCGCAGCAGCAGCAAAAAGTTGCTGGCTGCGATCAACTCGGAATAACCACCTATACTCTGTGTGCGAATGCGGCTGTAACTGCATATGAAGTATTACGTTACAGAGTGTTGCAGAAAAAAAACACTAGCGTAGCATTTTGTATGCAGAGAGCTGCAGTCATTCACAGAATGTAGGCATGCCGCATATCACTTTAATCAGCAGAGTCTGCTTATGCATCTTATTCCTGATATGAATAAGACAGATTTTCAGGGGGAAGGGGGGCACAAGAAGACGCACATCGCTCACGCCAAGGCATGACTAGAAGGGCTGCTTAACTTGACTGCAGCGACTATGTAGGATGACACATCTGTATAGTCTGGACCTTGCTCCAAGAGATTTTCACTAAGTCTTAAGGAGTACCTGGACAGAAATCATTTTGTAAGTGATGATGAGTTTAAGCTTGCAGTCAACAACTGGTTCAATGGATTGGGGGATCTAAAGCTCATGGACAGATATGAAAAATGTTTAAATGATGGAGGTGGTTATGGAGAAATGTGGAGAAAGAGACAAAAGTACTCTGTAGTAAAAACAAAAACAAACAAAATAATAATCTTATTATTTTTACAGCCAGTCTTTATTTTCTGTATTACCCTCGAAAATATAACATACAATTATAATGATATAGAAGGAGTATAATAATTACATTTATTATACTATATTATTATAAAAATATATAATAAACAGGATGTAGTTATGTGACCGGCGGTCAGGAGACTGCCAGGTATGGTGACAGACGGTATCCCAAGCACCGGTCACCTATACCCAACCCTAATAAAACTATATAATTACAGAAAAAGTGTAATAAGCTGCACAGCTCGGCAGTCTAAATACATTAAGATGATGAAAAACAAAAATATAATAATGACGATTTATAAGTGTTTCTATTAAAGTCCTTTAAAGCTAATGGGCACTTAAAAAGGACCGGTCATCTCATTATTTTTTTTTAAATACATGCTATGTTAAGTCTATAAAAATTATTTTTATGCCCTCTCTCACTTGGTTTACTAAGGAGAGCACCTACTGTATATGGAAGTTCTCAATAGCCTGATAGCTGGGCTCATTAGCATGCTAATCAATGGGCAGACAGTGTCTGTGGGGACAGGTTTGATTTTTGGGGGGTTAGAGGACAGGACCTCTGAAAAAGTATGATATGATGCCACACATAGTAATGCAAGGGTAGCTGTTTACAACTATTGATTAAATCAAACTGTACTTTCAGAAGATTGAAATTGTTTAAAAGATTACAATTTATCCAATAAAGTCTGTTCACATGCAATCCTATTACATTAATCACCTTTTTGCAGCAGCATTACTAAGCAGGCTCAAACATTCCTGACCAGAGCAGCTTCATCTATAAACAAACAGCGACATTCAGAGGCTGTAACACAGACTTACACTGTTCTGCGGAGCAATGCCAATGCTATAAATATAGCACAAACATTCCAAATGAATCCAACTGAAGCAAGCTGTCCAGTGGAAATAAGACCCACATAAAATCTTGTGGAGGACAATACAGCAGAATTACTATCACTAAAATGGATTGCCATGTAAAATATAGTATGACTGACAGAGAGGGCATTTATCAGTAGAGACTAAAACGCACACTACAGATGTGTCCTCGCACTAAACAGCCTCTTTCAGTGCGTCTGGTCCTGTACAACTCGGCTGCGCTGAGCGTCTCTCACTCAAAATGTGCATCTTATTCACATAAATAAGAAGCGGAAGCAACAAAACGACGTTGCTAGTTGACACTAATCAATGGGTTACATTTGTACATCTGGATGAGACGGAGTCTGAATCAGTGTAAAAGGCGTTCCAGAGTGAGTGGCTGCTGCTTTTCCTTGCACTGTATCTGTGAGTCTGTTAGCATGTAAAACCAATTCCTTTGTGCTTAAAGCTGCTGCCTGTAGTTGGTGATTTGCGGTGCCTGCGATGCGACTAAGATGATAAAAGAAAAATATAGCACACTACTCTTCTCGGACCATCTCATTTGTGCATCTCGCTCTGTATAGGGTGCGGACACCCAGTAAGTGAGGACACATCTGTACTCACATATCTGCAACAGGGTTTCTTATCAACATTTTCTAGTGGCTTTCCTAACTATATATTGTGAACTATTTATTCCTACTGATGCTTTAGCTATGAAATATGAAAATACAATTAATGGAATACATATCCTATCCCGGCAGACAGGATGCCGGCTGTCACTATACAGACAGCGGCATCCGGCCTGCTGGAATCCCAGTGGCGAGACAGTAAGTCCCCTCGCGGGCTCACTGCAGCGAGAAAAGTGAGCCACAGATTCTATTCACACTCAGTTGGTGGCGCGTACCCACCAACCAAGTGGAAATACCTGGCGGTGCTCGGGATTCTGGCTGTCGGTATTTCGCCGGCTGATGGGATTCGGGAGTCTGTCTCCTGAATGCCGGGATCCCGACAGCTGGTATATTGACTGCATGTCAAATGAATTAACATAGGATTTTGAAGACACTGGAAGTAAGGTATTTCCAGAACTGCACTCAGGCCATTGTAACCCACATTGGGGCAGATGTATTAACCTGGAGAAGGCATAAGGAAGTGATAAACCAGTGATAAATGCAAGGTGATAAAGGCACCAGCCAATCAGCTCCAATATGTAAATTAACAGTTAGGATCTGATTGGCTGGTGCCTTTATCACCTTGCACATATCACTGGTTTATCACTTCCCTATGCCTTCTCCAGTTTAATACATCTGCCCCATAGTCCATTATAAGCATGCCTAGAGAATCTGACAAATTAGAGCATACTACTAGGAAGAATTTCTAGATGCAGTACATGTTTGTTTAACGTTTACGGTTTAGATAATAAGATTTTAAACCTACCGGTAAATCTATTTCTCCTAGTCCGTAGAGGATGCTGGGGACTCCATAAGGATCATGGGGTATAGACGGGCTCCGCAGGAGATAGGGCACCTAAAAAGAACTTTAACTATGGGTGTGCACTGGCTCCTCCAGACCTCCGTTAGAGAACTGTGCCCAGAGGAGATGGACAATACAAGGCAGGATTTAGAAATCCAAGGGCAAGATTCATACCAGCCCACACCAATCATACCATGTAACCTGGATCATACATAACCAGTTATCCGTATGAACAACAACAGTAACGGTCCAAGACCGATTTCAACTGTAACATAACCCTTATGTAAGCAACAACTATATACAAGTCTTGCAGAGTTTCCGCACTGGGACGGGCGCCCAGCATCCTCTATGGACTAGGAGAAATAGATTTACCGGTAGGTTTAAAATCTTATTTTCTCTTACGTCCTAGAGGATGCTGGGGACTCCGTAAGGACCATGGGGTTTATACCAAAGCATCCAATCGGGCGGGAGAGTGCGTGACTCTGCAGCACTGACTGAGCAAACGCTAGGTCCTCATCAGCCAGGGTATCAAACTTGTAGAATTTAGCAAAAGTGTTTGACCCCGACCAAGTCGCCGCTCGGCAAAGTTGTAATGCCGAGACGCCTCGGGCAGCCGCCCAAGAAGAGCCCACCTTCCTAGTGGAATGGGCCGTAACCGAATTCGGTACCGGCAATCCAGCCGTAGAATGAGCCTGCTGAATCGTATTACAGATCCAGCGAGCAATAGTCTGCTTCGAAGCAGGTGCGCCAATCTTATTGGCCGCATACAGGACAAACAGAGCATCTGTTTTCCTAATTCTAGCCGTCCTGGCTACATAAATTTTTAAGGCCCTGACTACGTCCAGGGATCTGGAATCCTCCAGGTCACTTGTAGCCACAGGCACCAATATAGGTTGATTCACATGGAATGAAGAAACCACCTTAGGCAAAAATTGCGGACGTGTCCTCAATTCAACTCGATCCACATGAAATATCAAGTAGGGGCTTTTGTGTGACAAAGCCGCCAATTCTGATACTCGCCTTGCCGATGCCAAGGCCAACAACATGACCACCTTCCAAGTAAGAAATTTCAACTCAACCTTGTTAAGCGGTTCAAACCAGTGTGATTTTAGGAACTGCAACACCACGTTGAGGTCCCACGGTGCCACTGGAGGCACAAAAGGAGGCTGGATGTGTAGCACTCCCTTTACAAACGTCTGGACTACTGGAAGATAAGCCAATTCCTTCTGAAAGAAAATCGAAAGGGCCGAAATCTGAACCTTAACAGAGCCTAATTTCAGGCCCATATCCACTCCTGTCTGTAGGAAGTGGAGAAAACGACCCAGATGAAAATCTTCCGTAGGTGCATTCTTGGTCTCACACCAAGACACATACTTTCACCAGATACGGTGATAATGCTTAACCGTTACCTCCTTCCTAGCCTTTATTAAAGTAGGGATGACCTCTTCCGGAATCCCCTTTTTCGCTAGGATTCGGCGTTCAACCGCCATGCCGTCAAACGTAACCGCGGTAAGTCCTGAAATACACAGGGCCCCTGTTGCAACAGGTCTTCCCTCAGAGGAAGAGGCCAGGGATCTCCTGTGAGCATCTCTTGTAGATCTGAGTACCAGGCCCTTCGAGGCCAGTCTGGGACAACGAGTATCGTCTGTACTCTTCTTTGCCTTATGATCCTCAACACTTTTGTGATGAGAGGAAGAAGAGGAAACACGTAGACCGATTTGAACACCCACGGTGTTATCAGAGCGTCTACTGCCACTGCCCGAGGGTCCCGAGACCTGGCACAATACCTCCGAAGCTTTTTTTTGAGGCGTGACGCCATCATGTCTATTTGAGGAGTTCCCCAAAGACGTGTTATGTCTGCAAATACTTCTTGATGAAGTCCCCACTCTCCTGGATGGAGATCGTGTCTGCTGAGGAAGTCTGCTTTCCAGTTGTCCACTCCCGGAATGAAGACAGCCGACAGAGCGCTTACATGATTTTCCGCCCAGCGAAGAATCCTGGTGGTTTCCACCATCGCGACTCTGCTTCTTGTCCCGCCTTGGAGGTTCACATGAGCCACTGCTGTGACATTGTCTGATTGAATCAGAACCGGTAGGTTTCGAAGAAGACTCTCCGCTTGTCGAAGGCCGTTGTAAATGGCCCTGAGTTCCAACACATTGATGTGTAGACAGGACTCCTGGTCTGACCAAAGTCCCTGAAAGTTTTTTCCCTGTGTGACCGCTCCCCATCCTCGGAGGCTCGCGTCCGTGGTAACCAGGATCCAGTCCTGAATTCCGAACCGGCGACCCTCCAGCAGGTGAGCACTTTGCAACCACCACAGGAGAGACACTCTGGCCCCTGGGGACAGAGTTATTTTCCAATGTAAGTGCAGATGGGACCCGGACCACTTGTCCAGAAGGTCCCATTGAAAAGTCCTTGCATGGAACCTTCCGAAGGGAATGGCCTCGTAGGCCGCCACCATTTTTCCCAGAACTCGAGTGCATTGGTGAACTGACACCCTTTTCGGTTTTAGCAGGTCTCTGACCATGTTTTGGATGTCCTGGGCTTTCTCTATTGGGAGGAAGACCTTCATTTGTTCCGTATCCAGTATCATACCTAGGAACGGTAGTCGAGTTGTCAGAATCATCTGTGACTTCGGTAGATTTAGAATCCAACCGTGTTGCTGGAGAATTCTCAGAGAGAGTGCCACACTGCTCAGCAATTTCTCCCTTGATCTCGCTTTTATCAGGAGATCGTCCAAGTATGGGATAATTGTGACTCCATGCTTGCGCAGGACCACCATCATTTCCGCCATTATCTTGGTGAAAATCCTCGGGGCCGTGGAAAGTCCAAACGGCAACGTCTGAAATTGGTAATGACAATCCTGTACAGCGAATCTCAGGTATTCCTGATGGGGGGCATATATGGGGACATGAAGGTACGCAACCTTTATGTCCAGAGACACCATAAACTCCCCCTCCTCCATGTTGGCTATCATCGCTCTGGGTGATTCCATTTTGAATTTGAATCTTTTTATGTACAGGTTTAGGGATTTCAGATTCAGAATAGGTCTGACCGAATCATCCGGTTTCGGGACCACAAATAGGGTTGAGTAGTAACCTCTTCCCTGCTGGTGCAGGGGAACCTTGATTATCACTTGCTGTATACACAGCGTTTGAATTGCAGCTAACACTACATCCCTTTCCGATGTGGAAGCTGGTAGGGCCGATTTGAAAAATCGGCGCGGGGGCACTTCCTCGAATTCCAGTTTGTACCCCTGGGAAACTATTTCCAACACCCAGGGATTCAGGTCTGATCTGACCCAGGCCTGACTGAAAAATCGAAGACGTGCCCCCACCGGTGCGGACTCCCTCAGGGGAGCCCCAGCGTCATGCTGTGGGTTTTGGAGCAGCCGGGGAGGACTTTTGGTCCTGGGCACCTGCCGAAAGCAGGTGCTCTTTTGTCTCTGCCCTTACCTCTGGCGAGGAAAGAGGATCCCCGACCTCTTCTGGACTTGTGCGACCGAAAGGACTGCATCTGATAGGGTGTTTCTTTCTTTTGCTGTTGGGGAATATATGGTAAAAAATTTGATTTACCTGCTGTAGCTGTGGAAACCAGGTCCGTCAGCCCCTCCCCAAACAATACCTCACCCTTATAGGGTAGTACTTCCATATGTTTTTTTGGAATCCGCATCACCCGTCCATTGGCGAGTCCATAAGGATCTTCTCGCCGAGATAGACATGGCATTGGCCCTAGAAGCTAGCAGTCCAATGAACCTTTGAGCATCCCTCATAAATAAGACTGCGTCTTTAATATGGGCTAGAGTTAAGAATATAGTATCCTTATCCATATTTTCAAATTGATCTGTCAGCTCATCTGTCCAAGCTGCAATTGCGCTACACACCCATGCCGACGCAATTGTTGGTCTTAGCACAGCACCCGTATGAGAATAAATACACTTTAAGGTAGTTTCTTGCCTGCGATCTGCAGGGTCCTTAAGGGCCGCTGTGTCAGGTGACGGTAGCGCCACTTTCTTGGACAAGCGCGTCAGGGCCTTGTCCACAGTGGGGGGTGATTCCCAAATCTCCCTGTCCTGCTTAGGGAAGGGGTATGCCATATAAATTCTTTTGGGGATCTGCGGTCTCTTTTCCGGAGTCTCCCAAGCTTTTCCAAAGAAATCATTTAATTCATGAGATGTGAGAAAAGTAATAATCTGTTTCTTTTCCTTAAACATGTGTACCCTTGTGTCAGGGACCGAGGGTTCATCCTCAATATGCAACACATCCCTTATTGCCACAATCATACACTGAATGGTTTTAGTCACCCTAGGGTGCAATTTTACGTCGTCATAGTCGACACTGGAATCAGAATCCGTGTCGGTAGTAGTGTCTTGTGTTAAGGGACGCTTTTGAGACCCCGACGGGCCCTGTGAGTCGGTCCAATCCGAGGATTGACCCCCTGATGTCCCCCCTAATTCAGCCTTATCAAGCCTTTTATGTAAAGATGCCACACTTGCATTCAACATATGCCACATGTCCATCTATTCCGGAGTCGGCACAACAGACGGGGACACACCACTCATTTGCTCCACCTCCTCCTTGGAGAAGCCTTCTGCTTCAGACATGTCGGCACCACGTACCGACACCCCACACACACAGGGATTAACCTACAAGGGGACAAAACCCCAACCAGGCCCTTAGGAGAGACAGAGAGAGAGTATGCCAGCACACACCCAGCGCTTAATAACACTGGCGCTCACTGCGTCGTCAATGTGCCCCCCTCCTCTTTTTTCCATCCTGTGAAGTTCAGCAGGGGAGAGACCAGGGAGCCAGCGTTCAGCATGCAGCTTCTGTGGAGAAAATGGTGCTGGTTAGTGCTGAGGATCAAGCCCCGCCCACCCGACGGCGGGCTTCGGTCCCAGTGCTTTTTTTATTAAAATGGCGGGGGATTCTTGGATTTACTGCCTCCGCAGCCTAATCCATCTTAACATGCCCAGAAGTGAGGAATATTGCTGCCCAGGGCGCCCCCCCCCCCCCAGCGCCCTGCACCCTTCAGTGCTGCTCTGTGTGTGTATAGTGGGAGCAATGGCGCGCAGCTTACCGCTGCGCGCCTTACCTCATGAAGATCTGATATCTTCTGCTGCCTGATGTCTTCTGCCTTCTTATACTCACCCGGCTTCTATCTTCGGCATCTGTGAGGAGGACGGCGGCGCGGCTCCGGGACGAACTCCAGGTGAGACCTGTGTTCCGACACCCTCTTGAGCTAATGGTGTCCAGTAGCCTAGAAACAGAACCCAACCGTAAAGCCAGCCCTGCTTCTCTCTACTCAGTCCCACGATGCAGGGAGCCTATTGCCAACAGGACTCCCTGAAAATAAAAAACCTAACAAAATTCTTTTAAAACAGAAAACTCTGGAGAGCTCTCTGCAGTGTACCCTTTCTCCTCTGGGCACAGAATCTAACTGAGGTCTGGAGGAGGGGCATAGAGGGAGGAGCCAGTGCACACCCATAGTCAAAGTTCTTTTTAGGTGCCCTATCTCCTGCGGAGCCCCAGCATCCTCTAGGACGTAAGAGAAAAGGGGACTCACACCTCCATATTGTTCTGCCTATCATTATCCATAACTGGAAGTAACACTGGCACCTGTCTGGTGTTCACTTGGAGCCCGGACAGATGCTACTGAAATTAATCCAAGGACAGAACATTTTTTTCAATAATTTGTTGGAATTTCTTAAGCGTAAAATACACTATGGAATGTTTCCTAAATTCTAGCAAAGGAAAAAAATTGGACTCTGCTTCAGCTTAAATAGCTAAATATGAAAGAATATTTTTTATTTTTTTTATGAAATCAATGGTGAATTAGAAAATAGTAATATTGGCAATTTGAATAAAATAATCTAAATGTCTAAAAATATAATAAACTATTTAAATCTATAGAGATAGAAAAGTTTAATCTTCTGTATATAGTCTTTACTCTAAAGTCTTCTACCTGCAAACTCAAACTTCAGCGCTTCCACTGTAGAGCCACTTCTGCTTTTATTGTTATTAATAATTGTATGATTTTATGACGGTACTTCGCCTTGCTTCTATCAGCTGATGCTGTCCCTAGAAGTTGGAGTTCCTACGCAGGTGCGATTTTTGATTGATTTTTTTTCCTGCTACAGATAGAATGGGTGACTGGAGTGCTGAGGGCACGACCTGAATGTAAGCCCAGACAGCTACCCTTGAAAAAGAAATCTGAAAATTAAGTTGGCCAATAATAACTGTTATTGTCCTGAACAAACATACTGTATGTTTTGTTGCATCATATATTTTATGCCACGCAGACTGAGTATATGTTTTGTACCAGAGAAGTTGTGCTAAGCACAGTACAATAAATAAGTTCAGCATATCATATGTAATCAATATGTGCTTTTTCACAAGACTGTATTAAGCATGATGCAATGAAGGGATAATTAGTAAAGGGGCAATCATAATCAGCCTGAACGATGGAGTATTAAATAAACATAAAATGCATTACAGTAAAACACTGATTATCCGAATATGAGCTATGGAAAATTAATATTTTGTTTGTATTGTACAATTCATTGTTTTGCTTCCCTATTTTCTAGAGATGAGTACTTTGGTTAGTTTTGATTCGGTTTCGTTTTGACTCGGATCTGTGATTGGTTATCCAGCATTCACGTGTTTTGGCAAGTCAATAAGAAAGATCCAAACATACGATAATTTGGCGGAAAGTGGACAAATTAACTGCTCGACTCTATCACTTTCTGTATGATCCACTGATTATATGTTAAATGGTGCATCATACAATAAAAAAAATAATTTTATCATAGACCTATTAAATAAAAGAATACAGATAGATAGATAGATAGATAGATAGATAGATATCCACACACATATATGTACACACACATACATAGTCCAATTAGCCAAATAGAGCTATTAACTGAACTAACCGTGGTCCCAATTAGTTCTGAGAAATGTATAGTTAATGATTCTGGCATCCAAATGTAACATGGTTATTATGGAGATATGAATTGTATTGTTAGGACTCCCCACAGAATGCCAATGATCTGTATCCTTAACATTAGAACAGAAGGTGGTGAGAGTCTGATCCAAAGAACAGTATTACCATATCACTAACACTATGTAACGTATCTTTATAGGAGCGCTAAAATCTGGATATTTAAATATTACGAAACAAAAATATATTTAAGAAGATGATAACATTAGTATTAAGAAATCTACAAATAAGTTTAATATTTTTTTTCACTTCTGTTGAGATGTAAACATGAATTATATAGTTTACTTTTTTGTGAAATCCACATAGTTTAGAATGTAAGCCTTGTGACCTTACGCACAGACGAGCATCTCAGTCTGTTTTGCTAAACAACTTAAAAATATATATACACAGTAGGTAATTTCCAAAAAAGAGAAAACACTTTCCATGCAATTCTGACTTTTTGCCACAAGATGGCAGCATGAACAAACAGTTTCTAAGTACCTGCAAATGCTCTGCATCTTGACGAAGATGCTCAAGTGGATGCCAAGCAAACACACCACACGTTTCCTCTGGAGTTCGTCGCTCTTGAATATTTGCATGGAGCTGATCTGTAAGCCACATCTGAGTTCTTAAAGAGGACTGGAGTGGGGCACCAGCCTGGTAACCAAAGTGGCTGTATTTTTGCACATAATTGTCATTACCAGTAGGGGAGGGCTTACTTTCTGGCAAGGCACTATAGGTCAAATCCAAAGTATGCCTCCTACTTGGTGTAGTAGATGTAGTGAGGTCATTGCTGCTGCAGCTATCAAACTTATATTTTAGGTCTATGCCTGCAAGCTCTTTTTTATCTAGGTCTTTATCATCCATTTTCAGAGCCTCCATACTATAGTGCAGACAAACTGGCCCGTGAGCTCGCAACTGCTGAGAAAGTGAGCCGTCTCTGCCTGTACGTTCGAGGCTATGCCGTGTCCCTGCTTTCTCAACTTTGCCATCCTGACCAAAAGCCTCCGCTGTACTCAGTTTAGAGAGAGATGACCATTTCTTCATAGGCCTGGAGTCCTTCATGTCAAGCGGGTTTTCCAAATGGCCATAGGTTCTTCCAGTACCAGGCAAAGGGTAGCTGTTATCCCAACAAGAGGTGTCGAGTCTGTCCTCTCTGTGCCTGGGCAGGGACGATCTTGGCGTGGAGGGCATGACATGTGCAGTAGGCAAGCAGACCAGTGGATGCACTGGTTTTAATGTAGATGTAGCACTTGACGTTGAATGGTCTAAAGAGCAAACAGAAGGATAGGTTATCATCAAACACATAGAAACAATCAAAAGCAAAATAAACTTTCATTGGCTTATGTAATAATACATTCTGCAGCCATTTTTTTGTGATCTCGCCCCACCACACTGTTAATAAGTTGTATAAAAATTAACTTCATTGTCCTCAACAATCCACTTAATGAACAGTCAACAAAAAATACATGGGCAAATAACTTTATCATCAGAGACGGGAAAACTTAATTCCTTTAAAAATAAAAAAAAAACTGCTATCTAAAGGATTCGAAAAAAAACACTCTTAGTTGGGTGATACGATACGACAGATATGAACAAAATGTAGTATGAAGAGCAGTGCCACCACTCTGCCATGGTGGAATAACCCTGCAATTCAAAGTCTTTAATTAGTGCAAATGATGTACAGATGGCTAATCTCATTATCTTTCCAGTGGTATCAAATCCACTGACATACACCAACTTCACTTATGCACTGCTTTCAGCTGGAACATAAGCCACACGTACGCACACAAAAATGTTCTCTGAATTTGTAATTATAGCCTACTCTCCATGTAAAGAGAAGCATATGACTGGGATGCATTTTTGCTATAATGCGGCTCTCTTTTCTACGGGATATATTGGTCTACATGCATTAGGTCGACATGGAAAAAGGCCGACATGCGTTTTTCTTCATATTTTGAACTTTTTCATCCTTTACGTTCCACATGGACTACGATTAGGAATAGTAACCTGTGCCGAGCGCAGCGGTAGTGGAGCCAGGCACCCTGCCCGAAGCATGGCGAGCAAAGCAAACCATGCGAGGGGACACGGTGCACTAATTGGATTCCCCATCACTTTACAAAGAAAACAGAACAAAAAAAAGTAAAAAAACAAAAACAAAACTAATGTCAACCTTTTTCCATGTCAACCTATTTCAGGTGTTGACCTAGTCACTGTCGACCAACAGTGGTCGACCTAATGACTGTCGACCTACGTGTGATTGACCTAATGACCCATACCCTTTTCTACACCCCATCCAAGGGGCACATTCTCTACATATTTATTTTTGGCACAAAAAGGGACATCAAAGGTGATCCAGGGGTCAGAAGTGGTGTCAAGTCACTTGACTCCTGGAATGAGCTGTCCTCAGCAGTGCCCTACACAAGCTTCTTCTAAATGCAGATTTACAAAAGAAATCACATCAACAAGACAAGGTTGTCCGCTACCACATTTTAGCTTTTGATGATAATTTTCAGTATTACATTACAGCGCCAGAGACATAATGAAATCAATACAAAAATACGTAAGTACCAAACGAGTAGGATATGTAGTGGGAAAAAAATATTAAACTAAACTAAAGTACCATTCCACCCACACCTCAGTCTGGAGTTTATGCAAACAAAATGATCTGAAATATAGAACCATCACTGAGAGACTATTTATGATAGAATTACTGGTAATAAATCAATCTTTCTGCTACCACCATTTTCCATGTCACGGAGAAGCCTAGCTGTCAGCTAAGAATAACGGTGCATACACACGGTGAGATATTGGGGGCAATTCAATTTGCCGACAGTTGGAGCTATTCAATTCTGCTCATGTTAAGTCGGCGAAGGCCCGTTCTCCCGCACTTAACAGGTTGATTTGTCGGGAGAACAGGCATTCCACGACTTAACTGCCCGGCGCGATGTTGAATCCTGACAGAATCAGCCTTCCGCCGGCCACACGCCAGCACTTTGTCGGATTTCAGCTCGCACCCCCTTGGAGTGAGAGAAGAATTCCCGACAATTAAGTGTCACATGGCGCTGTATTGAATAGTGCCGGGAGCTAATTCCTGGCACTATTCAACTGTCGGCAAATTGAATTGACCCCATTGACTATCCCTTATTTTTAGTATGCATTTTCCCTTGAACGCCCCCAGAGGCCAGAAGCACAGATATTGTCTATACACATGGTGCGATTTTGACTATGGCCATTGTTGACTATACTTTGTACTAGATTTTACACAATATAGTTAAAATTGCCTTGCCTGCACAGTCTGTTTATCCATGCGATCCCGATTCCGCGGGGCAGCGCATCGGTATCGCAAGCTGTGTACACACGGTGCGATTTGCACTAACTTTCCTTACGATTTTTACTTTATGGTCAAAATCGTAAGGTTACGTCACACCGTGTGTATGCACCTTTACACTCACAGTTAATACTATCACTGACATATTTATTACGTAGATGAATAATCACCAATCCCAGACCCCAGAGGCGTCGGAATGGGGGGGGCAAGGGGGCAGCTCGCTCCCCCCAAATGAGAGTGGCGCCTGCTGCCGCCGATACTAGCGGTACACGGCTGAGATAGGCGCCGCACATAAAGGGCGCTTCGGCCGCGGACCGCGATTCACTGACTGTCACTGTCATTGACAGTGACAGTCAGTGCTGCCGCTCCTCTCATGTAGCACACTGACCTCGTATATGTAATGAGCGGCGGAGCGTCATGACGTCAAGCCGCTCATTACATATGCGCAAGCTGTGCTGGGGCCGGACTGGGAAGTCACAGCGGAGAGACCTAGACAGACTTGTTTGAAAATGCGGGGGCCGCCCGCTCCTGCTCGCCCGCCCAGCGTCCTGTGGGGGTATGTGCTCCTGGCACTGTGGGGACATATGTATATCTTGTTTTGGGGGCATATATGTATATCTGTCACTGGGAGTATATATGTATATCTGTCACTGGGAGTATATATGTATATCTGGCTCTAGGACATGTATGTATGTATATCTGGCACGGGGGGGCATATAATAAGAATTTACTTACCGATAATTCTATTTCTCGTAGTCCGTAGTGGATGCTGGGGACTCCGTCAGGACCATGGGGAATAGCGGCTCCGCAGGAGACAGGGCACAAAAGTAAAAGCTTTAGGATCAGGTGGTGTGCACTGGCTCCTCCCCCTATGACCCTCCTCCAAGCCTCAGTTAGGATACCGTGCCCGGACGAGCGTACACAATAAGGAAGGATTTTGAATCCCGGGTAAGACTCATACCAGCCACACCAATCACACTGTACAACCTGTGATCTGAACCCAGTTAACAGCATGATAACAGCGGAGCCTCTGAAAAGATGGCTCACAACAATAATAACCCAATTTTTGTAACAATAACTATGTACAAGTATTGCAGACAATCCGCACTTGGGATGGGCGCCCAGCATCCACTACGGACTACGAGAAATAGAATTATCGGTAAGTAAATTCTTATTTTCTCTGACGTCCTAAGTGGATGCTGGGGACTCCGTCAGGACCATGGGGATTATACCAAAGCTCCCAAACGGGCGGGAGAGTGCGGATGACTCTGCAGCACCAAGTGAGAGAACTCCAGGTCCTCCTCAGCCAGGGTGTGCCCCTGACCAAGTAGCAGCTCGGCAAAGTTGTAAAGCCGAGACCCCTCGGGCAGCCGCCCAAGATGAGCCCACCTTCCTTGTGGAATGGGCATTTACATATTTTGGCTGTGGCAGGCCTGCCACAGAATGTGCAAGCTGAATTGTACTACACATCCAACTAGCAATCGTCTGCTTAGAAGCAAGAGCACCCCGTTTGTTGGGTGCATACAGGATAACAGCAAGTCAGTTTTCCTGACTCCAGCCGTCCTGGAAACATATATTTTCAGGGCCCTGACAACATCTAGCAACTTGGAGTCCTCCAAGTCCCTAGTATCCGCAGGTACCACAATAAGCTGGTTCAGGTGAAACGCTGACACCACCTTAGGGAGAAACTGGGGACGAGTCCGCAGCTCTGCCCTGTCCGAATGGACAATCAGATATGGGCTTTTGTGAGACAAAGCCGCCAATTCTGACACTCGCCTGGCCGAGGCCAGGGCCAACAGCATGGTCACTTTCCATGTGAGATATTTCAAATCCACAGATTTGAGCGGTTTAAACCAATGTGATTTGAGGAATCCCAGAACTACGTTGAGATCCCACAGTGCCACTGGAGGCACAAAAGGGGGTTGTACATGCAGTACTCCCTTGACAAACTTCTGGACTTCAGGAACTGAAGCCAATTCTTTCTGGAAGAAAATCGACAGGGCCGAAATTTGAACCTTAATGGACCCCAATTTGAGGCCCATAGACACTCCTGTTTGCAGGAAATGTAGGAATCGACCGAGTTGAAATTCCTCCGTGGGGGCCTTCCTGGCCTCACACCATGCAACATATTTTCGCCAAATGCGGTGATAATGTTGTGTGGTCACCTCCTTCCTGGCTCTGACCAGGGTAGGGATGACCTCTTCCGGAATGCCTTTTTCCCTTAAGATCCGGCGTTCAACCGCCATGCCGTCAAACGCAGCCGCGGTAAGTCTTGGAACAGACATGATCCTTGCTGAAGCAAGTCCCTTCTTAGTATCTCTTGAAGTTCCGGGTACCAAGTCCTTCTTGGCCAATCCGGAGCCACGAGTATAGTTCTTACTCCTCTCCTTCTTATAATTCTCAGTACCATTGGGTATGAGAGGCAGAGGAGGGAACACATACACCGACTGGTACACCCACGGTGTTACCAGAGCGTCCCAGCTATTGCCTGAGGGTCTCTTGACCTGGCGCAATACCTGTCCAGTTTTTTGTTCAGACGGGACGCCATCATGTCCACCTTTGGTCTTTCCCAACGGTTCACAATCATGTGGAAGACTTCCAGATGAAGTCTCCACTCTCCCGGGTGGAGGTCGTGCCTGCTGAGGAAGTCTGCTTCCCAGTTGTCCACTCCCGGAATGAACACCGCTAACAGTGTTATCACATGATTTTTCGCCCAGCGCCTGTCTGTTTACGTGGGCGACTGCCGTGATGTTGTCCGACTGGATCAGCACCGGTTGACTTTGAAGCAGAGGTCTTCCTAGGCTCAGAGCATTGTAAATTGCCCTTAGCTCCAGTATATTTATGTGGAGAGAAGTCTCCAGACTTGACCACACTCCTTGGAAATTTCTTCCCTGTGTGACTGCTCCCCAGCCTCTCAGGCTGGCATCCGTGGTCACCAGGACCCAGTCCTGAATGCCGAATCTGCTGCCCTCTAGTAGATGAGCACTCTGCAGCCACCACAGAAGAGACACCCTTGTCCTTGGAGACAGGATTATCCGCTGATGCATCTGAAGATGCGATCCGGACCATTCGTCCAGCAGATCCCACTGAAAAATTCTTTCGTGAAATCTGCCGAATGGAATCGCTTCGTAAGAAGCCACCATTTTTCCCAGGACTCTTGTGCATTGATGCACTGACACTTGGCCTGGTTCTAGGAGGTTCCTAACTAGCTCGGATAACTCCCAGGCTTTCTCCTCCGGGAGAAACACCTTTTTCTGGACTGTGTCCAGAATCATCCCTAGTAACAGCAGACGTGTCGTCGGAATCAGCTGCGATTTTGGAATATTTAGAATCCACCCGTGCTGTCGTAGAACTACTTGAGATAGTGCTACTCCGACCTCCAACTGTTCTCTGGACCTTGCCCTTATCAGGAGATCGTCCAAGAAAGGGATAATTAAGACGCCTTTTCTTTGAAGAAGAATCATCATTTCGGCCATTACCTTGGTAAAGACCCGGGGTGCCGTGGACAATCCAAACGGCAGCGTCTGAAACTGATAGTGACAGTTCTGTACCACGAACCTGAGGTACCCTTGGTGAGAAGGGCAATTTGGGACATGGAGGTAAGCATCCTTGATGTCCAGGGACACCATATAGTCCCCTTCTTCCTGGTTCGCTATCACTGCTCTGAGTGACTCCATCTTGATTTGAACCTTTGTATGTAAGTGTTCAAAGATTTCCCATTTAGAATAGATCTCACCGAGCCGTCTGGCTTCAGTACCACAATAGTGTGGAATAATACCCCTTTCCTTGTTGTAGGAGGGGTACTTTGATTATCACCTGCTGGGAATACAGCTTGTGAATTGTTTCCAATAATGCCTCCCTGTCGGAGGGAGACGTTGGTAAAGCAGATTTCAGGAACCTGTGAGGGGGAGACGTCTCGAATTTCCAATCTGTACCCCTGGGATACTACTTGTAGGATCCAGGGGTCCACTTGCGAGTGAGCCCACTGCGCGCTGAAACTCTTGAGACGACCACCCCACCGCACCTGAGTCCGCTTGTACGGCCCCAGCGTCATGCTGAGGACTTGGCAGAAGCGGTGGAGGGCTTCTGTTCCTGGGAAGGGGCTGCCTGCTGCAGTCTTCTTCCGTTCCTCTACCCCGGGGCAGATATGACTGGCCTTTTGCCCGCTTGCCCTTATGGGGACGAAAGGACTGAGGCTGAAAAGACGGTGTCTTTTTCTGCTGAGATGTGACTTGGGGTAAAAAAGTGGATTTTCCAGCTGTTGCAGTGGCCACCAGGTCCGATGGACCGACCCCAAATAACTCCTCCCCTTTATACGGCAATACTTCCATGTGCCGTTTGGAATCTGCATCACCTGACCACTGTCGTGTCCATAAACATCTTCTGGCAGACATGGACATCGCACTTACTCTTGATGCCAGAGTGCAAATATCCCTCTGTGCATCTCGTATATATAGAAATGCATCCTTTAAATGCTCTATAGTCAATAAAATACTGTCCCTGTCAAGGGTATCAATATTTTCAGTCAGGGAATCCGACCAAGCCACCCCAGCGCTGCACATCCAGGCTGAGGCGATCGCTGGTCGCAGTATAACACCAGTATGTGTGTATATACTTTTTAGGATATTTTCCAGCCTCCTATTAGCTGGCTCCTTGAGGGCGGCCGTATCTGGAGACGGTAACGCCACTTGTTTTGATAAGCGTGTGAGCGTCTTTAATTTTCTATCGGGGGAAACCCACGCATCATCACACACTTCATTTAATTTATCTGATTCAGGAAAAACTACAGGCAGTTTTTTCACACCCCACATAATACCCTTTTTTGTGGTACTTGTAGTATCAGAAATATGTAACACCTCCTTCATTGCCCTTAACATGTGTGGCCCTAATGGAAAATACGTTTGTTTCTTCACCGTCGACACTGGAGTCAGTGTCCGTGTCTGTGTCGACCGACTGAGGTAATGGGCGTTTTAAAGCCCCTGACGGTGTTTGAGACGCCTGGACAGGTACTAATTGGTTTGCCGGCCGTCTCATGTCGTCAACCGACCTTGCAGCTTGTTGACATTATCACGTAATTCCCTAAATAAGCCATCCATTCCGGTGTCGACTCCCTAGAGAGTGACATCACCATTACAGGCAATTGCTCCGCCTCCTCACCAACATCGTCCTCATACATGTCGACACACACGTACCGACACACAGCACACACACAGGGAATGCTCTGATAGAGGACAGGACCCCACTAGCCCTTTGGGGAGACAGAGGGAGAGTCTGCCAGCACACACCAAAACGCTATAATTTTACAGGGACAACCTTATATAAGTGTTTTCCCTTATAGCATCTTAATATGTAATAATATCGCGACAAAAATGCCCCCCCTCTCTGTTTTAACCCTGTTTCTGTAGTGCAGTGCAGGGGAGAGCCTGGGAGCCTTCCCACCAGCAGTTCTGTGAGGGAAAATGGCGCTGTGTGCTGAGAATAGGCCCCGCCCCCTTTTCGGCGGGCTTCTTCTCCCGTTTTTCTGACAACCTGGCAGGGGTTAAATACATCCATATAGCCCCAGGGGCTATATGTGATGTATTTTTAGCCAGCATAGGTACTTTCATTGCTGCCCAGGGCGCCCCCCCAAGCGCGCTGCACCCTCAGTGACCGTTGGTGTGAAGTGTGCTGAGAGCAATGGCGCACAGCTGCAGTGCTGTGCGCTACCTTAAGAAGACTGGGAAGTCTTCAGCCGCCGATTTCTGGACCTCTTCTCTCTTCAGCATCTGCAAGGGGGTCGGCGGCGCGGCTCCGGTGACCCATCCAGGCTGTACCTGTGATCGTCCCTCTGGAGCTAGTGTCCAGTAGCCTAAGAAGCCAATCCATCCTGCACGCAGGTGAGTTCACTTCTTCTCCCCTAAGTCCCTCGATGCAGTGAGCCTGTTGCCAGCAGGACTCACTGAAAATAAAAAACCTAACAAAACTTTTACTCTAAGCAGCTCTTTAGGAGAGCCACCTAGATTGCACCCTTCTCGGCCGGGCACAAAGATCTAACTGAGGCTTGGAGGAGGGTCATAGGGGGAGGAGCCAGTGCACACCACCTGATCCTAAAGCTTTTACTTTTGAGCCCTGTCTCCTGCGGAGCCGCTATTCCCCATGGTCCTGACGGAGTCCCCAGCATCCACTTAGGACGTCAGAGAAATGTATATCTGGCATGGGGGGGGCATATATGTATATCTAGCACGGGGGGGGCATATATGTATATCTAGCACGGGGGGGCATATAGGTATATCTGGCACGGGGGGGGGGGCATATATGTATATCTGGCACTGGGGTCATATAGGTATATCTGGCACTAGGGTCATATAGGTATATCTGGCACTGGGGGGCATATAGGTATATCTGGCACTGGGGTCATATAGGTATATCTGGCACGGGGGGCATATAGGTATATCTGGCACGGGGGGCATATAGGTATATCTGGCACGGGGGGGGCATATAGGTATATCTGGCACGGGGGTCATATAGGTATATCTGGCACTGGGGTCATATAGGTATATCTGGCACTGGGGTCATATAGGTATATCTGGCACTGGGGTCATATAGGTATATCTGGCACTGGGGTCATATAGGTATATCTGGCACTGGGGTCATATAGGTATATCTGGCACTGGGGTCATATAGGTATATCTGGCATGGGGGGCATATAGGTATATCTGGCATTGGGGACGCTCTACAGTGTATATAATGGGATCTGTCAGGCATAATGTGTGTAAGAGGCTCTACCAGACATAATGTATATAAGGGGCTTTGGGGGTAATTCAGACTGGATAGCGGCAGTGATCGCAGTCTGAATCCCTTTGTGGAGTGCGCATGCACCCCGGTAGGCCAGTGAGATGCTGACAGCATCTCTGGGCTGCAATCACCCCTGCCTGATTGACAGGCAGAGGTGGTTGCGGGGCGGGAGAGGGCGTGCCAACGGCGTAAGAACACCGTTGGCTGGGTGCGGTCCAGACAACGCAGGTGGGTGCGGTCCATTGCGGGGGTGAGCCGCGGCGGCAGCGTTGGAAGTGAGATACTAGCCAGGTGCAAAATCATCACCGCTATGCGATGCTTCCACACCCGTGCGGGAGGGGAGGGGAGGGGGGGGGGGGGGGGAGGAGAGCCAGACATGCTGGGTGGACTAGCCCTGTGCTGGACGTCCCCCCGCATGTCTGAAAAACTGATCGTAGATGTGCTAAATTTAGCACATCTACAATCAGATCTGAATTAGGCCCTTTACCAGGCATATTGTGTGTAAGGGAGCTCTACCAGACACAGGGGGTCATTCCGAGTTGATCGCTAGCTGCCGATTTTCACAGCGCAGCGATCAGGTGAAAAAGCTGCATTTCTGCGTATGGGCCGCAATGCGCACACGTGTTGTACGGGTACAAAGCCCATTGTGGTTGTGCACAGGTTCTAGCAAAGTTTTCCTTCGCACTGACGGCCGCAAGACAATTGACAGGAAGGGGGCGTTTCTGGGTGTCAACTGACCGTTTTCAGGGAGGGTTTGCAAAAACGCAGGCGTGTCTGAAAAAACACAGGCGTGGCTGGGCGTTCGCTAGGCGAGTGTATGACGTCAAATCTGGACACGAATAGGATGAAGTGATCGCAAGCGCTGAGTAGGTTCAGAGCTACTCAGAAACTGCACAAACTGTTTTTGCAGAGCTCGGCTGCACATGCGTTCACACTCCTGCTATGCTAAAATACACTCCCCAGTGGGCGGTGGCATAGCGTTTACACGGCTGCTAAAACTAGCTAGCGAGCGATCAACTCGGAATGACCCCTATAATGTATATAAGGGGTCACTCACTCACTGCTACTCCATAGAGTTTCGTACAGGTACAAGTGACCTGTCTAAGGTGGCCATAAATTAGGGGCGCCAAATTGAGATTTAATCTTGCCCCCCCAACTGAAAAACGTTCTGACGCCCCTGCCAGACCCAAGGAAATAGGAGGGTATAAGGGGAAAGTTAGTATGATCAGGTGTGCGATTAGCAGATTTGGGGACAGATGTATTAAGCCTGCCTGGAGAAGTGATAAAGCAGTGATAAGTGCAAGGTGATAACGCACCAGCCAATCAGCTCCAATATGTAAATTAACAGTTAGGAGCTGACTGGCTGGTGCGTTATCACCTTGCACTTATCACTGCTTTATCACTTCTCCAGGCTTAATACAGCTGCCCCAATATCAGCATGACATTACCATGATCTCCAACTGTCTGTAAAACAGCAGTCAGTAAGGAAGTATGTGTTTCTTTCACATGCACATATAAGTTCATAGAGACTGCTATCTTTAACATATGATACATGGACAGTAAGTAGACACAGAATATGCATCAATGCTCCATACAAGTTACTTAGGTCTTAGTAGAGTTATGAACTCCGTAACTAACAAGAGTGTGCTTGCTTTCTGGTTTCCACTTATGATGTGTATCCATTCAATGTTAGTAAAGAAAAAGTCTATTTTTTTATTATTATTTTTATTTTTTAATTTTATTTTTTTTAAAGGTGTTTGGAACTAGAATACTCATTACTGCCCTGGCAGCTACAATAGTTAAACTTGGACAGATATATTCTTTGTGCATTTTGTGACGAACATATCAGTCCAAAACAGGGTTATCAGTAATTCCAGACTGTCCAGGAAATTCCTGGTTTGTGCCAACAGCAATATTTGGCATATCCCTGCTCTCTATGGGTGCACTAATCCGGGATCCCTCTCAGATTTATAGGGATATACGATTAGTCAAATCCAGAACCCATATTTTACAGTGCACAGCATAAACATACCATTTTCAACAGCAACATTTCACACATCAGCTCATCAATTAGGATGTCAGGCTTCATTTTAACATTAAAATAAAGTCAGATATGGAGAGAAACTGGTATTTGTCCAAACCTAAACAATAAAAAAATGTCTTCCCTCCCTTTTCTGGAACTGAATGCCAAAGACTAAAATGTCACGCTTCATAATTACAGATTGTTTGTTGGGTGGACGAACTGCTTTATTAGACCTAGGCAAGGTACTGTAACACTAGTTCTGCATGGAAAGGTGTTGTGAAATGTGGACGTCTGATACTATATAAACTACAGGGGCTTACTGGGTTTCTTATTGCTCAACTTATTATTTTAAATATATGGCCATACAGAAGGGCAACCCTGTCCACACCACATAACTGAACCTATAGATACTGAACCTAGAGAGACAGGCAAACAGAATTGACTTTATTAATGTAATATTTTTTGCTGAATTTCTAACTAAGAAACATTTGGCCTAGAGGCGCAGTGAAAACAAAGCTGATATTCTTGGGCCTAGTGATTCAAGAAAGTTTAGAAACTACTGCTCTAATCCAAACATGGAGTAATGGTATTATATAAACGACACAACCCACTGCCCTGTCAGCAGTCACAGAATGCAGATATGTAAAACGTGAATACTTAAAACCCTGTACCATGGACCTTTCTGAACAGAGACCTTCTGAGCGGGAGGGTGGGGGGTGGGGGGGGGTAACACATAGGTCTGTGAACTTATCATGGATTCTATGGGCGGTATTCATATGATATATCACGCCCAATCTCCTTTCTAAAGTGATCTCTGTTACCGCGCCCATAGCAATCAGGTTTAGCTGCGCAAAGGGTTAGGGTGCCTTTCGGGGGTAGCGAGCTGAAATGATGATACCACCCATGTCAGCAGAAACAAAGCGGGTGTGGAAGGGGGCGGAAAGATTTGAACACTGCCTGTTAACACGTTCATTTAACAGGCGTCAAAAAGGGTAAAAAAGGAACTGAATAGCCCCGGGCATTTTTAAGCTTGGGCTACCACCATTTTTCATCCCCGTTAAATTAACAGGATCAGCTGAATTTGTCCCAAAGTCTCTAATGTTCATCTTCCATTTCATTCACATCCCCAGCAGACTGGCACAATGTATAATTATGGCACAGTACACACAGTAACTCCAGACTGAATGAACAGATGGCTGAGAATGGACAGAATTCACCGGTCTGTCAATATTTTTTTTTTGTGTGTGTGTGTGTGTGTGTGTATTTCAATGAGATACTTTCTCTTTCTTTCAGGAAGGAGGACTAACAAATTCCAAAAAGTGGGAATAGAAGTAAAAATTACACCCTACTGATACAAGCCTTTCTTTGTAAACGCTAGTACCACCTATCACAAAAACACTGGAGCAGCTGCAATGGCTTCCTCATCTTGCTTAAAAATAGCAGGAACAGATCAATATGTAACACTGTTCTGATAATCTTTTAACAAATTTACTGCCAGCAGACTTCAACTTCTAACGTACATTTATAAAGCAGAATATGTTTCAGATAAGTTATTAAAAAAAAAAAACAGATTACAAGATTTGTGGCACTTATGGGTGGTGGGTTAAAATTATGTATAAAAATAATACAAAGTACATCTGATCTGCTGCACTTTCTTGTGCTGGGTACACACCTGGCTGACAGATCAGCTAGCCCCGCAACCAATGTGACGATTGGTAAGTTTTATGCACAAACGATCTTGTGCATACACACCAATAGTCCACTCGATATGCCTGGCCAACGGCAGCAAACCCCATTAGACTGTGCTCGCCTACTTGTGGCGTCATAGCCAGTGGGTTCTGGGGCCGATATATTGCTAGGTCGGACGCCCGTAAAGATGTACCGGATATATCTGCAAGATATCTCTGCATTTGCCGTGCTGCATGGCCAATGTGATATATCTGAATGACTTGACTCAAGGGGGTCAATTCTATTCGGCAACTTAAGAATAGTGCCGGGAATTAGCTCCCGACGCTATTCAATTCAGCTGCTAGTGACCCGCAATTGTCGGGAATTCTTCTCTCATCCCCGGGGGATGAGAGAAGAAACCCGACAAAAGTGCTGCCTCGCGGCCGGCGCGAGGCTGATTCTGTCGGGAATCAGCCTCGCGCCGGGGAGTTAAGTCGGAGAAGGCCCGTTCTCCCGACAAAACTACCTGTTAAGTCGGCGAGAATGGGACATCGCCGACTTAACTGGAGCTGAATTGAATAGCGTCGGGAGCTAATTCCCGGCGCTATTCTTAAGTTGCCGAATAGAATCGACCCCAAGGATACATCATGTGTACATCCCACCTGAAGGACCAGTCGTTTATATATAGTCCTAGGTTACATGCCCACACTGGGCTGTGCTACAGAACACAACACAACCTTCACTAACATGCATGGCTATCAAGCATAAAAACCTAACAATGTGGGTGTAATTAACACTTGCATTGTGTAACTAGTCTCTCACAAGTATCAACATTTAAACACAGCTTACAGAGACGCTTTTATGCAAGCTAATGTGAAGTTCTGCACAAGGCATAATGGTACTAACAACATGGGCACCTAGAGTAATGCTGTGCTTCAGAGAACAGTACTCAGTCATACATTTTTGAGGATATAATCACTGTGCACATTCTTGTAAAGTGAACGAGTTCCCAAAGTCTGACAAGATGCTGTCCTCTAGAGTCTCTGGCCAGGACCACACATTAAAAACTGACCTAGTTAAGAACCAGCCTCCAGATAATGAAACATGGAAGATACAGGTGAGCTGTATTAACATGCATCAGCAATTGTGTGGATCTGCTTTGCCTATTATCGAGGTAAAGCAGGACCACTTACATATACGGCATGTATTATAAAAGCAGCTGTCTAAAGAGGAAGACTGTTAAACAGAACTGTTTGGTGGAACCGATAGTAAGGGACAGTGCTGTGTGGCATAGCTGCCCTGTCATTCTGATCACTTCACTGCATTATTACATAACGTGCACAGTTACCAATTTAACAGCTGTCACCCACCCCTTCATGCATCTACCCCTTAGATCTTACATTAAAAGCAGGCAACTAAGTGACCATTTTCATATTTTTTTCTCTCTCAATTTTGCTTTATCCAAGTATTAAACTATTCCTTTCCCAAAGTGTATATATAATGGCTTGCAAAAGCACTGAACCCAATTCAATTAGCTGCGGAAAATTACCGCAGGCTAAGTGATCCCCCTGGGCTATCCAATTAGCCCCGAAGCCAGGAGTTAATGTGGATTTTTTTTTTCACATCCGCTTCAGCGGTCGGAAAAAAATCCCTGACAACTAGCAGGTTAACGGGTGGCATGACCCTGTAAACACGCAAATACGTGAACGTTTCACGGATTCTGTGTGTTAACACCCGTTAAGCCGTATTAACGCCTATTATCATGCTAATTTAACGGGCGTTATCAAGACTGTCAAGAGAAATAACGCATGCAATAGAATAGCCATGGGCATTAAAGCCCGAGGCTACCTCCCTTTCTCTCCCGTGAAAAGTTTTCACGGCTAATTGAATTCCCCCGTCTGTTAGGAATAGTTTCTACCAAGTTAGCACACTGTTTGGGAGTAATTGTCTCCTGCAGATTTGCACCAGGTTGTACAGGTTAGTTGGGTGACGCTTGTGGACTGAAATTTCCACATAATGTCAAAGGTTCTCAGTTGGATTGAGATCTGGAATTTGACTTAATCTTTTGTTGTTAAACCCACACCAGTGTTGCTCTGGCCTTGTGCCCAAGATCACTGTCCTGCTGAAAGGAGTACTTTCTTCCAAGCATTTCATTTTCTAGCAGACTGAAGCAGGTTGTCTTGCAGTATTCTCCATGTATTTTGCATCATCCATCCCCTTCAATTTCAACAAGATGTGCAGTCCCTACTAAGGAAAAAGATCCCCACTACTTGATATGCCACCCCCACATGTCTCTATTGTGATGGTGTTTGCCAAGCAAAATGGGCAGAGTTAGGATGGCACCACACATAGCATTGTGAAAGGCCATAAAGCTCCATTTTTATCTCATCCGTCCACAATAACTTATCATACATTTAATGTGGAAAACTACAGACTAGTTTGATTTGGTATTTCTCCAATAACAACTTCTTTCTCCTCTACTCCCATACATGCCAATTGTAAGCAGAGCTTTTGATACATTTAATGGGTGCACCTACATTCTAGTCTCAGCCACTAAACTCGTAGCAACATTTTTTCAGTTTTTATTAAAAACAAAAATCGGTGGACCCAATGAATTAGGATTTAAAAAATGTTCTTTAAGTTGGCAACAAGGTACTGTCTGGAACAATCTGTGTCATTTGTAATACAGGCAAATCTGTGGACTTTGAGGAGGGGGAGGGTGAATACTTTTGCAAGTCACTAGATTAAATGCAAAAGGTAGGGACTATTTCTGAAACAGAAATCACCATAATATCACCAATGTAAAATCATTGCATCGATGTCTCTGTAACCTTGTAACAGGGGAACAATCCTGTACAGGGACGCTGCGTCATAGTGTGTAACACTGAAGCTGTGTCACAGTCTTGCTGGCAGATTTGTAGCGTGAAGCAGAACACAGCTGTGAATGCATTTATATAATAGCACAATTCAGATCACAAACCCCTATCTGAAATCTGACAAGGAGCATGTTCTCGGCAACACAGAACACGTGACTCACACATACCTCCCAATGAACACAGACGTGTACATCTGTTGGCCTAAGACACATTTTTTTATATATACGTTTCTGAAATGAGAGAACAGTAGCAGAATTTTTTATTCCGAGGTGGTCACTACCAGACATATAGGAAGAGGAGAGGGGGAATGGTGGCAGAAAATACCATTGAAGATCTTTTATTTCTGCCTGCTGTATTCTACCACAACAATATCCACAAATAGAATAGAAAAGCCGACACTAGTCTTATATTTACGTTCCTGCTAGTTTCCCTTGAAGGGAGCTCACAGAGATCAGGATGTGACCAAATTGTAGTGATCTAGCGGTAAGACATAACAGCCATACTGAAAGCCGGGCAATGTTGTCTGCAGTGCCAAAACATAGTAAGACTGCACAAAGTGGGAGAGGCGATAATAATCTGAAATCAACCAGCACTATAGCCCACACATGGTTCACCACAGGGTTTGTGTGAGATGATCACACCATATGCTGGGCAGCATTACAATCGCCTTTCCTGAAGTGCATCTCCTTACTAATACATGATCCATACTGCTATATTGTATTTAACCACTTGCCTGGCATGGTCGCATCAGATGCGACCATACCTGCAAGTGCTTTATCTGACCTGGTCGCACAGGATGCGACCAGTCAGATGAACAGTGGGGGTCATTCCGAGTTGTTCGCTCGTTATTTTTTCTTGCAACGGAGCGATTAGTCGCTAATGCGCATGCGCAATGTCCGCAGTGTGACTGCGCCAAGTAAATTTGCTATGCAGTTAGGTATTTTACTCACGGCATTACAAGGTTTTTTTCTTCGTTCTGGTGATCGTAATGTGATTGACAGGAAGTGGGTGTTTCTGGGCGGAAACTGGCCGTTTTATGGGAGTGTGTGAAAAAACGCTGCCGTTTCTGGGAAAAACGCGGGAGTGGCTGGAGAAACGGAGGAGTGTCTGGGCGAACGCTGGGTGTGTTTGTGACGTCAAACCAGGAACGACAAGCACTGAACTGATCGCACTGGCAGAGTAAGTCTCGAGCTACTCAGAAACTGCACAGAGAAGTCTTTTCGCAATATTGCGAATCTTTCGTTCGCAATTTTGCTAAGCTAAGATTCACTCCCAGTAGGCGGCGGCTTAGCGCATGCAAAGCTGCTAAAAGCAGCTTGCAAGCGAACAACTCGGAATGACCCCCAGTGTGTGCAGGTGCAGGGAAGGGAAACTTCCCTCTGCTGCTGCTCTGCCTCCCTGCACTCTCCCCTAATGATTGCCGTGCTGCTGATCACTGATGATCGGTCACCACGGCAGGACCTCCCGACTCCAGCGGCTGCAGACAAGAGCAGCCGCTGAGGAATGTAAATTAACCCCCCCCCCCCAAGTCACCCCAGACCCAGGGCCGGATTTAGGAGTCAGGCTGCCCCTAGGCACAATGGTGCTGGGCGGCCACCACCACCCCACACACACACACCCCCACACCCAACACACACACACACACAAAGAGAAAGAGAGTCTGAGTCCCATCTGCGGGCAGTGGGCAGATGGGGGATGGATGCGGACAGCGGGAGGCTGGCGGGGGGGGGGGGGGGGGGGGGGGGGGGGGGGGGGAATGTGGGCGGACAAGGATGCAGGCAGCGGGAGGCTGGCGGACAGAATGCGGCAGCGGAAGGTGGCCAGGGTGAGTGCGGTCATCAGGTGGGCCTGCTAGCCCCACCGCACCTAAAACCGCCACAAGAAGGGGGGAGGACTGCTGTGCTGCCTGTAATAATGTGCTTCCGCTGCTCTCTCCTCCTCTGCAGGCGCTCTGCTGTTAATGTCCCCATGACACCCCCATGAAATCATTTTGGATAGGGTTAAATTAATGTTTTTCACCTAATTCACTCATAAAAAATCCGACAATTTCAGACTATTTTTTGGGGCGGGAAATGGTCAGTTAAGTGGTTAATAATAAAATTGCCTAATTTTAATGTTATCAGCATGGTTTCAGGTTTACAACTCTAATGTTATCTCGCTGAACTTTGGGGGTTGGCGACACATTTCCTCCTCTAAGCAAGCTTCACGCTATAGCCCAGCCCCCCTTACTACCCCCCATAATAGGACTAGGTGAAAGAAGGGTTACTTATGAGTTCTCCTTTAAAATCAATTTATATATTAGATACACTTTTAAAATAGCTACGCTTTATTAGAAAACATATTTAGCGCTTCCTTTGGAGGGTAGTGTGGGCATCCTTTGTCCTATATCTCATTTTACTTTTTCTATTACCGTAGGCTCTCGGCAGTTTCTTACCATGGCACCTAGGCAGCTGGGCCAGCATAACCCAACTGCCGCAGGGCAGTTGGGTTGTGCGGGCCCCGGGGGTCCTGTGCTCTGAACTTCAGCTTTTGGGACCCACCTGATGAGCTCTCCTGGTTGTGGTAGATCGCATAATTTTTGGCCAAAAAATAATAGCCTAAGAACTTAAATTTTACTCCATGACAAATTGCAGAGTTTATTTTAATTATAACTGTTCTAATTGCCAGTGGGCCGGATTAATTAAGGATTGCAAATGCAGGAGGAGGTGCATACCACCACCTCCCTGCATTTGCGATGCAATCGCATATCAGATGAATATGTTCATCTGTGACGGCAGGCTGAGTAAGCTTCAGATATCTCAGCCTTGACGTCGCAGTGGAGGCTTGCTAGGCCAAGGAAACTGCGCCTCGCCACTCCCGAAAATTGGGGCAACATACCCCTATTTACCCCCCCCCCCCCCCCCCCAAAATGCCTGCCGCCCCTTTCTGCAAATGCCTCTGCCTTTCACTCCGGCAGCGGTGTTCACATATTTGTGACACGATCGAAGGACCCATTCTGCACATACGCAGAAAAGGTCCTGTGCATGACATCGGCTAAATGCAGTAAGGATCGCTTTTGTAATCCTTACTGATTTAGCCCCAGTATTCTTAGGGTGGTATGAAATTAGCTCTGATCGTTTCGGAGCTAATGAATTCAACCAACTGAGTATTCATTACAGGCTGTTTTCGTCCGTTTTGAAGGCATTTTCACCAATGCCATTTCACATTTTTGTAAGTGAAAAGGCATTGGCGAAAAATGCCTCAAAATAGGCAAGAGTGGCCCGCATTTCGATGGAAAACACATGGATTCGCCGATCCACGTGTTGTCCGCCCTTGTTGCATTTGTTTGCCTAAGCAAAAGCAAGTCAATTTTCACTCAAATTATGTGGAAATTAACGTTTCCACATGACTTAAGTATCACCGCTATATAGCAAAGGGTTAATAGAGAAGATAATGATGCAATTATCTTCTCCGTTAGTGCCTAATGCCTACATAATCGCATTTTAGAAAGCAAGCAATTGCTCTCTACAGCAACTAACATTTTGTGCTACGCAGCAAGCAGAAAAAATAAGAATTTACTTACCGATAATTCTATTTCTCGTAGTCCGTAGTGGATGCTGGGGACTCAGTCAGGACCATGGGGAATAGCGGCTCCGCAGGAGACAGGGCACAAAAGCAAGCTTTTAGGATCACATGGTGTGTACTGGCCCCTCCCCCTATGACCCTCCTCCAAGCCTCAGTTAGGTACTGTGCCCGGACGAGCGTACACAATAAGGAAGGATCTTGAATCCCGGGTAAGACTCATACCAGCCACACCAATCACAGCCGTACAACTTGTGATCTGAATCCAGTTAACAGTATGATAACAAAGAAGTAGCCTCTTAAAAAAGATGGCTCACAACAATAATAACCCGATTTTTGTAACAATAACTATGTACAAGTAATGCAGACAATCCGCACTTGGGATGGGCGCCCAGCATCCACTACGGACTACGAGAAATAGAATTATCGGTAAGTAAATTCTTATTTTCTCTAACGTCCTAGTGGATGCTGGGGACTCCGTCAGGACCATGGGGATTATACCAAAGCTCCCAAACGGGCGGGAGAGTGCGGATGACTCTGCAGCACCGAATGAGAGAACTCCAAGTCCTCTTTAGCCAGAGTATCAAATTTGTAAAATTTTACAAACGTGTTCTCCCCTGACCACGTAGCTGCTCGGCAAAGTTGTAATGCCGAGACCCCTCGGGCAGCCGCCCAAGATGAGCCCACCTTCCTTGTGGAGTGGGCTTTTACAGTTTTAGGCTGTGGCAGGCCTGCCACAGAATGTGCAAGTTGAATTGTGCTACAGATCCAACGAGCAATCGTCTGCTTAGACGCAGGAGCACCCATCTTGTTGGGTGCATACAAGATAAACAACGAGTCAGATTTTCTGACTCCAGCTGTCCTTGAAATATATATTTTCAATGCTCTGACAACGTCCAGTAACTTGGAGTCCTCCAAGTCGCTAGTAGCCGCAGGCACCACAATAGGCTGGTTCAAGTGAAAAGCCGAAACCACCTTAGGGAGAAAATGAGGACGTGTCCGCAGTTCTGCCCTGTCCGAATGGAAAATCAGATATGGGCTTTTGTACGATAAAGCCGCCAACTCTGAAACTCTCCTGGCTGAAGCCAGGGCCAATAGCATGGTTACTTTCCATGTAAGATACTTCAAATCTACCGATTTGAGAGGCTCAAACCAATGAGATTTGAGAAATTCCAAAACTACGTTTAGATCCCACGGTGCCACTGGAGGCACAATTGGGGGTTGTATATGTAGTACACCCTTGACAAAAGTTTGTACTTCAGGCACTGAAGCCAATTCTTTCTGGAAGAAGATTGATAAGGCCGAAATTTGAACTTTAATAGACCCCAATTTGAGGCCCATAGACAATCCTGCCTGCAGGAAATGTAGGAATCGACCCAATTGAAATTCTTCCGTTGGGGCCTTCTTGGCCTCACACCACGCAACATATTTTCTCCAAATGCGGTGATAATGTTGTGCGGTCACTTCCTTCCTAGCTTTAATCAAGGTAGGAATAACTTCCTCTGGAATGCCCTTTTCTTTTAGAATCCGGCGTTCAACCGCCATGCCGTCAAACGCAGTTGCGGTAAGTCTTGGAACATACAAGGTCCCTGCTGAAGCAGATCCCTTCTTAGAGGTAGAGGCCACGGATCTTCCGTGAGCATCTCTTGAAGTTCCGGATACCAAGTTCTTCTTGGCCAATCCGGAGCCACTAGTATTGTTCTTACTCCCCTTTTCCGTATAATTCTCAGTACCTTTGGTATGAGAGGCAGAGGAGGAAACACATACACTGACTGGTACACCCACGGTGTTACCAGAGCGTCCACAGCTATTGCCTGAGGGTCTCTTGACCTGGCGCAATATCTGTCCAGTTTTTTGTTGAGGCGAGACGCCATCATGTCCACCTTTGGTTTTTCCCAATGGTTCACAATCATGTGGAAAACTTCCGGATGAAGTCCCCACTCTCCCGGGTGAAGGTCGTGTCTGCTGAGGAAGTCTGCTTCCCAGTTGTCCACTCCCGGGATGAACACTGCTGACAGTGCTATGACATGATTTTCCGCCCAGCGAAGAATCCTTGCAGCTTCTGTCATTGCTCTTCTGCTTCTCGTGCCGCCTTGTCCGTTTACGTGGGCGACTGCCGTGATGTTGTCCGACTGGATCAACACCGGCTGACCCTGAAGCAGCGGTTTCGCCAAGCTTAGAGCATTGTAGATCGCTCTTAGCTCTAGTATATTTATGTGAAGAGACGTCTCCAGGTTTGACCATACACCCTGGAAGTTTCTTCCCTGTGTGACTGCTCCCCAGCCCCGTAGGCTGGCATCCGTAGTCACCAGGACCCAGTCCTGTATGCCGAACCTGCGGCCCTCTAACAGATGGGCACTCTGCAACCACCACAGGAGAGACAACCTTGTCCTTGGTGACAGTGTTATCCGCTGATGCATGTGCAGATGCGATCCGGACCATTTGTCCAGCAGATCCCACTGAAATATTCGTGCATGGAATCTGCCGAATGGAATTGCTTCGTAAGAAGCCACCATCTTTCCCAGGACTCTTGTGCATTGATGTACTGACACATTTCCTGGTTTTAGGAGGTTCCTGACAAGTTCGGATAACTCCCTTGCTTTCTCCTCCGGGAGAAACACCTTTTTCTGAACCGTGTCCAGAATCATTCCCAGGAACAGCAGACGTGTTGTCGGGGACAATTGAGATTTTGGAAGATTCAGAATCCACCCGTGTTGTTGAAGCACTACTTGGGTTAGTGCTACACCGACTTCCAGCTGTTCTCTGGACTTTGCCCTTATCAGGAGATCGTCCAAGTAAGGGATAATTAATACGCCTTTTCTTCGTAGAAGAACCATCATTTCGGTCATTACCTTGGTAAAGACCCGAGGTGCCGTGGACAAACCAAACGGCAGCGTTTGAAACTGATAATGACAGTCTTGTATCACGAACCTGAGATACCCTTGGTGTGAGGGGTAAATTGGGACATGCAGATAAGCATCTTTTATGTCCAGGGACACCATGAAGTCCCCTTCTTCCAGATTCGCTATCACTGCTCTTAGTGACTCCATCTTGAACTTGAATTTCTGTATGTACAGGTTCAAGGATTTCAGATTTAGAATAGGTCTTACCGAACCGTCCGGCTTCGGTACCACAAATAGTGTGGAATAATACCCCTTTCCCTGTTGTAGGAGGGGTACCTTGACTATCACCTGCTGAGAATACAGCTTGTGAATGGCTTCCAATACCGTCGCCCTTTCTGAGGGAGACGTTGGTAAAGCAGACTTTAGGAAACGGCGAGGGGGAGATCTTTCGAATTCCAACATGTAACCCTGAGATACTATCTGCAGGATCCACGGGTCCACCTGTGAGCGAGCCCACTGATTGCTGAAAATCTTTAGTCGACCCCCCACCGCTCCTGAGTCCGCTTGTAAAGCCCCAGCGTCATGCTGATGGCTTTGTAGAACCCGGGGCGGGCTTCTGGTCCTGGGCAGGGGCTGCTTGCTGCCCTCCCTTACCCTTTCCTCTGCCTCGTGGCAGATAAGACTGTCCTTTTGCCCGCTTGTTTTTATAGGAGCGAAAGGACTGCGGCTGAAAAGACGGTGTCTTTTTCTGTTGGGAGGGGGTCTGAGGTAAAAAAGTGGATTTGCTGGCAGTTGCCGTGGCCACCAGATCCGATAGACCAACCCCAAATAATTCCTCTCCTTTATATGGCAATACTTCCATATGCCTTTTGGAATCCGCATCACCTGACCACTGTCGCGTCCATAAACTTCTTCTGGCAGATATGGACATCGCACTTACTCTCGATGCCAGAGTGCAAACATCCCTCTGAGCATCTCGCATATAAAGAAACGCATCCTTTAATTGCTCTAGAGTCAATAAAATACTGTCCCTATCCAGGGTATCAATATTTTCAGTCAGGGAATCCAACCACACTACCCCAGCACTGCACATCCAGGCTGAGGCTATTGCTGGTCGGAGTATAACACCAGTATGCGTGTATATACTCTTCAGGGTAGTTTCCAGCCTCCTATCTGCTGGATCCTTGAGGGCGGCCGTATCTGGAGACGGCAACGCCACTTGTTTTGATAAACGTGTGAGCGCTTTATCCACCCTAGGGGGTGTTTCCCAGCGCGCCCTAACCTCTGGTGGGAAAGGGTATAATGCCAATAACTTCTTAGAAATTAGCAGTTTTCTATCTGGGTTAACCCACGCTTCATCACACACGTCATTCAATTCCTCTGATTCTGGAAAAGCTACAGGTAGTTTTTTCACCCCCCACATAATACCCCTTTTTGAGGTACCTGCAGTATCAGAGATCTGCAAAGCCTCCTTCATTGCCGTGATCATATAACGTGTGGCCCTATTGGAAAATACGTTTGTTTCTTCACCGTCGACACTAGATTCATCTGTGTCGGTACCTGTGTCGACTGACTGAGGTAAGGGACGTTTTACAGCCCCTGACGGTGTCTGAGACGCCTGAGCAGGTACTAACTGGTTTTCCGGCCGTCTCATTTCGTCAACTGACTTTTGTAATGTACTAACATTATCACGTAATTCCATAATTAAAGCCATCCATTCCGGTGTCGACTCCCTAGGGGGTGACATCACCATTACCGGCAATTGCTCCGCCTCCACACCAACCTCGTCCTCATACATGTCGACACACACGTACCGACACACAGCAGACACACAGGGAATGCTCTTATCGAAGACAGGACCCCACTAGCCCTTTGGGGAGACAGAGGGAGAGTTTGCCAGCACACACCAAAAGCGCTATAAAATGTATATAAACAACCCTAAAAGGTGTTGTTTTTGTTATATGCGCTTTAAATATATAAATATCGCCAAAATATGCCCCCCTTCTCTTTGTTACCCTGTTTCTGTAGTGCAGTGCAGGGGAGAGTCCTGGGAGCCTTCCTCACAGCGGAGCTGAGCAGGAAAATGGCGCTGTGTGCTGAGGAGAATAAGCCCCGCCCCCTATCCGGCGGGCTTTTCTCCCGGGTTTTGAGATATCTGGCCTGGGTTAAATACATACATATAGCCTCAATGGCTATATGTGATGTATTCTTTGCCATCAAGGGTATTAAATATTGCTGCCCAGGGCGCCCCCAGCAGCGCCCTGCACCCTCCGTGACCGTTCAGTGTGAAGTGTGTAGCAACAATGGCGCACAGCTGCAGTGCTGTGCGCTACCTTCATGAAGGCTGAAGAGCCTTCTGCCGCCTGTTTCCGGACCCTCGATCTTCAGCATCTGTAAGGGGGATCGGCGGCGCGGCTCCGGGACGAACCCCAGGGTGACCTGTGTTCCGACTCCCTCTGAAGCTATGTCCAGTAGCCTAAGACTCCAATCCATCCTGCACGCAGGTGAGTTGAAAATCTCTCCCCTAAGTCCCTCGATGCAGTGAGCCTGTTGCCAGCAGGACTCACTGAAAATAATAAACCTAAAAACTTTTTCTAAGCAGCTCTTTAGGAGAGCCACCTAGATTGCACCCTGCTCGGACGGGCACAAAAACCTAACTGAGGCTTGGAGGAGGGTCATAGGGGGAGGGGCCAGTACACACCATGTGATCCTAAAAGCTTGCTTTTGTGCCCTGTCTCCTGCGGAGCCGCTATTCCCCATGGTCCTGACGGAGTCCCCAGCATCCACTAGGACGTTAGAGAAACATTAAGCAAAACCTTTTAAAAAAAAAAAAACTCACCTTATATAACTGCATCTAGAAGAGGCGTTATATAGGAGTAAAATACTTCTCTGATCCAGAAACTGCAGGGACAGATGGTTCTCGTCTAATCAGACCCTGCAGCCGGACAGAACTCCTACCCTCATTCGGGAATTACACTGCCAGTGTTCCCGGCAGTATAATTCCTATTTGCAAGGCTATAAAAATTTTGATTATGTATATATCAATGAATGTATATATTCGAACGCTGCTCCTCACCTCTATGAGGGGAATTCAAGTGTTCTGTTCGCTGGCGACCACTAGATGGCACCCGATGGAGCAATTCAAGTGTTGCTTTGATTGGGCGCACACAGCAGTCAGATACACGAAAAGACAGCCTGGGTGGACTTCACAGAGACGTGTCAACACAGGCACTGTCCCAAAAAAAATTCAAGCCAATATCACGATAATATTTTGCATGGCTACTATCCGTTCTGAATTAGACCCCATGTGCAGTGGGGGGAGGGGGGGGGGCAGATATAACATGTGCAGAGAGAGTTAGATTTGGGTGGGGTGTGTTCAAACTGAAATCTTTATTGCAGTGTAAAAATAAAGCAGCCAGTATTTACCCTGCACAGAAACATTATAACCCACCCAAATCTAATTCTCTCTGCACATGTTATATCTGCCCCCCTGCACGGCACATAGTTTTGCCCATTAGAGAAAGATTGTTGCTGCAATCAGGTCTGAATTAGGCCCTGAGTTTGGGAACCACTGTCATGACATTTGCATATAAATAAAACCTCATAAAATGTAATGCCACAACAGAACGTAAGAGGTTTGATACTGTACTTGTTAGGAAACCGTTCCCAGCAATCTCACAGAGATAGACCAGCTATACTTCAGTAAATCCATCATCAGAAAATATTCTGCACACAGGAAACCATCATCTCAAATAGGTTTCTCAAGTTCTGAGAAACTCCAAAAAGTTTCAAATATTGGTGACTTGTTCTTGCAACTCTTTCACATGAATAAGTGACATCATGAAATAAGTATACTTCTTTCACAGATATTAACAGCTTTCTTCCTGCACCTGACGCTGAAGTACATTAAAGGGGCAACCACTTACAAGGCATGGTTTTGCCTTGTTGTAAGTGATTGCCCCTTTAAAAAAAAGTCAGAGAGCAGCTGGCATCCCGCACCTCCAGCGATCTCGGATTCCATTACATCCCGGCAAATATATCAGATGGCGAGAGAAAGATCTTATAAGCTAACATATGTATAAAATAAAACGGCGATTCCCCCCTTCCCATAAAAATTGGCAGACATATCACTCCTATCCTTCTCATTACAGAATTAGAAAGAAAAAAAGAGCAGGAGATAAGTTGCAGGGTTATAAAATAGTTGTGCTGTTTATCACTTTTATCAGTCACATGGGAAGACTCCACACTACACAAGTACAGCTGACTGATACTGGTATGGGGACATGGGTGACCAGTTACCTCACTACATTCTTGTAAGGATAGTTCAGCTGTGCAGCAGAAATCACAGCTACAAACATGACCTGAGATTTACTAAGGATTCAAGTCATCAGAGAATTACCAGAGTGGTGATTGTCTCATTATTCACTACTCAAGATGCCTCATAATGATCCGATCAGATTACTATTGTGCTTGCTTATGTCTCTTTTCCACCTAAAACTCGGGTCTGACCCATGTAACTGGTTTCAAGCCATGTCACAGCGACTTGAAACACCATTCACACCGCAGACTCGATTTGGGTTAGTGATGGGTCTTCCCTCTGATCGCACAAGTGTCAGTTAGCCTGCTCTTCATAGGTTTTTAACCGAACCTATGTCGGATGACCCGGGTCACCAGTTTACACTGCACCCTTACGCAGGTCCGAACCTGATAGATAGGTAGGATTACCAGGAAACTGGGCTCAGGTTATTTTTCATTAACCCTTTTCCACTGGGCCACGGCCTGGGTAGACCCAGCAATAACCAGCGTTATTACGGCAGTGGAAAAGGGGTATTAGAGGGAATATACATAATGATAAAAAACCAACTGCACAATGTTGCTTCTGAAAAAACTCAGTATGTGGCATCGCTTTACAAAACATGTTAGTGGTGTAAACATTTTGTTTCCAAAAATATAAATACTACATTTAGGTTAGACAGTCACCCAGTAGTACACGGTATACGGTCGTTAGGACGACACTCATTTCACTTTTTTTTAATTTTTGGGATTTTTTTTCATACTTCATGATCCACGTGGACTACAATTGGAACAGTAATCTTGCCCGAAGCATGGCGAGCGAAGCGAGCCATTAGAGGGGACATGGTGCACTAATTTGGGTTCCCCGTCACTTTACGGAGAAAACGACACCAAAAGCAGTAATAACAACTCATGTTGACCTGTTGACCTAGTACATGTCGCCCTAACGGCCATGTCGACCTAACGCATGTCAACCTAAGGGCAATGTCGACCTTCAGTGGTCAACCCAATGAGTGTTGACCTAAGTTGGGTCGACCCAACGACCCAAACCCGTAGCACAGATAGGGGTCAATCAATTACCTGCGGAAGGTGTAAGTTTTGCAGTTACATAGTTAATGAGTTTGAAAAAAGGCAAAATGACCATCGAGTTCAACCTGTATCCGTATTAAGCAGTGCACATTATAATGCACCAGCCAAAATAATGGTTTTGTACCTACTGACAACTATATTTCGTATCACCCCCATATACATAATGTCAATATATTAAATGCTACAGCCTTGGATGCCTTTTTCAGCTAGAAAACTGTCGAATCCGTTTTTCTCTAACGTCCTAAGTGGATGCTGGGGACTCCGTCAGGACCATGGGGAATAGCGGCTCCGCAGGAGACAGGGCACAAAAATAAAGCTTTAGGATTAGGTGGTGTGTACTGGCTCCTCCCCCTATGACCCTCCTCCAAGCCTCAGTTAGGTTTTTGTGCCCGTCCGAGCAGGGTGCAATCTAGGTGGCTCTCCTAAAGAGCTGCTTAGAAAAAGTTTTTAGGTTTTTTATTTTCAGTGAGTCCTGCTGGCAACAGGCTCACTGCATCGAGGGACTTAGGGGAGAGAATTTCAACTCACCTGCGTGCAGGATGGATTGGATTCTTAGGCTACTGGACACCATTAGCTCCAGAGGGAGTCGGAACACAGGTCTCACCCTGGGGTTCGTCCCGGAGCCGCGCCGCCGACCCCCCTTACAGATGCTGAAGATTGAAGGTCGGAAACAGGCGGCAGAAGGCTCTTCAGTCTTCATGAAGGTAGCGCACAGCACTGCAGCTGTGCGCCATTGTTGTCACACACTTCACACCAAGCGGTCACGGAGGGTGCAGGGCGCTGCTGGGGGCGCCCTGGGCAGCAATATTTAATACCTTTATGGCAAAAGAATACATCACATATAGCCATTGAGGCTATATGTATGTATTTAACCCATGCCAGATATCTAAAACTCCGGGAGAAAAGCCCGCCGAAATAGGGGGCGGGGCTTATTCTCCTCAGCACACAGCGCCATTTTCCTGCTCAGCTCCGCTGTGAGGAAGGCTCCCAGGACTCTCCCCTGCACTGCACTACAGAAACAGGGTAAAACAGAGAGGGGGGGCATTTTTTGGCGATATTTTGATATATTTAAGCTGCTATAAGGAACAACACTTATATAAGGTTGTTCCCATATATATTATAGCGCTTGGGTGTGTGCTGGCAAACTCTCCCTCTGTCTCCCCAAAGGGCTAGTGGGGTCCTGTCTTCGATAAGAGCATTCCCTGTGTGTCTGCTGTGTGTCGGTACGTGTGTGTCGACATGTATGAGGACGATGTTGGTGTGGAGGCAGAGCAATTGCCGATAATGGTGATGTCACCCCCCAGGGAGTCGACACCGGAATGGATGGCTTTATTTATGGAATTACGTGATAATGTCAGCACATTACAAAAATCAGTTGACGACATGAGACGGCCGGCAAACCAGTTAGTACCTGCCCAGGCGTCTCAGACACCGTCAGGGGCTGTAAAGCGCCCTTTACCTCAGTCGGTCGACACAGACCCAGACACAGACACTGAATCTAGTGTCGATGGTGATGAAACAAACGTATTTTCAAGTAGGGCCACACGTTATATGATCACGGCAATGAAGGAGGCTTTGCATATCTCTGATACTGCAAGTACCACAAAAAGGGGTATTATGTGGGGGGTGAAAAAACTACCTATAGTTTTTCCTGAATCAGAGGAATTAAATGATGTATGTGATGAAGCGTGGGTTAACCCAGATAGAAAAATGCTAATTTCAAAAAAGTTATTAGCATTATACCCTTTCCCGCCAGAGGTTAGGGCGCGCTGGGAAACACCCCCTAGGGTGGATAAGGCGCTCACACGCTTATCAAAACAAGTGGCGTTACCGTCTCCTGATACGGCCGCCCTCAGGGATCCAACTGATAGGAGACTGGAAACTACCCTAAAAAGTATATACACACATACTGGTGTTATACTGCGACCAGCCATCGCCTCAGCCTGGATGTGCAGTGCTGGGGTCGTCTGGTTGGATTCCCTGACTGAAAATATTGATACCCTGGATAGGGACAGTATTTTTTTGACTATAGAGCAATTAAAGGATGCTTTCCTTTATATGCGAGATGCTCAGAGAGATATTTGCACTCTGGCATCGAGAGTAAATGCGATGTCCATATCTGCCAGAAGGAGTTTATGGACGCGACAGTGGTCAGGTGATGCGGATTCCAAACGACATATGGAAGTATTGCCGTATAAAGGGGAGGAATTATTTGGCGTCGGTCTATCGGATCTGGTGGCCACGGCAACTGCCGGAAAATCCACCTTTTTACCTCAGACCCCCTCCCAACAGAAAAAGACACCGTCTTTTCAGCCGCAGTCCTTTCGGTCCTATAAGAACAAGCGGACAAAAGGACAGTCATATCTGCCTCGGGGCAGAGGAAGGGGTAAGAGAGGGCAGCAAGCAGCCCCTGCCCAGGAACAGAAGCCCTCCCAGGGTTCTGCAAAGCCCTCAGCATGACGCTGGGGCCTTACAAGCGGACTCAGGAGCGGTGGGGGGTCGACTCAAGAATTTCAGCGCACAGTGGGCTTGCTCACAGGTGGACCCCTGGATTCTGCAGGTAGTATCTCAGGGTTACAGGTTGGAATTCGAGAAGTCTCCCCCTCGCCGGTTTCTAAAGTCTGCTTTGCCAACGTCTCCCTCAGACAGGGCGACGGTATTGGAAGCCATTCACAAGCTGTTTTCTCAGCAGGTGATAGTCAAGGTACCCCTCCTACAACAGGGAAAGGGGTATTACTCCACGCTATTTGTGGTACCGAAGCCGGACGGCTCGGTAAGACCTATTCTAAATCTGAAATCTTTGAACCTGTACATACAAAAATTCAAGTTCAAGATGGAGTCACTCAGAGCAGTGATAGCGAATCTGGAAGAAGGGGACTTTATGGTGTCCCTGGACATAAAGGATGCTTACCTGCATGTCCCAATTTGCCCTTCACATCAAGGGTACCTCAGGTTCGTGGTGCAAAACTGTCATTATCAGTTTCAGACGCTGCCGTTTGGATTGTCCACGGCACCTCGGGTCTTTACCAAGGTAATGGCCGAAATGATGATTCTTCTGCGAAGAAGAGGCGTATTAATTATCCCTTACTTGGACGATCTCCTGATAAGGGCAAGGTCCAGAGAACAGCTGGAGGACGGAGTAGCACTAACCCAACTAGTGCTGCAACAACACGGGTGGATTCTGAATTTTCCAAAATCTCAGTTGACCCCGACGACACGTCTGCTGTTCCTGGGAATGATTCTGGACACGGTTCAGAAAAAGGTGTTTCTTCCGGAGGAGAAAGCCAGGGAGTTATCCGAACTTGTCAGGAACCTCCTAAAACCAGGGAAAGTGTCTGTGCATCAATGCACAAGAGTCCTGGGAAAGATGGTGGCTTCTTACGAAGCGATTCCATTCGGCAGATTCCACGCACGAACTTTTCAGTGGGATCTGCTGGACAAATGGTCCGGATCACATCTGCAGATGCATCAGCGGATAACCTTATCGCCACGGACAAGGGTGTCTCTTCTGTGGTGGTTGCGGAGTGCTCATCTGTTAGAGGGCCGCAGATTCGGCATACAGGACTGGGTCCTGGTGACCACGGATGCCAGTCTGAGAGGCTGGGGAGCGGTCACACAGGGAAGAAACTTCCAGGGAGTATGGTCAAGCCTGGAGATGTCTCTTCACATAAATATACTGGAGCTAAGAGCGATTTACAATGCTCTAAGTCTGGCAAAACCCCTGCTTCAGGGTCAGCCGGTGTTGATCCAGTCGGACAACATCACGGCAGTCGCCCACGTAAACAGACAGGGCGGCACAAGAAGCAGGACAGCAATGGCAGAAGCTGCAAGGATTCTTCGCTGGGCGGAAGATCATGTGATAGCACTGTCAGCAGTATTCATTCCGGGAGTGGACAACTGGGAAGCAGACTTCCTCAGCAGACACGATCTACACCCGGGAGAGTGGGGACTTCATCCAGAAGTCTTCCACATGATTGTGAACCGTTGGGAAAAACCAATGGTGGATATGATGGCGTCCCGCCTCAACAAAAAACTGGACAGGTATTGCGCCAGGTCAAGAGACCCTCAGGCAATAGCTGTGGACGCTCTGGTAACACCGTGGGTGTTCCAGTCAGTGTATGTGTTCCCTCCTCTGCCTCTCATACCAAAAGTACTGAGAATTATACGGCAAAAGGGAGTAAGAACGATACTAGTGGCTCCGGATTGGCCAAGAAGAACTTGGTACCCGGAACTTCAAGAGATGCTCACGGAGGATCCGTGGCCTCTACCTCTAAGACGGGACCTGCTTCAGCAGGGACCGTGTCTATTCCAAGACTTACCGCGGCTGCGTTTGACGGCATGGCGGTTGAACGCCGAATTCTAAGGGAAAAAGGCATTCCGGAAGAGGTCATTCCTACACTGGTAAAAGCCAGGAAGGAGGTGACTGCACAACATTATCACCGCATTTGGAGAAAATATGTTGCGTGGTGTGAGGCCAGGAAGGCCCCCACGGAGGAATTTCAACTGGGTCGATTCCTACATTTCCTGCAAACAGGATTGTCTATGGGCCTCAAATTGGGGTCCATTAAGGTTCAAATTTCGGCCCTGTCGATTTTCTTCCAGAAAGAATTGGCTTCAGTTCCTGAAGTCCAGACTTTTGTAAAAGGAGTACTACATATACAGCCCCCGGTTGTGCCCCCAGTGGCACCGTGGGATCTTAATGTAGTCTTGGATTTTCTCAAATCCCATTGGTTTGAGCCGCTCAAATCGGTGGAGTTGAAGTATCTTACATGGAAAGTAACCATGCTACTGGCCCTGGCTTCAGCCAGGAGAGTATCAGAATTGGCGGCTTTATCATATAAGAGCCCATATCTGATTTTCCATACGGACAGGGCAGAACTGCGGACGCGTCCTCATTTTCTGCCTAAGGTGGTGTCAGCGTTTCACCTGAACCAGCCTATTGTGGTGCCTGCGGCTACTAACGATTTGGAGGATTCCAAGTTGTTGGACGTGGTCCGGGCATTGAAAATATATATTTCAAGAACGGCGGGAGTCAGAAAGTCTGACTCACTGTTTATATTGTATGCACCCAACAAGATGGGTGCTCCTGCTTCTAAGCAGACGATTGCTCGTTGGATTTGTAGCACAATTCAACTTGCACATTCTGTGGCAGGCTTGCCACAACCTAAATCTGTCAAGGCCCATTCCACAAGGAAAGTGGGCTCATCCTGAGCGGCTGCCCGGGGGGGTCTCGGCATTACAACTCTGCCGAGCTGCTACTTGGTCAGGGGCAAACACGTTTGCAAAATTCTACAAATTTGATACCCTGGCTGAGGAGGACCTTGAGTTCTCTCATTCGGTGCTGCAGAGTCATCCGCACTCTCCCGCCCGTTTGGGAGCTTTGGTATAATCCCCATGGTCCTGACGGAGTCCCCAGCATCCACTTAGGACGTTAGAGAAAATAAGAATTTACTTACCGATAATTCTATTTCTCGTAGTCCGTAGTGGATGCTGGGCGCCCATCCCAAGTGCGGATTGTCTGCAATACTTGTACATAGTTATTGTTACAAACAAATTCGGGTTGTTATTGTTGTGAGCCGTCTGTTCAGAGGCTCCTACGTTTGTCATACTGTTAACTGGGTTCAGATCACAAGTTATACGGTGTGATTGGTGTGGCTGGTATGAGTCTTACCCGGGATTCAATATCCTTCCTTATTGTGTACGCTCGTCCGGGCACAGTATCCTAACTGAGGCTTGGAGGAGGGTCATAGGGGGAGGAGCCAGTACACACCACCTAATCCTAAAGCTTTATTTTTGTGCCCTGTCTCCTGCGGAGCCGCTATTCCCCATGGTCCTGACGGAGTCCCCAGCATCCACTACGGACTACGAGAAATAGAATTATCGGTAAGTAAATTCTTATTTTAAATGCATTTACAGAGTCTGCCATTATTACCTTCTCCGGGAGGGAGTTCCAAATCCTTATTGCCCTTACTGTGAAGAACCCTTTCCAACGTTGTGTACGGAATTTTCTCTCCTCTAGCCTCAGTGAGTGCCCACGTATCCCATACAGAGTTTTATTAATAAACAAATCCCCTGCTAACTCTTTGTATTGAAATGGAGTAGAAACGCCAGCAATGGCACCCCCCCCCCCCCTCCCCGCCGCAGTCTAATCTCATCCTGGACTCACAGATTTGCGCACACAGCCCCATGGGTATAGAGCCGCACTTACACCATAAGTGAACCTGAGGCTAATTGGATTGATTCCATAATTTGAATGCATTCCAACTTTTCCTACAAAATGAAACACGATACTTACATAAGATTGGTGCCGGGAAAATGCATCATTCTAAATATACTGTATGTTGTCTACAGCCTTTTGGTGCATTTCTTTTTTAGTATTAGAGATAAAGTGTGGGCTGCAACATTTATGAAAAATAAGGCAAAAGTAAATGGGCAAAAGACCTGTTGTAACGTAGGGAACCAATGAAAGTGTGTATTAAGCTGGGTACACACTAGACTATATATCGTGTGTAGAGCCAATCAACGGCAGGTCATCCAGACCATGTTTTATGCTGTACACAGATTCCAATGTGCAAAGACTTGTAGCTCCAATATATTGCCGTGCTGCAACAACAGATGCTATATATCTGGAAGATATGGCGCTAATAATAATGCTAATAATGTGTAGTGTATACAGACAATCTGACACTGAATACACAAACACGGCAGTTAGCTCACGATCCCCTGAACAGATTTATCTGTGGATAGATGATTGTTTAGTGTTTGTGCATAATTTCATGTCTTTTCAATCGTCAGGTTGGTCGGTCAAGTGCGTTCCCCAGTAGTTTCTAATCTTTACTAGATAAGCTGATTTAGGCGCCCACAGAGAGGTGCTGCTGGCTGTGCAGATTTGAGCATTGTCAGTCTGTGGCTTCCTGCTCCCCCCTCACATCTTGGCATGACTTGCGTCATGCAGCCCTGCCTCCCTCAAGAAATCACCTGACTGATGATACAAATTGCTATATATTTTTCTATTCCCATACTATAAACAGAGAATATCCCAGACAAGCAGGAAAGATTAAATACAATGATGTGCTCAGACCCCTTAAAAGTTACAGTTTCCAAAACCCTTTTATCCAATTTCCACAAAGGTTCCTAAATGTATTAAGAAAAAAGTCTGAAGAAAAGCAAAAGGCGAGAACTTAAGTTTCACAGTTCCCGATATGAGGGTTGTAATGTGAATATCCCAGACAACACACTTTCTATTTACCAGGCACATGTCAGGCTACCATTAATTAGGCAGCAGAACAAAGTGAACTCATGAATAATACAATATTATGCTATAAATATTACTGTTTCATACAATATTCATAGAAATGTATGTTACATCAATATGCACAGTTCTGTATTTTTTCAAGGCATTTTACCTTCCAAAGACATATTCTGTCTCTGAAGTTTTCAGTGCAAAAGACTACTTACGTTCAACACTCATCACTACTGAGCAATAAGATAATTAGAAAGCAAAAAGGAGCGACAAACCCCCAGTCAAATACACTGTATATTAACTGTAAACATTCTTGTAGTAATAACTTCTTGAAAAAGATAATGAGCTGCAAGTAGTATTTAAGACCTGCACACTAAATAAGAGCAGTGTACATTATTTATCAACTACTCTCGTTATTAACACATTATTTTTACTCAGTGAGACAAAGGTTATTTTCCAAAAAGTAGAAAACAGCTCATATCAGGATACACATTGCCTTCTGTTAGGGGTCTATTCATTATCCCATAAAGTCTACAAAAGTAGGTGAAAAATAACATTTTCACTTACTTTTCTACAAATTAAGTATTGGGTCCATGCATTATAAAGAGAACACAGGAGATTGCACGCTGTTCCCACTAACATGGAGACCAAAATTCATCAAGCTCCGAAAATGTGAGAACCTTTGCCATCAGATAGCTCCGATTTCCGGAGCCCAGCTCCTTCCCCGGATTAGAAAGGGATCCTTTCAGTTCCCTGTGACGGATGACGGGCACTAGGTGCACATGCATTATCCCAAGTTCGTGTATGCGCACTAACACTGCTGAGTCAGACATGGAGTGCTGCGTTTCACTGCTGCGATGTATCTCATGTTTCTACTCGCAGCAAGTTGGAGACTTGAAATAAATTCACAAAACTGGTCAACTCTTACAATAAACTCTAATCTTCACATTGCACACTTTTTTTGCACATCTTGCTAACTAAAATGTGAGTACTCCTAAGCCTCATTAATTAAGAGCAACTAGAAACTGAAAAATAGCTCATTAATACATGTCACAAATCATAGAAATCCATTAAATTACCTCCATCTGAAATCTAGCTGCCATCTAGCAACATTCAAATTGATAGTATAAGATGACCCTCAACGTGCATGGCAATAAAATGATAAATGCTGTACTCCTAACAAAATGTTAAGGCAGTGCTCGACAAATCCCAGGGGCCAGGTAGCCATGGCCCCTTGATTTTGTTGCCTGGCTACCAGATTTTGGAGATAGGCAGCAGATCCTCTTCAGCCCCAACGGAGACTTTTGGACACGTGCCTGTATTGTGGTGGCCATTTCTTGCACAGAAGTGCATGTGCTGAGTGTCTGTCCCGGCCTGCGCTGACTGCGGTCTCCAAACTCCAGCTGCATAGAGATCTCCAATAAGAGGATCTATGGGTGGCTTGGGATTGCAGCTTCGGAAGTGTGGTGATGTGGCCACAGGGTAGGAGGGATTGTTTGCCCAGGGGGAGGCTGTGGAGTGGTTGTTTGCCTGGAGATCCCCACTTATCTGTGTGGCCGTGGGGGTTGGTTGCCCGTGGGGGTCAGCTGCTCATTAATGTGGCAGTGGCATTGGGGGTAGGGGTTTTGTGGTTTGCCTGGGAGGTAGCTGCACTGCAGCGTGGATGTGGAGAGCTGGTATGCCAGGGGGTATGTGTGGCCGTGGGCGGGTGGTTTGTCAGGGGGTGGGGGTGCTCAGTAATGTGGGGGGAGGGGGGTTTTGCTTTCTTTCTTTCTTTTCTTGGGGGGGGGGGGGTTTCTGTGGTCTGGCTCCTTCACTTTCTTCCTGGCTCCTAGATTTTAAGAAAAATTGTCAAGCCATGCGTTAAGGGGCGTTTGCTGGGACAGAGCTTTATCATAAGGTCTGTCCTGTTGCCCCATACATATTGCATGTATGCTTTCATTTACATTACTGAATTGTGAGCTGGGGCATAATTATCACCTCACACCCTAAATATGACCCCGGGCTCATCTTATAATTAAGCAAATCTAAACAAATTCTCCTGATTATATTAAAAGTCATTTTATAAGTTTTCTTTTCTGTTAAAGTTATTTTTATAACTATTGGGAGAAAAACCTATTGGGAGAATAACCTATTGGGAGAAAAGTGCTATATAAATAAGTGCTATATACAGTAAATAGCATTATTATTAAGTTGATGCATCGTTTACTTTTAGTTGTACTGTAGTCATCCAGAACTTTAATGAAAAGTTACTTGGAAAAGGACACCTAGGAAAACTGGTGTACAGGTAACCATATACCCTGATGCCAAATACCATGCCTTGTACATGATTTCCCCTTTAAAAAAAACATCCGAGTTCAGCCGGCATTCCGCGTAGCCGCTGGCTTTCATTTTCTAAAATGTACTAGAAAAAATACTGAATAAGATTGCTGTAACCATAGCAGTCATAGATTCGTTGCAATCATTATAGCATATTACATCCAGCAAGGCAATGTCATTAAGAAGAAAATCTTATTTTCAGTTTATGGGGGTCCATTGAGCAATGTTGCTGATATTGCAACAAATATTTTTGGCCACGTTTACTTTCATATTCGTCAAAAGTTTTTTCTGCTATGCAGGAGAAAATTTCTCATGGACATAAATTGTGTTAACACACTGTCCCTGTGAAGTGCTTGCAGTCTGTTGGTGTATCTGAAAACATACATTATATTATATTATATGATAGATAGATTAGATAGATAGATAGATAGATAGATAGATAGATAGATAGATAGATAGATAGATAGATAAGATAGATAGATAAGATAGATAGATAAGATAAGATAGATAGATTAGATAAGATAGATAGATAAGATAGATAGATAAGATAAGATAAGATAGATAAGATAAGATAGATAAGATAAGATAGATAAGATAAGATAAGATAGATAGATAGATAGATAGATAGATAGATAGATAGATAGATAGATAGACATAAACACACACACACATATACATTTTCACAGTCTGTGTAATAACACTTCCGGGAACTGAGGGATCTCTGAATAAAGCTCTTGGTCTAGACCAGGTATTCCCAACCGCGGACCTCAAGGCACACCAGCAGTGCAGGTTTTAGTGATATCCAGGCTGCAGCACAGATGGTTAAATCAAAATAACTGAGGTACTAATTAAGTCACCTGTGTTCAAGCCTGGATATCACTAAAACCAGGACTGTTAGTGTGCCTTGAGGACCGAGGTTGGGAAACACTGGTCTAGACAGAACAAACGCAGAAAACGTACAAAGTAAAAGAAAAACAATTTCACAAGTAAATCCTGGTTTGTAATAAAGTATATAATATGATAGCAGCCCAGCAGTAAAACCTCCTAGCAGGATGTCCATGTGACAAGATAACAACGGACACCCATTCACATCCTAGATTTAGACAAAACAATTAGCATCTAGCTCACAGTAAACTAGCAAAAGGAAGGAGCTTATCAATTCCCCAGCTCCAATCTGGGAGAGGGATTCTATTCATATGAAAATCCCATCAATGTGAGAAGAATGTAATCACTCTAATGACAAGGTCCACACCTGATGCCACATGACCGTGCTGCAGCACACAAAGACACACAAAAGGAAGCAGATGGACCTGCCAATCTAATCTAATTAAATAAACCATGTTATTGGCTAGGTTATTTCTTGCAATGTCTTTTATTTCCACACATGTGAGACTTTCCCAATGAGTCTGGTGTATGATGTTACTGTCCCTAGATGCACTATTAATGATCACGTGAATAAACCTTAATACACTATCTATATACATGACTATATTTTTGAACTTCATTTGAAAATGCAAATAAAAATATCATGTTTTACATACTCTGGATGTATCAATCCAGTTTATTGTCACCTACAGAAATATTTAAAGTGTCTTAATCTTACACAATTAAACTGCCTGCTTTATTTTCAGTAATGCTGCTTTTAGTAATTAATGTCTGAATGAGCCATTTGCAGCACTGGAGAGAATGCAGACAGAAGATGTAACTGAGTTACTCCCTAGACCAGGTTGCTGTGCTGTGATAACCTACAGGGATGGCCCCGAGCTATGAATAATTGTCAGTCACACGCTTATTGTGTAAGAACAAAGCACCAGACTGTAGCTGTAATACATGCCATAATATACTCATATTTACCATAATCTATGCAACCTTGAAAAAGCCCTCTCCGTATTGTGGGGGAGAATACCAGTGTGAAAGGGAGACAACTAGAATTAAGACACATTTGTTACAACTAAACGCAATTAAGTTGACCAATGTATATATTTAAAAAAAAAAATGTATTACATGTTGTAAAAAAAAATAAGATTTTACTTACCGATAAATCTATTTCTCGTAGTCCGTAGTGGATGCTGGGACTCCGTCAGGACCATGGGGATTAGCGGCTCCGCAGGAGACAGGGCACAAAAATAAAAGCTTTAGGACTAGGTGGTGTGCACTGGCTCCTCCCCCTATGACCCTCCTCCAAGCCTCAGTTAGGATACTGTGCCCGGACGAGCGTACACAATAAGGAAGGATTTTGAATCCCGGGTAAGACTCATACCAGCCACACCAATCACACCGTACAACCTGTGATCTGAACCCAGTTAACAGTATGACAAACGTAGGAGCCTCTGAACAGACGGCTCACAACAATAACAACCCGATTTTTTTGTAACAATAACTATGTACAAGTATTGCAGACAATCCGCACTTGGGATGGGCGCCCAGCATCCACTACGGACTACGAGAAATAGATTTATCGGTAAGTAAAATCTTATTTTCTCTGACGTCCTAGTGGATGCTGGGACTCCGTCAGGACCATGGGGATTATACCAAAGCTCCCAAACGGGCGGGAGAGTGCGGATGACTCTGCAGCACCGAATGAGAGAACTCCAGGTCCTCTTTAGCCAGGGTATCAAATTTGTAGAATTTTACAAACGTGTTCTCCCCCGACCACGTAGCTGCTCGGCAGAGTTGTAATGCCGAGACCCCTCGGGCAGCCGCCCAAGATGAGCCCACCTTCCTTGTGGAATGGGCCTTGATAGATTTAGGCTGTGGCAGGCCTGCCACAGAATGTGCAAGTTGAATTGTGCTACAAATCCAACGAGCAATCGTCTGCTTAGAAGCAGGAGCACCCAGCTTGTTGGGTGCATACAGTATAAACAGCGAGTCAGATTTTCTGACTCCAGCCGTCCTTGAAATATATATTTTCAATGCCCTGACAACGTCCAGCAACTTGGAATCCTCCAAATCGCTAGTAGCCGCAGGCACCACAATAGGCTGGTTCAGGTGAAACGCTGAAACCACCTTAGGCAGAAACTGAGGACGCGTCCGCAGTTCTGCCCTGTCCGAATGGAAAATCAGATATGGGCTTTTATACGATAAAGCCGCCAATTCTGACACTCTCCTGGCTGAAGCCAGGGCCAGTAGCATGGTTACTTTCCATGTAAGATATTTCAAATCCACCGATTTGAGTGGCTCAAACCAATGGGATTTGAGAAAATCCAAAACTACATTAAGATCCCACGGAGCCACTGGGGGCACAACCGGGGGCTGTATATGTAGTACTCCTTTTACAAAAGTCTGGACTTCAGGAACTGAAGCCAATTCTTTCTGGAAGAAAATCGACAGGGCCGAAATTTGAACCTTAATGGACCCTAATTTGAGGCCCATAGACAATCCTGTTTGCAGGAAATGTAGGAATCGACCCAGTTGAAATTCCTCCGTCGGGGCCTTCCTGGCCTCACACCACGCAACATATTTTCTCCAAATGCGGTGATAATGTTGTGCAGTCACCTCCTTCCTGGCTTTTACCAGGGTAGGGATGACCTCTTCCGGAATGCCTTTTTCCCTTAGAATTCGGCGTTCAACCGCCATGCCGTCAAACGCAGCCGCGGTAAGTCTTGGAATAGACACGGTCCCTGCTGAAGCAGGTCCCGTCTTAGAGGTAGAGGCCACGGATCTTCCGTGAGCATCTCCTGAAGTTCCGGGTACCAAGTTCTTCTTGGCCAATCCGGAGCCACGAGTATCGTTCTTACTCCCCTTTGCCGTATAATTCTCAGTACTTTTGGTATGAGAGGCAGAGGAGGAAACACATACACTGACTGGAACACCCACGGTGTTACCAGAGCGTCCACAGCTATTGCCTGAGGGTCTCTTGACCTGGCGCAATACCTGTCCAGTTTTTTGCTGAGGCGGGACGCCATCATATCCACCTTTGGTTTTTCCCAACGGTTCACAATCATGTGGAAGACTTCTGGATGAAGTCCCCACTCTCCCGGGTGTAGATCGTGTCTGCTGAGGAAGTCCGCTTCCCAGTTGTCCACTCCCGGAATGAACACTGCTGACAGTGCTATCACATGATCTTCCGCCCAGCGAAGAATCCTTGCAGCTTCTGCCATTGCCCTCCTGCTTCTTGTGCCGCCCTGTCTGTTTACGTGGGCGACTGCCGTGATGTTGTCCGAATGGATCAACACCGGCTGACCCTGAAGCAGGGGTTTTGCCAGGCTTAGAGCATTGTAAATCGCTCTTAGCTCCAGTATATTTATGTGAAGAGACATCTCCAGGCTTGACCACACTCCCTGGAAGTTTCTTCCCTGTGTGACCGCTCCCCAGCCTCTCAGACTGGCATCCGTGATCACCAGGACCCAGTCCTGTATGCCGAATCTGCGGCCCTCTAACAGATGAGCACTCTGCAACCACCACAGAAGAGACACCCTTGTCCGTGGAGACAAAGTTATCCGCTGATGCATCTGCAGATGCGATCCGGACCATTTGTCCAGCAGATCCCACTGAAAAGTTCGTGCGTGGAATCTGCCGAATGGAATCGCTTCGTAAGAAGCCACCATTTTTCCCAGGACTCTTGTGCATTGATGCACAGACACTTTTCCTGGTTTTAGGAGGTTCCTGACAAGTTCGGATAACTCCCTGGCTTTCTCCTCCGGAAGAAACACCTTTTTCTGAACCGTGTCCAGAATCATTCCCAGGAACAGCAGACGTGTCGTCGGGGTCAATTGAGATTTTGGAAAATTCAGAATCCACCCGTGCTGTTGCAGCACTACTTGGGTTCGTGCTACTACGTCCTCCAGCTGTTCTCTGGACCTTGCCCTTATCAGGAGATCGTCCAAGTAAGGGATAATTAATACGCCTTTTCTTCGCAGAAGAAACATCATTTCGGCCATTACCTTGGTAAAGACCCGAGGTGCCGTGGACAATCCAAACGGCAGCGTCTGAAACTGATAATGACAGTTTCGCACCACGAACCTGAGGTACCCTTGATGTGAAGGGCAAATTGGGACATGCAGGTAAGCATCCTTGATGTCCAGGGACACCATAAAGTCCCCTTCTTCCAGATTCGCTATCACTGCTCTGAGTGACTCCATCTTGAACTTGAATTTTTGTATGTACAGGTTCAAAGATTTCAGATTTAGAATAGGTCTTACCGAGCCGTCCGGCTTCGGTACCACAAATAGTGTGGAATAATACCCCTTTCCCTGTTGTAGGAGGGGTACCTTGACTATCACCTGCTGAGAATACAGCTTGTGAATGGCTTCCAATACCGTCGCCCTGTCTGAGGGAGACGTTGGCAGAGCAGACTTTAGGAACCGGCGAGGGGGAGACTTCTCGAATTCCAACCTGTAACCCTGAGATACTACCTGCAGGATCCAGGGGTCCACCTGTGAGTGAGCCCACTGTGCGCTGAAATTCTTGAGTCGACCCCCCACCGCCCCTGAGTCCGCTTGTAAAGCCCCAACGTCATGCTGAGGGCTTTGCAGAAGCCGGGGAGGGCTTCTGCTCCTGGGAGGGAGCTGCTTGGTGCACTCTCTTACCCTTTCCTTTGCCTCGGGGCAGATATGACTGTCCTTTTGCCCGCTTGTTCTTATAGGAACGAAAGGACTGCAGCTGAAAAGACGGTGTCTTTTTCTGTTGGGAGGGGACCTGAGGTAAAAAGGTGGATTTCCCGGCTGTTGCCGTGGCCACCAAATCCGATAGACCGACCCCAAATAATTCCTCCCCTTTATACGGCAATACTTCCATATGCCGTTTGGAATCCGCATCACCTGACCACTGTCGCGTCCATAAACTTCTTCTGGCAGATATGGACATCGCACTTACTCTCGATGCCAGAGTGCAAATATCCCTCTGAGCATCTCGCATATAAAGAAAAGCATCCTTTAATTGCTCTATAGTCAATAAAATACTGTCCCTATCCAGGGTATCAATATTTTCAGTCAGGGAATCCGACCAAACCACCCCAGCACTGCACATCCATGCTGAGGCGATGGCTGGTCGCAGTATAACACCAGTATGAGTGTATATACTTTTCAGGGTAGTTTCCAGCCTCCTATCAGCTGGATCCTTGAGGGCGGCCGTTTCAGGAGACGGTAACGCCACTTGTTTTGATAAGCGTGAGTGCCTTATCCACCCTAGGGGGTGTTTCCCAGCGCGCCCTAACCTCTGGCGGGAAAGGATATAATGTCAATAACTTCTTTGAAATTAGCAGTTTTCTATCGGGGTTAACCCACGCTTCATCACACACTTCATTCAATTCCTCTGATTCAGGAAAAACTACAGGTAGTTTTTTCAGACCCCACATAATACCCCTTTTTGTGGTACTTGCAGTATCAGAGATATGCAAAGCCTCCTTCATTGCCGTGATCATATAACGTGTGGCCCTACTGGAAAATACGTTTGTTTCTTCACCGTCGACACTAGATTCGGTGTCCGTGTCTGGGTCTGTGTCGACCGACTGAGGTAAAGGGCGTTTTACAGCCCCTGACGGTGTCTGAGACGCCTGGACAGGTACTAACTGGTTTGCCGGCCGTCTCATGTCGTCAACTGATTTTTGTAACGTGCTGACATTATCACGTAATTCCATAATTAAAGCCATCCATTCCGGTGTCGACTCCCTAGGGGGTGACATCACCATTACCGGCAATTGCTCCGCCTCCACACCAACATCGTCCTCATACATGTCGACACACACGTACCGACACACAGCAGACACACAGGGAATGCTCTTATCGAAGACAGGACCCCACTAGCCCTTTGGGGAGACAGAGGGAGAGTTTGCCAGCACACACCCAAGCGCTATAAATATATAGGAACAACCCTACAGAAGTGTTGTTTCCTTTATAGCAGCTTAATATATCAATATCGCCAAAAAAGTGCCCCCCCTCTCTGTTTTTTTTTACCCTGTTTCTGTAGTGCAGTGCAGGCGAGAGTCCTGGGAGCCTTCCTCGCAGCGGAGCTGTGCAGGAAAATGGCGCTGTGTGCTGAGGAGATAGGCCCCGCCCCCTATTTCGGCGGGCTCTTCTCCCGGTGTTTGTGAGACCTGGCAGGGGTTAAATACATCCATATAGCCCCAGGGGCTATATGTGATGTATTTTTAGCCAGAACAAGGTATTATCATTGCTGCCCAGGGCGCCCCCCCCCAGCGCCCTGCACCCTCAGTGACCGCTGGTGTGAAGTGTGCTGACAACAATGGCGCACAGCTGCAGTGCTGTGCGCTACCTCATGAAGACTGAAAAGTCTTCTGCCGCCGGTTTCTGGACCTCTTCACTTTTCGGCATCTGCAAGGGGGTCGGCGGCGCGGCTCCGGGACCGGACTCCATGGCTGGGCCTGTGTTCGATCCCTCTGGAGCTAATGGTGTCCAGTAGCCTAAGAAGCCAATCCATCCTGCACGCAGGTGAGTTCACTTCTTCTCCCCTAAGTCCCTCGTTGCAGTGAGCCTGTTGCCAGCAGGACTCACTGAAAATAAAAAACCTAATAACTTTTTCTAAGCAGCTCTTTAGGAGAGCCACCTAGATTGCACCCTGCTCGGACGGGCACAAAAACCTAACTGAGGCTTGGAGGAGGGTCATAGGGGGAGGAGCCAGTGCACACCACCTAGTCCTAAAGCTTTTATTTTTGTGCCCTGTCTCCTGCGGAGCCGCTAATCCCCATGGTCCTGACGGAGTCCCAGCATCCACTAGGACGTCAGAGAAAATGTAAACTGTTATTGTAGTTTTTGATCTTTGGCCCCACTCAAATAACCATTCTAATCAAGATTTTATGGGCTTACATTGGTCAGGGTGAAGCATGTCGTCACCTTATTGCCATCTGCCAACAAGGAAGTATCAGTACCAGAGTAATCCAGACATTTAGTCCTAGATTTATCAAGCCTTGGAGAGTGATAAATATCATGGTGACAAAAGAGCAACCAATCAGATCCTGTCATTTTTCAAACACAGCATGTAACATGGCCGTTAGGAGCTGATTGGCTGTCACTTTATCACTGTGCTATTTACCACTTTACAAGGCTTGATAAATGGGCCCCTAAGTTGGACTACTAAACAACTAGTTCTGGACAATCTGGTCCATCACTGATGTGACCACATTGAACATGGATATGCACCTTTGGCAATCAGGCTGAGAGTCAGACTTTCCTGCGTGTAGCTAGCTTTAGGATGTCCTCTTTCTTTAATGATTTGGTTAGTAAGTTTGTGCATCATGCATGTATCATCTGAGTCCTCTTAGTGTGAGATTATCTCTATAGAGCGGAAAATCAGAAAGGTTCTCAGATAAAAATGGATATAATCAAATCAAGCATTGAACCTGAGCAGTCACATTCATTTTACCCCGTGATCAAAAGTATATATTGATAATTGCTTTCTGTTAAGTTATGGATAAAATGGCATGCACAATAGTAATGGGTATGGGTCATTAGGTAGTTTTCTTCGTAAAGTGACGGGGAACCCCAAATAGTGAACCGTGTCCCCTCACATGGCTCACTTCGCTCGCCATGCTTCGGGCAGGTTCCCGTTCCCAACTGTAGTCCACGTGAATTGTAAAGTATAAAAAAGTTAAAAAAAAAATGTAGAAAAAAAAAAAGAGGAAAAAAAATGAAAAACTCATGTCGACCTTTTTCCATATCGACCTAATGACTGTCGACCTAATGACCGTAAGCCATAGTAATGATTCAAGACACACACAAGCATATTAAGGAGTGCAGAAATATATGATGTATGATGTGAAGAACCACAGAGTGAGAACTTCTATACTAACCCTGCTACCTCCAAGCTGTGCAGTACTTAGGATGCACAAGCAAATGCTCTATTTCTTTCATTGCCAAGCTGCCTGGTGCTATTAGCACTGAGAGGAAGGTGCAGCAGTCAGGACTCTACAGACAATCTCAATGATGACCAAGCATTCCAACATAGAGGATCAAACCCAGGTGTATCACACAGATGATTACCCAATGGGATCTGTGTTTAAGAGAGAGAAAGAGAAACAAAGACTTATTGCCATCACTTTATTCTGTGGATATTCTACCCCTCTGAACCACAATATAAGAGAAGAGGAATACAGCACTATATACGGCAGATGCCATTTATGAATATATTCTATTCGGCCATCAAATTATATTTCTAGGTTTATAAGTCACAGCATACAATGAACTACAGCTCATTCTAAGTAGCCATTCAGGAAAGCAGTGACATCCAAAAGTATCATGACCAACGTGTCCTATTTAAATTGGGTTTGTACTGCAGGAAGAGCATGATGCGTCTGGCACTATTAGCTCAGTGCGAAACATAAGCCTGCCAAACTCTCTGGAGAGCACTCCCTCCTACATCAGTACTGCCACTAAAATCCTTCCACTGACAGCTCTCATCTGCAGTGCCTTTACTTTACATAAGGCCCATACAAATGTCAAGTGAGGCCAACGTTTACGTATTATAAAAAAGCAGAAGAAATTAATCACAAAAGAAAGTATATCTAGCCCAATTAAATTACATTTTTATTTTTGTGATACAATTTCCCAGTAATGTTATTATTGGCTACCTTTGAATGTGAAGTCATTCTATTCTGGTTACCCAACATTTAGATGGTGTGAATATCAGTCAATAGAATATAAAAATAAAAGCTTGCAAGGTGAAATGAAGACGAATGTAATGCGGCCGGTGGGAGCTAGCGCAATTACAGCGAGACAGTCATTATATTTAAAGAAGCAATGAGTTTAAAGAAAAAAACGTTTTGCCTTTAAACTGTCGCTTTAACTCTAATAACTATAGCTGTGTCCTCATACACTTAGTCTCAAGATGCCATGTGGCGCAAGTGCGCAGCTAGGTCCCAGGCAACTGCGAGTCTTTTTCATTGTGACTAGGAAGCACCAGGAGACTGCATGGATTAATTTGCTATGTGACACTAGCATCTGTGCGCAGCGGAGTATGTATATGTAGCACAACAGAACCTGGCCTGAAAAAAAAATAAAATTGTGATCACACTGTGATTAAGACACATTTTCAGGTGAAAAAAAAGGCACTAGCAGAGTCACACAGGACCTAAATGCCTCACTACAGACTGTTTGGCGCGACTGCAGCAAAGAGTAGGAAGAAAGAATAAAGGCCGACTCTCGCAAATCGCGGGTTATTACATTTGGCCCCACCTTTAGATTGTGGTCTGATCTGGTTTGTCTTTGGTGCTCAATGCTCAAAAACGCCTTTATGTTTACAAAATGACTCCTGAGTAGAAATATATAAGACATGTACTCACCAACTGAAATAAGACATTTATTCTATATAAGCAATTCATTGTATGGCTAAAATGGATATTTTTTCCTGGAGAAAGATAGGAAACAGCTGGGAATAAGAGCTTAATGCATGATCTTTGTTCTAGCATAATGGTTGGAGCAATTACAATATAGTTATGTATAATGAACATATTTGATATACAGGTGGAGTATCCCTTATCCAAAATGCTTGGGACCAGAGGTATTTTGGATATCGGATTTTTCCGTATTTTGGAATAATTAGATACCATAATGAGATCTTATGATGATGGGACCTAAGTCTAAGCACAGAATGCATTTATGTTACATATACACCCTAAACACACAGCCTGAAGGTAATTTTAGCCAATATTTTTTATAACTTTGTGCATTAAACAAAGTGTGTGTACATTCACACATTTCATTTATGTTTCATATACACCTTATATACACAACCTGAAGGTCATTTAATACAATATTATTAATAACTTTGTGTATTAAACAAAGTTTGTGTACATTGAGCCATCAAAAAACAAAGGTTTCACTATCTCACTCTCACTCAAAAAAGTCTGTATTTCGGAATATTCCGTATTTCGGAATATTTGGATATGGGATACTCAACCTGTATTGATAAAATCAGCTGACACATGGGGGTCATGGGACCTCACATTGGTCATGTCTTCTTGGTTAGTGGCAAAACATATAATAGTAAAGCAATAGAATTCTTAGACAAGAGTGCTGCACAGTGACTTATATGATCTAGATCAGTGGTTCTCAAACTCGGTCCTCAGGACCCCACACAGTGCATGTTTTGCAGGTAACCCAGCAAGTGTACAGGTGTATTAATTACTCATTGACACATTTTAAAAGGTCCACATGTGGAGCTATTTATTTCACTTGCGATTCTGTGAGGAGACCTGCAAAACATGCACCGTGTGGGGTCCTGAGGACCGAGTTTGAGAACCTGTGATCTAGATCATAGGTTCTCAAACTCGGTCCTCAGAACCCCACACAGTACATGTTTTGCAGGTAACCCAGTAGGTGCACAGGTGTATTCATTACTCACTGACACATTTTAAAAGGTCCACAGGTGTAGTTAATTATTTCACTTGCGATTCTGTGAGGAGACCTGCAAAACATGCACTGTGTGGGGTTCTGAGGATAGTGAGGTCCACCACACAGAGAGCACAGTAATAAGTTAGCCAGATCTGTGGCAAATATTCCCATGCATGTTGATGGACACATTGTTAAGATTTGCTTGTTAAAGACAGAAACTGGGGCCATTTGATGAAATCACAGGATATGTGTAAGGATTCAGCAGGCAACTTAGAAGTAGGCCACTCATTACAATATTGTCACCCAACTCAACTAATGAACAACATACTTGCCTACCTGACCCTCTCCATGAGGGAGAAAATGCTCTGTTCCTGGACTTTCCTGGTAATGTATGATTGCCATCACCTGTGGTGAGCTAGTTAATTGATAAGAAAGGCGTTTCACCACAGGTGATGGCAATCATACATTACCAGTAAAGTCCAGGAACAGAGCATTTTCTCCCTCATGGAGAGGGTCAGGTAGGCAAGTATGATGAACAACCAGATCTAGAATTTGTTCCTTCTATGGTAGTCAAATCCATAATACATCTGTGTATTCTGTGGCCAGTCCATATTATCTACAGTAATTACCAGCATTCAGAGAAATATTCAAAAAGTCCCAGAGGGCCAGCTTATGAATCGTCTCTTTGATCAAGACGGGAGTGGACAAAATTATTTAGCAATCAGAAGCAAGTTAGTCAAATCTAGGAGTCAACAGGATGCAAAAGTTCTCTTATTTTTATGCATAACACCTATAGTAAGCTTTCACGAGCAGGACCCTCTTCCTTCATGTGCCTTTACGTCTCTTACTTAACCTATCTTGTTTTCAATACTCCCTCAGTATTCTGCCACCCCGATACTTATTTCAGTGCTGTTTACTGATGCAGCTATGTTTATATACCCTGTACTTGTCCTATATTGTATTGAATTGTAAGTCACTGTCTTCATGTTTTGCTTATTTGTTTACTCTGTAATTGTGCGCTGCAGATCCCATGTGGCTCCATATAAATAAAGGCTAAATAATAATAATAATAATAATAATAATAATAATAACAATAATATTTTACTTACCGGTAAATCTATTTCTCGTAGTCCGTAGAGGATGCTGGGGACTCAGTAAGGACCATGGGGAATAGACGGGCTCCGCAGGAGATAGGGCACTCTAAGAAAGCTTTGGACTCTGGGTGTGCACTGGCTCCTCCCTCTATGCCCCTCCTCCAGACCTCAGTTAGGGAAACTGTGCCCAGAGGAGATGGACAGTACGAGGAAGGATTTTTGTAAATCTAAGGGCGAGATTCATACCAGCCACACCAATCACACCGTATAACTTGTAATAAACTTACCCAGTTAACAGTATGAACAACAACATAGCCACGGTACCACCGAAAACTGTAACATAACCCTTATGTAAGCAATAACTATATACAAGTATTGCAGAAGAAGTCCGCAGTTGGGACAGGCGCCCAGCATCCTCTACGGACTACGAGAAATAGATTTACCGGTAAGTAAAATCTTATTTTCTCTAACGTCCTAGAGGATGCTGGGGATTCCGTAAGGACCATGGGGATTATACCAAAGCTCCCAAACAGACGGGAGAGTGCGGATGACTCTGCAGCACCGATTGAGCAAACAGGAGGTCCTCCTCAGCCAGGGTATCAAACTTATAGAACTTTGCAAAGGTGTTTGTCCCCGACCAAGTAGCTGCTCGGCACAACTGTAATGCCGAGACCCCTCGGGCAGTCGCCCAAGAAGAGCCCACTTTCCTAGTGGAATGGGCCTTAACAGATTTCGATAACGGCAATCCTGCCGTAGAATGCGCCTGCTGAATCGTGTTACAGATCCAGCGAGCAATAGTCTGCTTTGAAGCAGGAGCGCCAACTTTGTTGGCCGCATACAGAACGAACAAAGCTTCAGTCTTCCTGATTCTAGCCGTTCTGGTCACATAAATCTTCAAAGCCCTGACTACATCCAGGGACTCGGAATCCTCCAAGTCCCGTGTAGCCACAGGCACGACAATACGTTGGTTCACATGAAAAGAGGAGATCACTTTCGGTAGAAAGTGAGGGCGAGTCCTCAACTCTGCCCTATCCACGTGAAAAACCAAGTATGGGCTTTTATGTGATAAAGCCGCCAATTCGGAAACACGTCTTGCCGAAGCTAACGCCAACAACATGACCACTTTCCACGTGAGGTATTTCAACTCCACAGTTTTGAGTGGTTCAAACCAAGGTGACTTGAGGAACCGTAACACCACGTTAAGATCCCAAGGCGCCACCGGAGGCACAAAAGGAGGCTGAATATGCAGCACTCCCTTCACAAACGTCTGTACCTCAGGAATAGAAGCCAATTCTCTTTGAAAGAAAATGGATAAGGCCGAAATCTGGACCTTTATGGACCCTAATTTTAGGCCCAAAGTCACTCCTGTTTGAAGGAAGTGGAGTAGACGGCCCAAATGGAACTCCTCCGTAGGAGCGGCTCTGGCCTCACACCAAGAAACATATTTCCGCCATATACGGTGATAATGTTTTAACGTCACGTCTTTCCTAGCCTTGATCAGGGTAGGAATGACCTCCTCCGGAATCCCTTTATCCGCTAGGATCCGGCGTTCAACCGCCATGCCGTCAAACGCAGCCGCGGTAAGTCTTGGAACAGACAGGGCCCCTGCCGCAGCAGGTCCTGCCTTAGAGGAAGAGGCCACGGATCCCCTGCGAGCAACTCTTGCAGCTCCGGATACCAAGTCCTCCGTGGCCAATTTGGAACAATGAGTATTGTTCTGACCCTGCTTCTTCGTATTATTCTCAACACCTTGGGTATGAGAGGAAGAGGAGGAAACACACAGACCGATCTGAACACCCAAGGTGTCACCAGAGCGTCTACCGCTACCGCCTGAGGGTCCCTTGACCTGGCGCAATACCGCTTTAGCTTTTTGTTGAGACAAGATGCCATCATGTCGATTTGCGGCAGTCCCCAACGATCCGTGATCTGTGCGAAGACTTCTTGATGAAGTCCCCACTCTCCTGGATGCAGGTCGTGCCTGCTGAGGAAGTCCGCCTCCCAGTTGTCCACCCCAAGGATGAACACCGCGCTTACATGGCCTTCCGCCCAGCGTAGAATCCTGGTCGCTTCTGCCATGGCCATTCTGCTCCTTGTTCCGCCTTGGCGGTTTATATGAGCCACTGCCGTGACATTGTCTGACTGAATCAGAACCGGTTTTTTTCCGAAGCAATTCCTCCGCTTGACGCAGGGCGTTGTATATGGCCCTCAACTCCAGGACGTTGATGTGGAGACAAGACTCTGGGCTTGACCAGAGACCTTGGAAATTTCTTCCCAGTGTCACTGCTCCCAAGCCTCGGAGGCTTGCGTCCGTGGTCAACAGGACCCAGTCCTGAATGCCGAACCTGCGACCTTCTAGTAGGTGAGCACTGTTCAGCCACCACAGGAGAGATAACCTGGTCCTGGGAGACAGTGTGATCTTTTGATGCATTTGTAGATGGGACCCGGACCACTTGTCCAAAAGGTCCCATTGAAAGGTCCTCGCATGGAACCTGCCGATAGGGATGGCCTCGTAGGAAGCCACCATCTTCCCCAGGACCCGCGTGCAATGATGCACTGAAACCTTTTTTGGTTTTAATAGGTTCCTGACCATGGCTATGAGTTCCTGAACCTTTTCGATCGGAAGAAAACCCTTTTTCTGGTCTGTGTCTAGAATCAGCCCCAAAAATGTCAGACGCGTTGTAGGGACTAGCTGGGACTTCGGTATATTGAGAATCCAGCCGTGTAACTGCAACGTCTTCATGGACAGAGACACGCTGTCCAGCAACCTCTCCCGAGATCTCGCCTTTATGAGGAGATCGTCCAAGTATGGGATAATTGTGACCCCCTGCCTGCGCAGGAGCACCATCATTTCCGCCATTACCTTGGTGAAAATTCTCGGGGCCGTGGAAAGCCCAAACAGCAACGTCTGAAATTGGTAATGACAGTCCTGCACTGCAAATCTCAGGAACGCCTGATGCGGGGGGGAATATCGGAACATGAAGGTAAGCATCCTTTATGTCCAGGGACACCATCCAATCCCCCCCCTCCAGGCTGGCGATGACCGCCCTGAGTGATTCCATTTTGAACTTAAACCTCTTCAAGTACAGGTTCAGAGATTTCAGGTTTAAAATGGGTCTGACCGAACCGTCCGGTTTCGGGACCACAAACAGGGTTGAGTAATATCCCTCTCCTTGCTGGAGATGAGGAACTGTGACAATCACCTGTTGAGTATACAATTTTTGGATTGCTGTCAACACCAGCTCCCTCTCTGACGGGGAAGCCGGCAGAGCCGATTTGAAAAATCGGCGAGGAGGCAAGTCTTCGAATTCCAGCCTGTATCCCTGGGAAACAATCTCTAATGCCCAGGGATCCACCTGCGATTGAACCCAGACGTGGCTGAAAAATCGAAGACGAGCCCCCACCAGATCTGCCTCCCCCCGGAAAGCCCCAGTGTCATGCGGTGGACTTTGCCGACGCGGGGGAGGACTTCTGCTCTTGGGAACTAGCTGTGTGCAGCTTTTTTCCTCCTGCCTTTCCCTCTGGCAACAAAGGATGATCCACGTACCTTCTTGTTTTTATTGGAATGAAAGGACTGCATTTGATAATGAGGTGTCTTATTTGTATGTTGCGGGGGGACATAAGGTAAGAAATTTGACTTACCAGCCGTAGCGACAAGATCCGAGAGGCCGTCTCCAAACAACTCCACCCCCTTGTAAGGCAAGGACTCCATATGCCTCTTTGAATCGGCATCTCCCGTCCACTGTCGGGTCCACAAGAGCCGCCTAGCAGAAATAGACATAGCATTTATTCTGGAGCTTAATAAACAAATGTCTCTCTGAGCATCCCTCATATACAAGGCAGCATCTCTGATATGCTCTATGGTCATTTGAATGGCGTCCCTATCTAAGGTGTCAATTTCCGTAGATAAGGAATCTGCCCATGCTACCACCACACTACAAACCCAGGCCGACGCCATAGCCGGTCGAGCAATAGTACCGGAATGATTGTAAATGTGCTTTAAGGTAATTTCCTGCCTGCGATCAGCAGGTTCCTTGAGGGAAGCCGTATCCTGAGAAGGCAGTGCCACCTTTTTGGACAAACGTGTCAGCGCCTTGTCAACTTTAGGCAAAGATTCCCAGCGTATCCTATCAGTTTGTGGAAAAGGATACACCATGAGAATCCTTTTGGGAACTTGTGGTCTCCTATCCGGAGATTCCCAAGCCTTTTCGCACAAGTCACTTAATTCAAATGAGGATGGGAAAGTGACCTCAGGCTTTTTCCCTTTATACATGTGTACCCTTGTGTCAGGGACAAGTAGTTCCTCAGTAATATGCAAAACCTCTTTAATGGCCATAATCATGTTCCGTATACCCTTAGCCACCTTTGGCTGTAATTTTGCATCTTCATAGTCGACACTAGAGTCAGTATCCGTGTCGGTATCTGTGTCATCGATCTGAGATATGGATCGCTTCTGAGACCCCGAAGGACCTGGCGCCCCAGGGACAGGCATGGACTGGCTACCTGACTGATCCCTAGCTTCTGCTTTGTCTAATCTTTTATGCAATAGATTGACATTTGCATTCAAGACATTCAGCATATCCACCCATTCCGGTGTCGGCGTTGCCGACGGCGACCTGACATTCAAGCACTCCCCCTCCACATTAAGCGAGCCTTCCTCGTCAAACATGTCGACACACGCGTACCGACACACTTCACACACACACACACACACACACACACACACGGAACACCTTTCTGAAGACAGTATCCCTGTCAAGGCCCTTTGGAGAGACAGAGAGAGAGAGTAAGCCAGCACACACCCCAGCGCAATAACCCTGGAGACCAACACAAATTGTTTTTCCCCAGCAGCGCTGTATAATATGTAAACCGCCAATTATGTGCCACCCCCCCTCTCTTTTAAGCACCCTTTCACCGTGTGTAAGCAGGGGAGAGTCCGGGGAGCTTCCTCTCAGCAGTGCTGTGGAGAGAAAATGGCGCTGGTGAGTGCTGAGGGAGAAGCCCCGCCCCCTTGGCGGCGGGCTTCTGTCCCGCTCAAACTTAGTGAAATATGGCGGGGGCTCTTTTATATACATGTACAGAGCCCACCTGTACATGTATATATTCTTTATGCCATGCAGAGGTTTATATTGCTGCCCAGGGCGCCCCCCCTGCGCCATGCACCCTTACAGTGACCGGAGTTTGTGAGGTGTATGGGAGCAATGACGCACAGCTGCAGTGCTGTGCGTTACCTCAGTGAAGCTGAAGGCTTCTGCCGCCTGACGACTTCTGTCTTCTGTACTCCTAGCTCTGTGAGAACGGCGGCGCGGCTACGGGGGTGGACGCCCAGTAAGAACCTGCGTTCACCCCCTCTGGAGCTAATGGTGTCCAGTAGCCGAGGAAGCAGAGCCTATCTTTGACAAGAAGGTCTGCTCCTCTCTCCTCAGTCCCACGATGCAGGGAGCCTGTTGCCAGCAGTGCTCCCTGTGAAAAAGTAAAATGTAGAAAGAAAAAATCCAAACAAAAATGCTTCTAGGCAGAGAACTTTGGAGAGCTCTCTGCAGTGCACCCATCTTGCTCTGGGCACAGTGTAAAACTGAGGTCTGGAGGAGGGGCATAGAGGGAGGAGCCAGTGCACACCCAGAGTCCAAAGCTTTCTTAAAGTGCCCTATCTCCTGCGGAGCCCGTCTATTCCCCATGGTCCTTACGGAGTCCCCAGCATCCTCTAGGACGTTAGAGAAAATAATAATAAAAGTGACATATATACTCTGTAAGCCCATATGATAACTGTAATGTTCTCTTTGCTTTGTAGAATTGCTGACATTGCCTTCCGCTTTCAGTAGCATCGAAACTTAGTACACTATGCTACAGGGTATCTTTTAGTCATATTAATGAACACGCTTCTAGTGCTCTATTAAGCAAGGACAAAGTGTTTGCACTAACTAGCATTGCTCTTCAATGCCCAAGTGTACAAGCACTTAAGGAGAAAGGAAAAATGTGCATCAACTGACCTCAATAAAAATAACACCCGAAATGAAGACACCATAAAGGGACTTTGGAGGGACATTGGCCACCATTCTTCTGGGATGTGCCCGGTCGAGGATTACACTGTAACTGGTCTTAGCACTACTCGGTACCATCACTCCCCAATACTTCTCATTTTTGTGGCACTGTAGTAAGCCCTCACATAGGGAATTTGTGAATTTATTTATACAGTTATAAAAACATGGGGAGAAAAAAAAAAAAATCAACATTTTAGAGTGAATTTAGATTTCAAGCCAGTAGATTTCTGTTGCTGTACCCTTTAGAGCAAAGGAAGAACAAAGAACAGGATGTTTGTGTGTGTCCTCCCAAAGCAGTGTGTAATGTGGAGTAGTGTCTCATTCGCCACGGCCCATCTGTGTTCATGGTGTCAGGATGGGCATTTCTGGGATTCCAGGAAGGAGAAATAGCATTGCTAAGCTTGCACATGAATGGTATTCAATGTATTTAAGGTTTGTGGTTCCCAGGTCCTCAGCAAGTGTGAAGCGTCCTCAGACATTACTTCTACTACAGCTGACGCAGGGAGGAGGCTGTGCAATTTAACTTAAAAGGCAAATGCAGCAGGAGGTTAGATAGATGCCTACTGTATGTCTCTGAGGATGCAGCATTGGATCACCTTCACAACAGTATGAGCCCATGGTCAGTCTGCGTACGCTGAAGCATACACATACTGGCTGTAGGTTCCGGACAGCCGGGTCCAGTAAGTCTGCGTCCAACGCCGCTGGCCCTGGGCCCGTCACGCCTACATAATGGAGGCAACATGCCCCTGTTTTGAATAAAGGTGCCAGTTGCCGCCCTCGCTCTGCAGGCCAAAGGAGGGCCTATAAGCGACATTGCAAAACCCGTTATGCACGTGCACAGTATGGGTCTTGCATGTGCGCAGACCACTAACCATCAGATTTGTACATAAACCATAATCGGTTTGCATCACCATAAAAGGCTGATCTTTAAAATGAGTCCGTCCTCAGTATAGGTGTGTGATGGTGGAAGGAACAATGTTATGTTATTCGAGTACAGCTGAATACCCCTCTAAGATGACAAAGCTTGTATGTGCACATATCGGACGACTGAAAGCTACATTCCATTTCTGCATAAAGTGATTTCTAGGAATTCCTGTGGTTTCTAGACATATCAACTCATTAGGCAACTTGTAAAGAACTAGTGTAAGACTCCCAGATATTCATTTGCATCACATCTGTAGTTTAATATATATAGCCTTACATATAAAAAGCAGATGAATCTCTCCCAGACTTATCTTATGGTCTATTTTAAAGTACTGCGGTACAGAGGCCCATGGGCCACATACAGACCATTGCTCCTACATCATTTTAATATTGGCTGTTACTGATGGTCAATTAGAGTCTTCCCTGCACCTCTCAACATTTAGTAACACAAGACAGAATCCCTGAGGACGAACTACTACTATCAGGCCAGCTGAGAAGAAGGGGATGGCAGGGGCAAGGACAAATAGAAATAGTACGGCTGCTTACTGCTGGCATTTTAATCATATTTACTACTACTGGTAACAAAGGGAAATTACAGTAATTTACTGGCATAACACTAGACATTATTGTTGCTGTCATTTTGGGAGTATTACTGGTAAAATGAAGGCAACTATGGTTACTAATTTATTACTGGGCATTACTTCTACACCTGGCATTTTAGTGGACAAAGCAATTTTGTTGCTATTGAATGGGCGCCATTGTTACTACTGGCATATTATTGGGCATTAGTAATGGAGGCCTTCCTGTAAACATCACTTCAGGCATTTTGTTTGGCATAACAACTAATGGCAGCATTTTACTAGACACTTTTTTTTGTATTATCAATTTAATTGTAGCTCACTACATGACATTGCAGTTACTACATTACTGCTATTGGTTGCTTATTACTTAACCAGTTTAGTTACTGCTGAACTTAGTGTTCACTCTAGGCTGTTTTAGCACAGCGCCGCGCCCTGCCCATTTTTTAGAAGGCAAAACCCGCCCTGCCCCTTTTGCGGCGCCCTGCTAGAACAGCCGCCCGCTTCCTGCCCTCCCAGCGTGTAAAGATGCCGTGCGCATGCGCGCGGCATCCATTCACGCATTAGGAGAGAGCTGAGAGAAGCCCAGCACCGACGGAGGTGCTGGGCACGCCCCCAACAGTGACGTCGACGGCCACAGACGCCCTCTATAGCAGAGTCTATGGGCCGCGCCGCCCACTAAAATGACCGGGGTGTAGCCACCCCCCCTAATTTGCATGGCCGCGCCCCCTGCCCCTTCATCATCCTAGAAGGAACACTATTACTCAGCACATCTTTCAGTCAAATGCCAGTGATCAGTAAATGGCGGGCACTACTGCTACTACCGTTGTTGCCCAACACTATGTACATTACTGCTGCTGTCATCCTGGGAACTACCTAATGCTTCATTTGCATAGAGCTGGTGACAGCAATAGGTTGCCACTGCACTCAGCTGTTACTATGTCGAGGAAAAGGTCAAAATGCCGACATCTCACGGCAATCACGATCAATTGAGTTGCCCTCTTAAAGTTTTACTGTTACTTCCTCTCACTTATTTTTAGTTTTGTACAAATTGGCATTCACTGCCATCTGTAAATATAAATTGCAAAACAAAATATAAATAGGCCTAAATATAAACTAAACATTTTGCAAGTAGGACACATTTTACTAGAAATTCAACCCTAGAATAGAAAGCTGTTGTCAGTAAGATACAGCAAATGCAGATAAATGTGCACAGTGCAAACCATGTGTGGTGGTATATTACCAACAGTCTCAGTGTTATAGGGGTGAGCAATTTGCAGTTAGATCCCAGTTCCAATGGGTACCATACTTGATTGAAGACGTAAAACCTTTCAAGTAACAAATTCCAATTTAGAGCATTACGGATGGTGTAATGGTTAGCATTACTGACTCACAGCACAGAGGTCATGGGTTCGATTCCCACCATGGCCCTAACTGTGTGGAGTTTGCATATTCTCCCTGTACTTGCATGGATTACTCAAAGTACTCTGGTTTCCTTGCACAAACCAATTCTTATTTGCCATCAAATTCTATGTTTTTATTTAATAGTTACACAGCTTACTAGCTATAAATATGACCTTTATCTTTCCATGTGTCCCACTGAACACTTGGGTGCACACAAATGCCTACAGTATTAGTTTATTATGGTGTTTGTGGAGCCTTCAAACAAATATCAACAAAGATATTAAACGGTACAGGTTGAGTATCCCATATCCAAATATTCCAAAATACGGAATATTGCAAAATACAGAATTTTTTGAGTGAGACCAAGATATAGTGAAACCTTTGTTTTCTGATGGCTCAATGTACACAAACTTTGTTTAATGCACAAAGATATTAAAAATATTGTATTAAATGACCTTCAGGCTGTGTGTATAAGGTGTATATGAAATACAAATGAATTATGTGAATGTACACAAACTTTGTTTAATGCACAAAGTTATTAAAAATATTGGCTAAAATTACCTACAGGCTGTGTGTATAAGGTGTATATGAAACATAAATGCATTCTGTGCTTAGACTTGGGTCCCATCGCCATGATACCTCATTATAGTATGCAATTATTCCAAAATATGGAAAAATCCGGTATCCAAAATACTTCCGATTCCAAGCATTTTGGATATGGGATACTCAACCTGTAATATGAACCCAACTTGTTGGACTGCCACCAATAATGAAAGCCATCAGGTTGTTAGTCACAGAAAGCAAAAAGTTTGATTGGAGTTATCTAAAATAGTATTTATTTAACTTTTAGCAAGTTTTCAAAATCTAAACATCACTGTTTATCCTCCTAAAGCTCACTCAACTAAGACACCCATTTCTTAACATTTGGGTAACGAAAGGGCATAATTATATAACAAATTGAATAGATGTTGATAGCAAACCTGGGCCTGCGGAAGTCTTTGAAAGGGGCCAAAAGGTGGTATATTGGGGGGTTTCCTGAAACACCTATGAAGGGTGGCACTATTCTATTTCATATTGAATATTTTAATCCTGCAGACACTGTGCTGGTGTATGGAATATACATATTGCTACTTTGTGTCATAAAGAGGTCATGGACACGTTTCATTCAATATTGAAACATTTTATCAGTCAATTGCTACGTACGAAGGCTGGGTACACATTACGCAGATATGGGCCTGATTTGTCATTTCCAGGCAAATCAGAAAGACAAATCTGGCATATCAAGCAGTTTGTATACCAGATTTTCATGTTCCCACGGTCATTAGTGATGTCTTCCGGTTGGCCTTGTTGCATGGTTAACCTGAAGACATCACTAACAAAACCATGCTGCTGAATGAAGCATCTGTCGCCTCCCCTGCATCGGTAAGTGTGTATGCTGATGCAGGGTCCCGTCGCCCACCGGATCAGCCAGTCTAATAGTGTATATATTTAGGGGGAAATTCATTTGGCCACTGTAATTATTTGGGCGCTAAAAACGTGACTTTACCATGATTTTCTGTACTCTAACGCAATTTTTTCTTTAAGGCAATCCAATCAAATCATGTTTTCTGGCGAAAACACATACAGTTGTGCTCATAAGTTTACATACCCTAGCAGAATTTGTGATTTTCTGGCCATTTGTCAGAGAATATGAATGATAACTCACAAACTTTTCTTTCACTCATGGTTAGTGGTTGGGTGAAGCCATTTATTGTCAAACAACTGTGTTTACTCTTTTTAAATCATAATGACAACAGAAACTACACAAATGACCCTGATCAAAAGTTTACATACCCTGGAAATTTTGGCCTGATAACATGCACACAAGTTGACACAAACGGGTTTGAATGGCTACTAAAGGTCACCATCCTCACCTGTGATCTGTTTGCTTGTAATCAGTGTGTGTGTATAAAAGGTCAGTGAGTTTCTGGACTCCCGAAAGACCCTTGCATCTTTCATCCAGTGCTGCACTGACATGTCTGGATTCTGAGTCATGGGGAAAGTAAAAGAATTGTCAAAGGATCTGCGGGAAAAGGTAATTGAACTGTATAAAAAGATATCCAAGCAATTGAGAATGCCAATCAGCAGTGTTCAAACTCTAAGAAGTGGAAAATGAGGGATTCTGTGGAAACCAAATCACGGTCAGGTAGACCAACAAAACTTTCAGCCACAACTGCCAGGAAAATTGTTCGGGATGCAAAGAAAAATCCAAATAACTTCAGCTGAAATACAGGACTCTCTGAAAAAAAGTGGTGTGGTTGTTTCAAGATGCACAATAAGGAGGCATTTGAAGAAAGATGGGCTGCATGGTCGAGTTACCAGAAGAAAGCCATTACTACGCAAATGCCACAAAGCATCCCGCTTACAATACTCCAAACAGCACAGAGACAAGCCTCAAAACTTCTGGAACAAAGTCATTTGGAGTGATGAGACCAAAATTGAACTTTTTGGCCACAACCATAAACGTTACATTTGGAGAGGAGTCAACAAGGCCTATGATGAAAAGTACACCATTCCTACTGTGAAACACGGAGGTGGATCGCTGATGTTTTGGGGATGTGTGAGCTACAAAGGCACTGGAAACTTGGTCAAAATTGATGGCAAGATGAATGCAGCATGTTATCATAAAATACTGGAGGAATATTTGCACTCATCAGCCCGGAAGCTGCGCATGGGACGTACTTGGACGTTCCAACATGACAATGATCCAAAACACAAGGCCAAGTCGACCTGTCATTGGCTACAGCAGAATAAAGTGAAGGTTCTGGAGTGGCCATCTCAGTCTCCTGACCTCAATATCATTGAGCCACTCTGCGGAGATCTCAAACGTGCAGTTCATGCAAGACAGCCCAAGAATTTACAGGAACTGGAGGCTTTTTGCCAAGAAA